>NW_027439787.1:0-714371 GCF_965152275.1 Natator depressus
AGTTAGCGTGCGGGAGGGGGCTCAGGGTGGGGGTGCGGGGTCATGGAGGGAGTTACCGTGCGGGAGGGGGCTCAGGGTGGGGGTGCGGGGTCAGGGAGGGAGTTAGCGTGCGGGACGGGGCTCAGGGTGGGGGTGCGGGGTCAGGGAGGGAGTTAGCGTGCGGGACGGGGCTCAGGGTGGGGGATCGGGGTCAGGGAGGGAGTTAGCGTGCGGGACGGGGCTCAGGGTGGGGGTGCGGGGTCAGGGAGGGAGTTTGCGTGCGGGAGGGGGCTCAGGGTGGGGGATCGGGGTCAGGGAGGGAGTTAGCGTGCGGGACGGGGCTCAGGGTGGGGGATCGGGGTCAGGGAGGGAGTTAGCGTGCGGGACGGGGCTCAGGGTGGGGGATCGGGGTCAGGGAGGGAGTTAGCGTGCGGGACTGGGCTCAGGGTGGGGGTGCAGGGTCAGGGAGGGAGTTAGCGTGCGGGAGGGGGCTCAGGGTGGGGGTGCGGGGTCAGGGAGGGAGTTAGCGTGCGTGAGGGGGCTCAGGGTGGGGTTTGGGGTCAGGGAGGGAGTTAGCGTGCGGGAGGGGGCTCAGGGTGGGGGTGCGGGGTCAGGGAGGGAGTTAGCGTGCGGGAGGGGGCTCAGAGTGGGGGTGCGGGGTCAGGGAGGGAGTTAGCGTGCGGGACGGGGCTCAGGGTGGGGGTGCGGGGTCAGGGAGGGAGTTAGCGTGCGGGACGGGGCTCAGGGTGGGGGATCGGGGTCAGGGAGGGAGTTAGCGTGCGGGAGGGGGCTCAGGGTGGGGGTGCGGGGTCAGGGAGGGAGTTAGCGTGCGGGACGGGGCTCAGGGTGGGGTGCGGGGACAGGGAGGGAGTTAGCGTGCGGGACGGGGCTCAGGGTGGGGGATCGGGGTCAGGGAGGGAGTTAGCGTTCGGGACGGGGCTCAGGGTGGGGGTGCGGGGTCAGGGAGGGAGTTAGCGTGCGGGACGGGGCTCAGGGTGGGGGTGCGGGGTCAGGGAGGGAGTTAGCGTGCGGGAGGGGGCTCAGGGTGGGGGTGCGGGGTCAGGGAGGGAGTTAGCGTGCGGGAGGGGGCTCAGGGTGGGGGTGCGGGGTCAGGGAGGGAGTTAGCGTGCGGGACGGGGCTCAGGGTGGGGGTGCGGGGTCAGGGAGGGAGATAGCGTGCGGGACGGGGCTCAGGGTGGGGGTGCGGGGTCAGGGAGGGAGTTAGCGTGCGGGACGGGGCTCAGGGTGGGGGATCGGGGTCAGGGAGGGATTTAGCGTGCGGGACGGTGCTCAGGGTGGGGGTGCGGGGACAGGGAGGGAGTTAGCGTGCGGGAGGGGGCTCAGGGTGGGGGTGCGGGGTCAGGGAGGGAGTTAGCGTGCGGGACGGGGCTCAGGGTGGGGGTGCGGGGTCAGGGAGGGAGTTAGCGTGCGGGACGGGGCTCAGGGTGGGGGTGCGGAGTCAGGGAGGGAGTTAGCGTGCGGGACGGGGCTCAGGGTGGGGGTGCGGGGTCAGGGAGGGAGATAGTGTGCGGGACGGGGCTCAGGGTGGGGGTGCGGGGTCAGGGAGGGAGTTAGCGTGCGGGACGGGGCTCAGGGTGGGGGTGCGGGGTCAGGGAGGGAGTTAGCGTGCGGGAGGGGGCTCAGGGTGGGGGTGTGGGGTCAGGGAGGGAGTTAGCGTGCGGGAGGGGGCTCAGGGTGGGGGTGCGGGGTCAGGGAGGGAGTTAGCGTGCGGGACGGGGCTCAGGGTGGGGGATCGGGGTCAGGGAGGGAGTTAGCGTGCGGGACTGGGCTCAGGGTGGGGGTGCTGGGTCAGGGAGGGAGTTAGCGTGCGGGACGGGGCTCAGGGTGGGGTGCGGGGTCAGGGAGGGAGTTAGCGTGCGGGAAGGGGCTCAGGGTGGGGGTGCGGGTTCAGGGAGGGAGTTAGCGTGCGGGACGGGGCTCAGGGTGGGGGATCGGGGTCAGGGAGGGAGTTAGCGTGCGGGAGGGGGCTCAGGGTGGGGGTGCGGGGTCAGGGAGGGAGTTAGCGTGCGGGACGGGGCTCAGGGTGGGGTGCGGGGACAGGGAGGGAGTTAGCGTGCGGGACGGGGCTCAGGGTGGGGGATCGGGGTCAGGGAGGGAGTTAGCGTTCGGGACGGGGCTCAGGGTGGGGGTGCGGGGTCAGGGAGGGAGTTAGCGTGCGGGACGGGGCTCAGGGTGGGGGTGCGGGGTCAGGGAGGGAGTTAGCGTGCGGGAGGGGGCTCAGGGTGGGGGTGCGGGGTCAGGGAGGGAGTTAGCGTGCGGGAGGGGGCTCAGGGTGGGGGTGCGGGGTCAGGGAGGGAGTTAGCGTGCGGGACGGGGCTCAGGGTGGGGGTGCGGGGTCAGGGAGGGAGATAGCGTGCGGGACGGGGCTCAGGGTGGGGGTGCGGGGTCAGGGAGGGAGTTAGCGTGCGGGACGGGGCTCAGGGTGGGGGTGCGGGGTCAGGGAGGGAGTTAGCGTGCGGGACGGGGCTCAGGGTGGGGGATCGGGGTCAGGGAGGGATTTAGCGTGCGGGACGGTGCTCAGGGTGGGGGTGCGGGGAAAGGGAGGGAGTTAGCGTGCGGGAGGGGGCTCAGGGTGGGGGTGCGGGGTCAGGGAGGGAGTTAGCGTGCGGGACGGGGCTCAGGGTGGGGGTGCGGGGTCAGGGAGGGAGTTAGCGTGCGGGACGGGGCTCAGGGTGGGGGTGCGGAGTCAGGGAGGGAGTTAGCGTGCGGGACGGGGCTCAGGGTGGGGGTGCGGGGTCAGGGAGGGAGATAGTGTGCGGGACGGGGCTCAGGGTGGGGGTGCGGGGTCAGGGAGGGAGTTAGCGTGCGGGACGGGGCTCAGGGTGGGGGTGCGGGGTCAGGGAGGGAGTTAGCGTGCGGGAGGGGGCTCAGGGTGGGGGTGTGGGGTCAGGGAGGGAGTTAGCGTGCGGGAGGGGGCTCAGGGTGGGGGTGCGGGGTCAGGGAGGGAGTTAGCGTGCGGGACGGGGCTCAGGGTGGGGGATCGGGGTCAGGGAGGGAGTTAGCGTGCGGGACTGGGCTCAGGGTGGGGGTGCTGGGTCAGGGAGGGAGTTAGCGTGCGGGACGGGGCTCAGGGTGGGGTGCGGGGTCAGGGAGGGAGTTAGCGTGCGGGAAGGGGCTCAGGGTGGGGGTGCGGGTTCAGGGAGGGAGTTAGCGTGCGGGACGGGGCTCAGGGTGGGGGTGCGGAGTCAGGGAGGGAGTTAGCGTGCGGGAGGGGGCTCAGGGTGGGGGTGCGGGGTCATGGAGGGAGTTACCGTGCGGGAGGGTGCTCAGGGTGGGGGTGCGGGGTCAGGGAGGGAGTTAGCGTGCGGGACGGGGCTCAGGGTGGGGGTGCGGGGTCAGGGAGGGAGTTAGCGTGCGGGACGGGGCTCAGGGTGGGGGATCGGGGTCAGGGAGGGAGTTAGCGTGCGGGACGGGGCTCAGGGTGGGGGTGCGGGGTCAGGGAGGGAGTTAGCGTGCGGGAGGGGGCTCAAGGTGGGGGTGCGGGGTCAGGGAGGGAGTTAGCGTGCGGGACGGGGCTCAGGGTGGGGGATCGGGGTCAGGGAGGGAGTTAGCGTGCGGGACTGGGCTCAGGGTGGGGGTGCTGGGTCAGGGAGGGAGTTAGCGTGCGGGACGGGGCTCAGGGTGGGGGGTCAGGGAGGGAGTTAGCGTGCGGGAGGGGGCTCAGAGTGGGGCTTGCGGGGTCAGGGAGGGAGTTAGCGTGCGGGACGGGGCTCAGGGTGGGGGATCGGGGTCAGGGAGGGAGTTAGCGTGCGGGACTGGGCTCAGGGTGGGGGTGCTGGGTCAGGGAGGGAGTTAGCGTGCGGGACGGGGCTCAGGGTGGGGGGTCAGGGAGGGAGTTAGCGTGCGGGAGGGGGCTCAGGGTCGGGGTGCGGGGTCAGGGAGGGAGTTAGCGTGCGGGACGGGGCTCAGGGTGGGGGTGCGGGGTCAGGGAGGGAGTTAGCGTGCGGGAGGGGGGCTCAGGGTGGGGGTGCGGGGTCAGGAAGGGAGTTAGCGTGCGGGACGGGGCTCAGGGTGGGGGTGCGGGGTCAGGGAGGGAGTTAGCGTGCGGGACGGGGCTCAGGGTGGGGGTGCGGGGTCAGGGAGGGAGTTAGCGTGCGGGAGGGGGCTCAGGGTGGGGGTGCGGGGTCAGGGAGGGAGTTAGTGTGCGGGACGGGGCTCACGGTGGGGGTGCGGGGTCAGGGAGGGAGTTAGCGTGCGGGACGGGGCTCAGGGTGGGGGATCGGGGTCAGGGAGGGAGTTAGCGTGCGGGACGGGGCTCAGGGTGGGGGTGCGGGGTCAGGGAGGGAGTTAGCGTGCGGGACGGGGCTCAGGGTGGGGGTGCGGGGTCAGGGAGGGAGTTAGCGTGCGGGACGGGGCTCAGGGTGGGGGATCGGGGTCAGGGAGGGAGTTAGCGTGCGGGACTGGGCTCAGGGTGGGGGAGCAGGGTCAGGGAGGGAGTTAGCGTGCGGGAGGGGGCTCAGGGTGGGGGTGCGGGGTCAGGGACAGAGTTAGCGTGCGGGAGGGGGCTCAGGGTGGGGGTGCGGGGTCAGGGAGGGAGTTAGCGTGCGGGACGGGGCTCAGGGTGGGGGTGCGGGGTCAGGGAGGGAGTTAGCGTGCGGGACGGGGCTCAGGGTGGGGTGCGGGGTCAGGGAGGGAGTTAGCATGCGGGACGGGGCTCAGGGTGGGGGTGCGGGGTCAGGGAGGGAGTTAGCGTGCGGGAGGGGGCTCAGGGTGGGGGTGTGGGGTCAGGGAGGGAGTTAGCGTGCGGGACGGGGCTCAGGGTGGGGGTGCGGGGTCAGGGAGGGAGTTAGCGTGCGGGACGGGCTCAGGGTGGGGGATCGGGGTCAGGGAGGGAGTTAGCGTGCGGGACTGGGCTCAGGGTGGGGGAGCAGGGTCAGGGAGGGAGTTAGCGTGCGGGACGGGGCTCAGGGTGGGGGTGCGGGGTCAGGGACAGAGTTAGCGTGCGGGAGGGGGCTCAGGGTGGGGGTGCGGGGTCAGGGAGGGAGTTAGCGTGCGGGAGGGGGCTCAGGGTGGGGGTGCGGGGTCAGGGAGGGAGTTAGCGTGCGGGACGGGGCTCAGGGTGGGGGTGCGGGGTCAGGGAGGGAGATAGCGTGCGGGACGGGGCTCAGGGTGGGGGTGCGGGGTCAGGGAGGGAGTTAGCGTGCGGGACGGGGCTCAGGGTGGGGGTGCGGGGTCAGGGAGGGAGTTAGCGTGCGGGACGGGGCTCAGGGTGGGGGATCGGGGTCAGGGAGGGATTTAGCGTGCGGGACGGTGCTCAGGGTGGGGGTGCGGGGACAGGGAGGGAGTTAGCGTGCGGGAGGGGGCTCAGGGTGGGGGTGCGGGGTCAGGGAGGGAGTTAGCGTGCGGGACGGGGCTCAGGGTGGGGGTGCGGGGTCAGGGAGGGAGTTAGCGTGCGGGACGGGGCTCAGGGTGGGGGTGCGGAGTCAGGGAGGGAGTTAGCGTGCGGGACGGGGCTCAGGGTGGGGGTGCGGGGTCAGGGAGGGAGATAGTGTGCGGGACGGGGCTCAGGGTGGGGGTGCGGGGTCAGGGAGGGAGTTAGCGTGCGGGACGGGGCTCAGGGTGGGGGTGCGGGGTCAGGGAGGGAGTTAGCGTGCGGGAGGGGGCTCAGGGTGGGGGTGTGGGGTCAGGGAGGGAGTTAGCGTGCGGGAGGGGGCTCAGGGTGGGGGTGCGGGGTCAGGGAGGGAGTTAGCATGCGGGACGGGGCTCAGGGTGGGGGTGCGGGGTCAGGGAGGGAGTTAGCGTGCGGGAGGGGGCTCAGGGTGGGGGTGCGGGGTCAGGGAGGGAGTTAGCGTGCGGGACGGGGCTCAGGGTGGGGGTGCGGGGTCAGGGAGGGAGTTAGCGTGCGGGACTGGGCTCAGGGTGGGGGAGCAGGGTCAGGGAGGGAGTTAGCGTGCGGGAGGGGGCTCAGGGTGGGGGTGCGGGGTCAGGGACAGAGTTAGCGTGCGGGAGGGGGCTCAGGGTGGGGGTTCCGGGTCAGGGAGGGAGTTAGCGTGCGGGACGGGGCTCAGGGAGAGGGTGCGGGGTCAGGGAGGGAGTTAGCGTGCGGGAGGGGGCTCAGGGTGGGGTTGCGGGGTCAGGGAGGGAGTAAGCGTGCGGGAGGGGGCTCAGGGTGGGGGATCGGGGTCAGGGAGGGAGTTAGCGTGCGGGAGGGGGCTCAGGGTGGGGGTGCGGGGTCAGGGAGGGAGTTAGCGTGCGGGACGGGGCTCAGGGTGGGGGTGCGGGGTCAGGGAGGGAGTTAGCGTGCGGGACGGGGCTCAGGGTGGGGGTGCTGGGTCAGGGAGGGAGTTAGCGTGCGGGACGGGGCTCAGGGTGGGGTGCGGGGTCAGGCAGGGAGTTAGCGTGCGGGACGGGGCTCAGGGTGGGGGTGCGGGGTCAGGGAGGGAGTTAGCGTGCGGGACGGGGCTCAGGGTGGGGGATCGGGGTCAGGGAGGGAGTTAGCGTGCGGGACGGGGCTCAGGGTGGGGGTGCGGGGTCAGGGAGGGAGTTAGCGTGCGGGAGGGGGCTCAGGGTGGGGGTGCGGGGTCAGGGAGGGAGTTAGCGTGCGGGACGGGGCTCAGGGTGGGGGATCGGGGTCAGGGAGGGAGTTAGCGTGCGGGACGGGGCTCAGGGTGGGGGTGCGGGGTCAGGGAGGGAGTTAGCGTGCGGGAGGGGGCTCAGGGTGGGGGTGCGGGGTCAGGGAGGGAGTTAGCGTGCGGGAGGGGGCTCAGGGTGGGGGTGCGGGGTCAGGGAGGGTGTTAGCGTGCGGGACGGGGCTCAGGGTGGGGGATCGGGGTCAGGGAGGGAGTTAGCGTGCGGGACGGGGCTCAGGGTGGGGGTGCGGGGTCAGGGAGGGAGTTAGCGTGCGGGACGGGGCTCAGGGTGGGGGATCGGGGTCAGGGAGGGAGTTAGCGTGCGGGACTGGGCTCAGGGTTGGGGTGCTGGGTCAGGGAGGGAGTTAGCGTGCGGGACGGGGCTCAGGGTGGGGTGCGGGGTCAGGCAGGGAGTTAGCGTGCGGGACGGGGCTCAGGGTGGGGGTGCGGGGTCAGGGAGGGAGTTAGCGTGCGGGACGGGGCTCAGGGTGGGGGATCGGGGTCAGGGAGGGAGTTAGCGTGCGGGACGGGGCTCAGGGTGGGGGTGCGGGGACAGGGAGGGAGTTAGCGTGCGGGACGGGGCTCAGGGTGGGGGATCGGGGTCAGGGAGGGAGTTAGCGTGCGGGACGGGGCTCAGGGTGTGGGTGCGGGGTCAGGGAGGGAGTTAGCGTGCGGGACGGGGCTCAGGGTGGGGGTGCGGGGTCAGGGAGGGAGTTAGCGTGCGGGACGGGGCTCAGGGTGGGGGTGCGGGGTCAGGGAGGGAGTTAGCGTGCGGGAGGGGGCTCAGGGTGGGGGTGCGGGGTCAGGGAGGGAGTGAGCGTGCGGGAGGGGGCTCACGGTGGGGGATCGGGGTCAGGGAGGGAGTGAGCGTGCGGGACGGGGCTCAGGGTGGGGGTGCGGGGTGAGGGAGGGAGTTAGCGTGCGGGACGGGGCTCAGGGTGGGGGTGCGGGGTCAGGGAGGGAGTTAGCGTGCGGGACGGGGCTCAGGGTGGGGGTGCGGGGTCAGGGAGGGAGTTAGCGTGCGGGAGGGGGCTCAGGGTGGGGGTGCGGGGTCAGGGAGGGAGTGAGCGTGCGGGACGGGGCTCAGGGTGGGGGATCGGGGTCAGGGAGGGAGTGAGCGTGCGGGACGGGGCTCAGGGTGGGGGTGCGGGGTGAGCGAGGGAGTTAGCGTGCGGGACGGGGCTCAGGGTGGGGGTGCGGGGTCAGGGAGGGAGTTAGCGTGCGAGAGGGGGCTCAGGGTGGGGGTGCGGGGTCAGGGAGGGAGTTAGCGTGCGGGACGGGGCTCAGGGTGGGGGTGCGGGGTCAGGGAGGGAGTTAGCGTGCGGGAGGGGGCTCAGGGTGGGGGAGCGGGGTCAGGGAGGGAGTTAGCGTGCGGTACGGGGCTCAGGGTGGGGGTGCGGGGTCAGGGAGGGAGTTAGCGTGCGGGACGGGGCTCAGGGTGGGGGTGCGGGGTCAGGGAGGGAGTTAGCGTGCGGGACGGGGCTCAGGGTGGGGGTGCGGGGTCAGGGAGGGAGTTAGCGTGCGGGAGGGGGCTCAGGGTGGGGGTGCGGGGTCAGGGAGGGAGTTAGCGTGCGGGAGGGGGCTCAGGGTGGGGGTGCGGGGTCAGGGAGGGAGTTAGCGTGCGGGAGGGGGCTCAGGGTGGGGGTGCGGGGTCAGGGAGGGAGTTTCGTGCGGGACGGGGCTCAGGGTCGGGGTGCGGGGTCAGGGAGGGAGTTAGCGTGCGGGACGGGGCTCAGGGTGGGGGTGCGGGGTCAGGGAGGGAGTTAGCGTGCGGGAGGGGGCTCAGGGTCGGGGTGCGGGGTCAGGGAGGGAGTTAGCGTGCGGGACGGGGCTCAGGGTCGGGGTGCGGGGTCAGGGAGGGAGTTAGCGTGCAGGACGGGGCTCAGGGTGGGGGTGCGGGGTCAGGGAGGGAGTTAGTGTGCGGGACGGGGCTCAGGGTGGGGGTGCGGGGTCAGGGAGGGAGTTAGCGTGCGGGAGGGGGCTCAGGGTGGGGGTGCGGGGTCAGGGAGGGAGTTTCGTGCGGGACGGGGCTCAGGGTCGGGGTGCGGGGTCAGGGAGGGAGTTAGCGTGCGGGACGGGGATCAGGGTGGGGGTGCGGGGTCAGGGAGGGAGTTAGCGTGCGGGACGGGGCTCAGGGTGGGGGTGCGGGGTCAGGGAGGGAGTTAGCGTGCGGGACGGGGCTCAGGGTGGGGGTGCGGGGTCAGGGAGGGAGTTTCGTGCGGGACGGGGCTCAGGGTGGGGGTGCGGGGTCAGGGAGGTAGTTAGCGTGCGGGACGGGGCTCAGGGTGGGGGTGCGGGGTCAGGGAGGGAGTTAGCGTGCGGGACGGGGCTCTGGGTGGGGGTGCGGTGTCAGGGAGGGAGTTAGCGTGCGGGAGGGGGCTCAGGGTGGGGGTGCGGGGTCAGGGAGGGAGTTAGCGTGCGGGAGGGGGCTCAGGGTGGGGGTGCGGGGTCAGGGAGGGAGTTAGCGTGCGGGACGGGGCTCAGGGTGGGGGATCGGGGTCAGGGAGGGAGTTAGCGTGCGGGACGGGGCTCAGGGTGGGGGTGCGGGGTCAGGGAGGGAGTTAGCGTGCGGGACGGGGCTCAGGGTGGGGGATCGGGGTCAGGGAGGGAGTTAGCGTGCGGGACTGGGCTCAGGGTTGGGGTGCTGGGTCAGGGAGGGAGTTAGCGTGCGGGACGGGGCTCAGGGTGGGGTGCGGGGTCAGGCAGGGAGTTAGCGTGCGGGACGGGGCTCAGGGTCGGGGTGCGGGGTCAGGGAGGGAGTTAGCGTGCAGGACGGGGCTCAGGGTGGGGGTGCGGGGTCAGGGAGGGAGTTAGTGTGCGGGACGGGGCTCAGGGTGGGGGTGCGGGGTCAGGGAGGGAGTTAGCGTGCGGGAGGGGGCTCAGGGTGGGGGTGCGGGGTCAGGGAGGGAGTTTCGTGCGGGACGGGGCTCAGGGTCGGGGTGCGGGGTCAGGGAGGGAGTTAGCGTGCGGGACGGGGATCAGGGTGGGGGTGCGGGGTCAGGGAGGGAGTTAGCGTGCGGGACGGGGCTCAGGGTGGGGGTGCGGGGTCAGGGAGGGAGTTAGCGTGCGGGACGGGGCTCAGGGTGGGGGTGCGGGGTCAGGGAGGGAGTTTCGTGCGGGACGGGGCTCAGGGTGGGGGTGCGGGGTCAGGGAGGTAGTTAGCGTGCGGGACGGGGCTCAGGGTGGGGGTGCGGGGTCAGGGAGGGAGTTAGCGTGCGGGACGGGGCTCTGGGTGGGGGTGCGGTGTCAGGGAGGGAGTTAGCGTGCGGGAGGGGGCTCAGGGTGGGGGTGCGGGGTCAGGGAGGGAGTTAGCGTGCGGGAGGGGGCTCAGGGTGGGGGTGCGGGGTCAGGGAGGGAGTTAGCGTGCGGGACGGGGCTCAGGGTGGGGGATCGGGGTCAGGGAGGGAGTTAGCGTGCGGGACGGGGCTCAGGGTGGGGGTGCGGGGTCAGGGAGGGAGTTAGCGTGCGGGACGGGGCTCAGGGTGGGGGATCGGGGTCAGGGAGGGAGTTAGCGTGCGGGACTGGGCTCAGGGTTGGGGTGCTGGGTCAGGGAGGGAGTTAGCGTGCGGGACGGGGCTCAGGGTGGGGTGCGGGGTCAGGCAGGGAGTTAGCGTGCGGGACGGGGCTCAGGGTGGGGGTGCGGGGTCAGGGAGGGAGTTAGCGTGCGGGACGGGGCTCAGGGTGGGGGATCGGGGTCAGGGAGGGAGTTAGCGTGCGGGACGGGGCTCAGGGTGGGGGTGCGGGGACAGGGAGGGAGTTAGCGTGCGGGACGGGGCTCAGGGTGGGGGATCGGGGTCAGGGAGGGAGTTAGCGTGCGGGACGGGGCTCAGGGTGTGGGTGCGGGGTCAGGGAGGGAGTTAGCGTGCGGGACGGGGCTCAGGGTGGGGGTGCGGGGTCAGGGAGGGAGTTAGCGTGCGGGACGGGGCTCAGGGTGGGGGTGCGGGGTCAGGGAGGGAGTTAGCGTGCGGGAGGGGGCTCAGGGTGGGGGTGCGGGGTCAGGGAGGGAGTGAGCGTGCGGGAGGGGGCTCACGGTGGGGGATCGGGGTCAGGGAGGGAGTGAGCGTGCGGGACGGGGCTCAGGGTGGGGGTGCGGGGTGAGGGAGGGAGTTAGCGTGCGGGACGGGGCTCAGGGTGGGGGTGCGGGGTCAGGGAGGGAGTTAGCGTGCGGGACGGGGCTCAGGGTGGGGGTGCGGGGTCAGGGAGGGAGTTAGCGTGCGGGAGGGGGCTCAGGGTGGGGGTGCGGGGTCAGGGAGGGAGTGAGCGTGCGGGACGGGGCTCAGGGTGGGGGATCGGGGTCAGGGAGGGAGTGAGCGTGCGGGACGGGGCTCAGGGTGGGGGTGCGGGGTGAGGGAGGGAGTTAGCGTGCGGGACGGGGCTCAGGGTGGGGGTGCGGGGTCAGGGAGGGAGTTAGCGTGCGAGAGGGGGCTCAGGGTGGGGGTGCGGGGTCAGGGAGGGAGTTAGCGTGCGGGACGGGGCTCAGGGTGGGGGTGCGGGGTCAGGGAGGGAGTTAGCGTGCGGGAGGGGGCTCAGGGTGGGGGAGCGGGGTCAGGGAGGGAGTTAGCGTGCGGTACGGGGCTCAGGGTGGGGGTGCGGGGTCAGGGAGGGAGTTAGCGTGCGGGACGGGGCTCAGGGTGGGGGTGCGGGGTCAGGGAGGGAGTTAGCATGCGGGACGGGGCTCAGGGTGGGGGTGCGGGGTCAGGGAGGGAGTTAGCGTGCGGGAGGGGGCTCAGGGTGGGGGTGCGGGGTCAGGGAGGGAGTTAGCATGCGGGAGGGGGCTCAGGGTGGGGGTGCGGGGTCAGGGAGGGAGTTAGCGTGCGGGAGGGGGCTCAGGGTGGGGGTGCGGGGTCAGGGAGGGAGTTTCGTGCGGGACGGGGCTCAGGGTCGGGGTGCGGGGTCAGGGAGGGAGTTAGCGTGCGGGACGGGGCTCAGGGTGGGGGTGCGGGGTCAGGGAGGGAGTTAGCGTGCGGGAGGGGGCTCAGGGTCGGGGTGCGGGGTCAGGGAGGGAGTTAGCGTGCGGGACGGGGCTCAGGGTCGGGGTGCGGGGTCAGGGAGGGAGTTAGCGTGCAGGACGGGGCTCAGGGTGGGGGTGCGGGGTCAGGGAGGGAGTTAGTGTGCGGGACGGGGCTCAGGGTGGGGGTGCGGGGTCAGGGAGGGAGTTAGCGTGCGGGAGGGGGCTCAGGGTGGGGGTGCGGGGTCAGGGAGGGAGTTTCGTGCGGGACGGGGCTCAGGGTCGGGGTGCGGGGTCAGGGAGGGAGTTAGCGTGCGGGACGGGGATCAGGGTGGGGGTGCGGGGTCAGGGAGGGAGTTAGCGTGCGGGACGGGGCTCAGGGTGGGGGTGCGGGGTCAGGGAGGGAGTTAGCGTGCGGGACGGGGCTCAGGGTGGGGGTGCGGGGTCAGGGAGGGAGTTTCGTGCGGGACGGGGCTCAGGGTGGGGGTGCGGGGTCAGGGAGGTAGTTAGCGTGCGGGACGGGGCTCAGGGTGGGGGTGCGGGGTCAGGGAGGGAGTTAGCGTGCGGGACGGGGCTCTGGGTGGGGGTGCGGTGTCAGGGAGGGAGTTAGCGTGCGGGAGGGGGCTCAGGGTGGGGGTGCGGGGTCAGGGAGGGAGTTAGCGTGCGGGAGGGGGCTCAGGGTGGGGATGCGGGTTCAGGGAGGGAGTTAGCGTGCGGGAGGGGGCTCAGGGTGGGGATGCGGGTTCAGGGAGGGAGTTAGCGTGCGGGACGGGGCTCAGGGTGGGGGTGCGGGGTCAGGGAGGGAGTTAGCGTGCGGGAGGGGGCTCAGGGTGGGGGTGCGGGGTCAGGGAGGGAGTTAGCGTGCGGGACGGGGCTCAGGGTGGGGGTGCGGGGTCAGGGAGGGAGTTAGCGTGCGAGAGGGGGCTCAGGGTGGGGGTGCGGGATCAGGGAGGGAGTTAGCGTGCGGGACGGGGCTCAGGGTGGGGGTGCGGGGTCAGGGAGGGAGTTAGCGTGCGGGAGGGGGCTCAGGGTGGGGGTGCGGGGTCAGGGAGGGAGTTAGCGTGCGGGAGGGGGCTCAGGGTGGGGGTGCGGGGTCAGGGAGGGAGTTAGCGTGCGGGAGGGGGCTCAGGGTGGGGGTGCGGGGTCAGGGAGGGAGTTAGCGTGCGGGAGGGGGCTCAGGGTGGGGGTGCGGGGTCAGGGAGGGAGTTAGCGTGCGGGACGGGGCTCAGGGTGGGGGTGCGGGGTCAGGGAGGGAGTTAGCATGCGGGACGGGGCTCAGGGTGGGGGATCGGGGTCAGGGAGGGAGTTAGCGTGCGGGAGGGGGCTCAGGGTGGGGGTGCGGGGTCAGGGAGGGAGTTAGCGTGCGGGAGGGGGCTCAGGGTGGGGGTGCGGGGTCAGGGAGGGAGTTAGCGTGCGGGAGGGGGCTCAGGGTGGGGGTGCGGGGTCAGGGAGGGAGTTAGCGTGCGGGACGGGGCTCAGGGTGGGGGTGCGGGGTCAGGGAGGGAGTTAGCGTGCGAGAGGGGGCTCAGGGTGGGGGTGCGGGGTCAGGGAGGGAGTTAGCGTGCGGGACGGGGCTCAGGGTGGGGGTGCGGGGTCAGGGAGGGATTTAGCGTGCGGGACGGGGCTCAGGGTGGGGGTGCGGGGTCAGGGAGGGAGTTAGCGTGCGGGAGGGGGCTCAGGGTGGGGGTGCGGGGTCAGGGAGGGAGTGAGCGTGCGGGACGGGGCTCAGGGTGTGGGTGCGGGGTCAGGGAGGGAGTTAGCGTGCGGGACGGGGCTCAGGGTGGGGGTGCGGGGTCAGGGAGGGAGTTAGCGTGCGGGAGGGGGCTCAGGGTGGGGGAGCGGGGTCAGGGAGGGAGTTAGCGTGCGGTACGGGGCTCAGGGTGGGGGTGCGGGGTCATGGAGGGAGTTAGCGTGCGGGACGGGGCTCAGGGTGGGGGTGCGGGGTCAGGGAGGGAGTTAGCGTGCGGGACGGGGCTCAGGGTCGGGGTGCGGGGTCAGGGAGGGAGTTAGCGTGCGGGACGGGGCTCAGGGTCGGGGTGCGGGGTCAGGGAGGGAGTTAGCGTGCAGGACGGGGCTCAGGGTGGGGGTGCGGGGTCAGGGAGGGAGTTAGTGTGCGGGACGGGGCTCAGGGTGGGGGTGCGGGGTCAGGGAGGGAGTTAGCGTGCGGGAGGGGGCTCAGGGTGGGGGTGCGGGGTCAGGGAGGGAGTTTCGTGCGGGACGGGGCTCAGGGTCGGGGTGCGGGGTCAGGGAGGGAGTTAGCGTGCGGGACGGGGATCAGGGTGGGGGTGCGGGGTCAGGGAGGGAGTTAGCGTGCGGGACGGGGCTCAGGGTGGGGGTGCGGGGTCAGGGAGGGAGTTAGCGTGCGGGACGGGGCTCAGGGTGGGGGTGCGGGGTCAGGGAGGGAGTTAGCGTGCGGGAGGGGGCTCAGGATGGGGGTGCGGGGTCAGGGAGGGAGTTAGCGTGCGGGACGGGGCTCAGGGTGGGGGTGCGGGGTCAGGGAGGGAGTTAGCGTGCGGGACGGGGCTCAGGGTGGGGGTGCGGGGTCAGGGAGGGAGTTAGCGTGCGGGATGGGGCTCAGGGTGGGGGTGCGGGGTCAGGGAGGGAGTTAGCGTGCGGGAGGGGGCTCAGGGTGGGGGTGCGGGGTCAGGGAGGGAGTTAGCGTGCGAGAGGGGGCTCAGGGTGGGGGTGCGGGGTCAGGGAGGGAGTTAGCGTGCGGGACGGGGCTCAGGGTGGGGTTGCGGGGTCAGGGAGGGAGTTAGCGTGCGGGACGGGGCTCAGGGTGGGGGTGCGGGGTCAGGGAGGGAGTTAGCGTGCGAGAGGGGGCTCAGGGTGGGGGTGCGGGGTCAGGGAGGGAGTTAGCGTGCGGGACGGGGCTCAGGGTGGGGGTGCGGGGTCAGGGAGGGAGTTAGCGTGCGGGAGGGGGCTCAGGTTGGGGGTGCGGGGTCAGGGAGGGAGTTAGCGTGCGGGACGGGGCTCAGGGTGGGGGTGCGGGGTCAGGGAGGGAGTTAGCGTGCGGGAGGGGGCTCAGGGTGGGGGTGCGGGGTCAGGGAGGGAGTTATCGTGCGGGAGGGGGCTCAGGGTGGGGGTGCGGGGTCAGGGAGGGAGTTAGCGTGCGGGACGGGGCTCAGGGTGGGGGTGCGGGGTCAGGGAGGGAGTTAGCGTGCGGGACGGGGCTCAGGGTGGGGGTGCGGGGTCAGGGAGGGAGTTAGCGTGCGGGACGGGGCTCAGGGTGGGGGTGCGGGGTCAGGGAGGGAGTTAGCGTCCAGGACGGGGCTCAGGGTGGGGGTGCGGGGTCAGGGAGGGAGTTAGCGTGCGGGAGGGGGCTCAGGGTGGGGGTGCGGGGTCAGGGAGGGAGTTAGCGTGCGGGAGGGGGCTCAGGGTGTGGGATCGGGGTCAGGGAGGGAGTTAGCGTGCGGGAGGGGGCTCAGGGTGGGGGTGCGGGGTCAGGGAGGGAGTTAGCGTGCGGGACGGGGCTCAGGGTGGGGGTGTGGGGTCAGGGAGGGAGTTAGCGTGCGGGACGGGGCTCAGGGTGGGGGTGCGGGGTCAGGGAGGGAGTTAGCGTGCGGGACGGGGCTCAGGGTGGGGGTGCGGGGTCAGGGAGGGAGTTAGCGTACGGGACGGGGCTCAGGGTGGGGGATCGGGGTCAGGGAGGGATTTAGCGTGCGGGAGGGGGCTCAGGGTGGGGGTGTGGGGTCAGGGAGGGAGTTAGCGTGCGGGACGGGGCTCAGGGTGGGGGTGCGGGGTCAGGGAGGGAGTTAGCGTGCGGGACGGGGCTCAGGGTGGGGGTGCGGGGTCAGGGAGGGAGTTTCGTGCGGGACGGGGCTCAGGGTGGGGGTGCGGGGTCAGGGAGGTAGTTAGCGTGCGGGACGGGGCTCAGGGTGGGGGTGCGGGGTCAGGGAGGGAGTTAGCGTGCGGGACGGGGCTCTGGGTGGGGGTGCGGTGTCAGGGAGGGAGTTAGCGTGCGGGAGGGGGCTCAGGGTGGGGGTGCGGGGTCAGGGAGGGAGTTAGCGTGCGGGAGGGGGCTCAGGGTGGGGATGCGGGTTCAGGGAGGGAGTTAGCGTGCGGGAGGGGGCTCAGGGTGGGGATGCGGGTTCAGGGAGGGAGTTAGCGTGCGGGACGGGGCTCAGGGTGGGGGTGCGGGGTCAGGGAGGGAGTTAGCGTGCGGGAGGGGGCTCAGGGTGGGGGTGCGGGGTCAGGGAGGGAGTTAGCGTGCGGGACGGGGCTCAGGGTGGGGGTGCGGGGTCAGGGAGGGAGTTAGCGTGCGAGAGGGGGCTCAGGGTGGGGGTGCGGGATCAGGGAGGGAGTTAGCGTGCGGGACGGGGCTCAGGGTGGGGGTGCGGGGTCAGGGAGGGAGTTAGCGTGCGGGAGGGGGCTCAGGGTGGGGGTGCGGGGTCAGGGAGGGAGTTAGCGTGCGGGAGGGGGCTCAGGGTGGGGGTGCGGGGTCAGGGAGGGAGTTAGCGTGCGGGAGGGGGCTCAGGGTGGGGGTGCGGGGTCAGGGAGGGAGTTAGCGTGCGGGACGGGGCTCAGGGTGGGGGTGCGGGGTCAGGGAGGGAGTTAGCGTGCGGGACGGGGCTCAGGGTGGGGGATCGGGGTCAGGGAGGGAGTTAGCGTGCGGGAGGGGGCTCAGGGTGGGGGTGCGGGGTCAGGGAGGGAGTTAGCGTGCGGGAGGGGGCTCAGGGTGGGGGTGCGGGGTCAGGGAGGGAGTTAGCGTGCGGGAGGGGGCTCAGGGTGGGGGTGCGGGGTCAGGGAGGGAGTTAGCGTGCGGGACGGGGCTCAGGGTGGGGGTGCGGGGTCAGGGAGGGAGTTAGCGTGCGAGAGGGGGCTCAGGGTGGGGGTGCGGGGTCAGGGAGGGAGTTAGCGTGCGGGACGGGGCTCAGGGTGGGGGTGCGGGGTCAGGGAGGGAGTTAGCGTGCGGGAGGGGGCTCAGGGTGGGGGAGCGGGGTCAGGGAGGGAGTTAGCGTGCGGTACGGGGCTCAGGGTGGGGGTGCGGGGTCATGGAGGGAGTTAGCGTGCGGGACGGGGCTCAGGGTGGGGGTGCGGGGTCAGGGAGGGAGTTAGCGTGCGGGACGGGGCTCAGGGTCGGGGTGCGGGGTCAGGGAGGGAGTTAGCGTGCGGGACGGGGCTCAGGGTCGGGGTGCGGGGTCAGGGAGGGAGTTAGCGTGCAGGACGGGGCTCAGGGTGGGGGTGCGGGGTCAGGGAGGGAGTTAGTGTGCGGGACGGGGCTCAGGGTGGGGGTGCGGGGTCAGGGAGGGAGTTAGCGTGCGGGAGGGGGCTCAGGGTGGGGGTGCGGGGTCAGGGAGGGAGTTTCGTGCGGGACGGGGCTCAGGGTCGGGGTGCGGGGTCAGGGAGGGAGTTAGCGTGCGGGACGGGGATCAGGGTGGGGGTGCGGGGTCAGGGAGGGAGTTAGCGTGCGGGACGGGGCTCAGGGTGGGGGTGCGGGGTCAGGGAGGGAGTTAGCGTGCGGGACGGGGCTCAGGGTGGGGGTGCGGGGTCAGGGAGGGAGTTAGCGTGCGGGAGGGGGCTCAGGATGGGGGTGCGGGGTCAGGGAGGGAGTTAGCGTGCGGGACGGGGCTCAGGGTGGGGGTGCGGGGTCAGGGAGGGAGTTAGCGTGCGGGACGGGGCTCAGGGTGGGGGTGCGGGGTCAGGGAGGGAGTTAGCGTGCGGGACGGGGCTCAGGGTGGGGGTGCGGGGTCAGGGAGGGAGTTAGCGTGCGGGAGGGGGCTCAGGATGGGGGTGCGGGGTCAGGGAGGGAGTTAGCGTGCGGGACGGGGCTCAGGGTGGGGGTGCGGGGTCAGGGAGGGAGTTAGCGTGCGGGACGGGGCTCAGGGTGGGGGTGCGGGGTCAGGGAGGGAGTTAGCGTGCGGGATGGGGCTCAGGGTGGGGGTGCGGGGTCAGGGAGGGAGTTAGCGTGCGGGAGGGGGCTCAGGGTGGGGGTGCGGGGTCAGGGAGGGAGTTAGCGTGCGAGAGGGGGCTCAGGGTGGGGGTGCGGGGTCAGGGAGGGAGTTAGCGTGCGGGACGGGGCTCAGGGTGGGGTTGCGGGGTCAGGGAGGGAGTTAGCGTGCGGGACGGGGCTCAGGGTGGGGGTGCGGGGTCAGGGAGGGAGTTAGCGTGCGAGAGGGGGCTCAGGGTGGGGGTGCGGGGTCAGGGAGGGAGTTAGCGTGCGGGACGGGGCTCAGGGTGGGGGTGCGGGGTCAGGGAGGGAGTTAGCGTGCGGGAGGGGGCTCAGGTTGGGGGTGCGGGGTCAGGGAGGGAGTTAGCGTGCGGGACGGGGCTCAGGGTGGGGGTGCGGGGTCAGGGAGGGAGTTAGCGTGCGGGAGGGGGCTCAGGGTGGGGGTGCGGGGTCAGGGAGGGAGTTATCGTGCGGGAGGGGGCTCAGGGTGGGGGTGCGGGGTCAGGGAGGGAGTTAGCGTGCGGGACGGGGCTCAGGGTGGGGGTGCGGGGTCAGGGAGGGAGTTAGCGTGCGGGACGGGGCTCAGGGTGGGGGTGCGGGGTCAGGGAGGGAGTTAGCGTGCGGGACGGGGCTCAGGGTGGGGGTGCGGGGTCAGGGAGGGAGTTAGCGTCCAGGACGGGGCTCAGGGTGGGGGTGCGGGGTCAGGGAGGGAGTTAGCGTGCGGGAGGGGGCTCAGGGTGGGGGTGCGGGGTCAGGGAGGGAGTTAGCGTGCGGGAGGGGGCTCAGGGTGTGGGATCGGGGTCAGGGAGGGAGTTAGCGTGCGGGAGGGGGCTCAGGGTGGGGGTGCGGGGTCAGGGAGGGAGTTAGCGTGCGGGACGGGGCTCAGGGTGGGGGTGTGGGGTCAGGGAGGGAGTTAGCGTGCGGGACGGGGCTCAGGGTGGGGGTGCGGGGTCAGGGAGGGAGTTAGCGTGCGGGACGGGGCTCAGGGTGGGGGTGCGGGGTCAGGGAGGGAGTTAGCGTACGGGACGGGGCTCAGGGTGGGGGATCGGGGTCAGGGAGGGATTTAGCGTGCGGGAGGGGGCTCAGGGTGGGGGTGTGGGGTCAGGGAGGGAGTTAGCGTGCGGGACGGGGCTCAGGGTGGGTTTGCGGGGTCAGGGAGGGTGTTAGCGTGCGGGACGGGGCTCAGGGTGGGGGTGCGGGGTCAGGGAGGGAGTTAGCGTGCGGGACGGGGCTCAGGGTGGGGGTGCGGGGTCAGGGAGGGAGTTAGCGTGCGGGACGGGGCTCAGGGTGGGGGTGCGGGGTCAGGGAGGGAGGTAGCGTGCGGGACGGGGCTCAGGGTGGGGGTGCGGGGTCAGGGAGGGAGTTAGCGTGCGGGACGGGGCTCAGGGTGGGGGTGCGGGGTCAGGGAGGGAGGTAGCGTGCGGGACGGGGCTCAGGGTGGGGGTGCGGGGTCAGGGAGGGAGTTAGCGTGCGGGAGGGGGCTCAGGGTGGGGGTGCGGGGTCAGGGAGGGAGTTAGCGTGCGGGAGGGGGCTCAGGGTGGGGGTGCGGGCTCAGGGAGGGAGTTAGCGTGCGGGACGGGGCTCAGGGTGGGGGTGCGGGGTCAGGGAGGGAGTTAGCGTACGGGACGGGGCTCAGGGTGGGGGATCGGGGTCAGGGAGGGATTTAGCGTGCGGGAGGGGGCTCAGGGTGGGGGTGTGGGGTCAGGGAGGGAGTTAGCGTGCGGGACGGGGCTCAGGGTGGGTTTGCGGGGTCAGGGAGGGTGTTAGCGTGCGGGACGGGGCTCAGGGTGGGGGTGCGGGGTCAGGGAGGGAGTTAGCGTGCGGGACGGGGCTCAGGGTGGGGGTGCGGGGTCAGGGAGGGAGTTAGCGTGCGGGACGGGGCTCAGGGTGGGGGTGCGGGGTCAGGGAGGGAGGTAGCGTGCGGGACGGGGCTCAGGGTGGGGGTGCGGGGTCAGGGAGGGAGTTAGCGTGCGGGACGGGGCTCAGGGTGGGGGTGCGGGGTCAGGGAGGGAGGTAGCGTGCGGGACGGGGCTCAGGGTGGGGGTGCGGGGTCAGGGAGGGAGTTAGCGTGCGGGAGGGGGCTCAGGGTGGGGGTGCGGGGTCAGGGAGGGAGTTAGCGTGCGGGAGGGGGCTCAGGGTGGGGGTGCGGGCTCAGGGAGGGAGTTAGCGTGCGGGACGGGGCTCAGGGTGGGGGTGCGGGGTCAGGGAGGGAGTTAGCGTACGGGACGGGGCTCAGGGTGGGGGATCGGGGTCAGGGAGGGATTTAGCGTGCGGGAGGGGGCTCAGGGTGGGGGTGTGGGGTCAGGGAGGGAGTTAGCGTGCGGGACGGGGCTCAGGGTGGGTTTGCGGGGTCAGGGAGGGTGTTAGCGTGCGGGACGGGGCTCAGGGTGGGGGTGCGGGGTCAGGGAGGGAGTTAGCGTGCGGGACGGGGCTCAGGGTGGGGGTGCGGGGTCAGGGAGGGAGTTAGCGTGCGGGACGGGGCTCAGGGTGGGGGTGCGGGGTCAGGGAGGGAGGTAGCGTGCGGGACGGGGCTCAGGGTGGGGGTGCGGGGTCAGGGAGGGAGTTAGCGTGCGGGACGGGGCTCAGGGTGGGGGTGCGGGGTCAGGGAGGGAGGTAGCGTGCGGGACGGGGCTCAGGGTGGGAGATCGGGGTCAGGGAGGGAGTTAGCGTGCGGGACGGGGCTCAGGGTGGGAGATCGGGGTCAGGGAGGGAGTTAGCGTGCGGGACGGGGCTCAGGGTGGGGGTGCGGGGTCAGGGAGGGAGTTAGCGTGCGGGAGGGGGCTCAGGGTGGGGGTGCGGGGCCAGGGAGGGAATTAGCGTGCGGGACGGGGCTCAGGGTGGGGGTGCGGGGTCAGGGAGGGAGTTAGCGTGCGGGAGGGGGCTCAGGGTGGGGGTGCGGGGTCTGGGCAGGAGTTAGGGACCTAGGTTGTGGGAGGGGGCACAGGGCTGGGGCAGGCAGGGGGTGCAGAGCTCTTACCTGGGGCAGCGTGGCCCATGGCCGCTATTCTGGGAGCTGTAGGGGCTTTACAGGCTGCAGGGCCCTGGGGGGCAGCTCTAAAGCCCCGTTCTGACCGCGGCCCTGTGAACGTGGGTGGAGGACTCAGGAGGAGCAGGGGCAGCCACGCAGCCGGAGGAAGCGGCGGTTTCCCCTTCCAAGCGCCGCGTCTCTCCGGCTGGTGTAGTGTAGGACAGTGGTTCTCAAAGCCGGTCCACCGCTTGTTCAGGGAAAGCCCCTGGCGGGCCGGGCCGGTTTGTTTACCTGCCGCGTCCGCAGGTTCGGCCGATCGCGTCTCCCACTGGCCGCGGTTCGCTGCTCCAGGCCAATGGGGGCTGTGGGAAGCGGCGCGGGCCGAGGGACGTACTGGCGGCCGCTTCCCGCAGCCCCCATTGGCCTGGAGCTGTAGACTCACAAATTTACTTGAGCATAAGCTTTCGTGAGCTACAGCCCACTTCACTGCATGCATCCGACGAAGTGAGCTGTAGCCCACAAAAGCTTATGCTCAAGTAAATTTGTGAGTCTCTAAGGTGCCACAAGGACTCCTGTTCTCTCTGTAGCAGTTACTGATACATGTAGATTATAAGAAACAGCTTTTGTGAAAAGATGCTACTTTACTTGTACATGCTGGAAAACTGTTATCATATTTCAATCTTCCCTCATAGGTCATGTGTTCTAGACCTTACATTTTCCCAAACTTTATAAGTGCACTCTCGATGCCATTATCTCAATCATTAAGATTTTGAATAGAAACATGTCCAGAACTGATCCCTGGAGAACCCCACTCGTTATGCCCATCTTATTTATCGTTATGTCCATCTAGGTTTCCTTTCCATAGTTTGTTTACGAGAAGGTCAAGGGAGACAGGATCAACAGCCTTACTAAAGGCAAGCTAGACCACATCTACTGCTTGTAGTCTTGTTACACTGTTAAAGAAAGCGATCCGGTTGGTTTTACATGTGAGACTGCTTGAAATACTGTTTTTAGCAAAGTTGGACCTCTTGCTGCTGCAAACTCTCGGAATGTGCTACCCGTAACACTGCACTGGGATGAAGCTGATTCCAACAGACTGCAGTCTCTCTCACTGCTGGTAGGTGACACCGCTGCCTGTAGGAATCAGATCCAGCCGATGGCCCTTTTTTTAGCAAAGTTGGACCTCTCCAGGCTGCGGGAAGCACAGTCCTGCAGGTAGCATTTTCACACATACACACGTGTATGACCCTGCAAACTATAGGGGTGTGCTCCCTGTAACACTGCATCAGCTACATCAGATGGCGCTCTGTACACTGGAGAGCTAATTCCCTAGATGACCAGCAGGAGGCGCTGTGCTGGCGAGTCTCGACCTCGCTACAGTGCAATTGGATTAGAGGAGCTTTTGTGGCAAGAACCACCAGTAGAGCAATGCATGTGTACTGTTTCTAGCCTCAGATACAAACGTTACATGCATACAGGCTGGATAAACACAGTCAATAGGTCTTAAGTTTTGCAGTGATACCCCACGTCAGCCATCTTGCATAAAGTATATATTAGCTATGTCATATCCATATCATAAGAATATTTTCATAAAGAATGTAGAGCAGGGATCGGCAACCTTTGGCACGCAGCTCGCCAGGGTAAGCCCCCTGGCGTGCTGGGCCAGTTTGTTTATCTGCCGCGTCCACAGGTTCAGCTGATCGTGGCTCCCACTGGCCGCGGTTCGCCACTGCAGGCCAATGGGGGCTGGGGGAAGCGGCGTGGGGCAAGGGATGTGCCGATCCCTGATGTAGAGTATAACGTCACACCCCACATGTATGTTGCCGATCCCTGATGTAGAGTATAACGTCACACCCCACATGTATGTTTGCTGATCCCTGATGTAGAGTATAACGTCACACCCCACATGTATGTTGCCGATCCCTGATGTGGAGTATAACGTCACACCCCACATGTATGTTGCCGATCCCTGATGTAGAGTATAACGTCACACCCCACATGTATGTTTGCTGATCTGCAAATACTAAAGGACCATGCACCTTTGGGTGCAAACACTCATGACAATCGTGCAGAGCCATGCAAGCTCCAGGATTCTGTGTGAGGTGGCAGACAGTGAGGAGGGCCCGGCAGGTTAGTGGGTTTAGAAAAAAAGGTGTAAACATTATGTATACGTTTATGTATGGGATACATATAAAATTAGTGGCATTATAAGAAGTTTGATCCCATGGCCACAACCACCCCGTCTGACCTGTTTGGTACCAAGCATACGCTGCCAAACCAAAGGTTCCCAAAATACAGCAGGTGGACAGTGGGATAACTATTCATGGTGCACCTCGCTCTGAATCTATACAAGTGCTTCTGGTGAGTACCCTGACTGCTGAGGCAGGGAGTCCAGGAGGCCGGCACACAAGTGACATAGTAACCGTAGCGACTCTATGCTGACATAACTTGAGTTAGCCCACACTTAAAGTATAGATATGGCCTTAGGTATATGAAATGTTTGGGAGAGGGAACAGGACCAGTATGAGGGTAGACGAAGGTGTTCAGGCTCAAGGCGTTGGAACTGACCTTACTCCACCCTACAGGCTCAGGAACAAAGAGGCACCAAAAATATCATTTATTTATTACAATGTCTTGACGCGAGGGTGTATAACTCATGATTTTAGAATTCTTGGGGTTGTAAACGTATCTTGGGGTTGTAGATGTGTGTTCATTATATTTTGAAAGGAAAAACTATGAATGGGTTGAACAAAGAATTCGATCAGTCCCTCAGGTTAAGTACATTGGCTATTAGCCAAGATAATTAGGGGTGCAGGCTCATGCTCTCCATGTCCCTAAACCGTCCCTTGACTGCCAGATGCTGGGAGTGGACAATGGGATGGTTCAATGAGTCGTTGCCTGGTCTGATCATTCCCTTAGAAGCACCTGGTATTGGCCACTGTCACAAGACAGGATACGAGATTAGGCGGACTATTGGTCTGACCACCAATATTTACACCATTGGTGGATTGACTCAAAACAAAGTTTTGATGATTGGCCAGAAATTCAGTCAGAGTGGAAGTCAGATGATCCAACAGAATAAACATCCGCTTTAAAAATTAGAAGAAAAAATTAGAATTAAAAATCCAGGGAATTCAGGGAATCCCAGCAGCAGATAAGAGAACTTGGGAAACTGCTCGGAGAGTCTATGCAAAATCAGATACAGTAATAAGGGATTCTTTGTTTCTGAGGGGGCATATGTAAAATGTTTCACTGAATTAAGTCTCGGGGATTATCTGCCCTGGCAAGTTATAGCGCTCTAACTTGCTGCCTCCGGGGTGTGAAAAATCCCCCCCGCCCCGAGTGCAGCAAGTTTGAGCGCTTTAAAGTGCTAGTGTGGACAGGCTCGGCCCCCAGCACTCAGAGCTAATCCCCTCGTCGAGGTGATGACCAGGAGCACGGGCACCCGCGGCAGCACTTTGAACTTTGTGGTGTAGACACAGCCTCAGCAGGTTCAAGCAAAGCGGCGCTGCAGTGAGGAGGCAGAGGGCTGCCTGTGCCTTTAAGAACCCCCCGCCCCCCGTCCCCAGGAAGCCCATGCTGAGAGGTGCTGTCTGTAGGAGGGGAAATAAAAAAAGCCCCTTTGCCCCCCACCATTTTGGCAAACCCGGGGGTCTCAGTCCCGCTGGGGTAACTGTGACCCCCGTGCCCTGCCTGTGCCGGGCTTTGCCCTCTGCCAGCGCCTCACCCCGAGCTTCTCT
Source organism: Natator depressus (assembly GCF_965152275.1). Lineage (NCBI taxonomy): Eukaryota > Metazoa > Chordata > Testudines > Cheloniidae > Natator > Natator depressus. The sequence continues at coordinate 24,116 of NW_027439787.1, forward strand.
CCTGCTCCCCCCCCATCCCTCATTTTCCCTTTAGCCCCTCTGCTAATGCTGCCTCCGGCTGCTGGGCCCCCCGGCCAGTCACTTTCCGCCCCCTGCTCAGACCCTGGTCACCCCCCTGCTCCGATTCGCCCCCTTGGCCCCTTTCTAGCCGCTGTCAAAGGCAGCCGGCAGACTGCTGGGGGGTTAAGGGCAGGGTGAAGGGCAGTGGCTTCAGCAGATGAACTGAGCATGCTCAGTACACCATCGCCAGCCCGCTCCCACCCCGAGCAGTACCCCACACTGCACCCGCTGCCCGGCCGCCCTGTGTCCTCAGCCCGCGCCTGCGGCGCTCCCGCCACCCGCACCGCCCGCCTGCGCCCCTGCGGCTGCGGGTGAGCCTCCCTCCCTGCCCCTGCCCAGCACGCCCCCCACACTGGGGGGGGTCTGTGCCGGCGCTGAGCTGCCCGAGTGCCCGGCCCTGGGACCCCCTGTTGCTGGGGGCCCCGTGCCAGGGCACCCTGTGTTGGCTGGCAGTCCGCCCCGGGGCAGCAGGGCCCCCAGGCTGGATTGGAAGGTATCAAACGCTGGGTAACCGAACGCTTCCCTTGGTCGGCTGTTCCCGCGGTCAACCACCCGCAGTGTTACAACGTTGTCTCTCATTTCTTCCAGCCACTGGTGTCTGTTCCGACGGTCTCTGCGGGACGAAAGAGCCTTTTCATACCCGGGAGTCTCTCCCTCTGGAGGCATTTATGCTCTGTAATCAAGTCCCCCCGATCTGCTTTTCGAGAAATTCAGTAGATTCAGCTCTGTACGTCTCTCGATGTCAGAAACTTTCTCCAGCCCTTGGATCATATTTGTGGCTCTTTTCTTCACCCTCCCCAATTTTCAAAGGGCTGTTTAAACCATGGACACAGCTTTCTAGTGTCCCCTCCCTGGTCCTGCTCCCTACCCCACCTGTTCCCACAGCCAAGGGTCGCTTCGGCCTTGTTTGCCCCAAAAAGACGGTCAAACTATTCTTGGGATCTAAAAGATCAGGGAGCTCTGGGGCTGCTGCTGAGGGAGGGGAGACACTGCTGCCATCTAGTAGATACTGTGGAGAATGCAGCCAAGAAAGCTGAGAGTCAGGACTCCTGACACAGGTCTACCAGCCAGGACCCAGCAAGGGGAGCCCTCCAGCCGGCCTGTGTCGGTGCTGCTCTCTGTCAGGACCACACTCCTGCCTGCAGCTGGGGCTGCACTGCTCCGCTGGCCCAGGCAGGTAACAGCTCAGTGTGAAGGAGCTGATCTGGGGATACCCCTCCAGACCTGATCCAAATCCAATAGTACTAAATCAGTATGGAACATTAATGGAAACACTGACATTAAAACAATTTCATCAAGTAAACTTATCATAAAGGACAAAACAATTTCATCCCCAACTCATTGTTACCATATGTAGGAACAGGAGACTATGGCTGATAAGGGGGTCTCTCCACCTGTGAATATTTCTTCTTCAGCCCTGGATGAAGTGGTCATACCACCTCCATCATCCCTGTCTGATGATTTTAAGCAGTTTCAGGATCTTATCAAGAGAACCATAGATTCTTTACAAATCCCCCAGAGGAGGTTAAAAAACCCCACATCCTAAGCTGCTCAGAACTCTCCACATAGCCTCCTCCGCTCTCATTGCCCTGCTAATCATTGAGGCGTTCCTGGACTTTGCAAAAGTCATCTGGCATACTCCAGCCTCAATTCCTCCCACATTTAAGAGGGTGGAGAAAAATATTATGTTCCCTCTCAGAAGTCAGAATTTTTATTTTCTCATCCCTCTGCTAGCTCCTTGGTGGTCAAGGCAGTTAACGAATATGGAAGGCAGCACTATGTTACATCTATGAAAATAAGAAAGTTAAAAGTTGAAAAGTTGAAAGTTCTTTGGCTACTTTATGGTTTAGAATCACCAACTACCAAGTGTTAATGGTGAAGTACAACCACACATATTGTATGAAGCTGAACTTGTTGATTGAACGTCTATTGAGAGAATACAGAGAGCACTTCCAGGCAATTATTGCAGAAGGCCACCTCACCTCCAGAACATCTCTGCAGGCCTCTTGACACAGCCGATACTGGTGCTCTTTCAGTTTCTATGGCAGTAGTTATGAGCAGGGCCTCCTGGCTTCAGCTCTTAGGATTTCCAAAGGATGCCCAGAATACTGTAGAAGACCTTCATTTTGATAGCACTAAATTGTTCACTTGCAACACAGACTAATGCCTGCCTGCATTAAAAGAGCCCAGGGCCACTTTACAATCTCTGGGGAGCCACACAGAAGAGAAAGTTTAGTAGGTCCCAAACAAGTACAGAGATCCCATCCCTCCCATTTCTTGAGCTCACACAGGCCATATGAACCTCAACGCAAAAGTCAGAGGTTCCAGAGGATGAAACCGCCCACCGCCCAGCCCTCACCCTCACAGCTTTCTACCTTGAAACATCAATTATGATGAGATTGTCGAGCTCCTCATCTGCTCACTTTCTTACCAGCTGCTGTTTCACCTGCCTTCCTCCCTTCAGAAACCACCTTTACCACTTCCAGTGGGCTTGGGAGTCCATCACTACATACAAGCATGTTTGAAGATTATTTCCACAGGGTACCCACCCACTTCACTTCTTTTCTGCCCACCAACCGTCCTTCTCCATTCCTCTTCAGGGGCCACTCCCATGAGAATCTGCTCTGATAGGAAATACTCTGTTCTACTCTGAGAAGCTATAGAACCAGTTCCATGCAACACAGGGATGGGGTTTTATTCCAGGTATTTCCTGGTTCCAAAAAAGAGCTGTGGTTGGAGATCCATCCTAAATTAAAGATTATCCCATACCTTTGTGAAAGCGCAGAAATTCAGAATAGTGGCACTTGCAGTGATAATCCCATCACTGGACCAAGGCCCTTGCCCTTCAGGATGCATATTTCCACACCGCGATCCACCCATCTCACAAATGAACCCTATGTTTTACCATTGCCAGATCCATTTTCAGCACAGGCCTTTCATCTGCCATAGGGTCTTTTCAAAGACCACGTTGGTAGTAGTGGCTTCTGAACGGACACTTTGTGGAGGTGTCTCCACAGGTAATTTATGAGGCTATAGACCTCTTCCTCAAGTTAGGCCTGCAAGTGAACATTCATAAGGCCACGTAAACCCCTGTACAAAAGCTGGAATTCATGGAAGCTCATCTTGACTCAATAGCAGCAACAAGAGCCTTCCTCCCAATTCACAGATTTATGTTTCTATCCAACTTAGTCAATATGATCCAGATCAGCCTTCAAACCCTGTCAGGAACTGTCTTCAGCTACTGGGGCATATGACAGTTGGTACTTTTGTTACAGATCTTGCACGAGTGCACACGCATTGCCTTCAAGGGTGGCTCAGGAAAGTTTTGTCACCAAGCAGACAGTTTAAACATGCTTTTTTCCATACCCACCTTTGTAAAGGAATCTCTCAATTGATGAAAAGATTCTTCTGCCGACATAATGCTGTCCACATTGGCACTTTTGCTGGTGAAACTTATGTCAGTCAGAGGGGTGTTTGTTCACACACCCAACTGGCAAAAGTTTTACCGACAAAAATGCTAGTGTAGGCAAAGCCTTGGCCTTTCCAATTTTGCCCCTACATGCTTATGTTGCTTCTTTATATTAATCCTTTGCAATTTGACCCAGCTTTCATTATTTTAATGACTCTTTTTGAATTTCAGGTTGTAGAAGATCTCCTGGTTAATCCAAGAAGATATCCTAGCTTTCTTATGTATTGGAATAGTTTGCTCTTATGCCCTTAATAATGTTTCTAATAAAAAAACAGCCAGCTCTCCTGTTCTCTTTTTTTCCCCTTAGTCCCCAGGATCTTACCTTCCAGTTCTGTGAGTTTGCTAAAGTCTGCCTTTTTGAAATCCATTGTCTTTATTCTGCTGTTTTCCCTCCTATCGTTCCTTAGACTCATGAACCCTGTGATTTCATGACCATTTTCACCCACCTTTGGCCAGAAGTAACCAGCAGCCAGCTTCGTCCCTGTGAAGGAGCTGTTTCCTCTTTCCCTGGTGGTATGACTGCAGTCCTCTCCAGCTGGAGTTCTTCCTCAACCTTGGAGGTCTCCATGTGAATATTTTCACTGAATTGCTTGTGTGCATGGATGTTCCTCATTGACCTCCCCCTGCAACTCTCCCACCTGCTTTCTGAGAGATTCTGCCAGCAGGCACCTCTTATATTTGATGGTCTCCCCCACCTGGCTTTCTATGATCAGGAAATGCAGGTCAGTGTCTGCAAATCCACACCAGCACCAGGGTAGAGGCACTCATGGTCAGGGTCTGTGTCTGAACACAGGGGCAGGTGGAGGAGCCGGGAGCAGTGTTGGCACTGCTGATGTGTCCTTTCTGAGCTATGGTGATTTTAGTTCTTTCTCCAACTTCCATTTGCTAGCTCCCTCTGATCCCTATGGGTATGTCTACACTGCAATAAAACACCCAGGGCTGACCCACATCAGCTGACTCGGGATCACAGGGCTTGGGTTGGTGCCTTATAATTGCAGTGTAGATGGCTGGGCTTGGGCTGGAGCCCAGGATCCGGGACACCCCGCCCCCCCGACATGGGATTCGAAAGCGCAGGCTCCAGCCCAAGCCCAAATGTCTGCACGGCAGTTTTATAGCCCTGCAATCCACCCCCCATGAGCCCCTGTCAGCTGACACAGGACAGCCGCAGTGTTTTACTGCTGTGTAGACAGCCCCTTAGTGTCTGGCTTTTCAGACCTTCTCTCCTAGGTCAGCCCTACCCCCTCATTAACACACAGGGGAAAGGAGATCACAAGCAGAATCAAGAGCGATCAAAGGACAGGAGGCTGTGTTAGCTATGGGTTAAGTGAGCAGTGCTTTGATGACCTGCACTGTCTCTCGCACCTTGAGGGCAGCATGTCACAAGAGGAGCTTTGGGGGTCTCTGTCCAGCATCACCCCCTCAGGGGAGAGTGAGAATTCTATTCTCTGCCTCATTGCCTGTTCCCAGAACTTTGCTGTCTGGGTGAGCAGCCATGCCTGGTATCCTCTGCCCCACCTGGTGTGGCTGGCAGGATCACATCCTCCCCCACTTCATATTGAAGTGGTGCGTGCCCAGACTGCTTTTCCCTGAGTAGCCCCATGGAGAACCACTACCCCCATACACACACTGTTCCCAAAAGGGTTCTCCTTTTTATTCTTCCTCACAGGCTGTATGTGCTGGAGAGGCTTTTCTTCTTGCACCTCTTCCTCCATTCCTTATGGGTAGGAGGTAGCTGTCTTTCCTCCACACCCTAGTTCTGCTTCCCCCTGGGACAGAGACACAGGAAATAAGGGAATGTCGCAGCCAGGAAAAAGCTGGGGAATCATGACAAATGGTCCCAGGGTTTCCTGGGCTGTGGTCTGCCTCTAATGCTCAGATTCTCACTCCCCACCGAGTGGATGTGACTCTGAATTCAACTACAGCAAGTCCCCAACTCTGTGTGCTGGAGGGGGGATGGGAAAAGTGTGAAATGGAGTCTCACCGCTGGACATGCCTGACAGCCCCGAGAGATGTGACTATGAACCCTGCCTGCGGGGCGGTGAGGGAATCGCTGCCGGGAGACATTACTGGGAGGCGGAGGTGGGGAAAGGGGAGAGTCTGGGCAGTTGGGGTGGCCAACAAGTCCATGAGTCTTCCCTTTCTTTGGGGTATAGTCTGAGGTCAGGCTGCCTGTGGGACATGGCAGAGAGTGGGGAAAGCGTCCCCCTCAGACCCACGCCATAGCCTCACACTGCTCCCCTCTGTAAGCTCCCACACTGACACCCACTCTCTTGTTGTGGGGGAACATCAGTTAATCCCACTGGTTGCCTAATATTTATTCCCAATCTGTTTGTCTCCGCAAACAGTGGGGGTCTGTCCTGGAAACCCAGTCCAGACTCTGCTCAGACACGTCAGGGGGTGCGCTAGAGACGAAGGGTTGCCTGTTGGATAGTGTACTGTCTGGGCCTTTGGCTGTCCAAGTTCATTTCTGCACCCCACCACAAAGAGACTGTGCAACCTTGGGCCTGTCACGTCACCTCCCCGAGCCTTAATTCCACTGTGTTCATCTACACGGAACAACTAGGCCAAAGAGTCGCAGTTGTTACCATGACCCTGAAACTGTCCAACAGTAAACCAGTGTTAAACAACGTATGGAACTGTGGCTATAGAGACCTCAGCCTGCTTCATACCACGGCAAACACACCGTTAAATAGCCTTTTTACCTTTTATTAGAGATACAGAAAAGAAAGAAAAACAGTGAAAGCCTTTGAAATGTAGCATATGAAATATGGCCTTCATCTTTACAAAATCCCTTGTTCCCTTTAGCTGTAGAGAGTCTGACATTGAGGTCAGTGGTAATTGGGACAAAATGCAACGTGGTTTTACAAAAGGTAGATCGTGCCAAACCAACCTGACCTCCTTCTTTGAGAAGGTAATAGACCTTTTAGACAAAGGGAACGCAGTGGATCTAATTTACCTCGATTTCAGTAAGGTGTTTGATACGGTGCCACGTGGGGAAATATTAGTTAAATTGGAAAAGATGGGATCAATATGAAAATTGAAAGGTGGATAAGGAACTGGTTAAAGGGGAGACTACAATGGGTCATAGTGAAAGGTGAACTGTCAGGCTGGAGGGAGGTTACCAGTGGAGTTCCTCAGGGATCGGTTTTGGGACCAATCTTATTTCATCTTCTTATTACTGATCTCAGCACAAAAAGTGGGAGTGTGCTAATACAGTTTGCGGATGATACAAAGCTGGGAGGTATTGCCAATTCAGAGAAGGACCGGGATATCATACAGGAAGATCTGGATGACCTTGTAAACTGGAGTAATAGTAATAGGATGAAATTTAATCGTGAGACGTGTAAGGTCATGCATTTAGGGATTAATAACAAGAATTTTTGTTATAAACTGGGGACGTATCAGTTGGAAGTAAAGGAGGAGGAGAAGGACCTTGGAGTATTTGTTGATCATAGGATGACTATGAGCCGCCAATGTGATATGGCCGTGAAAAAAGCTAATGCGGTCTTGGGATGCATCAGGCGAGGTATTTCCAGTCGAGATAAGGAGGTTTTAGTACCGTTCTACAAGGCACTGGTGAGACCTCACCTGGAATACTGTGTGCAGTTCTGGTCTCCCATGTTTAAGAAGGATGAAGTCAAACTGGAACAGGTACAGAGAAGGGCTACTAGGATGATCCGAGGAATGGAAAACCTGTCTTATGAAAGGAGACTCAAAGAGGTTGGCTTGTTTAGCCTAACTAAAAGAAGGCTGAGGGGAGATAGGATTGCTCTTTATAAATATATCAGAGGGAAAAATACCATGGAGGGAGAAGAATTATTTAAACTCAGTACCAATGTGGACACAAGAACAAATGGATCTAAACTGGCCATCAGGAAGTTTAGACTAGAAATTAGATAAAGGTTTCTAACCATCAGAGGAGTGAAGTTCTGGAACAGCCTTTCAAGGGGAGCAGTGCGGGCAAAAGACACATCTGGCTTCAAGACTAAGCTTGATAAGTTTACGGAAGGGATGAGATGATGGGATAGCCTAATTTTGGCAATTAATTGATCTTTGACTATTAGCAGTAAATATGCCCAACGGCCGGTGATGGGATGTTAGATGGGGTGGGATCTGAGTTACTGCAGAGAATTCTTTCCTGGGGGTCTGGCTGGTGAATCTTGCCCACATGTTCAGGGTTTAGCTGATCACCATATTTGGGGTCGGGAAGGAATTTTCCTCCAGGGCAGATTGGCAGAGGCCCTGGCGGGTTTTTGCCTTCCTCTGTAGCATGGGGCACGGGTCACTTGCTGGAGGATTCTCTGCACCTTGAAGTCTTTAAACCATGATTTGAGGACTTCAATAGCTCAGACATAGGTGAGAGGTTTATTGCAGGAGTGGGTGGGTGAGATTCTGTGGCCTGCGTTGTGCAGGAGGTCAGACTAGATGATCATAATGGTCCCTTCTCACCTTAAAGTCTATGAGTCTATGAGGTCCTATCCCAGGGCCCTGGTAGTGGGAAAACCATGTGCCACTGAGTCGGGGGGGGGGGGGGGGCAACTGAAACACACTGACTCAAAGTTCCAGCTCACGAACCTGGCCACTGTCTAATTCCCCATGGCTGCTTCCTATCATGGTTCCCACTGGCTGATGCAGTTTGGGCATCTCTGTTGTCTCCAGGTTCCCCGGTCTGCACTGTCCTCGGCAACTCTGGACTCTGCAGGGCCTCCCTGGAGTCTGCCGGGGTTGTGGTGTCTCCAGCTCCCATGGCCCCAGGCTTCTGCTGCTCCTCGGCTGGAGCCTGCAACATGCACCCTTCCTCTCCCACAGTCAGCCCCATCTGAGCCGAGTCACTCCCTTTTATACTAGTGCATTTGGAGCGTGCCCTGTAGAGATGACAGGGGTGGATTTCTTAGCCCACAATGTAGGGTTAACTCTTCCCCGTCCAGCGCAGGACGAGAGCACCCCATCACACACACCAGTTTTGGTCCCCTGATTTCCAGTCTCACACTTCTCTTGATTACCAGGCACCAGACACGATCTTACCATAGTCCTTGAGTTATGGCAGGAGGCCTTTGTGTCTGAACTAATTCAGTCTGTCTTTCTTACTTTTTTTTTGCACCTTTTTCTGATCAATATTTATTATTATTCATTATTTTGACACTTTATAAACTTTCAGTCACTTTTTACAGTTGAATTCACAAGTAGGGTAAATTTGTAGACACAATTACCATAATAGTTCCCAATCTCTCCCCAGGGAGAACTGGAAGTCCTGGCACAGTCAAGGAATTATGATGTGATTGGAATAACAGAGACTTGGTGGGATAACTCACATGACTGGAGTACTGTCATGGATGGGTATAAACTGTTCAGGAAGGACAGGCAGGGCAGAAAAGGTGGGGGAGTTGCACTGTATGTCAGAGAGCAGTATGACTGCTCAGAGCTCCGGTATGAAACTGCAAAAAAGTGATGATGAAGTGAGCTGTAGCTCACGAAAGCTTATGCTCAAATAAATTGGTTAGTCTCGAAGGTGCCACAAGTACTCCTTTTCTGTTTGCGAATACAGACTAACACGGCTGCTACTCTGAAACCAGAAAAACCTGAGAGTCTCTGGATTAAGTTTAGAAGTGTGAGCAACAAGGGTGATGTCGTGGTGGGAGTCTGCTATAGATCACCAGACCAGGGGGATGAGGTGGACGAGGCTTTCTTCCGGCAACTCACGGAAATTACTAGATCTCAGGCCCTGGTTCTCATGGGAGACTTCAATCACCCTGATGTCTGCTGGGAGAGCAATACAGCGGTGCACAGACAATCCAGGAAGTTTTTGGAAAGTGTAGGGGACAATTTCCTGGTGCAAGTGCTGGAGGAACCAACTAGGGGCAGAGCTCTTCTTGACCTGCGGCTCACAAACCGGGAAGAATTAGTAGGGGAAGCAAAAGTGGATGGGAACCTGGGAGGCAGCGACCATGAGATGGTCGAGTTCAGGATCCTGACACAGGGAAGAAAGGAGAGGAGCAGAATACGGACCCTGGACTTCAGAAAAGCAGACTTTGACAACCTCAGGGAACTGATGGGCAGGATCCCCTGGGAGAATAACATGAGGGGGAAAAGAGTCCAGGAGAGCTGGCTGTATTTTAAAGAATCCTTATTGAGGTTACAGGGACAAACCATCCCGATGGGTAGAAAGAATAGTAAATATGGCAGGCAACCAGCTTGGCTGAACAGTGAAATCCTTGCTGATCTTAAACACAAAAAAGAAGCTTACAAGAAGTGGAAGATTGGACAAATGGCCAGGGAAGAGTATAAAAATATTGCTTGGGCATGCAGGAGTGAAATCAGGAAGGCCACATCACACTTGGAGTTGCAGCTAGCAAGAGATGTTAAGAGTAACAAGAAGGGTTTCTTCAGGTATGTTAGCAACAAGAAGAAAGTCAAGAAAAGTGTGGGCCCCTTACTGAATGAGGGAGGCAACCTAGTGACAGAGGATGTGGAAAAAGCTAATGTACTCAATGCTTTTTTTGCCTCTGTCTTCACGAACAAGGTCAGCTCCCAGACTACTGCACTGGGCAGCACAGCATGGGGAGGAGGTGACCAGCCCTCTGTGGACAAAGAAGTGGTTCGGGACTATTTAGAAAAGCTGGACGAGCACAAGTCCATGGGGCCGGATGTGCTGCATCCGAGAGCGCTAAAGGAGTTGGCGGATGTGATTGCAGAGCCATTGGCCATTATCTTTGAAAACTCATGGCGATCGGGGGAGGTCCCAGACGACTGGACAAAGGCTAATGTAGTGCCCATCTTTAAAAAAGGGAAGGAGGAGGATCCTGGGAACTACAGGCCAGTCAGCCTCACCTCAGTCCCGGGAAAAATCATGGAGCAGGTCCTCAAGGAATCAATTCTGAAGCACTTAGAGGAGGGGAAAGTGATCAGGAACAGTCAGCATGGATTCACCAAGGGCAAGTCATGCCTGACTAATCTAATTGCCTTCTATGACGAGATAACTGGCTCTGTGGATGAAGGGAAAGCAGTGGACGTGTTATTCCTTGACTTTAGCAAAGCTTTGGACACAGTCTCCCACAGTATTCTTGCCAGCAAGTTAAAGAAGTAAGGGCTGGATGAATGGATGATAAGGTGGATAGAAAATTGGCTAGATTGTCGGGCTCAATGGGTAGTGAACAATGGCTCCATGTCTAGTTTGCAGCCAGTATCAAGCAGAGTGCCCCAAGGGTCGGTCCTGGGGCCGGTTTTGTTCAATATCTTCATTAATGATCTGGAGGATACTGTGGATTGCACCCCCAGCAAGTTTGCAGGTGACACTAAACTGGGAGGAGAGGTAGATACGCTGGAGGGTAGGGATAGGATACAGAGGGCCCTAGACAAATTAGAGGATTGGGCCAAAAGAAATCTGATGAGGTTCAACAAGGACAAGTGCAGAGTCCTGCACTTAGGACAGAAGAATCCCATGCACCGCTACAGACTAGGGACCGAAAGGCTCGGCAGCAGTTCTGCAGAAAAGGACCTAGGGGTTACAGTGGACGAGAAGCTGGATATGAGTCAACAGTGTGCCCTTGTTGCCAAGAAGGCCAATGGCATTTTGGGATTTATAAGTAGGGGCATTGCCAGCAGATCGAGGGACGTGATCGTTCCCCTCTATTCGACATTGGTGAGGTCTCATCTGGGAATACTGTGTCCAGTTTTGGGCCCCACACCCCAAGAAGGATGTGAAAAAATTGAAAAAAAAACATCCAGCAGAGGGCAACAAAAATGATTAGGGGGCTGGAGCACATGATTTATGAGGAGAGGATGAGGAAACTGGGATTGTTTAGTCTGCGGAAGAGAAGAATGAGGGGGGATTTGGTAGCTGCTTTCAACTACCTTAAAGGGGGTTCCAAAGAGGATGGCTCTAGACTGTTCTCAGCGGTAGCAGATGACAGAATGAGGAGTAGTGGTCTCAAGTTGCAGTGGGGAAGGTTTAGGTTGGATATTAGGAAAAAACTTTTTCACTAGGAGGGTGGTGAAACACTGGAATGCGTTACCTAGGGAGGTGGTGGAATCTCCTTCCTTAGTGGTTTTTAAGGTCAGGCTTGACAAAGCCCTGGCTGGGATGATTTGTTTGGGGATTGGTCCTGCTTTGAGCAGGGGGTGGACTAGATGACCTCCTGAGGTCCCTTCCAACCCTGATATTCTGTGATTCTATGATTCTATGATCTCTGTAGTAGCAGCTCCCTACCTCACAGGGGTGTTTGACGATAAATGTATTTAAAAATTTGCAAAGTGTTTACATGAAAAGTGGAATATAAGAGTTTGTCAGACACAGGGGTCCATTAGCAGTTCAGTACTCTGTGTTAGTAGCTCTTCTCAGGCCCGACAATCTCACCACACATAATACATGGCTGTCATAGTATTTATGTATAAAGAATAACATGTAAGGTATCAAAGGACAGCTTATGTCATGCTGGGCATCATAAGCATTGTGAACGGTGTGGACAGGTTTTAATGAAGAAGTTCTATGCATGTACTGAAAATATGTTTAGTATCTGTGTCCCAGGCAGGGTTGACAAGCAGCTGCTGCCAGACAAATGAACGTGGAATCACTGTCACAGGGCTCAGGGTGCAACCCAGACCTGTGCAGGGTTGTGTCCCCACTTGCCCTTCAACCCTGGGTGCCTCATGATGCTTTGCTGCTGGAGATCCCAGGCTGGGATGCTCAGAAAGCAGCCTACCAGCATGCAGATCACACCACCAGTGTCAGTACTCTAGACAGCCCTGGTTCAGCAGCTCTGACTCCAGCAGCCTGTCCACAACCACACTCTGACTTCTACCAGTCTTGGTTACAACCAGCAAGTTGACCTCAGCACATTCCTAGTCCTGAACTTCCCCCAAACCTTAGACAAACACCTGTGAGGAATGATCTAGTTATTACTTAGTCCTGCCTTGAGTGCAGGGGACTGGACTAGATCAGTTGTTCTCAAACTGGGGTACTCCAGGGGGTCATGATTCATGTTTGGGGCTGATCTACTCCTCCCCCTTCCCTCCCAGTGCCTCCAGAGATAAAGAAACCAAACTTGTTTGTGACTCAAAGTGATCCAGTAAAAGTTTAGTTAAAGCCACTATTAGTAAAAATAAAAATTGGTATGGATTGGACTCAGCTGAGCATCTCTAAATTGGAACCCAAATGTTCACCCTTCTCCCTTCCTATTATAACAGCCTGGATAAAAATACATCAACACTCCAATGGCTGAGCAAAACGAGATGTAGCAGACACCATATTAGGAGGAGCTGGATTTGGAGCAGGAATTATGAATACTACAGACCTGGAGGTAATTAAGAATAAGTTAAGTTTCTTGTCACAACTACAGGATAGTCTCATTCACAAGCAGGCCGGTAATACTGTGGACTTCGTACAAATAGGCCTGGGAAACCTAAAAGCAACACGGAATATGTGGCAGTGGCTAAACACCACCTCCTGGCTGCTGTACAAACAACAAATAGAATTAGGGAATAAAACTGCCTTGGCCATAGGATGTACTGAGTTGCAAGTCCTTACTTTAGCATCACTTGAACATGAAATGTTTTGGGCAATATCTGGGAATGTTCGGGTATTAATGCATCTTTTAAAACAACGGAAGAGGTCCTTGTTTGACACCTACAAATACGAATGGATGCAATATGTTTCCAGCCTGGTTAAGCCTGATCTGTTATTAGGTGAAATTATTGTTAAAATTACTCACCAACAGTCTGTGGAGACAGAAATATGGAAGTGAGCCCGCTCCCCAAACTGACCATGGGATCCTTTTGGCTACCCCGGGTTATGGGTCAGGGCTGGGAAAGAGGAGAAAATATTGGACACCCGAGGGTGTACGGAGTGGAGACCTCAGAAATGGGTGTGCTTGTCCCTACCTGTCATCACAGAACCATGTAGCAGGGACACATCCTTGGGAACATGTGTGTGGGACAAACTAGAAAATGTGACACGTGTTTTGTACAACGGACAATGTGTACGTGTTACATCCTGGGAAACAGTATTTTGGGAGGATGCAAGTATTAGCCAACCCCCGGTGGATGAATGCAGATGTAATGCCCGTGTATTCTATACGAGCAATCACACGTACTATTTACAAAGATAGAAGCAGCGCGGAGCACTATAACCGCCACCCCGGTTAATTTCTCTGTTACCCTTGGCCTGGATTGTCACGATCTAACTGATCACTTGTTGTCAGAAACAAAGGTGACTCAGTTCTTACAACAGACACAGAGGGATATAGGGAAGCAGGTCTTTCAAATATTACATGCAAATGGAGACATGCTAAAAATTGCTAAGTCTGAAAAAGAACTGACAGCCTATCATTGGTACGATGTTTTTACAGGCTGGCCCCTGACCTCTAAGGGCATATTGTCTATCATGTTTCACCCATTACTAGTTGTGTTAATATCGTCCTGTGTTTGCTTGCTAGGAATGTGTTGTATGTGCTGCTGGACAAAAAGAATGTTTGTTAAATTACAACCGCAAGCTCAAATTGTCTCTCAGTATGGTGCTATGAAACAATTGTATAAAATATGACCCACTGAAGAATTGTTTCAAAAGGGGGACATGTAGTAATAGGATTTTATGTTTGTATTTTATATAATTTGGAATGAAGGATAAAGAATAATAATACAGACGCAAGGATGCCAGGAGGCTGCAACACGCCCTGATTGAAATGTCAGAGGAAGGCAGATTGACGACTCTAAAGATGAGACAGGCACCGATCAACGGGGACAAGATAGTGGTGATCAAAACCAGCCTGGGATAACTCCCTGAGGAACTTGATGTAAAGAACGAGCAGGACAATTTAAGAAAACAAGCACTTGTCAAACAACAATTCATTACAGAATAATGGTGCAAAACTCACTGCTCCCAATGGAGGAAAATCACTATATAAACAGGGTGCCTTGCCATGAAACTTTGGGTTCGTCCTGCCAAGACTTCCCTGGAGCATCGTGTCATGACCGACGGAACCCGGCTCCTCCCTCCCGTGATCAACCTAGCTGGCCACTAGATTGATCCGGACTCTGGACTGCTAACGATAACATCACCTGGCGGGGCAGTGTGTGTGTATGTGTGTGTGTGTGTGTGGTGTGATTGAATGCATATGCTAATTGTTGTATCTTCAATAAACGTGGTATATTGCCTTTCCCCCTGAAAAAGATCCCGTGTGCTTCTTGTAGGCATAACTCTGGGGTCACACACTCCTCCCTCCCTCTGGGGTCACCCATTCCTTCTTCCCTCCCTCTCTGGATCACACACCCCTCCCTCTATCTCTCCCTGCATCGCTCTCTGGGTCACAAACACCCCACTCTCTGTGGTCTTTGCCCCTCTCCCCTGAAGCTCTGAGGGTGCAGAGCCAATTCTCCCACCTTCCCTCTACCCCCAGCTTTGGCATCCCATGCATTGGGCTCAACTCACCAGCAAGAGTTTCACAGCAGCCTGTCCTGCCTCCCTGGATCAGGGCAGGTCTGTCAGTGCAGGGAGCCTGGCTCCTTGGGATCAGGATCCTGATCCCACCACCACCCCAGCCCCTAAACCCGGGGCTGCCCCATATGGCCTTCTCACCTGCTGCAGGACACGTACAGCTCCCTCTGTGGGTGCTTCCCCATCTGGGCTCAGTGGAGAGGCCAGCTGCCCACCCATCACTTTGGCTGGGGAAGGGAGGAAACATCCCAGAGCTGGACAGACCTCAGCCTGCACTTCCCCTGCTGTGGGGACAATCCCGTCCATGGCCCTGAGCCAGCTGCTGGGGAAGCCTCACCCCTGTCCAGGCTGTGGGACCCCAGGTGCCCGCTGCTGCTGCTGGCTCCATCTGTAACACAAGCTGGGAGCTCAGCCTGTCTGTCTTTCTGAGGACCGGGGGAGGGGGACGGTCGGGGCTGCTCCAGGCAGGGGAAGGGGGACGGTGGTTCTGGCTGCAGCAGGGGTTAGAGGTAAATCCCAAGGGGCATGACCCACTCCACCCCTTCGGCTGCTCTTAACTTGGCACCATGGTGAGAGTTTGAAAGGCTCCCAGTTGGGCCCTGAAATGGGTGGAGTTTGTGTGCGGTGGGCGTGTGTCAGGTGCCAGTGTTTCCAGGCCGATGTTTGTGTGAACCATTTCCCTATAAAGACAAGTCCCTCCACATATATATAGAGTTGTGACAGTCCTCCTTTGCTGTGGATGCTGCTCGGTGAAGCTGATAAAGATCCAGGCGAGACGCCAGCTCTGCTTCCTGAGTGATGTCTTTGGGGCCACACACAGCACAGAAGGGCCAGCAGGGCCCAGGGCACAAGCACTGGGGATGGGCTGAAGGGCAGCAGCTGGGGTGGGCACTGTGAGCACTGGGGAGAGAGACCGGCAGGCACAAGTCTCAGGGCCTGTTACACTCCCTCTATGGACCTGATGACCTGGGTGTTTGTGAGCCTCGCGTGCTGACTTCAGTGGCTGAAGGGTGTTTTGCTCCCCAGCTACCCATCCCCCTTGAAGGAGACACAGCACCGGCCATCCACCACGCTGTTTTCTAAGCGCCAAGTCAGGCTAAGGTCACAGCTGGTGCCTGCGTGGAGCTTTTAACAGAGACCGCCCCTCCAGGGACCAAGCAGGAGGAGGCAAGGGGGGGGAAGGAAATGAATCCATCTCTGCCCCCTTTCCCCACCTGTGAGCCAAGCAAAGAGAAGTGACCTGAGCCAAGGCTCATGGACAGGAAGACACGGAATCCCCTTCTCACGGCTCTGACCGGCTGGGCTCAAGGAGGTTTCCCAACCCTGTTCAGAGGGGAGAACAGCCAGTCCACTCTCAAGTCTGGGCTCTGCAGGGAGGTCATGGCCCAACTCATAACTTCACGGAGCTGTCTACATTGCTAAGGTAGAGCACTTGGAAAAGAGGAGTCTAAGGGGGGATACGATAGAGGTCTATAAAATCACGAGTTGTGTGGAGAAAGCGAATAAGGAAAAGTTATTTACTTGTTCCCATAATATAAGAACTGGGGGCCACCAAATGAAATTAATGGGCAGCAGGTTTAAAACAAATAAAAGGAAGTTCTTCTTCACTCAGCGCACAGTCAACCTGTGGAACTCCTTGCCTGAGGAGGTTGTGAAGGCTAGGACTATAACAGGGTTGAAAAGAGAACTGGATAAATTCATGGAGGTTAAGGCCATTAATGGCTATTAGCCAGGATGGGTAAGGAATGGTGTCCCTGGCCTCTGTTTGTCAGAGGGTGGTGATGGATGGCAGGAGAGAGATCACTAGATCATTACCTGTTAGATTCACTCCCTCTGGGGCACCTGGCATTGGCCACTGTCGGCAGACAGGATATTGGGCTGCATGGACCTTTGGTCTGACCCAGTGCGGCTATTCTTATGTTCACTAGTGTGAGCCCTGCTGCCTGAGCCTGTCGACCTGGGCTGGGAGGCTCACTCCTGTGGGCTCCACAATGCTGTGTAGACATATGTAGAAATACCTAATGATGCCCTGTGGCAGTGAGTTCCACAGGTTAATCATACACCACGTGAAAAAGTATTTTCTGTTATCAATTTTGAATTTCAATTTCGTTGAATGCTCCCTTATTCTTATGTTATGAAGAAGAGAAACTCCCGATCTCCCTTCTCTAGACCATTCATTGTTTTACAGACTTTAATCAGGTCCCCACAGATTCATCTCTTTCCCAAGGTAACAACCCCAGTCTATTCAATCTCTCTTCAGAGAGAGTTTTGCAAACCTTTACCATGCTCATCGCCCTTCTCTGAGCCCCTCTGACTCTGCACTGTCCTGTGCGAGATGGGTGCCCGGTGCAGCACACAGCAGCCAGGTGAGGCCTCACTGTTGGTTGACATAAGGGCATTAGCATATTCTCTGTATCATTCTCCAGCCCGTTCCTTGTGCAGCCAAACAACTGTTTAGATAGTTTGAGCAGAACCACACTGAATGGAGGTCTCCGCTGACCTGCCTACAAAGGTGCCGAGGTCCCTTTCTTGCATTGCTAACTGCTAATATAGACCCCGTGAGGTGTGCGGATAGTTTAAACTTTTGGCCCCGCTGTGTGCAGTTACCATCCGGGATTCCATTTGCCTTTGTTTTGCCCATGCACCCGACTGAATCAGCTCTCTGACGTTCCTCACAGCCCTCTCCAGTTCTGACTAATTGGAGCAACGCTGTGTCCTATGCAGGAATATACTGAGCAACTCTGGACCTAGGACAGCACCTGGAGGCCCAGCTGTTAGCTTTTGGCCATGATGAAAACTGATTGTTTATTCCCACCCTTCTCTTGCCGTCTCCTAGTCAGTTTCTGACCCACGACAACACTTCGCTTCTCCCCCATGACGACGGAGTTTCTGTCAGAGCCACGTGTGTGGCACCTAGTTGAAGGCCCCTGAACACTCTTGGTTTTCACTACAAATGTTTGGTTTGCACTGATTTCTGGTCTCAGTGTGCCCAGGGTCAGCTTCCAGCCATCGGCTCTAGGCTGGCTCCTCTCACCTCCCACGTCCTGATTGTCGAGGCCTGGCACAATGTCACCCATGGTGCATCTCTGCTGCCAGTGCTTCCTCCTGCTCCTCTCTCCAGCTGCTCCCTTCATCTGCTTCTCACTCTTGTGACCTCACCTTTTTCCAGCCCCACCCCATGACTGTGTAATTCACCACCGCTGCCAGTGTGGCACCAGCCCCCTCTAATGGGGGGCAGGTCTTACCATGTTTAATACTGTAACCTTTCTGCCAGGCAGTGACGGCAACAACAAGGGCCAGGTTCACTATCTCAGGGTTCCTTTTAACAGTACAAAAGAGAACCGGCTCCAGCCCCCACCCAGTAATCTGGATAAACTGAACACCAGCCTGGGGGCCACTAAGAGGCAGCACTGCCCCACTCACAAGAACTGAGTCTGTGTACAACAAAAGGGGAAGGGAACCCAGCGTTAACTGGGGGAAACAGCACTGCCTCACTTCAAAAGCAGATAACTGTAAGCAAACACCCATCCCACACTGCACTGGGCAGTGTCCTTCGCCCCAGTTTCCCACCTTGCAGTGTGACAATCCAATGAAGGAATGCCCCTCTGCTGCACCCCACTCACAGCTGCTCTCCTTGGTCAGTGCAGACCCAGAGTTCAGAGGTGTGTTCACAAGGTTCATCTCCCACCCTTGAAAAGGAGTCTGGTCCTGGAACCACAGATCCACCAGCAGTAGGTACAGACATTTCCTGGTGGGTCAGCTGCCTGCTGGGAGGAAGTTCTTTCTTTTTCCTTCCTTCTCTCTCTCTTCTCAGCTCTGAGTACAAGGTGCTTCTCCTTGAAGTGGGCCACTGCCTGATGGAGAATGTGGTGCCACTGAGGTCGATTGGTGGCTTGCTCCTCCCGGCTTGCGATGTCTGTGACAGGTGGTCACCCCCAGGGTGCAGTCTAGGAGCCGTTGGAACTGCTTTGCCCCCTAACCATCCAGTTGGGTTGGCCTTTCTCACACTGCTCTGCTGGTAACTCAACCAGCCTCTCCAGCCCCTGTTATCACTCAACATGACAGCAGATGGCACCACACACCCAACTGAGTAACCTGAGTGCTTTACCTAAGCCATTTATGGATTAACTAGGCAAGCCCCAGCCAATTCCCAGCTCCCCAGTCTTGCACCCCTAGTGGATATAGACCCAGAATTATACCATCATGCCTGGCACAGGTTCCCATCCCAGTGTGTGGAAAAATACAGGTACCAAAATGGAGTTGTGTCATGTGCTCTGGTCACATGCCCTTGTATGCCTTGTTGAGTCATAGCAGCCATTAGTCATAGGCTGGCTGAAACGTTCCCCGGTGTGGACAAACTTTTTCCATGTCCATTGTCTTTGCTGATGGACCATTAGCACTATCTAGCTTCTTCCTTGTGGTACCTGAAAGGCTAGCTGTGGGTGTGTCCATCTTCACAACATCTTTCAGTAACACATAGATAGCAAAACTTCATAACTTCATATACAATGATAGCACATACAATCCAATGAAATATTAATGTTTAACAGATCAAGACTTTTAGAATGATACCTCACAAGGCATACTTTGTACAAAACATAACCTAATTATACGACAGTGGTGAATATGGGGGGTACCAGGGTGTCACAATGTGCATATCAGTTTTCCTGAGATACACTTTCAGTGTGTCTTTGTAATGTTTCTTCTGACCATCACAGGGTCTTTGACCATGGGTGAGCTGAGAGTAGAGGGCTTGTTTTGGGAGGCAAGAGTCTGGCATTCGCACACAACGTCCAGCCCAGTGGTTTTGGTGTATGAGGATCATTGCTTCAATGCTGGTAACATTGGCTTCAGTGCAGCAATTGTCCCACTTGATGCAAAGGATCTTCCGGAAGCATCATTGGTGGTACCTCTCCAGACTCCTGGTCACCCAGGTTTTCCATCCATAAAGGAGTGTAGGAATAACTATTGTCTTATGGATTTGGATCTTAGTGTCCTTCTGGAAATCACAGTCCATGAAAACGTGTTGAAGCAGTTTCCCAAAGGAAGCACTTGCACACTGGATCCTGCACTGGATCTCACTGTCAAGAGAAAGGTGGCTACCGAGGTAGCAGAAGTGCTCAACAAAGTCTGGCTACTGAGGTAACAGAAGTGCTCAACAAAGTCTGTCCATTGTTGGCGATTTGTGGTGGGTCTTGTGCAAGGCCTGAAGAAGGCTGATGCTTTAATCTTCTCAATATTGAGTGAGAGTCCTAGGCTTCACAGAATCACAGAACTGGAAGGGACCTCGAGAGGTCATCGAGTCCAGTCCCCTGCACTCATAGCAGGACCAGCACCCTCTACAACATCCCTGACAGGACTTTGTCTAACCTGCTCTTTAAAATCTCCAATGATGGAGATTCCACAACTTCCCTACGCAATTTATTCCAGTGCTTAACCACCCTGACAGTTAGGAAGTTTTTCCTAATGTCCAACCTAAACCGCCCTTCCTGCAATTTACGTTCATTGCTTCTTGTCCTGTCCTCAGAGGTTAAGGAGAACAATTTTCTCCATCCTCCTTGTAACAACCTTTTAGATATTTGTATACGGTTATCATGTCCCCTCTCTGTCTTCTCTTTTCAGACTGAACAAACCTAATTTTTTCAATCTTCCCTCATAGCTCATGTTTTCCAGGCCCCTAATCATCCTTGTTGCTGTTCTCTAGACTCTCTCCAATTTGTCCATATCTTTCCTGAAATGTGGCGCCCAGAACTGGACACAACACTCCAGTTGAGGCCTAATCCGCACGGAGTAGAGTGGAAGAATTACTTCCCGTGTCTTGCTTACAACACATCTACTAATATATCCCACAATGACATTTGCTTTTTTTGCAACAGTGTTACACTGTTGACTCATATTTAGCTTGTAGCCCACTATGACCCCTAGATCCCTTTCCGCAGCATTCTTCCTAGGCAGTCACTTCCCATTCTGTATGTGTGCATCTGATTGTTCCTTCCTATGTGGAGTACTTCGCATTTGTCCTTGTTGAATTTTATCCTATTTACTTCAGACCATTTCTCCAGTTTGTCCAGATCCTTTTGAATTTTCATCCTATCCTCCAAAGCAGTTGCAACCCCTCCCAGCTTGGTATCATCTGCAAACTTAATAAATGTAATCTCTATGCCATGATCTAAATCGTTGATGAAGACATTGAAAAGAATCGGACCCAGAACTGATCCCTGAGGAACCCCACTTGTTATGCCCTTCCAGCCTGACTGTGAACCATTGATAACTACTCTCTGGGAGCAGTTTTCCAACCAGTTATGCACCCACCTTTGGTAAGCTTGTGCAAAAATCCAGTTTGTACTGAAGATCATTCTTGATATGCGCAGCTATGGCAGAGTGATCAGCATACTGAAGATCAGTAATGGACACCGTGAGGACTTTAGAATTTGAGCGGAGACATTGAAGATTAAAAAGCTTCCCATCCATTCTGTATTGAATGTCAACTCCACTGGGGAGGTGGTCTTTTACGAGGACCAAAATGACTGCTAAATAGATGGAGAACTTATTTGGGACAATAAAGCATCCTTGCTTATCCCAGTTTTAGTGATGAAAGGGTCCATCTCTGGGCCATTACAGAGAATGGTGGCTGTCATCTGATCATGAAGAAGCCTTAGGATCTTTACAAATTTTGGAGGGCAACCAAATTTGGCCAGCACCTCCCACGGGGCTTCATGACTGACTGCGTCGAAAGCCTTTGTCAAATCAACGAAGGCCATGTACGGGTCCTGATTTTACTCCTAAGACTTTTCCTAGATTTGGTGGGCAACGAAGATCGTGTCAGTTGTCTCGTGGGATGGTCTGAAACTGCACTGAGATTCTGGCAATATTTTATCACCTAGGGGAAGTAATTGGTTTAAGAGGATACAGGTGAGACTTTTCCCTGCTGTAGATAGCAAGGGGATAGGAGAGAATAGGACACCTACTTGCCCCTCACCGGCATTTGGCAGCACAGTGAGTGAGGTTCAGGTAAGGGTGACCCCCTCAGTCAGGGTGTGCTGAGCACCGTCCTGCTGCTCTTCACTCACGCAATCAGGATGACAACCTTCCATTGCCCCTGCACTCAACACTGGAGTGATTTGTAACCCACACCCAGGCGTAATCAATCACTTTGGCAAAGCAGCTCCCTCTGCGGTGCACAGAGGCAGAGCAGGTCTGTCAGGGCAAGTACAGCCTGCTCCTGAAGTCCCCTCCCTCCCGCAGTTCATCACTAGGTGTCAGGGGAGAGCTCATTCAGACCCTGCTTACATCACCCTCTAAGACACTGGTTCTCAAACTTTTGGGGCTTAGGACGCATTTGTAAATGTTAATGGCCTTTGGCGACCCAAGAAATATTTTCAGGGTGGAGGCCCTGACATGGTTTTGGTTGGATCCTGCCCCTGAGGGGGGTTGGGGCCTGCCCAGCACTCAGCCCATAGTGGCAGCTCCTGCTGCTCCTGTGCTGTGGGGCTGGCTGGGCTTGGCTCTCCACTCTGGACGTTGCAACCTCTGGGGTTGCAGAACTCTTCGGGTATGGCCCTGCCCCCGACGGGACCAAGTCTGTGCTAGTGGACGTGTGACCTGACTCATGGGCTTGCAGGGCCAGGCACTGAAATCTGGCCTACCCGGACTCCCATCATCATGACGGCTGGGCCAAACCTGAGAGGTGCTGGGATCCCAGAGGGTGCAGATCAGGGAGCAGGGAGGTGAGCCCAGCCAGCCCCGTGGGACAGGAGTCACAAGAGCTGCCCATGACCCTTTGAAATGTTCTGCTGACCCAGTTTTGGATCCTGACTCATGGGTTGAGAAGCCCTGCCCTAGGGCAGTGGGGCTGAACCAGGACTCCTCAGCCTCCTGGGGGGCCATGATCAAGTTTCAAGGGGTCCGCCAAGCAGGGGTGGCATTAGACTTGCTGGGGCCCAGGGCAGAAAGCGAAAGCCTGAGCCCTGCCATGTGGGTCTGAAGCCAAATCTGAGCAACCTAGCTTTGCCAGGGCCCCTGTGGCGTGGGGCCTGGGGCAAGTGCCCTGCTTGATACCTGCAACAACATCCCTGGCTTTCACATGCAGAGAAAGAGTTGCTATGACACAGGTGGTCCGTGGAGCTTTTATAGCATGTTGGGGGGGGGCTCAGAAAGAAAAAGTCTGAGAGCCCCGGGTCTAGGGACTCTTTGCCCATGGCGAGGTGTGAAGCAGCCACAGGGCACAGGAGTGAGACCACCAGGCCCTGCTGTATGAGCTGCTCTGCAGTGCAGGCTCAGCCGTGTGGGGGAGCTGTTCCCAGTGCGACGGAGGGAGGGGATGGGCTGTCAGGAGAGCTGGGGAAGGGGATTTGGCAGCTGGGCCAGGAGAAGGGGCATGAAAGCCCAGCCCCAGGGCTGTGTGGATACAAACTGGTCATCAATGAGTTTAGGCTTGAAATTAGATGAAGGTTCTAACAATCACAGGAGTGAAGCTCTGGAGCAGCCTTCCCAGGGGAGCAGTGGGGGCAAAAAACCCAACTGGAGTCAAGACTGAGCTTGATAATTGTAAGGACTGCCTCTAATGGCATACAGCCCATCTGCGACGGCTAGGAGCAGATATCTCCAAGGTCTCGTGACGGGACACTAGATGGGGAGGGCTCTGAGTTACTGCAGGGAATTCTTTCCCAGGTGTCTGGCTGGTGCGTCTTGCCCCCAAGCTCAGGGTCTAACCGATGGCAGTATTTGGGGTTGGGAAGGAATTTTCTCCTGGGTCAGAATGGCAGAGACCCTGGGGGGTTTTCGCCTTCCTCTGCAACATGGGGGATGGGTCACTTGCTGGTTTAAACCTGTGTAAATAGTGGATTCTCTGTAGCTTGAAGTCTTTAAACCATGATTTGAGGATGTCAGTACAGATTAGGGGTCTGTTACAGGAGCGGGTGGGCGAGGTTCTGTGGCCTGCGATGTGCAGAGTGCCAGACTAGATGATCATGATGGTCCCTTCTGATGTGGATGGCGGTGTAAGAGGCCAGGGGAGTCTAAGCCTCCCCAAACAGGATGCGACTTTGGAGCACCACCGTCAAAAGTGCACCTGGGTTTTGGCCCTGCCCGTGCTCCACCCTGAGGCCCCGCTCCAGTTTATCCTTTTCCCCTGTGGCCCCACTTACACTTCTCCTTGTCCCGACTCTGCTCCACCTCTGCCCCTTGAGCCCTGCTGTCACTCTGCCTCTTCCTACCCCTGCTCCACCTCTTCCCCTGAGGCCCCCTGCATGGCAGCCTCGGGGGGCTTTGTGAGAAAAGGCTTGAGCGGCGGGCGGAGGGGGGCGAGTGGGAGCAGGGCTTGGGGTGCAACGGGGGGTGAAGCATGAGCAGGACTTCAGAGGCAGAAGCCTGAGTGGGGGTGGGGCCTCAGGGAGGAGAGGAGGCAGGACCACTGTCCAGACGCACCTAGCTTCCCCAAATGCAGGAGTCACGCCTCCCCCACCCCCATGGCTTCTGACCTTATAACCTAGGAGTCTACGAGACTGTGCAAGGGCGTGTATTTCAAACATCTGGAAGCAGGGCCAGGAGAGGGGCCGAGAGGCACAATCAGGGAAGTGGGGTAGGAGTCAGAGTTCAGCCCAGGGGTGAGGTGCTGGCAGAGGGTGACAGAGCAGCAAAAAAGAACATCCATGAGTCAGTACCTGCTACTGGTAGCAAAAGATGTCAGGAGATGTTTGTGACATTACATTCTGGCGCCAGGCAGTGGGTGACCGTTTTCAAACTCTGGGGCATGTCATCCTTGAAAACCTCTGTGCCCAATGGAGGGCAGAAATTGGACGGGCCGGGGCGGGGGGTGCACATGTCCCTGCATCCCCCACACATCGCCTCTAGGGGGCGCAGATATACTTGCCCTCGGTGCTAAAATGCTTAGTTATGGCCCTGCAGTTAGGCATCTACTGGGATTTTCAAAAAGCACCCAGGTGCCCAACTCCCATTGGAAGCTCAGTGCCCAGGCACCTTTGAAAATCCCACTAGGCACCTACCTGCATCATTAGAGATCAAACCACCTTGGAGACTTTGGGCCCAAGTGACTTGGCTAAGGCCACCCAGGGAGTCGGTAGCAGGGCAGGGAATTGTGCAGCCTGACCCTGGAACTGCCTTCAGAGCCGCACCTGCAGCGTCTCAGATCCCCGAACTGTGCCAGCGCAGGCCGCGGGGTGTTGAGTTACGGTTCCCGCTCAGTGTGTTCTGGGGCACACGGCTCAGCGCTGCCGTTACCCTGCTCAGGGCCTGTCGGTCAGACCATGGTTCAATGATGTGCAATAAAAGAGGAGACTCTGACCCCAGAGGCTCCCTTGCCACCGCTCCCTTCTGCAGCTCATAAACTGCTGCTTGTTGTCGCCCTTTGTACCCTGCGCTCCCGGCCTGCACCTTCCTGCTGCTGTTACCCAAGCTCACCGTCTCAGCGGGATCATGAACGGTGGGGGCGGGGAGAATGCCCGGGGAATGGTGGGTAGAGCTGGACAGTAACTAGGGTGTCTTGGTAACTTTCCCCTTCATTTTTAAATCCAATTCTTCTCTCTCATTCTCCCCAGACTGAGCTTATTTTCCTGGAAAGAAATTATGGGGCGACATAGAGACCAGCCGACAAAATCCCAGTGTCAGTTTCTCTTTGCTCTTCCACGTCAGTTACCCGGGGTTTGCCACAGTCAGGCTGACAGCTGCACCTTCCTTTGATCTGGGCCCGGATGGGGCTGGGCTGTGAACTTCAGACTCGGGAGCAACAGAACTCGCTCAGCTCAGCCCAGAGGCTGTTGTTAGACAGTTTCGTTGTCAGGGGCAGGATGGGGGAAGCCAGAGCAGATTTAACAGATGAGACAGAACTCTGTGAGCTCAGCTCAGTGGCCCTGCAGGGACGGTGCCTGCCACTGGCACCCAGCGAGGGTCCTCCGGGCCCTTTTCAATCGCCCGGGTGGGCCCCAGGACAATTCCCCCTTTCCCCCCCTTCCCCCATTGGCAGGCCTGTGGGAGTCAAGCACCTAACTCACACAGGCTCTTTTGAAAATCCCTCTAGGCTCCTGTCTGCATCTTTAGGTGCCTAAATCTGGCACAGAGACTAAGAGGCAGATTTTGGACAGTCTGTAGGTGCCTAAATATACAGTTAGGCAGGGCCCTAACGAGGGGAGGGGGGCGAGGAGGACAGCCACTCGGGGCACAGAGCCAGCAGGGGCCATAAAGATGGGGCAAGGCGCAGGATTGGGCCCTGTGGCTTCAGCCCCCCTCCCGCAGGGTTGGGCCCAGTGGCTTCAGCTGGAGGTCAGAGTGCTCATGGCACCCCGCTCCCTGCAGGCTCATGCATCCAGTGACCCCGGCCGGAGCAGGCCCTTCCCACGGTGCTGACCATGGCAGGGACAGTGGGTGGTCAGGGCTCTGAGTGCACGGCTTGGCCCGTACGGAGCATGCTCAGTAACATCTGACGCTCTCACCGGGATTAAAACCTGCCGCTGTTCACGGGGGTTAAAGGGGGGCAAAGAGGGCAAATCAGAGGGGAGAGATGGGCAGGGTGTGAGCAGGGGGCAGAACCTGACTGGAACAGGAGCAGAGAAGGGCTCCTAGGATGATCTGTGGGACGGAAAACCTGCCTTATGAGAGGAGACACAAGGAGCTTGGCTTGTTTAGCCGAAGCAAAGGAAGGCTGCGGAGGGAGATGATTGCTCTCTCTAAATACATCAGAGGGATAAATACCAGGGAGGGAGAGGAGTTATTTCAGTTAAGCACCAATGTGGACACAAGAACAAATGGATGTAAACTGGCCATCAACAAGTGGAGACTTGAAATTAGACGAAGGTTTCTAACCAACACAGGAGTGAAGTTCTGGAACATTCTTCCAATGGGGGACGGGAAGGGGGGAGGAGGGGAGCAAGCGGGGGCAAAAAACCTAACTGGCTTCAAGACTCAGCTTGACAAGTTTATGGAGGGGATGGCATGTAGCCCATTCGCGACTGCTAGCAGGAAATATCTCCACCGGCCATTTAGTGGAGCGCTAGACGGGGAGAGCTCTTTGCAGAGAATTCTTGCCCAGGTGTGTGGCGGGTGGGTCTTGCCCACATGCTCAGGGTCGAACTGATCATCAGATTTGGAGTTGGGAAGGAATTTTCCCCTGGGTTAGATTGGCAGTGAACTTGCGGGGGAGGTGGGGAGTGTCACCTTCCTCTGCAGCCTGGGGCACAGGTCACATGCAGGTTTAAACTACTGAAAATGGTGGAGTCTCTGTAACTTGAAGTCTTTAAACCATGATTTGAGGACTTCAGGAACTGAGCCAGAGGTTCTGGGTCTATTACAGGAGTGGGTGGATGAGCTTCTGTGGCCTGCAATGGGTTTTTTTCTTTTTCTTTTAATACCACGGGTTGGATTATGTGACTTCCAGTCTGACTGATTTCATAGCCTCGTGCCAAAACCTCTTCATTTTCATTTGCTCCACCAACGGGGTTGCCTTTCTCAACTGTTATTTTGCTTCTCAAACCAGCCATTAGTGTTTTTTTCACGTCATTGCTTGTGTGTAAAACTTGGTTCTCAAATATTACTCCTGTTGGAATTCTGCAACTGTTCCATTTGGAGCCACAGTACTTCCAACAGGAGTACAAATATTCACTGAGGGCAGTATACTATCTCATATTAAATCCTTCTCAGAGGCAACATTCTCAAAGGCAAAAATCTACTTTAATTTTTACTGAACATAAGAATGCCCATTCTGGGTGGGACCAAAGGTCCATCTAACCCAGTCTCCTGTCTTCCAGCGGTGGCCAGTGATAGGTGCTTCAGAGGGAACGAACAGAACGGGCAATCGTTGAGTGATCCTGTTGTCCACTCTCAGCCTCTGGCAATCAGAGACTAGGGATATGGACACTCAGAGCATGGGGTTGAATCCCTGACCATCCTGGCTAATAGCCATTGATGGACCTATCGTCCAAGAACTTATCTAATTCTTTTTTGAACCCAGTTATAGTTTAGTCCTTCATAACATAATGAACACACATCTCCAATCCCAAGGGTGCTTGACAACCTCAAGAATTAAAAAATCATGAGTTATACACCCCCACGTCATGAACTTTTAAAAAAGAAATAAGTGATAGTGGGTTTGTTGTATGTGCCTTTTTGTTCCTGAGCCTTTAGGGTGCAGGAAGCCCAGATCCACAAAAGTAGGAGTCTAAACACTGGAGTGAATCTTGGCCTAGCCTCATACTTTTGCTGTTTCCTCTTCCAAAGAATTCATATACCTAAGACCATATGTCCGCTACAAATGTATGTTAGCTGAAGTTACATGAGCATACAGCCACTGCAGTTAGGATGTCACTTGTGTGCGTGTCTACTTGACTTTTTGTGTCAGTGGTGAGTGTGCTCACCTGGAGCACTTGTACTGATTCAGAGTGCGGTGCACCATGGGTATGTATCAACCATCCACCAGAATCTGCTACCATCATCTTTGTCATCGCCCGGTCAAGGGGTAACAGTTCTTGATGTCTGGCGACTTGTCATAATTTACTACCATGACCAGATGACGATGGTAGCAAATTGTAACAAGCATTACCCTGTCTGTCAGAATTTGCTAAAGGTGGGCCAGAGGCAGAAAATTGTGATGGATGGTTGCAGCAGCCACCAGAATTTGCTACTCCTGACCAATGAGACACCAGATTGCTAGCAAGTTCTGATAGGGCACCAAGAACATTCACAGATGGCAGTAATTAGTCCTGGTAGCAAACTCTGTCAGGTGCAATTTTTGACATTACACCCTACCTCCTGGCAGTGGGTGACAGTTTTCAAACTGCGGGCCACGTTGCCCTTGGGAGGCGCACCCCACAGTTTGAAAACCTTTGTGTTGGATGGAAGGCAGAAATCCAAGGAGGCACATGATCCCCTCTAGGGAATGCAAATATGCTTGCTTGCCCCGAGTGATAAAATGCTTGGCTACAGCTCTCCAGCAAGGCGTCTACTGGGATTTTCAACCTCCGCTAACTCCCATTGGAAGCTCAGTGCCCAGGCACCTTTGAAAATCCCACTAGGCACCTACCTGCATCATTAGAGATCAAACCACCTTGGAGACTTTGGGCCCAAGTGACTTGGCTAAGGCCACCCAGGGAGTCAGTAGCAGGGCAGGGAATTGTGCAGCCTGACCCTGGAACTGCCTTCAGAGCCGCACCTGCAGCGTCTCAGATCCCCGAACTGTCAGCACAGGCCGCGGGGTGTTGAGTTATCGTTTCCGATGAAGTGAGCTGTAGCTCACGAAAGCTTATGCTCAAATAAATTGGTTAGTCTCTAAGGTGCCACAAGTCCTCCTTTTCTTTTTGCGAATACAGACTAACACGGCTGCTGTTCTGAAAAGTTTCCTCTCAGTGTGTTCTGGGGCACAGGGGCTCAGCACTGCCGTTTCCCTGCTCAGGGCCTGTCAGTCAGACCATGGTTCAATGATGTGCAATAAAAGAGGAGACTCCGACCCCAGAGGCTCCCCTTGGCCACCGCTCCCCTCTGCAGCTCATAAACTGCTGCTTGTTGTCACCCTTTGTAGCCCGCGCTCCCTGAGATCACCATCTCAGCGGGATAGTGAATGGTGGGGGCGGGGAGAATGCTCGGGGAATGGTGGGTAGAGCTGAACAGCAACCAGGGTGTCTTGGTAACTTTTCCCCTTCATTTTTAAATACTATTCTTCTCTCTCATTCTCACCAGGCTGAGCCTCTTTTCGTGGAAACAATAATGTGGCCACATAACAGAAGAGCCGATAAAATCCCAGTGTTAGTTTCTCTCAGCTCCTTCCTCTTCAGTTACCTGGGGTTTGCCGCAGTCACACTGACAGGTGCACCTGAGTCCGATCTGGGCCCGGATGGGGCTGGGCTGTGAACGCCAGACTCTGCAGCCACGGAGCTCCCGGTGTCCCCGCAGAACCACTCGGGGCAGCCCACAGGACGCTGTTACTTTCTGGCGGTTTCACTGGAAACCCAGAGGAGATTTAACAGATGGGGCAGAACTCCGTGAGCTCAGCTCAGCGGCCCCCTGTAACAATAACCTGGGGGTCGCTAGGCCCCTAACAACACAGTGCGATACCCAGGTGGTGAGATGTGCACGAGGGCCAGACCCAACGGCCAGTGGGAATCTGACCAGTGTCTGCAATGGCACCGGGTCAGGCTCTGAGGCCCAGAGAGTCCCAGACAGGCCAGAGCTCACTGGTAGAAATGTCGGGCTGAACAGGCCCTGGAGAATCACCAAGTCCAGCCCCCTGCGCTGAGGCAGGGCTCAGTAAATCTGGCTGACAGGGCTCCACCCTGGTCAGGGGATGGGCGTCCTCAGACCAGGCTTCATGCAGACAAGTCGGGGGTAGCAGAGAACAGCAGGAGGGAAGGGAGGGGGCCGTATCGTGTGTGTCTGTAAAGTAGCTGCCACATCCAACAGGAGCGAGGCTGAGCAGAGCCCAGGGGAAGCAATGCAGGGGGCAGTCGGAGTGGGGGTGCCAGGCTGGGCTGTCACAATGTGTGTTGTCTGTGTGACCTGGTTCGAAGGAGGCGAGGCAGGGGCAGCAGGTCCAGGGGTTAGAGCAGGAGATCTCTGCCCTATTTACAGCTGAGCTAATGGCTCCCTGCCCTCTCCTGTGCCCCTCGATACTCTGAGCTGGACGTGTCTGTCCCCAGGAGCTCAGTAATTCCCTCTAATACCTTCCCGCCGCCCAACCCAGCTCCCCTGTCCACGTTTGTGCTGGTGGCCCCGGGGGCCCCTCTCTGGGGAGTTCAGGAGGGGCGGGTGGTGCTGTGTCACTCTGAGGTGGGGCTAGTGATGAAGGAGCCAGCCAGGGCCACAGTACAGTCAGCACGTTTGTGTATTGCCCCGTTTGCTGCTCACGGTTCTCAGTACCGGGGATGGTGTGTTTGCGCCTGGGAACCCCAGTCACCGACGTGTAACAAAGAGATGCCCCTGGCCCAGGGAGCTCACAAGCTACACGGCAGACACCTCAGGAGTGACAGGCTCCCAGTGCAGGCGTGGGCAGGGAGCGGGAGGAAACACTGAACCGAACTCGGCTGTGGGTGCTGACCACACTTCTTTGTCTGGTTTTAGGAGCAGGAAAACCTGGCCCCAGCTGTCACGGAGTGCCCGGGCGATGCTCTGGAACTGCTCCCCATGAAGCCAGTCAGGACTCTGGGGCAGTCGCCTTCCGGTGAGCAGCCTGTCCGCAGGGCAAACAGCTCACACGGCTTCCACCTTCCTGGGTCTGACCTCGGAGCATTCCGCATCCTCTGCCCCTCCGTGTGCTTCCCACAGCGAGACCGCCCAGGCTGGGTCCTGGGGAAGCCAGAGGGTCCTGCCCCCCAACTCCGCAGTCAGACGGGACTCTCAGCCAGCCAGGAAAACAGAGGTTTATTAGACGACAGGAACATGGTCTAAAACAGAGCTTGCAGGTGCAGAGAACAGGACCCCTCAGCTGGGTCCATTCTGGAGGGCAGTGAGCCAGACAACCACGTCTGCACTTCACTCCATGTCCTAGCCAGCCCCAAACTGAAACTCCCTCCAGCCCCTCCTCCTCTGGGCTTTGTTCCTTTCCCGGGCCAGGAGGTCACCTGATTCCTTTGTTCTCCAACCCTTTAGCTCCCACCTTGCAGGGGGGAAGGGCCAGGCCATCAGTTGCCAGGAGACAGGGTGTCGGCCATTCTCTGTGTCCAGACCCCTGCACACACCTGCCCTCTAGGGCTCTGCAGTGATCATACACCCTTACCCCACCACCTAGATACTTAAGAACTGCCTAGGGGAAACTGAGGCACCCCCACAATATTCGGAGGAAACACTAAGAACAGTCCCACTTCGTCACATCTCTCCCCCTTCGAGGTCGAACTGAGTGGGGTCACTTTAGCCGGTGACCTGGGGAAGTTCGAAGCCACCAACGTTCCCATGGATGCCCCAGCGTCTCTGCCATTCCTTGGTAGGAGTTACACCAGGCCCTTCCAGTTTCACGCCCTCCCTTAGGTCGGGGGTGGTCGATAGCACTCGCAGGCCGCATGTGGGAAGGTTTCTGCGGCCCGTGCCCTTTGGCCACCCCAAAACCCCAGGGGGTCAAACTTGGATTGGGTCTTCTCCCCAACAAGCTGGCCAAACACAGCCACTTGGTTATAGGACTGTTTAAGTTTCTTAACAGCTTTCACTCCATCTGAGACCTTCTCAAAGCTCTCCACACTGGGTCTTTCAACAGGACAGTCAGTGGATCCATTCACAACAGAAAATTTCTGGCAGTTAGGAACTGAAACTTTCTTGATTAAATCACTTTCACACCCTTCAGTTGCAGTAAACTGCTTGCAAAGACTCCATGAGGATTCCTTTCCCTAGGGCTTTTCTATGCAACAATTCACCCCTCCCAGAAATTCTGCTCTTACCCTCTTTACCTAGGGCTTGCTCTAGAGGAACACGTTCCTGAGCAACAACAGACTCTTTCTGGGTCTCCCTTACATCCAGAATTACCTCTGGCCCATCCGGCGGATACCTACACAATCCCCTTTCAGGCAAACTGACAGACTTCCTAGATAAAAGGTCAGAAGCCTTCTCCTTCCCTTTGCCACACACAAGTTCAGGAATCTTTTCCTTCTTGCTACAGGTTTCCACACTCTCCATAGGTAACACAATCCCATCACCTTCACGCTCTCCTTGTGCCCTGGCTAGGATCTCACCCTGATTAGACAGAGTTGCGACACCCTTTCCCAACCACACACGAGCAACAGGCAAAATACAAGCACCAGAATTGTCTGGTCTCTGGGATTTTACATAGACACTAACTGGATGCGACCTAGTTACAGGGCCATTCTCCTGAGCAGACACAAACTTAGGACCCTTCCCTTCCTGGGCTTTAGCTGAATCCAGAACCAACTCTGAGTCAACTGCATGACGCTCAACCATCACAGGCTGCAAGGCCCCTTCTGTCTGCTCCACAGACCAAGAAGAGCCGGACACACTTTCTCCTTTACCGGACACACAGCTTGGGATCTCATTCCCCTTGTCCCAGCACACAAGGCTGGTCACAGACAACTGCTTGGAGACCAGGGTAGCTCCCTCCATAGGCAAGTCAACACCCCTGACAGACACAGGCATGTTTCCTTCACTGTCCCAATTCTCCACCCAGCTTAACAGGTAAGGTCCAGGGACACTCATCTTCCACCCTCCTCGCCTTCCCACACTGTTGACTAGACACAGCCATCAGCTCACAAGGCTGCCTAGGCTCATCCAAACTTTCCTTACCAAGCACCTTGCCACTCCCAACAGATCCCCTGCCCTGCCTGTGTCTCCCCCCACTCAGCTGGGGTCTCAGCTCCCACTGTGCTCAGTGCTGCCCTTCCTGTGCCAGTGGGGGTAGGCAGCGAGCTCGCTGCTTTCCTCACTGCATCAGAGCCAGCCTGAGCCCCCTCTCCGGAGTGCAAGGGCGCAGGGAGCATCTCTCTGTCCCACCCAGCCCCAGGGGTCTGGTTACAGGCAGGTAGGTAGCCTGAGCCTAGCGGCTCCTCCCTGCTGCCAGCCAGGTCATCTGCATTTTCACTGACCTTTTCCCTCTCCACCGATTGGTTCCCTGGATTCAAATTCAAACCCTTGGCCGTTACAGGAGCAGGGCCTGGATCCTGTCCCAAAGAGACACAGTCACCCCCCAACAGGGTCTCGCAGCTGGTGTCCTGGAGCACCCCAACGACCAGCCAGCCCCACCCCTCCTGGGTCTGCACAGGGATCTGGGCCATAGGCAGGGTGAGGGGCTTCATCCCTGGGACCCTCACCCAGCTCACATAGCCCCTCAACCTCTGAGGCTGCACCACCCAGGGCCTGACAACAGTTCTCTCTGTCCCAGGATCTCGCCACCCCAGGAATGTCTCCCCATTGACCATCACCTTCTGCTCCCACTGGGGGTCCGAGGGGCCTGGCCCCAGGAAACTCCACACAGACATATAGGTTGGGGTCAGGAGTGGGAGCCTGTCCACCTCCCCACCCATCTGGCTGACGGAGTCTGTGGCCTTGGGACCCAGCAAGGGAGCTAGACACCAGGGCTTTTCCGCAGGGTCCCCCTGGTTCAAATCGCCAGCCTGCTCAAAGGCAGTGAGGTGGGCATCCACATCCCCCCCCTCCTTAACCAGGGGCAGCAATTTAGTGTCAAGGTTCCCTGCGGAACTGGCCCCCCGGGGTCTATCCCCACTCACCCCGGGGAGGTTCCCTAGGCCTCTCCGCTCCCCCACCGCCAGCTCATGCTGCTGCTGCTTCTGCAGCTCTTTCTCGGTCCCTCGCTGTCTCTCACGGTCCTCTAGCTCTCTCGGACTCAGCTCCAATCCCGTCCATCTCCGATCCCCGGATGGGGAACACGATCGTGAAGACCCTCGTCTGGTCGGGGACAGGAGTCTTGGCGATGCCTGGCTCCCACTCCAGCTGCTCCCAGATCCTGCTATAGCCCCATTTGGGGTCAGGAATCTGTCCCTTAGAGCGGTCATCCTCCTCCAGCTGCACGATTAACTGTGCTTTGGTGAACTTTCCAATGCTCAACCCTCTCTTTCTGCACAGGGTTACAATGTCCTTCTTCAGGAGACGGTGACAGGCCATCACTCCGCTCTTCCCAAGTTGTTGTGGACTCACAGGCCTGTGTGCTCTCAGCTCCCCACGGTTTCCAGGGAGAACCCCTAGTGTGCCAGCCCTTCTCGAGGTCACCACCTCTTTGCCAGGGTCGAGCTGCAGACTCCTCCGCCCCTGGGACCGCTCGCTGCAGTCCCCCGGGGGACCCTGTTACTGCAAAAGTCCTTTTCTCTGGTCACACAATCCTAGGGGTTAACCGCCCCCTGAAACCGTCTCTCTCTGAATCTTCAGCACGCCTGGTCCCCATCAATCCCCCTTTGTTTTACTGCTCCCCAGTCACTTACTGCAGGAAGCGCCATCCACGGGGTGCAGTAGATCCCACCGCTGCCACCAGTTGTCACGGAGTGCCCGGGCGATGCTCTGGAACTGCTCCCCATGAAGCCAGTCAGGACTCTGGGGCAGTCGCCTTCCGGAGAGCAGCCTGTCCGCAGGGCAAACAGCTCACACAGCTTCCACCTTCCTGGGTCTGACCTCGGAGCATTCCGCATCCTCTGCCCCTCCGTGTGCTTCCCACAGCGAGTCCGCTCAGGCGGGGCTCCTGGGGAAGCCAGAGGGTCCTGCACCCCAACTTCGCAGTCAGACGGGACTCTCAGCCAGCCAGTAACACAGAAGGTTTATTAGACGACAGGAACATGGTCTAACACAGAGCTTGTAGGTGCAGAGAACAGGACCCCTCAGCTGGGTCCATTTTGGAGGGCAGTGAGCCAGACAACCACGTCTGCACTTCACTCCATGTCCTAGCCAGCCCCAAACTGAAACTCCCTCCAGCCCCTCCTCCTCTGGGCTTTGTCTCTTTCCCGGGCCAGGAGGTCACCTGGTTCCTTTGTTCTCCAACCCTTTAGCTCTCACCTTGCAGGGGGGAAGGGCCCAGGCCATCAGTTGCCAGGAAACAGGGTGTCGGCCATTCTCTGTGTCCAGACCCCTGCACACACCTGCCCTCTAGGGCTCTGCAGTGATCATACACCCTTACCCCACCCCCTAGATACTTAAGAACTGCATAGGGGAAATTGAGGCACCCCCACAATATTCGGAGGAACCATTAAGAACACTCCCACTTCGTCACACATCCCCAGGCTGGATCCCCACTGACTCAATGGCAAACACATTGGCCACGGAGGAGACCCTGGGCGAGGAGCCGGTGGAGTAACGAGGGCCTGGGTCCACCTGCCCTGGCTGCCATCCATCCTTTGGTGGCTGCCCACGTCCCCATTGACCCACTAGACTGCACAGCCCCAAGAGGAGGGGCAACCATCTTGCCTCTGAACTCTCAGCCAAACAGCCCTGCACTGAAGGGCAGCTATACTGACTCCGGCCGTTGGGCCACACAGCATTGAGGGAGAAAGTAACCATATTGTCCGTTGCCATCGGGCCACACGGGCGTAAGAGACAGGACAGACATATGGACTCTGAGCGTTGAGCCACACAGCCCCGACGGAGAGGGCGGCCGCACAGACTCTGGTCGCTAGGCCACACAGCCCTGACGGAGAGGGCGGCCGCACGGACTCTGGTCGCTGGGCCACGCAGCCCCGACGGAGAGGGCGGCCGCACGGACTCTGGTCGCTGGGCCACACAGCCCTGGACAGAGAGGGTGGCCGCACGGACTCTGGTCGCTGGGCCACACAGCCCCGACAGAGAGGGCAGCTGCACGGACTCTGGTCGCTGGGCCACACAGCCCCGACGGAGAGGGTGGCCGCACGGACTCTGCTCGCTGGGCCACGCAGCCCCGACGGAAAGGATGGCCGCACGGACTCTGGTCGCTGGGCCACACAGCCCTGGACAGAGAGGGCGGCCGCACGGACTCTGGTCGCTGGGCCACACAGCCCTGGACAGAGAGGGCAGCCGCACGGACTCTGGTCGCTGGGCCACACAGCCCTGACGGAGAGGACGGCCGCACGGACTCTGGTCGCTGGGCAACACAGCCCCAACGGAGAGGGCAGCCGCACGGACTCTGGTCGCTAGGCCACACAGCCCCGACGGAGAGAACGGCCGCACTGACTCTGGGCGTAGGGACACACAACGCTGCATGGGAGGGCAGCCATTTTGACACTGGGCATTTGGCCAAACTACCCTGAGGCTTAGGGAAGTTATTTGATGTCAACCGTGGGACCTCGCCCCTTCACTCCTCAGACATCGCTCATCTGTCACCATGAGACCGACCCCATGACATAAGACTTTTGGGGTCAAGATGCAAACAGGAGTAGAAGCAAGGAGTGGCATGTGACCCCTCTAAGAGATCCTCCCACTCCTTTACCAATCTGGGGGTGTTTTATCTCCATCCACCTGCCTCAGGAATGGATTTGAGCAATTGGGGAATGTTCTGGGGCAGAGTGACCCATCCGGAAGTGGGTCACGTGACCCTCCGAGAGCTCCTCCCACTTGGGGTGGGCCTCAGCCCCTTAGGACCAACCAGAGAGGGGATTTCACCAAACAGGGTAAGTGCCGTGGTGGGGTGACCTGCCCGCAAGAGGGGTCCACCACCCCTCCATGAAATCCCCGCACCGTCCTCTGCTAATCAGTCAGGGTTTCGCACACACGCTTTAGGACATCCCAGAAGGAAAACGTAACGATCAGAATAGGCAGTGCCCGAAGGTCTAGGCCAGAAGCCGCTGATCTCTGGAGCTCCACGTTTGCGTGGCTGGCAGCATCGTCCTGGAAGTCGCAACACAACACTGCGGGGAAGAGCCCATCTCGTTCCAAGGATGTCTTTTGAAGAAACCGTGGCCTAGACCTTCGGGCTATACCTGTTCTGGATTGGTACACCTTTCCCTTCTGAGATGGCCTAAGGTGGGAGTGAAACCCTCGCCAACTGCTAGAGGGTGGTGTGGGGACGTTTTAGAGGGACCATGGGATCCTGTTGCGGGCAGGTCACTCCACTGCAGCACTTCCCTTCTTTGGTCAAATCCCCTCTCGGGGTGGTCCTACAGGGCTGACGCCCACTTCAGTTGGTAGAGGACACAGGGAGGAGTTCTCAGAAGGGATATACAACCCCCTTCTGCATGGGTCACCCTGCCCCGCAACGTCCCCTGATTGGTCAAATCCAGTCTCCGGGTGTGTAAAATGCTGGTTGCCCTTGCCAAATTTTCCTAAAAGAAGGGAAGAAAGGCATGTACCTTTTGGGTTATCTGTCAGGTGGCCATCCTGGACTTGGGAAAAGAATCTGGTGACCTTTAGCAATCTCCTCTATTAGTTTGGTTTGGGAAGCACACTCCCACGCATGGATTGAATCCGCGTAGACAGGGTCTAACATCCAGGCAGAGACGACGCAAAGAGGGATAGGGAGGGTTTTTAGTTAGGTCTACTGGAGAGTGGGGTGGGAGGAGGTATTGTTTCATGGTCTCTGTGTATATAATGTCTTCTGCAGTTTCCACAGCATGCATTCGATGAAGTGAGCTGTAGCTCACGAAAGCTCATGCTCAAATAAATTGGTTAGTCTCTAAGGTGCCACAAGTACTCCTTTTCTTTTTGCGAATACAGACTAACACGGCTGTTACTCTGTCACCCATTCCTGTGTCCATCATGGAGTCCCTCCCTGACGTCCAATGTCAAGGGAGCAGCAGCCGTCCATCGCTGGCCCTGCAAGAGAAGGGAGAGAGAACATCAACATGACCTCCTGGGTGTAATTGTTTGGGAGACTGGAGCACTTCCAGAGTTCAAGTTTTGTTAATCCACCCCTTCTCTAGCCTAGCCTAGTCCTTTTCCCTCTCGTAAATAAAGTCTTGTTTGTGTGCTTACCACTGCCTGGCGTTATTTTCTTGTGCTAAGGCAAGCTCTGACAGACTGGCTTTACAAAGGGGACCATGTGGGAAGAATTTACTGTAAGATTCCCTGCATCTTCTGAATGGGGTTTGGGTTCTGCCCTTTTGAAAGGAAGGAAAAATCCTTCCAGGTGATCCTACGGGGCTGAAACCCACGGTGATTACTTAGTAATCTGTCCTCTTCACTACCATGTTTGTGACCCTCTGTGTCATAGGGAAGTAGCCCATGGCTCATTATGCATCTTTTGATTTCAAATGGACACGTGTGAGGTACAGACGAAGAAGGACAACTTTTCAAGTCCAGTGTGCACAGAAATGGGATGGACACTTCAAGGATTGAATACAATACTTTGATCTTCCATCTGTTCATTAAAGAAAGACAAAGGTGCAGATTTGGGAGGCTCGGCACTGACTTCCCCAGGATCATTCCTCTCCGCGTAATTCCCATGAGAAATCTCCTCTCAAGGAAGAGCCTGAGGAAGTGTGATCAGGGGAACTACCCAGAGCACCAGATAAATCAGGGCCCTGAGCTGAGAAAAACCAAGCCTCAGCCAGTTCACATTAATTCAGCTGTCCTCAGCACAGACACCCCTGAAGCACCCGAGGATTCCTTGAAAGGCTTTGAGAGGCTTGGCTCTGCAGAGCGAGAGATGAAGCCCATTACTGCAGGGAAATCAATGACAGAGCAGTGTCCACACCAGCACTTAGGTCGGTGTAACTTGTCTCACTCAGGGGGTGGCTTCTTCACACCCCTGAGCGACATACGTTCTACCGACACAAGGGGGAGTGTAGACGCAGCCGTAGCAGAGAAGAATTTAGAAAACAGGTTTTGTTTTGGAGGACATGCAGGAACCCCGGGTTTGTAATAACTCAAAGGAGAGTCCGACCCCACCAGTCACCTTCCCCACTTTGCACTTGGCCCTGGGATAGTTGTTTTCTCTCAACCTGTGCCCACTATCATGCCATGTGAAGGGGAAGGAGCCATGCACCTGTCTAGGGTGCTTCTGACATCCGAGAGGGGAGAAAGGAAAAAAGAGGCTCAGTCCCACATGCTACTCACACAGGGGGTGGGAACTTTTGTGGTCATTTCAGTCGAGTCAAGGGGCTCCAAAAGAGTCAGAGCTGCTAACGTGACCCTGTCCCTGTTGTTGGGGACACTGGGGCATGGCCACTAGGTAACTCGAGGGGATGGAAGACCACGAGTGTCGATGAAGCCCCCTCGCACTAGGCCCAAGTGTCCTTGGCCCCCCCGCCTGGAGGCACTCGCAGCAGTTATGCTGAGGATCTGCAACAATATGTTGCAGAGTCAGACTGCCTGAAACTAAACAAGGCCAAACAGGGCAGATATGGAAGAACAATGCTGAAGAAAGCAGCTTTATGTATAGGTTAACAAATGATACAGAGAACAAGGGAACTAGCTGGGAACTGGATTGGCTGACTATATGGATACATAGGGCAGCTTGCTATTGGATAAGTATGCTGGGGAAAAGGATGTATAAAAGCCTGTGTAACTTCCTGCTCTGGGTGCAGGATTGGAGATTCTATTCTCCCTGGACCTTTTTGAAGCTTCAAATAATCTTTTCTGCTTCTCCACCCCGTTGTGATTCTTGGGTGACGCACACCGGGTAATGAACCCCTCCCCCTGCTGTTGTTTTGCCTCTCGGCACTGGGTGCCGGCAACACTGTCCAACATTAAACAGGTGAAACAAGGCTGGCAGTTTGGGCTGCTGGACAGAACAAGCCTTCAGGCCGAAAAGCCAACCACCTTTCTCTCCATTTCAGCAAAAAATAACATTCAACAAACCCCCACAAAAACAGGCACCTGAAAAAGTCCTGCCCCCGACTTCACCTTTCCAAGGTCTTCTCCGCACTCTCTCCCGCCCCGAGTGAGAATCCCATACCTTGACCAACACACCACAGTCAGACCCGAATGCAGCTCTCCCTCTGCAGGCAGGATGGTGGAGAAAAACACAGGTGAAAAAACCCTCCCGGCTCAGCTGCGCACGGAGCCTTGGCAAGGACGTGGTGGAAAGGTGACGCCGGGATCTCTCGCACGGTAAAGGAGACTCGTGCCCGACTCCGACAAACCCTTTGGGAACTCGAAGGAAGCCGCATCCCACAGGCGTTTCCACAGACCAGCCACCAGCCACACACCCAGGCCGGAGGGGCCGGGACACGGGAAGGGGCAGCAGCAAACGCCCCCGGGGGGAGGGCTGGGGCGGGAGCTGCAGCCAGGCCCCTGGACCCGCAGGGAGACGCAGACCCTGACAGCAACCAGCCACGTTTGCCCACGTGTGTGTGTGAGACACGTTTGTGTGTGTGATGTCTTGTGTGTGTGCTGTGTGTCATGCAGAGTCTTGTGTTCAGTGTGTGTGCTGTGTTGTGTTTTGTGTTGTGTGTGTGTAGTGTTGAGTGTCGTGTTGTGTGTCATGTTGAGTGCGTGTTGTGTGGTTGTGGTGTCATGAGACGTCTTGTGTGTGACGTGGTGTGTGTCGCACGCACAGACACAACACATCGCATGTCACACGCACAACATGTCGCGTGTAGCACGCACTCACAACACGTCATACATCACATACACAACATGTCGCCTGTCGCACAATGCACATCGCACATTGCATGGACACACACAACACTTCGCACGTCGCACTCACAACACGTCGCATCGAATGTCATACACACAGAACATCGCACTTCACACCCACAACACGTTGCGCGTTGCATGGACGCACAGCACGTCGCACGTCACACTCACAAACATGTCTCACACACGCACAACACGACACACATCACATCACACAGACAGAAAACACTACACACATGTCACACACACAAACACACAACACGACACACAACACGTCACAGACACAGCACAACACACAAAACGGCACACAACACAACACAGGCAAACAACCTGACAAACAACATATCACAGACATCCACATAGACACACACACACAACGACACAGAACACATCACACACACTCAACACAACACTCTAGATGACACCCAACACACGCAATGCGTCACACACACACAAACACACACAAGACGACACACACACACTGCACACACCATGTCACACAAAACACGTAACATGACAGCACACACACAACACCACACACACACTGAATATGACACACAAAACGGCCCACAACACAATATACACACACAACATCAGACACACACACCACACCACAAAGACACACACACAACACGTCACACACACAGCACACCGCACGTCGCACAGACACAAAGCACTACACACATGTCACACATACAATAAAACACACATCACACAGACAGACACAAACACACACAACATGACACACACCACGTCTCACACACACACACACTACGTCACACACAACACATCACATGACACCAAAAACACAACACCACACACACTCAACACGTCACAGAGCATGACACAAAACACGTCACACAGACAGACACAAAGAAACACGACACACAACACGTCACACACACACAACGCTACACAAAACACGTCTCACACACACACACCCCACACACCATTTCACATGTCACCACAAACACACCACCACACACACAATCCACACAACACTCTAGACGACACACAACACACACACAACACGACACACAAGACGTCTCACACACACACACAACCTGTCACACACACACATATCACGACGCACACAACACAAGACACAAAACGGCTCACACACACAAACACACACAACACGACTGTCAAAGGAAAAATGAGTTAGCCGGTCTCTCACCAATTTAGGTGTTCGATTCGACTCTCGGATCCCACGAACTTCTCAACTCTGAGTCCAGTTTCTACAAGCGTCCTTTATTAGGCCGCCGAAATACAGCCCGAGCCGGGGGCCTCCGGAGAGGGACCCCGCCCCGCAGACATTGCAAGCGTGTGCACCCTCGACGGTTGGTAACACCGCCCTCGCCCACGTCCAGAGTCCGATCCCCTCGTTTGAGTCGGGGTCTCTGCTCTTCCCGACTGGGCAGGTTTGTTGCTGACAGGCCGTTGCGGGTGCCAGACGCACTCCTGAGGACAATTAGCTCTTCTCCCTCAGCTCCAGGGATAACGGGCGGCCCCCACTGGTTTGGCAGCTGCTTCTCCAGCCTTCCTCGCAGGTCAGCTCGACCTCGGCCTCAGGCTTCAACTGCTTTACTCGCGTCTGCGGAGTTAGTAACTCCTGCGAAGTCATAAGAGCAAACGGATTAAACAAACATTTCTATAAACTAGCATGTCAGCCCTTTCCTATCACAACGACACACACAGGAACACGTCGCACGTCCCACACAACACGTCGCAGGTTGCAGGTTGCACGGATACACGCAACACGTCGCACGCACGCATGCACGCATGTTGCACGTTGCACGTCGCACGACACACACGCACAAAAGGTCACACAAACACACACAACGCGACACACAACACGTCACACACACACAACACGTCACACACACAAAAAGATCTCATGCACACACACAACAAGACACACAACCCATCGCACACACACACAACACGACACACACACAAACACACAACATGACACACACAAACACACACAACACGTCACACAGACAGACACAAACACACACAACATGACGCAGAACATGACACAAACCCAGAACACTACACAAAACATGTCACACACACACACGCCACGTCATATGGCACTACAAACACAACACCAGACACACAAATCACACAACTCTAGGTGACACAAAACAAGACACACATCACACACACACACAGCACGACACACACACACAAAAACGTCTCACACACACACATGACACACAACCCATCTCACCCACACAACACAATACGACACACACACAACACAACACACACAGAAACAAATCGCATGTCCCGCATAACATGTCGCAGGTTGCATGTTGCACGGATACTCACAACACATTGCACCCACACA
Source organism: Natator depressus (assembly GCF_965152275.1). Taxonomy (NCBI): domain Eukaryota; kingdom Metazoa; phylum Chordata; order Testudines; family Cheloniidae; genus Natator; species Natator depressus. The sequence continues at coordinate 67,355 of NW_027439787.1, forward strand.
TGCACGAAAGTCGCACAAAAACACACACAGAAACACATCACACACACAAACACACACAATGTGACACATAACACGACACACAAGACGTCACACACACAAACGTGTCTCTCACACACACACACACAACACGACACAGAACCCATCTCACACAGACACAGACACACACACCACAAAACACAACAGGTAGCACACACAACATGACACACAACACGTCACACATACAACACATGGCATGTTGCACGTCGTACGGACACACATAACACATCGCACGCCGCACGTCGCACAAACACTTCGCACATCACACGTTGCATGTCGCACGTCACACCTGCGCACACAACACGTCGCGCGTCACACATAACACACACAACACTTCGAATGTCGGACACACAACAAATCGCACGTTGCACGCACACTCAGTACGTCGCACGTGGAACCATCACAGGATGCTCCATGTGCCGCACTCGGTTTTGCAGAGATTTGGAGACTTGAAGGCCAGAAGAGACTCTTAGATCATCTCATCTGGCCCCCCTACACATCACAGGCCTCCTGTATGGCGCAGTAGCGAGTTTTGGACCAAAGGAGACTCGAGAAAGGAATCTCATCAAGGGATGGAGGAAGCACCACTTCCCTTGGTAGCCTGGAGGAAATTGATGCTGTGGGGGGCAGGGAATTGACCCCAAGGCCACACTTGTGAGTCTGTATCATAACACACATGCACAACAGCACTGCGCGAAGTATGTACACGTCACCTTAACTCTGATGTTTCCTAACGTTTAAAGGCCTGGTCTCTAGGGTGTTCTTTGTGCTTATCGATCGATTTTGGGGAGAGATGCAATCAGTTAGTTCAGAGTGGGAGCCGTGTTAGTCTGTATCAGCAAAAACAAAAAACAAAACGAGGAGTAGTTCTGGCACCTTAGAGACTAACAAATGTATTTGGGCACATTTGATGGTGTGGCTGACGTGATTAGGTCCGAGGATGTTGTCCCTAGACTAGATATGTGGACAGAGTTGGCAATGGGTTTGTTGCAAGGATAGGTTCCTGGGTTAGTGTTTTTGTTGTGTGGTTGCTGGTGAGTGTTTGCTTCAGGTTGCAGGGCTGTCTGTAAGTGAGGACTGGCCTGTCTCCCAAGATCTGTGAGATTGAGGGATCGTCCTTCAGAATAGATTGTAGATCCTTGATCCTGCCCTGGAAATCTTTTAGTTGGGGGCTGAAGCTGATGGCTGGTGGTGTTCTGTTCCTTTCTTTGTTGGCCTGTCCTGGAGTAGGTGACTTCTGGGTATTCTTCCTTTCAGCAGGTGGGGATTGTAGTTTGAAGAATGCTTGATAGAGATCCTGGAGATGTTTGTCACTGTCTGAGGGATTGGAGCAAATGCGGTTGTATCTTAGAGCTTGGCTGTAGACAACGGATCATGTGATGTGGTCTGGATGAAAGCTGGAGGCATGTAGGTAAGTATAGCGGTCCAGGATAGGGTGGTGTTTATGTGACCATCACTTATTAACACTGTAGTATCCAGGAAGTGGGTGTCTTGTGTGGCCTCTCCTTCTGCCCCTCCACTCCCACCAGCATGTTACAGTTCTGCGGTGACCTGGAATGCGACTTTCCACGTCTCCGACAGAAGGAATATTTCCAACACACCTCTGAACAACTCACTAATCCACAGAGACCTTCCTACCAACACGACAAAAAGAAGGATTCTGCCTGAAGGTCGAAACAGCAGACTGGACTTCAACTCGAGTGCTTCAGCCGACAAGCACGGGCTGAAGTGGTCGAAAAGCAGCATCACTTGGCCCATAACCTCAGCCGTGCAGAACACAACACCGTCCACAGCCTCAGGAACAACTCTGACATCCGAATCAAAAAGGCTGACAAAGGAGGTGCTGTCGTCTTCATGAATAGGTTGGAATCTGAACAGGAGGCTGCTCGGCAGCTCTCCAACTCCACATTCTCCAGCCCATTCCCCTCTGATCCCACTCAGGGTGACCAAGAGAAACTGCACCATCTGCTCAAGAAACTCCCTGAAAAAGCACAAGAACAAATCTGCACAGACATGCCCCTGGAACCCCGACCAGGGGTCTTCTATCTGCTACCCAAGATCCATAAACCTGGAAATCCTGGACGCCCCGTCATCTCAGGCATCTCTGGCTAGGGGAGCTGGTCGTGTAGGGCCTGAGGAGAGAGTCGACACAGCCAGATAATCCTGCTGTCATGATGCCAATGCCTGAGAGGATTTCATCGCAGTCTCAGGCTCCAGTGCTCTGCTATATTTTCCCAGCCCTGTGCAGGGGGTTGTTTCCAGTTTCAGAAATGGGGCAATGTTCACACACTCCCAATGGGTCTTTGCATAAATCAGGCCCTAAGCCAGAGGCAGGCAAATTTTGGTCTGATGCCGGATCGGGTTTCAGAAATTGTACGGGACAGTTAGGGGAGGCTGTGCCTCCTCAAACAGCAAGGCATGGCCCCGCCCCCGCCCCATCCGACCCCCGCTTCTCACCCCCTGACGGCCGCCCCGGGCCTCCGGCCCAATCCAACCCCTCTGTTCCCTGAGGGGCCCCAGATCCCCCCCCGCCCCTAACAGCCCCCCATCACCCCATCCAACGCCCCTTCTCCTTCCTGCCTGCCCCCCAGGATCCCTGCCCCCTCCAAACACCCCTTCTCCCTGTCCTCTGACCGCCCCTGGAACTCCCACCCCCGACTGTCCCCGACCGCCCCATCCACCCCCTGCTCTGCTTCCTGACTGTCCCCTGGACCCCCTGTCCCATCCAACCACCGCTTCTCCCTGACCGCCCCGGGACCTCCTGCCCCCAATTCAACCCGGTGTTCCCCGCCCTCTGACCGCCCCGACCCCATCCGACCCCCCAGCCCCTGACCCCCCCCGAACTCCCCTGCCCTCTACCCCACCCCTCCCCCGCTCCCTGCTCCCTGACCGTGCCGCACAGAGCCCCGGGGCCGGCCGGGCTCGTAGCCCCGCTGCCCGGAGCATGGGCTGGCGGCGCCGGGAGCGGAGGCTGCAGGGGGGGAACAGCAGGGGCGGGGCCAGGGGCTCTCCAGAGCTCAGGGCCGGGCGGAACGGCTCAGAGCCCCCGGCCCCCCTTCTGCCCCCTGCCACCCCACCCACCCCCTTCAGACACCCACCCCCGCTGGTGCACTAGAGTTTCCCCAAGACCGACCAACAGCTGTGAATGGTGTGCAGGAGAAGGTGTTGGTATTTGGTTGTGTATTGGTATTGTGTGTATGTGTCGAGGCTTGTGGGGGCTTTGTGCTGGGGGAGAAGCTGAGCCCTAATTCAGGGCCGGGGCTTCTCTGACTTGGGGTCCTAGAAAGGGAGCCAGCCAGTCAGGCCGTGGCACAGGAGCTAGCAAACAGAGGAGTCTGGGGGGGAGTTTGTCTTGTGGTGCTTGTTGGGGGTTTGTTGTTGCTATGGGGGGTGGGGTTTGGGTGTTTCCCAGATGAACAGGATTTAGGTGGAAAGGCGATGACAGACACAGAGGCAGCAGTGGGAGTGACTCATGTCGTGGAAGACACAATGCAGATGACTGGCTGTGGAAGCTGCCGTACGTCCATGATCCTGGAGGGGGACCTGGTAAGAGTTTTGTCTGCATGAAATGCCGTCTGCTCGAGCTGATGGAGGAGAAGATCTGAGGTTTGGAGATGCAGGTGGAAAGTCTGGTTGAGTTTAGAAAGGGGTTTGAGCAGCTGATGGAGCAAAGACATGAGGTATCTGAAGGGAAAAGCTCAGACTTGCAGATGGAAGCAGGACTGAGGAATTCTGAGGAGAGACAGCTGGGTGAGGAAAGTGGTCAGTGGAAGCATGTGACTAGAAGAACCAGGCAGAGGAAAAGACGGGCTAGTGAAGGAGAAATAGAGCTCAGGAATCGGTTCTGAGAGTTGGAAAATGAAGAAGGGGCTCAGCAGGTAGTCACTGAAGGTGGAGGGGCAAGAAAGAAGAGAAGAGCTGCTAGTCCTATTGGAAACGGGGAAGAGTCAATGGAGACTACACCAAATATGAGCCCCAGGAGGATACAGGATGGGTTGAAGAGGATTACAAGGGACAATAGGAATGGAAAGAACTTGCAGCCAGAGGGAAGAGGGGATAGACTGGAGAATAGCATCGTCATCGTGGAAAGGCAGGGCTACGTTATCGGGGACTCTTTACTGAGAAGACTAGACAGGCCTGTAACCAGAGCTGATCCAGAGAATAGGAGGGTGTGCTGTCTTCCAAGTGCTAAGATATGGGATATAGATGTGAGGTTGAAAAGGATCCTAAAGGGAGCGGGAAAGAATCCCCTATTTATCCTTCATGTGGGAACAAATGATACGGCTAGATTCTCGCTGGAAAGGATTAAGGGAGACTGTGCTAGGCTGGGGAAGACGCTTAAGGAAATCGAGGCTCAGGTGATCTGTAGTGGGATTTTGCTGTTCCTGGAGAAGGGCAACAAAGGCGTGACAAGATGGCTCAGGCAATGGTGCTAGAAGGAGGGCTTTGGGATGTCTGGCCACTGGGAGGCATTCCTGGACAGAGGACAGTTCTCTCGGGATGGACTTCATCTGAGTAGGGAAGGAAATAGACTTCTAGGATAGAGGCTGGCACAACTGATTAAGAGAGCTTTGAACTAGGAATCTGGGGGAGATGGTTGGTTGGGGGATGTCCAGGTAATGTCCACGCCGGATTTTAGCCTTGAGAGGGAAGAAAACAAAGTAAGAAAGGATACAGCCGTGGGTAGGAGAATGGCTATAAGGAGGAAGGGCAGTGTGGACACCAGTCTAATATTTTCTACTGGCTGCAGAATGACCGTGCCTCATTGGGTAAAGAACGTGAGCGAGGCCAAACAGCAAAAATGAAGATGTTTGTACACTAATGCGAGGAGCCTAGGTAACAAAATGGAGGAACTAGAGCGACTGGTGCAGGAAGTGAAACCAGATATTCTAGGGATAACAGAAACAGGGTGGAATAGTCGTCATGACTGGACTAGGGGTATTGAAGGGTATGTGCTGTTTAGGAAAGACCGAAATAAAGGTAAAGGTGGTGGAGTAGCATTGTCTATCAATGAGGAGGTAGACTGTAAAGAAATCAGCGATGGAATGGATAAGACAGAGTCCGTCTGGGCAAAAATGACATTGGGGAAGAAAACTACTCGAGCCTCCCCTGGGATAGTGCTTGGAGTGTGCTAGAGACCGCCGGGATCTAATGTGGATATGGATCGAGCCCTCTTTAATGTTTTTAATGAAGTAAATACTCATGGAAACTGTGTTATCATGGGAGACGTTAACCTCCCAGATCTAGACTGGAGGACGAGTGCTAGTAATAATAATCGGGCTCAGATGTTCCTAGATGCTGTTAGATGGATTCCTTCATCAAGTAGTTGCTGAACCGACAAGAGGGGGTGCCATTCTAGATTTGGTTTTGGTGAGAAGTGAGGACCTCCTAGAAGAAATGGTTGGAGGGGACAATCTTGGTTCGAGTGATCATGAGCTAATTCAGTTCCAACTGAACGGAAGGATCAACAAAAAATAAATCTGCAACTAGGGTTTTTCATTTCAAAAGGACTGACTTTGAAAAATGAAGGAAATGAGTTAGGCAAGTGGATTGGACTGAAGAACTTTAGGGATCTAAAGGCAGAGGAGGCCTGCGATTACTTAAAATCAAAGCTGCAGAAGCTATCAGAAGCCTGCATCCCAAGAAAGGGGGAAAAATTCATAGGCAGGAGTTGTAGACCAAGCTGGATGAGCAAGCATCTCGGAGAGGTGATTAAGAAAAAGGAGAAAGCATACAGGGAGTGGAAGATGGGAGGGATCAGCAAGGAAAGCTACCTTCTTGAGGTCAGAATATGAAGGGATAAAGTGAGAAGGACCTTGCAAAGAGAATTAAAACCAATTGTAAAAGGTTCTATAGCCATGTCAAGAAGAAGAAAACCAAGAAAAAAGAAGTGGGACCGCTAAGCACTGAGGATGGAGTGGAGGTCAAGGATAATCTAGGCATGGCCCAACATCGAAACAAATACTTTGCCTCAGTCTTTAATAAGGCTAATGAGGATCTTAGGGATAATGGTAGCATGACAAATGGGAAGGAGGAGATGGAGGTAGATATTACCATATCTGAGGTAGAAGCGAAACTCGAACAGCTTAATGGGACTGAATCAGGGGGCCCAGATAATCTTCATCCAAGAATATTAAAGGAACCGGCACATGAAATTGCAAGCCCATTAGCAAGAATTTGTAATGAATCTGTCAACTCAGGGGTTGTACTGTTTGATTGGAGAATTGCGAACATAGTTGCTATTTTTAACAAAGGGGGGCGGAAAAGTGATCCGGGTAACCACAGGCCTGTTAGTTCGACATCTGTAGTATGCAAGGTCTTGGAAAAAATTTTGAAGGAAAAGTAGTTAAGGACATTGAGGTCAATGGTAAATGGGACAAAATACAAGATGGTTTTACAAAAGGTAGATCATGCCAAACCAACCTGATCTCCTTCTTTGAGAAAGTAACAGATTTTTTAGACAAAGGAAACGCAGTGGATCTAATTGACCAAGATTTCAGGAAGGCGTTTGATATGGTGCCACATGGGGAATTATTAGTTAAACTGGCAAAGATGGGGATCAATATGAAAATTGAAAGATGGATAGGGAAATGGTTAACAGGGAGATTATAGCGGGTCCTGCTGAAAGGTGAACTGTCAGGCTGGAGGGAGCTTTCCAGTGGAGTACCTCAGGGATCAATCTTTGGGACCAATCTTATTTCATCTCCCTCCCTCAGCTCAGTGATGGCCTGAATTGCCCCTTCTCCCGGCAGAGCCAGAGGATTGGAAGCAGCAACATCAAACCCCTGTGTGGCTCGCAGGAATGAACACAAACACGCCCTTGTAGCTGAACAGATGGCTAGTTTCACCCCTGGGATACTACAAGGCTAAAGAGAAAGGTGGTGGCCCCACATCTAAGGAATGAAACACAACACAGTCATCATCGTTCTGCCCGTCCTTGCCCCTTTATACTTCTACTGTCTCGCTCCCACCACCGTCGCCCTCTGTGGGTTCAGTGAGAGTGCCACCCTCAGTGCTTCCTACACACACAGACTCACACACACATCTTGCAAGGAAAACCTCACCACGGAGTCACATGCACCTGTTGCTTCCCTGCACCCCTGCTCTCCAGAATCCAATCCCAAGGAAAGCTTGTCGGGCCCAGAGCTGGCAGGGCGTCCGGTGCTGGAGTATTGAAGCTACTGTGATGGCACTCAGAGGAAAGATGCTGAGAGAGTGCAAGTTAAGAATTGGCCCGTCAGGTTTCCAGTCCCCTCACGGGTCATTCCCTCACTCGAGCAAAGGGGCACATCTCAATTCTCAGCTGGCTCAGTCGAGCTGCATCGTTCTTGTTTCCACTCAGTCAGGTTTGAGGCCTCTTTCGCATCCTGTCTTTGAGAAGACAGCCAGAAACTACTCTCTGAAATAGCAAATGCAGGAGGACGTGTTATCGCTCCTGCCCCAACACAGACAGACAAAGAGAGAAATGTTCTCGCTTTGAGGGTGGGACTCCCTGCCCTTGGCCAAAGACGAGCACCTCTCCTTGACCTTGGTCGCTCCTTCAGCTTTTCTTTCAACAGGGAGCCCGAGAGCTCAGGTGCTGGAGCGCTGCGTTTGTCAGTGAAGCTCGGTGAGCTCCAATGTCACTCGGCTCTTCTACCAGCAAGGCAAAACACAGGAAGGATTTCCTCCTTTGACAATACTGGGGTTGTCTGAGGGTCTGTCCACACTGCACACTGACCCTGTCTCTTTGTGGCCTGGGCTTGCTCACTTGTGTTGCCAAGCCGGTGTTTGAGCATCCGGAATGCAGGGGAAACTCAAGCCTCACACTGTGTCTATCTGTCAAGGTTCCTTCCCCACTCTGAACGCTAGGGTACAGATGTGGGGACCTGCATGAAAACCTCCTAAGCTTACTTTTACCAGCTTAGGTTAAAACTTCCCCAAGGTACAAACTATTTTACCTTTTGCCCTTGGACTTGCGCTGCTACCACCAAAAGTCTAACCAGGTTAGACCCCCAAAAATCCCCACCAAAACATTGCACCCCCCTTCCTGGGGAAGGTTTGGTAAAAATCCTCACCAATTTGCATAGGTGACCACAGACCCAGACCCTTGGATCATAAGAACAACAAAAAAGCATTCAGTTTCTTAAAAGAAGAATTTCAATAGTAGAAAAAGTAAAAAGAATCACTTCTGTAAACTCAGGATGGTGAATACCTTACAGGTTAATTAGATTCAAAACATCGAGAATCCCTCTAGGCAAAGCCTTAAGTTACTAAAAGACACAAAAACAGGAATATCCATTCCATTCAGCACAGCTTATTTTCTCACCCATTTAAAGGAATCAGAATCTAACGCATATCTAGCTTGATTACTTACTAAGTTCTAAGATGCCATTCCTGTTCTGTCCCCCGCAAAAGCATCACACAGACAGATCCCGACCCTTTGTTTCTCCCTCCCCCCAGCTTTTGAAAGTATCTTGTCTCCTCATTGGTCATTTTGGTCACGTGCCAGCGAGCTTATCCTAGCTTCTTAACCCTTTACAGGTGAGAGGGTTTTTCCTCTGGCCAGGAGGGATTTCAAGGTGGTTAGCCTTCCCTTTCTATTTATGACTCTATCCTACCGCAGTAAGTCGTCCTAAGTTACGCTGCTCCCGCTGCGTGAATAACAGAGCTGGATTTGACGTCGCTTCGGTCGGCTTACTGCTGTGTCTACACTGGGCTGGGTCGACGGGAGACGCTCTTCGGTCGACTTCCCTTCCTCCTGCCGTTCCCGGCACAGTCCCAACGGCGACCGGAGAGCGCTCTGCTGTCAATTTCGTGGGTCTTCACTCGACCCCCACGACATCAACCCCCAGTGGATCCACCGCAGCAAACAGAGCCTCCCGACCGTGCTGCCCCATCCACATGGCACGACTTAGACCCGAGTGGGAAATTCAGCTCATGTGGGGTGTGTCACCCTCATCCGCTGAAGATGCTCCCCGAGTCTCCAGGGATTCCTGCCCTAACTGCTCTCCAGCCGGTTTGTGTCCATACGCTCCCCGCGGGGAGGCTGTGAGTGGCCTGGTTACAAGCGCTGGTTGCTCAGGCCTGGCAGGGAAGGGAAGCTCCGGGCAGCACTGACAGTCTGGAGATCCCTCCGGGGAAGCACAGGCGGTGGGTGGAACAGGCAGGGAGGCGAAGCTGCGGGGTCCTGCGGACGCCCTGAAACCAGCTCACAGACCCCCCGGGGGTCACGCTGCCCTACACGCTGTTGCAGTAATGTTTGTACAAGGTGTGACGCTGAAAGAGCAGCTTGTGTCAGCGTGTGTTCAGGCCAACGGATGTGTGTGTTAGTAGAGATCAAAGCGACTGTTCAATGTGCAACTGTATTGGGTGTTTAAACCTCCTGAAAACTCGTGGAATGTTGTTTGCACTGTTTTCACGTCTCTGTGTCCTGTTACGCTGGAATAGCAAAGAGTTGCCTTGTGTAGACCCCTGTCACTAAATAACCCCTCAAAGGAGAATGAAGGTGTGTGGGATGCAAATGGAGAAAAGGTTCATTTCCAAAGAAGGGGTGGTAAGAAGCAGGATTCCTGGGCGGGGGGCAGGAGGGTGTGGTTTGCACTGTTGTTGCCCAGGGTGGGAATGGGGAACTGGGCTCTGGCTTAAAGCGGTGTCAGGCTTCGAGGGGCTGGGTTCAGAGCTGGAGGTTGGGGTTGGGGTGAGGGTTGGGCTCCAGTTTTGGTTCAGGGGTTTCGAGTTGGGGGGCAGGTTATGGGGTCAGGGTTCCAGTAGGGTTCCGGGTAGGGGGTGGGGTTTAGATTTGGGGGGAGGGTTTGGCCAGCAGCAGCATAGAAGTGTGGGTGGCAATGGGGTGCCAGCCAATAGTGGTAAGTCGGGGGTCTTTTAGGTGGTGTTAGTGTCCGTAGCACCCTAGGGAAGCGGGAGGGTCATGTTTACGACAGGGGGCTAAAGTGTTGGGGAAGGGGGTGGCAAGTTGAGCCATCCCACTTCGCACTTCCCACACGGACACGCACAATACGTCGAAGGTGCGGACGCACACACGTCACACACACGATGACACAAAACGGCAGACAACACGACACACAGAAATACACACATACAAACACACACACAAGACGACACAGAAAGCATCACACACAAAACATTACACACACGACCCACAACATGTCACACACACACACTCAACACAACACGACCCACAACACGTCACACTCACACACACACTCAACACGACCCACAACACGTCTCACACTCAACATGACCCACAACACGTCTCACAACACGTCTCACACACACTCAACGACACACAGCACGTTGCACGTACGTTGTACGCACACAACGTCGCACACACAGTTTGTCGCATGTCGCACGTATCACGTCACGCACATGTCGCACTGCGCACATGCACAACACGTCGCACGCATGCACACACTACATGTCACAGACATGACGCACACAACACGACACATGACACAAAATGGCACACGACACAAAATGGCACATGACATTGAGACACATATGACACTGAGACACACACACACGACACTGACACGTTGCACGTGGAACACACAGCCCGTCGCACACACAGCCCGTCGCATGTCACGCACAACACGGTGCACTTGACGTCACACGCACAACACGTAGCACACAGCACGTCGAGCGTTGCTCGTGCATCGCACGTCGCAGGTTGTAGACCGCACGTTGCATGTTATACACAAAATACATCGCACACAGCCTGTTGCACGTTGTAGACAGCACCTCACATGTCACACACACAACACATTGCGTGTCGCAGGCACGTTGCGCATCGCGCGTCGCACGTAAACAGCACGTCAGGCGTACACTGCACGTTGCACGCGCACAACACAACACACAACCCGTCACACACCAAAAAACACTCAAGACAACACACACACGACACCACATGACACACAACATCTCACACACACAAACACGTCTCTCACACATGCCCACACACACACACACAACACACGCCCACACACACACACACACGACACATGATGTCGCACACATGCGGACACACACATGTGTCTCACACGCCGACACACACACACTCCGACACACATCTCTCACACGCTGACACACACATACACGCCGACACACGACGTCTCTCACACATGACACCAACCCACACGACACATGACGACTGACACACACACACGACACACAACGTCTCACACACACACACGACACTGACACACACGACACTGACACGCACCACACATGACGACTGACACACACATGACATATGACGTCTCACACACACACACATACACACACACACACACGACACGCCCACGCCCACACACCAGACACGACATGACACATGCCCAGGCCCACACAACACACACACAACATACGCCCACACCCACACACACACACTCGCCGACAACCGCCGACACACGATGTCTCACACATAGAGCAGGCACACGACATCTCACACACACAGAGACGACACACACGACATCTCACACACACGATGTCTCACACACATGACACTGACACACACGACGTCTCACACACACAGAGACGACACACACACCGACACACACGAGGTCTCACACGCCCACGACACCGACACCGAGACACACGACGTCTCACATACACACACACGACGTCTCACACACCCACGACATGACATACGACACGTCACACGACACACAAGACGGCAGACGACATGACACCGAAATCACACACGACACCGACACGCGACACACACACAAGACGGCAGAGGACACGACACCGAAATCACAACCCTCGAGACGACCCCCAGCGGGTGCGAGAGCGGAGCGGGGACGGGCGGGGTGAACTCGGTCTCTGGGCGGCGCGTGGGGCCGGTGTGGACGGGAGGGAAGAGGGCGGCAGGGCCGAGGGCGAGATGTGGGAGAGGCAAACAGAGGAGCCTACGAGACGTTGTCGACTGAGATGGTAACTTACTTGTTTTTTCCCCTTGTGCTGGGTTTAGTACCAAGGAAAAAGAAGTCAAGCCTCAGAGTCTACTGCCCTCATGCGACGGAAAGTGAGTGAGAGCAGCGAGCCTGTGACCGTTGGTGATGCCAGGCAAGAGCCCTCCATCTGGGAGCCGAGCAATCGCCAGTCTCGGTGAGGTAAGTGTCTGGTTTGGTTAGGACTCTGCTCACGCCCCACCTGAGTCCGGGTAGGGAAGCCCCGTAAATTAGGGTTCAGTTTGTAAGAAAAGGTTCCTGATCAGCTGTGGTTATGAGGGAGAAAAGATCCCCATTTCAGGGGCTGCTCATTTCTCTGGCCAGGAACGGTGTCTCCTTCGCAGAAGAAGGTGGCATCTAGGAGGATGACTCCAGCTGGTGAGTTGCTTGCCTTCCTCCCATATTTTTCTCTCTTCTCTTGTGTGTTGGCCAACTTTCTCAGTCTCTCTCTCCTCTGTTCTCCTGGTGCCGTCTCCCTTTGTAGGACACGGGTAGGTGTGCATTCCCACAGGTGAGGTCTCGGGAGCCAAGGAAAAGTCGGAGCGGACGAAAATCATGCAGGGCAGTAGAAAGGCTGCTGAAAGTTCCTGAAGAGACAAAGGAAATGAGAAGGGGGAAGTCCAGACTAAGACAGGAGTCTAGTCTGTAAAGAGAAACAACGGGAAGTCTAAGCTACAGAAACTCTTCAAGATGCCAAAAGACATTTAGGATGGGAAATTACTTCTTGAATCCAGTCTCTTTAAGATCTTAGGCTTAGTATGCGTGTGTATTTGTATTTGCTAAGTAATCTGCCTTCTTCTGTTTGCTATCCCTTATAATCACTGAAAATCTACCTTTTCTAGTGAAACTATTTTTTGTTTATTATTATTATTAAACTCAGTTTGTGCAACTGGTGCTCCGTGAGGGAAATGCTTTGTGTATTACTCCAAGGGCCGCCCGGTGTCACTGTTGGTCCAGGAGGGAAATGATTTGTGCATTACCCTGAGTGGCCACCGAGTGTCACTGTTGCTCCAGGAGGGAAATGCTTTGTGCAATACCTGGATTAGCCACCCGGTGTCACTGTTGCTCCACGAGGGAAATTGTTGGTGCATTACCCTGAGTGGTGTGAAGGAAAAGTTAGCATATGTGACTCCATTTTGGTTTGGGGCCCACCATTGTCTAAAAGCAAGCACATCATGCACCAGGAGGAGTGTTTCTTAGATACTGCATTCCTATGAAAATCCTCTGCCCCCCGCCCTTGTCTCCAGCCTGTTTTATCTCCCGCACTTCTCTGCTGCTGCTGGCCAAACCCTCCCCCCAAAATCTAAACTCCACCCCCTACCCGGAACCCAACTGGAACCCTGACCCCATAACCTGCCCCCCAACTCGAAACACCTGAACCAAAACTGTAGCCCAACCCTCACCCCAACCCAAACCTCCAGCTCTGAACCTAGCCCCTCGAAGCCTGACACCGCTTTAAGCCAGAGCCCAGTTCCCCATTCCCACCCTGGGCAACAACAGTGCAAACCACACCCTCCTGCCCCCCGCCCAGGAATCCTGCTTCTTACCACCCCTTCTTTGGAAATGAATCTTTTCTCCATTTGCATCCCACACACCTTCATTCTCCTTTGAGGGGTTATTTAGTGACAGGGGTCTACACAAGGCAACTCTTTGCTATTCCAGCGTAACAGGACACAGAGAAGTGAAAACAGTGCAAACAACATTCCACGAGTTTTCAGGAGGTTTAAACACCCAATACAGTTGCACACTGAACAGTCGCTTTGATCTCTACTAACACACACATCCGTTGGCCTGAACACACTCTGACACAAGCTGCTCTTTCAGCGTCACACCTTGTACAAACATTACTGCAACAGCGTGTAGGGCAGCGTGACCCCCGGGGGTCTGTGAGCTGGTTTCAGGGTGTCCGCAGGACCCCGCAGCTTCGCCTCCCCGCCTGTTCCACCCACCGCCTGTGCTTCCCCGGAGGGATCTCCAGACTGTCAGTGCTGCCCGGAGCTTCCCTTCCTGCCAGGCCTGAGCAGCCAGCGCTTGTAACCAGGCCACTCACAGCCTCCCCGCGGGGAGCGTATGGACACAAACCGGCTGGAGAGCAGTTAGGGCAGGAATCCCTGGAGACTCGGGGAGCATCTTCAGCGGATGAGGGTGACACACCCCACAGGAGCTGAATTTCCCACTCGGGTCTAAGTCGTGCCGTGTGGATGGGGCAGCACGGTCGGGAGGCTCTGTTTGCTGCGGTGGATCCACTGGGGGTTGATGTCGTGGGGGTCGAGTGAAGACCCACGAAATTGACAGCAGAGCGCTCTCCGGTCGCCATTGGGACTGCGCCAGGAACGGCAGGAGGAAGGGAAGTCGACCAAAGAGCGTCTCCCGTCGACCCAGCCCAGTGTAGACACAGCAGTAAGTCGACCGAAGCGACGTCAAATCCAGCTCTGTTATTCACGCAGCGGGAGCAGCGTAACTTAGGACGACTTACTGCGGTAGGATAGAGTCATAAATAGAAAGGGAAGGCTAACCACCTTGAAATCCCTCCTGGCCAGAGGAAAAATCCTCTCACCTGTAAAGGGTTAAGAAGCTAGGATAACCTCGCTGGCACCTGACCAAAATGACCAATGAGGAGACAAGATACTTTCAAAAGCTGGGGGGAGGGAGAAACAAAGGGTCGGGATCTGTCTGTGTGATGCTTTTGCTGGGGACAGAATAGGAATGGCATCTTGGAACTTAGTAAGTAATCAAGCTAGATCTGCGTTAGATTCTGATTCCTTTAAATGGGTGAGAAAATAAGCTGTGCTGAATGGAATGGATATTCCTGTTTTTGTGTCTTTTTGTAATTTAAGGTTTTGCCTAGAGGGATTCTCGATGTTTTGAATCTAATTACCCTGTAAGGTATTCACCATCCTGAGTTTACAGAAGTGATTCTTTTTACTTTTTCTTCTATTAAAATTCTTCTTCTTAGAAACTGAATGCTTTTTTATTGTTCTTAAGATCCAAGGGTCTGGATCTGTGGTCACCTATGCAAATTGGCGAGGATTTTTACCAAACCTTCCCCAGGAAGGGGGGTGCAATGTTTTGGTGAGGATTTTTGGGGATTTTTGGGGGTCTAACCCAGTTAGACTTTTGGTGGTAGCAGCGAAAGTCCAAGGGCAAAAGGTAAAATAGTTTGTACCTTGGGGAAGTTTTAACCTAAGCTGGTAAAAGTAAGCTTAGGAAGTTTTCCTGTAGGTCCCCACATCTGTACCCTAGCGTTCAGAGTGGGGAAGGAACCTTGACAGATAGACACAGTGTGAGGCCTGAGTTTCCCCTGCTGTCTGGATGCTCGAACACCGGCTTGGCAACACAAGTCAGCAAGCCCAGGCCACATAGAGACAGGCTCAGTGTGCAGTGTGGACAGACCCTCAGACAACCCCAGTATTGTCAAATTAGGAAATCCTTCCTGTGTTTTGACTTGCTGGTAGAAGAGACGAGTGACATTCGAGCTCACCGAGCTTCACTGACAAATGCAGCGCTCCAGCACCTGAGCTCTCGGGCTCCCTGTTGAAAGAAAAGCTGAATAAGTTTCAAAGGTCAAAGAGAGTGCTCGTCTTTGGCCAAGGGCAGGGAGTCCCACCCTCAAAGCGAGAACATTTCTCTCTTTGTCTGTCTGTCTTGGGGCAGGAGCGATAACACGTCCTCCTGCATTTGCTATTTCAGAGAGTAGTTTCTGGCTGTCTTCTCAAAGACAGGGTGCGAAAGAGGCCTCAAACCTGACGGAGTGGAAACAAGAACGATGCAGCTCGACTGAGCCAGCTGAGAATTGAGATGTGCCCCTTTGCTCGAGTGAGGGAATGACCCGTGAGGGGACTGGAAACCTGACCGGCCAATTCTTAACTTGCACTCTCTCAGCATCTTTCCTCTGAGTGCCGTCTCTGTAGCTTCAATACTCCAGCACCAGACGCCCTACCAGCTCTGGGCCCGACAAGCTTTCCTTGGGATTGGATTCTGGAGAGCAGGGGTGCAGGGAAGCAACAGGTGCATGTGACTCCGTGGTGAGGTTTTCCTTGCAAGATGTGTGTGTGAGTCTGTGTGTGTAGGAAGCACTGAGGGTGGCACTCGCACTGAACCCACAGAGGGCGACGGTGGTGGGAGTGAGACAGTAGAAGTATAAAGGGGCAAGGATGGGCAGAACGATGATGACTGTGTTGTGTTTCATTCCTTAGATGTGGGGCCACCACCTTTCTCTTTAGCCTTGTAGTATCCCAGGGGTAAAACTAACCATCTGTCCAGCTACAAGGGCGTGTTTGTGTTCATTCCTGCGAGCCACACAGGGGTTTGATGTTGCTGCTTCCAATCCTCTGGCTCTGCTGGGAGAAGGGGCAATTCAGGCCATCACTGAGCTGAGGGAGGGAGATGAAATAAGATTGGTCCCAAAGATTGATCCCTGAGGAACTCTACTGGTAAGCTCCCTCCAGCCTGACAGTTCACCTTTCAGCAGGACCCGCTATAATCTCCCTGTTAACCATTTCCCTATCCATCTTTCAATTTTCATATTGATCCCCATCTTTGCCAGTTTAATGAATAATTCCCCATGTGGCACCATATCAAACGCCTTCCTGAAATCTGTCTTATCCATTCCATTGCTTCGAATTGCTTTACAGTCTACCTCCTCATTGATAGACAATGCTACTCCACCACCTTTACCTTTATTTCAGTCTTTCCTAAACAGCACATACCCTTCAATACCCGTAGTCCAGTCATGACGACTATTCCACCCTGTTTCTGTTATCCCTAGAATATCTGGTTTCACTTCCTGCCCCAGTAGCTCTAGTTCCTCCATTTTGTTACCTAGGCTCCTCGCATTAGTGTACAAACATCTTCATTTTTGCTCTTTGGCCTCGCTCACGTTCTTTACCCAAAGAGGCACGGTCATTCTACAGCCAGTAGAAAATATTAGACTGGTGTCCACACTGCCCTTCCTCCTTATAGCCATTCTCCTACCCACGGCTGTATCCTTTCTTACTTTGTTTTCTTCCCTCTCAAGGCTAAAATCCGGCGTGGACATTACCTGGACATCCCCCAACCAACCATCTCCCCCAGATTCCTAGTTCAAAGCTCTCTTAATCTGTTGTGCCAGCCTCTATCCTAGAAGTCTATTTCCTTCCCTACTCAGATGAAGTCCATCCCGAGAGAACTGTCCTCTGTCCAGGAATGCCTCCCAGTGGCCAGACATCCCAAAGACCTCCTTCTCGCACCATTGCCTGAGCCATCTGTTGATAGTCATAATCTTGTCACGCCTTTGTTGCCCTTCTCCAGGAACAGGCAAAATCCCACTACAGATCACCTGAGCCTCGATTTCCTTAAGCGTCTTCCCCAGCCTAGCACAGTCTCCCTTAATCCTTTCCAGTGAGAATCTAGCCGTATCATTTGTTCCCACATGAAGGATAAATAGGGGATTCTTTCCCGCTCCCTTTAGGATCCTTTTCAACCTCAGATCTACATCCCATATCTTAGCACCTGGAAGACAGCACACCCTTCTATTCTCTGGATCAGCTCTGGTTACAGGCCTGTCTAGTCTTCTCAGTAAAGAGTCCCCGATCACGTAGCCCTGCCTTTCCCTGGTGACGGTGCTATTCTCCAGTCTATCCCCTCTTCCCTCTGGCTGCAAGTTCTTTCCATTCCTACTCTCCCTTGTAATCCTCTTCAACCCATCCTGTAACCTTTTGGAGCTCATATTTGGTGTAGTCTCCATTGACTCTTCCTCTTTTCCAATAGGACTAGCCGCTCTTCTCTTCTTCCTTGCCCCTTCACCTTCAGTGACTACTTGCTGAGCCCCTTCTTCATTTTCCAACTCTCAAAACCTATTCCTGAGCTCTATTTCTCCTTCACGTGTTAAGGAAAAGTTAGCACATGTGACTCCATTTTGGTCTGGGGCCCACCATTGTTTAAATGCCAGCACATCATACACCAGGAGGAGTAATCCTTAGATACTGAATCCCTGTGAAAATCCTCCTCCTTGTCTCCAGCCTGCCTTGATTCCCAGTATCTGGTTTTTGTCAGTCTCTAACTCCCTGTCTCTTGGCCTTGATGTGAGGCCTCCCATCCTGATAATAAAAGTTACTGATGCATGGCTTTAGGACCATGCTGTGTAATTAACATAGTGGTTTAGCACGAGGAATGCACCAAGCAGGGATAGGTGGTAGATAAGACAAGGGTTTGTTTATTGGCTAAGGTTTCCGATGCACGAGGGCAACATGCTTTGCTAAAAAGTATATGACCTTTGTATAATTTGCAGTCAGGGTCCCCTCCTGGCTAGCAGGGGGGCACCACGCTCGAGCGTAATAAACTTAGTGTCTTTTGGGAACTCTGCAGTTGTGGACTTTGTTTCTGTGCCTCAGCCTAGATTCGAACTGTGCGTGTCCTATCAGGTATAATTCGCAGCACTGGTGTGCGTGTCCTACCAGGTGTAATTCGTAACAACAGCAGAGAACTGGAAGC
Source organism: Natator depressus (assembly GCF_965152275.1). Classification (NCBI taxonomy): domain Eukaryota; kingdom Metazoa; phylum Chordata; order Testudines; family Cheloniidae; genus Natator; species Natator depressus. Next base: position 85,810 of record NW_027439787.1, read on the forward strand.
AGCAAATCGGGGGTCGTCTAAAGAGACTAGAAATACAACAATTTACTTCTGAAAGCAGAAGAAAAGACGACATTACCGAGCTGTGTAACGGGGCGACCTGACCCTCAGAGACCGCGAAGGGAAATCTCAGGGGCTCTGCTCACCTGGCCCCAGGGCTGTGTCCTCAAGACAGGCCTGTGGGAGAAGGGAAATCGCCAGAGAGAGGAGAGGGGCCCAGTGTGGATTTTTCGGCTGTGGCAGGGAATTTAGGTCCTGAGACTGGAGCCATAAAGAGGGAGGGGGTGAAGGCTCCCCTCTGCTTTCAGGCTGAAGGAATCCTGGGTTGGTCAGTCTGTCCAGGGGGGTCACATTGCTCACAGGCAAAGAGAGGAGGAGAACTGCCCCCAGAAGGACACATGCGGATCCTGGAGAAAAAGAAAGAGAAAAGAGACCAGCAGCAGGTGAAGGTGGCTGAGTGGGGGATTCCCTTGTGTGTGTGACGGAGCACTTGGGAAGCTGTGTCCATTCAAACACACTGAGCTTTAAGATGGAGGAAGGCCGGACTTCTGTGACTCGGTAAAGGATTTAGGTGTCATAATGGACATACAACTCAGCATGAAATCCCCGTGCGATGCTGTGGCCACCCTTGGACGCACAGACAGGAGAATAGTGACTAGAAATAGGGCACTAGAGATATCTCTGTATACCACCATGGTCAGACCAACACTGGAATCTTGCATACAGTCGTGTTGGCCGTATTTTAAGAGGAAGAATGAAAAATTGGACAGGGGGCAGAGAACCCTCCCCCCCACCAAATAAAAAAGGAGCTGAAAAGTTGCCTTTCAGTGCGAGACAAGAGCTGAATCTGTTCAGTTTCTCACAAAGAAGACCAAGAGGTCACTCGATGAGAGTGCGTAAATCCCCTCACAAAGAGAAACCTGGTACGAAAGGGCTCTTTAACCGAACAGCGAAAGGCAGAACAAGAACCAATGGCTGGAAGTTCATGCCAGAGAAACTAACATTAGAAATTTGGGACACATTTGAAATCGGGTGATAAAACATTGGAACAAGGTACCCAGGGCAATGATGGATTCTCCACTCCACGTGGAGGTGGCAGGAGGGGGCAGGGGGTGCTGAAGCAAGTGCTCTCAGGTGATATAGAAAATGATTTCTCTCCGGTGCTTGGCTGGTGGGCCTTGCTCACATGCTCAGGGTCTCACTGATCTCCGTTTTTGGGGGTTAGGAAGGAATTTCCCCCAGGTCAGATTGGCAGGGATGTTGGAGTTTTTGCCGTCCTCTGTGGCATGGGGCACAAGTCACTTGCCCGGATCAGCTGGGTGTCATGTGTTTGGGGGTCACACTGGATTATTTTGTTGTCTTGACTGGCCTGAAAATCTAGACCTGGATGTTCTGGCTCCAATGTTGCAGTGTCTGACCCGTGGTCACTCCAGCTCCCAGGTGCCTCTTCCTAGTCGAATCCCCAGCCAGTCTTCAGAGGACGGCAGCTGCCGCGCAAGGCAATCGGGGCTGGTGGGAGTGACTCTGGGGTAGTCACTAGCCACAGAAAACAGACTCTCTCCCAACACCCCGACTGCTGGCCCTCAGGCCTCTGGCCGTACAGGAGATGGGCCAGGCCCCTGTGGGAGGAATGAGGGGGATAGAAACCCCCAGGATGGGGAGTTGTGTGTTTCAGCCATGTTGGGGTGTGGGTTTCACTCAGACCCATGCACTGTACCCACACGCAGAGCCAGTTCAGACTGTCGAACCCCAGACCCATGAGGGACGTGTTCAGCTCAGCATCAGTTGGGCTTTAACCTATGAGAAATAACTTTGGAGTTATTGTGGGGTCTCAGGGCCAGAGGACACCAGACCCCTGAGCTGTCAGTGGAGAGCCAGGTGACCCATCAGCACGAGGCCTTGTGCGTCAGCAGGAGGCCTTGTGCGTGGGGGGCAGACACACGGCTCAGGGAAAGGGGAAGGTCACACACACAGCTGGAGCCCTCACCCAGATCTGCACCCCTGCCCCAGCCCGCAGCCCCCTCCTGCACCCTGAACCCCTCATTTCTGGCTTCACCCCAGAGCCTGCACCCCCCCATTAGAGCCCTCACCCCCTCCCACATCCCACCCCCCTGCCCCAGCCCAGTGATAGTGAGTGAGGGTGAGGGAGAGCGAGCCACCAAGAGAGGGAGAATGGAGTGAACTGGGGGCGGGGCCTCTGAGAAGGGGCGGGGCAGGAGCTGAGGGGAAGGGGCGGGGCTAGGGGGGTTGGTTTTGTGCAGAAAGTTGGTAACCTGACATCAGGCCTGGCATAGGTGCTGCCTTTTGATTTTGCCAGTGGGTGCCCCATCCCAGCTCTGCCCTCTCCCCCAAGGCGCCAGCCCCACCTCCACCCCACCCTGCTCTGCCCCCTCCCCTGAGGGCATCCCACTCACTCCTTCCTGCCCCCTCCTACCTTAAGGGCACGGTGGGTGTGTGTTTGTGGGGGCTCAGCTCCCCCCAACTGGCAATTTTCAGCATATTCATGCACTTTTCATATTCTACCATTTGGGAGCCCTGTGGATACCATAGGGTGTCTGGAATGGGGGGGGTGTCTGGAATGGGGGGGGGGTGTGATCCCACGGTGCTCCTTCCCCTCTGCCTGCAGAGCTGAGGACAGATGGGTCTGAGGAGCAGAGCAGGAGCTCTGGGAAGGAGAAGAGCAATATGAAGATGGCGTCTAAGACGAGGCCAGGTGACTCTGTGGAGGGAGACATGCTGGACAATGCCAAGGGTTGGGGAGACAACCAGGTGTGAGCCCAGGGCGCAAAGAGAGCTGGGGGAGGGTGTCTGTGTCTGTAACACTTCCCTGTGCTCTCTCACAGATGGAGTCCAAGAGGGATAGGAAGGAGAGGACGAGCGCCCCAGTACTCAAGAATAATAAGGTGCATCCTAGCTGGGCCCGGGGCTCTGCGGGGTTCAGACCAGTGGAAGGGACAAGAGTCTCCTGTGCAGAGTGACGATTTTGGGTGCAGGTACACTGGGGTGTTTCTAATTGTAGCTCCCAGAACATCATGGGAAGGCGGTTCAGGGTAGAGCCCTGGGGTGTGGGAGATGCGAAAAGAAGAGCCCCGCCATCACGGTAGAGTGTGATGATAACTTTTGTTTTTCCTTCTTGCGTTGTGTTTGGCACCAAGGGAAAAGAAGTGTGTGTGTGTGCATGTCTTGATGCCAGGCAAGACCTGTCCAGCTCACCCTCTCTCTCTTTTTACTGCCTCCTACCACAGGCCATGGGCAGGAGAAGTGCGCATTGATCCCCACAGGCTTGGTCTCGAGAGCCTGCACCATCTGGCAGGAGGGAGGAGGGTTGAAGCCAGAGCCCTGGGGTATGGGAGGAGCGAGAAGAGGAGCCTCGCCACTATTGCTTTTTCTTTCCCTCTTGTGTTGTGTTTAATACCAAGGGGAAAGAAGTCGTGAGGACGGAGTCCAGCCCCGAGGTGAGATGGAAAGTGAGCGAGAGCAGTGAGAGCGTGAATCCTGTTGATGCCAGGCAAGACCTGTCCAGCTGGGAGCGAAGCAGCTGTCGCTGTGAGTGAGGTAAGTGTCTGGTTTGGGGAGGGCTCTGGTCACAGCCCCCCTGGCTCCAAGCAGGGACTTCCCGTTAGCTGGTGTGGGTTTCCTGCCTAGCTGTGGCTTCAAGGGAGATGATGTTGCCATTTGCGGGGGCTGATCATCTCTCTGGCCAGGAGTGGGGTGTGCTCCCCAGGAGAAGGTTGGATCCCTGAGGGTGACTCCCTGTTCTGAGTTTCTTTCCTTCCTCCTAGGTTTCTCTCTCTCTCTCTCTCTCTGTCTTCTCTACTGTGTTGGCCAATTCACACTCAAACTCTCTCTCTCCTTTCATGGACACCTATCATGTTCAGTTGCCTGCATCCTCTTCCTCTGCTCCCCCCTCCCAGTCTCCTCTGGGCTCGGCTGGGTCTGTCTGCCTGTGGGCATGGTCTCTGCCCTACTGGGCTAAGTGGCTTGCCCCTCCCACCCCGTATCTTCCTAGAGAGTTTGGGGAGACTTCATTGGTGTAACTGGGTCACAGCGTAAGTGGCCAGTCATGACTTTGGGGCTGTGGGGTCTGAGACGGAGAGGGGTGGATTCGTGGTCATGGCTTAGGGCACAGGAGAAGTGGGGCTGGGATTAGAGATGCCTCGAACCCCCCTTATCACCCCTGGCTCCATTACTGCATCACCCAAAAGCCTCGCTCGGGGTCCACGCCCAGTTCTGGGTTTCCAACGGTGGCACTGGCACCGTGGCACCGGGCCCACGCTCAGAAGGGGTCCCGGCCTGGCCCCCTCCACTTGCCATGTGCCCCGAGGCCCCACTACCCACTAGCTCCTCTCGCCCACTGCTTGCTCCTTTTGGCCAGCCAGGCCCGGGGCTTCTCTCCTCCCTCTTCCCCCCTCCCCCCACCACTGCTGGCTCCTCTCCGCCAGGGGTGGTGGAAGCTCTACGGCGAAGGTCTTTTATCGGGCACTAGCTCTCTCAGCTCAGGGCATGGGGCTCCCACTGGTGTCTCTAGACTTCGTCCTCTGCCCCGTCTCCCCAAACTCCCCAAGTCTTGTGGAAACGAGCCTGCTCCTCTCGCAGGTGGCTGACAAAGGAGGCTCCGGCCCTGTGAGGCTCTGGCGTTGTGCAGAGCACGGTGCAGCAGGGAGTTATCACTAGGGCCGTAGTTCTTCCTTCCCAGAAACAGGACGTACGTGTGGAAAATGGGGCAGCTCCCCCAGCCCCCCCAGGGCAGCGCAAGGTCAGTGTTTGTCAACAGGGATCAGCAGGAACTCCTACCCCTGCATGGGCTGGGATGGATACCTGGCTGTCCTGGGCCCCTAGAGGTGTGAGAGCAAAGGGAAGGTTTGTTTGTGGATTTTCCCCTTCGGGGAACCGAAGGAGCTTTTTCTCTGAGAGCTGCATGGGAGGAAGTGAAGGCTCAACCCTGAGCTGGAGGCTGGCAGCGATATTCTGTTCAGGGCTGGTGGGGGAAGCTCCCCGCAGTGAGGCGTAGAGGCTCTCTGCTAAAATCTGGCCTGGAAGGTGTTAGTTGTGCGATATTTGTTCAGTGCTGATTGATGGGCTGTAGGAGCTCTGTTGGAAAGAGAGCCACCCCCAGCTCTCAGTTCTGCTGACTTTGCAGGTGGACGCTGCCTTTTGGGTCCTAGTGCCTGTCGGGCTCCCTGTCTGCGTGCTGGGAGGAGCCATCCTGTGCTCTGTACAGCAGTGAGTGCGTGTGCTGGGGCAGGGCGGGGTGGGGGGAGCGGGGGGAACTAAGCCGTAGGGAAGGAAGGGGGTGGGATGAGGAGGGGTGGGGAATGGGGAAGGAGCACGGGTTGGGGAAGAGAAGGGGATAGAGGAAGCGGGGGCAGGGGGAAGCGGGGGCCCGGCATGCAGCATCCCCTTGGCAGCAGCTGAGGCTCCCCATTAAGCAGGCCCATCAAACCCTCACCCTGACAAGCCCCAGCTCCCCTGCACCCGGACCACCCCGATAAGCCCCCCAGACACCCACCCCACAGAGCCCCAGCCTGCTGCACTTGGACCCGCACTCCAATGAGCCCTACCTCCCCTGCACCTGGACCCGTCCTGCGCTGAGCTCCCCACACCAACACACCTCCTGCTGAGCCCCAACCACCTTCACTTGGAGCCCTCTGCAGAGTCCCACTGCGCCTGCACCTGGAGCCCCCCAACAAGCCCCTGTGCATCCCGATCCCGCAGTGAGCCACCTCAGCCCGACTGCTCCACACAGAACCCTCTTACCCCACCCGGATCCCCTCACACTGAGCCCCTCTACACTTCGATCCTGCCAGGCTGAGCCTGTCTGCCCACACCTGGCGCAGGGGCAGTGGCCAAGAGTGTTTCTGGGGCAGGTTTATCCCTTCCGCTGTGTCAGGGTAGGGTGCAGCCTCACGGCCGAGTCCCTATCCCGGGAGGGGAGGGGGAAGGCTGCAGGGTGATCTCCCACCTCCACGCAGCCAGTGGCCTCTGCTCCCCACTGCCAGGCCGGAGTTTCCACATTCATTTATTGACAAATAACATTTGCAGAATTTTAAAATAGTGCACAGAATTTTTAATTGTTTGGTGCTGAATTTCCTCAGGAATATGGGGTGCTGGGCAGTTGTGGGGGGGCTGTGAGAGGGGCACTGGGGAGTGCAGGGCACAGGGACCTGTGAGCCAGATCTCTGGGTGAGGGGGCACTGGGCATGGGAGTTGCTGGGCATAAGAGGGTGGGGAGCAATGGGCAGGGGGGTGGTATGACAGAGCACGCTGGCAGCGCATGGCTGGGTGGGCCAGTATGTGTCTGTTGGCTGCGGGTTTGCAAAGAGAGCCCCTGTGTGGGGCTGTGCAGACCGGAGCTGTGTCTCCCTCCCCCCACCTCCCTGTGCCTTACCCCTGGCCGGCCCCTGGCTCTGGTGATCAACCCCCCCTTGTGCTATACCCCATTCCTCCATAGGGACCCACATATATGTTTGGTGCCGGGCTCACAGAAGGTTAATCGGGCCTTGTCCACACCTCCTTGTGCTGGGCACTGCACGGACACCCAGAGGGCCGGCAGGATGCATGAGGAGGTAGATGAGTGTGTGAGGCAGATGGGTGAAGGGCTGTATGTGGCATACAGTGGGGGCGGATGGGGGGCTTTAGGGTTGGATGGACAGCGGGACAGGTGGAGAGCTGCAGGGACGGGTGGTGACGTCACGGGCTAGAGGTGTGATGGGTTCAGCTCATGGGTGCTGGCCCTGTCATCTCCTGCCCCATCTGCCCTGGACTGTGCCCCATCTCTTGCAGGCAGCACTCAGCAGAGTCAGGCCCTGTAGCGGTACACTGGTGCCTCCATCCCGTGCGTACACCTGTGCACAGGGTGCTGCTGGAGAGCTCAGGCCTGGACAAGCCAGCGGGCTCACGGCTGCTGAACCAGCTCCTCCAAAGACTGCCCCAGATCTCCCCCTCCTTGGGCAGCAAGACCCTGGCTGGAGGGGCTCCTTGTCCCTCCTTGCACCCAAAGCAGCCTGCTCAGCAGAGAGACTGAGGTCCCCTGCCTCCGCCCAGCCTCTAGCTGGAGCTGCTCCAGCCCCGAATTGCTGGTCTCCCAGCCTGGCTGGAGTTGGTGTGATGTCCTCGCGGAGTCAGTTCTTTCTCCCTGGTAGATTATGATTTTCCCCTCTGCAGTTAGTTGGTCTTTCTCTGCTTCCCCAGAACCCCTCCCCAGAGTCTGTCATTGCTTCACCTAAAAGCTGCTTCCCCTTTGGGTCTCTGTGTTCTGGGGTGTCTGCTGTCATCGGGGACACTGGGCTATGGGCAGGTGCTCAGCAAGGTGAGGGTTGTAACTCAGAGCTTTCTTCATCAGAAATTTCAGTAAAATTAGCCTTTGCCTCATTCCTTAAAGTGCAGAGTAACACACAGGCACACACCTGCTCACCGGGGATATGTGTGGGTCGGTGTCAGGGTGCAGGGCCCCCTGGTGCCCAGGTGAGGCAGTGCATGGTGAATATCGCTCCTGTTGGGGCCCTGACAACTGCTGGCCAGGTGGGATAGTGCCCTATGTGTATCTGCCCCCCAGCACTGTGATAGTGACCCCTGCTGGCCAGGCACCACTGGTAGCCAGATGAGTCAGTGCTCTAAGTGTGTTCTTCACCTCCCCCACGGTGGCAGGGTGCCTGGGTGGCCGTGTTAGGTAGTACCCTGGGTATCTTCCAACCCCCTTGTGGCAGTGAGCCCTGTTCCTGGTGCACATCACTCCCCCACTAGGGATGTGCACTGGTGGCCAAGTGGGGCAAATCCCTGTGTGTAGCCCCCCACCCCCTCTGTGGCCAGCTATGGCAGGCACGAATCCCTGGCATCCACGTGGGGCAATACCCTCTATATATCCCCCAATTGACACAGTGCCCTATGCATGTGTGTTTGTCTCCCCTGTCAAGGTTCCTTCCCCACTCTGAACTCTAGGGTACAGATGTGGGGACCGGCATGAAAACCTCCTTAGCTTACTTTTACTAGCTTAAGTTAAAACGTCCCCAAGGTACAAATTAATTTTACCCTTTGCCCTTGGAATTTCCACTGCCACCACCAAACTTTAACTGGGTTTACTGGGAAACGTAGTTTGGACACGTCTTTCCCCCCAAAATCCTCCCAACCCTTGCACCCCACTTCCTGGGGAAGGTTTGGTAAAAATCCTCACCAATTTGCATAGGTGACCACAGACCCAAACCCTTGATCTTAGAACAATGAAAAAGCATTCAGTTTTCTTACAAGAAGACTTTTAATAGAAGTAAAGGAATCACCTCTGTAAAATCAGGATGGTAGATACCTTACAGGGTGATTAGATTCAAAACAGAGAGAATCCCTCTAGGCAAAACCTTAAGTTACAAAAAAGACACACAGACAGGAATAGTCATTCTATTCAGCACAGTTCTTTTCTCAGCCATTTAAAGAAATCAGAATCTAACACATACCTAGCTAGATTACTTACTAAAAGTTCTAAGACTCCATTCCTGTTCTGTCCCTGGCAAAAGCAGCATACAGACAGAAACAGACCCTTTGTTTTTTCCCCCTCCTCCCAGCTTTTGAAAGTCTCTTGTCTCCTCATTGGTCATTTTGGTCAGGTGCCAGCGAGGTTACCTTTAGCTTCTTAACCCTTTACAGGTGAGAGGATTATTCCTCTGGCCAGGAGGGATTTTAAAGGAGTTTTACCCTTCCCTTTATTTTTATGACATCCCCTATTTGGGTAGTGACTGCTGGTGGCTAAGTGAGGCAGTGGCCTTTGATTTCCTCTTCTCTCCCCGCACTCCCACATCTGAGGTAGTGCCCCCTGTTGGCCAGTTGAGGCACTACTAATTGGAGCAGTGACCTCCCGGTGGTGGCCTGGTGTGGCAGTGCCCTCTTGGTATCTCCCTCCCACAACAGACAGACACACACTGTTGTGGTAGTGGCCACTTCAGGCCGTGGCCTGTTTATCATTCCCCCACCACCATTGCAGCAGTGACTCCTGGTGGCCACGTGAGGCAGGGCCCTGCATGTGTCCCCCCGGCCAGTGCTGCAGTGACCCCTGGGGCCCAGTTTGAGAACTGGTTTTGTGTACCTCACGTGTAGCCCGCGTGTACCTCACGTCTTGGGGCAGTGAAGTGTGGTAGCCAGCTAACACAGGGCACAGTCTGACGTCTGGTGGCCACGTGGGGCAGTGGCCTGTGTGTACCCTCTCCACTGGCGCCGTGACCCCTGCTGTCTTGGTACTAAGATGCAGCCACATCTGGGTTACACAGTGGGGCTGTATATAGGCCAATGGGGATAGGCCCCCACTGTTCCAGGAAGTAGACAAGGTCTAAGATACCAGAGCAACTCCTGCTGCTATTTCAACAGGAAGAGAAGGAGGAGGCTGCAGGATGGTGAAGGAGAGAAAATCAACACTGCAGGAGCAGGAGAAGGTAAAGACCAGGAGAATCCAGAAGCCAAGTCACCAGAGAGGCACAGGGAACCTCTCTGCAACCTCCCCAAAACTCTCATTTGAAGAGGGGTGTGGACTGTGGAATATGTAGCTTTCTCCCCCCAAAAATAAAGAAATAGCTTTGCGCTCTGATGCGCTATGTAAGGTCAGTTCTTTGATGGGGTTAGTGAGGGGTTCGATGCCATTTAACTAACCCACTTTCAAGTCACGTCTTCTACTAATCAAAATTCATTTTGCTGAGTGTCCCCCTGTTGGCAAGTCCTGAATTCTCCGCGCTGACCCGTCCCTTCAAGGCCCTGGGTTTGTGGTACAGGAAGGGCTTGATCACTTTTTATAGTGGGGGAGCTGAAAGCCGGTTAGCTGGACCCCCGTGTGTTCACAAGCAGTGTGAAAAAACACAATTCCCGCTCACACTACTCAGGGGCAGCACAGCTCCGGGGTTCTCAAGGATCACACAATAATGCTCGCTTCAGAGGCGTGCGCACGGGGTGGGCCCAGGCACACCTGAATCAGGGTCGCCCCAAGCGCAAAAAAAAAGGGGGGGGGCGGCCGGACTGCTGGAGATGGGGGGAGAGGGAGTCTGGGGTAGGGGGGCCCCAGCCCAGCCACTCTTCTCCGCCCCCGCTCTCTCCTGCGGGGGAGAAGCTTGGTGGGGCTGCGCCCCGGGCTCGGTCCTGCTGGTCCGAGGCCGCCGGCAGCCAAGCTCCCGCCTCGCCCCGCAGCTCGCTCTGGACTCGCCCCACCTCCGCCCCTGCTCCCGGTCCGGCAGAGAGAGGGGGACGTGGAGAAGAGGCGGGGACAGGGCCTTGAGGAAGGGGGTGGAATCGGGGTATACCTTACAGCTCCCTCCTGTGAAACACTCAGGGCAGGGGGCTGGAAGCACCCCCACGACTCCAGCACACCTCCCCAGCCCTGACCCCTGCAGCCCTCTCCCACACACGCAGCCCGCTGCCCTGACTCCTACAAGCCCCAGCCCTGACTCCTGCACCCTCCTCACACGCCCTGCCCTGACTCCTGCACCCCCCTTCACACACCCAGTCCCCAGTTCTGACTCCTGCACCCCCCTCACATCCCCACCCCCACCCTGAGCACCAGATTGGAGCTCTTGCACCCTCCCCCCACACATATCAACCTGCACCCCTTGCACCGAATGGGAGCTCCCCCAGGTAAGCGCTCCACACCCCCAACCTCCTGCCCCAACCCTGAGCCCCCTCCCTCATTCTACCTCCTGTTCAGACCCTGCACCCCAACCCCCAGCCTTCTCCTTCACACCCAGCCCTGTGCTCAGTGCACCCCACACCCTCAGCTCAGTGCAGAGTGAGACGAAGAGAATGGGCTAGACTAGGGAGAAGGTAGGTACCCACTCTATGTGGGCAGGAGTGGGGGGGATCCTGTTTACCCCCTCCCCAGACCTGCTCTGCTTGCAGTTCACCCCTGGCCCCTTTCTTGCTTCAAGGATCAATCCTAGCTCCTGCCCCACTGTGCTTTTGCCCTCAGCCCCTGCCTTGCTCCAGTCAACAGGGACTAATCCTCCTCCCATGTCCCGCTGTGCTCATCTTGCCCCTGTCCCTTGCCTCACTCCAGCTGCAGACCAATCCTTCCCCCCACACCACATGCCCAACTTTGAGGGTGGATAAAAATAAATGACTTTTTTTAAAAAATCAAATAATCGGATTTTTTTTATTTAAATTGGATTTTTGAGGAAAAAATATCTAAAGATTGTTTTAATTAAGGTACATCAGAGATGCTTAGTTTTGCAGTTCTCAAACTGTGGATTTGCGTCTCCAGAGGTAACGTGCTTATTAACAGCAAAAATGTTTTAAATAAATAAATAATATAGAGAGGTGAGAAATAACAGACCTCAACTCTATTGTCCCTCTGCAAATATGTGGACACAGGGTCAACCCCTTACCTCTCTTTAAAAGTGAAAAGTTTCAAAAAGTTCAATAAATAGAAGATTGTTGGGGGCAGAATAGATCTGGACAAGGAAAAGAAGTCTGGAGATAAACGTGAGAAGTGAGGGACATATGCTTTTTTTAAAACTATTATGTTTGCTGTCGAAGAAAAATATCCAGAATACTTCACGTGGTTGTTTTAGTTAAATAAAGCAATTTAAATATCTGTCTGGGGATGTTCTCTTCCTAATACAGCCTGGCAAGAAAATCCTCCAAATATTAATGATTAACCTGTTGAATTGGAGAGAGTTCACCTCCCAATAACTTCATAAATCTCTGCTTCAGTTACCTTTGGTAAATGAAATAACCAAACACTCATTCATTTTGTGACATAGCTGTAAAACTCATCTGAAAAGTTTTCAAAATAAATCACGGTATAAAAATGTATAGTGTTTCCTTTCTAAAAGTGAAACCTACATCGAACTCTGAGTTGTGAAGAATATGTATTAAGGATATAACAAGCAACAAGAATGCGCTTTTATGTAGAAAACCATGATTAAATGGCGTCTTCCTGACAAGTGATTTAAATCAAATCCACCCTGCCCGCTGTACTCTTGCCCCGGCCTCTTCATTCCCCAGGGGGCCCACAAATATGTTTGGTGCCAGGCCCACAGAAAGTCAATCCTGCCCTGTTCCTAGAATGAACCCTCATTGAGTGGGGCGATCCCCAGGGAGCAGCTCCAACCTCCAACGTGTCTGGCCAGTGGCAGGACATGAGCAGGGCAAGGGAGGGGGGTGGCAGTGACATCACACAGGCCTTTTGCAGGAGCTCAGCCGATTGATCAAAGGTGGTGGGGAGGTGGTGACCTCACAGACAGATGCTGACATCAGCCAGGCAGGACGGGGAGGGGCCAGAGAAACCTCGGCGACCCCTGTGGCTTCACTTCAGCGAGTCTCCTTCTCGAGGTCTCTCCGTGAGGACTGAGAGGGGATCGGGGTCACGTACGTGAGCATCAGGGGGAACCTCTGTAGAGTTTTCTCCTTTCCTTTCATTGATTTATTGATAGAAAACAGACGTCCCTGTTGAGAAGGTAAGAGCCTCCTCAGGTCTGAAACCTCTTCAGTCGGATCCATCTGGTGACAGTTGAATTCTAGGCGTGGAAAACACAAGCTTAAGGAAGCAGAATTTTATTCCGCACCTAAATTCTGTCCCTTAGAATCACTGGGGACATGAGGGTTTGTCCTTTTTATTTCACCTTTTCCTCCATTCCTCCCTCCTTTCTCTTCTTCTCTTGCATCTTTTGTCCTTTCTCCTCTTCCCCTCCCAACACCAGGAGGTTTGTGTGTGTTTGTGAATCCACTGATCTTCCTTCACGTGGGAACAGATGATACCGATAGATTCTCATTGGAACGTATCAAGGAAGACTATGCCAGGCTTGGGAAGAAGCTTTAGGAAATTGAGGCTCAGGTGATCTTCAGTGGGTTTCTGCCTGTTCCTAGAGGTGGGCAACAAAGGTGTGACAAGATTATGACTATCAACAGATGGCTCAGGCAGTGGTGCTGTAAGGAGGGTTTTGGGATGTATGGCCACTGGGAGGCATTCATGGACAGAGGACTGTTCTCTCTGGATGGACTTCATCTGAGTAGGGAAGAAAATAGACTTCTCGGATGGAGACTGGCACAACTGATTAAGAGAGCTTTAAACGAGGAATTTGGGGGAGATGGTTGGAAGATGTCCAGGTAATGTCCACACTGGATTTTAATATTGAGAGGGAAGAAAACAAAGTAATGAAGGATACAGCTGTGAGTAGGAGAATGGACATAAGGAGGAACTGCAGTGTGGATACCAGTCTAATAGGTCATACTGGCGGTAGAATGTCAATGCCTAATCGGGTAAAGAATGTGATTGAGGGCAAACAGCAAAAATTAAGATGTTTGTACACCAATGCGAGGAGCCTAGGTAACAAAATGGAGGAACTAGAGCTACTGGTGCAGGAAGTGAAACCAGATATTGTAGGGATAACAGAAACAGGGTGGAATAGTCGTCATGACTGGACTACGGGTATTGAAGGGTATGTGCTGTTTAGGAAAGACCAAAATAAAGGCAAAGGTGGTGGAGTAGCATTGTCTATCAATGATGAGGTCGATTGTATAGAAATAAGAAGCGATGGAATGGATAAGACAGAGTCTGGGCAAAACTCACATTGGGGAAGAAAACTACTAAAGCCTCCCCTGGGATAGTGCTTGGGGTGGGCTATAGACCGCCGGGATCTAATTTGGATATGGAGAGAGACCTCTTTAATGTTTCTAATGAAGTAAATACTAATGGCAACTGTGTGATAATGGGAAATCTTAACTTCCCAGATCTAGACTGGAGGACGAGTGCTAGTAATAATAATAGGGCTCAGATTTTCCTAGATGCGATAGCTGATGGATTCCTTCATCAAGTAGTTGCTGAACTAACGAGAGGGGATGCCATTTTAGATTTGGTTTTGGTGAGTAGTGAGGACCTCACAGAAGAAATGGTTGTCGGGGACAACCTTGGTTCGAGCAATCCTGAGCTAATTAAGTTCAAACTGAATGGAAGGATAAACAAAAATAGATCTGTGACCAGGGTTTTTGATTTCAAAAGGGCTGACTTTCAAAAATTAAGGAAATTAGTTAGGAAAGTGGATTGGACTGAAGAATTTATGGATCGATAGGCGGAGGAGGCCTGGGATTATTTTAAATCAAAGCAGCAGAAACTATCAGAAGCCTGCATCCCAAGAAAGGGGAAAAAATTCATAGGCAGGAGTTGCAGACCAAGCTGGATGAGCAAGCATCTCAGAGAGGTGATGAAGAAAAAGCAGAAAGCATACAGGGAGTGGAAGATGGGAGGGATCAGCAAGGAAAGCTACCTTATTGAGGTCAGAAGACGTAGGGATAAAGTGAGACAGGCTAAAAGTCAAGGAGAGTTGGTCCTTGCAAAGGGAATTAAAACCAATAGTAAAAGGTTCTATAGCCATATAAATAAGAAGAAAACAAAGAAAGAAGAAGTGGGACCGTTAAACACTGAGGATGGAGTGCAGGTCAAGGATAATCTAGGCATGGCCCAATATCTAAACAAATACTTTGCCTCAGTCTTTAATGAGGCTAATGAGGAGCTTAGGGATAACGGTAGCATGAGAAATGGGAATGAGGCTATGGAGATAGATATTACCGTATCCGAGGTAGAAGCCAAAAACTCAAACAGCTTAATGGGACTAAATCGGGGGCCCAGCTAATCTTCCTCCAAGAATATTAAAGGAATTGGCACAAGAAATTGCAAGCCCATTAGCAAGAATTTTTAATGAATTGGTAAACTCAGGGGTTGTACCATATGACTAGAGAATTGCTAATACAGTTCCTATTTTTAAGAAAGGAAAAAAAGTGATCCGGGTAACTACAGGCCTGTTAGTTTGATATCTGTAGTATGCAAGGTCTTGGAAAAATTTTGAAGGAGAAAGTAGTTAAGGACATTGAGGTCAATGGTAAATGGGACAAAATACAACATGGTTTTACAAAAGGTAGATCATGCCAAACCAACCTGATCGCCCTCTTTGAGACAGAAACAGATTTTTTAGACAAAGGAAACGCAGTGGATCTAATTTACCTAGATTTCAATAAGACATTTGATACGGTGCCACATGGGGAATTATTGGTTAAATTGGAAAAGATGGGGATCAATATGAAAATTGGAAGGTGGATAAGGAAGTGGTTAAAGGGGAGACTACAGTGGGTCATAGTGAAAGGCAAACTGTCAGGCTGGAGGGAGGTTACCAGTGGAGTTCCTCAGGGATCGGTTTTGGGACCAATCTTTTTTAATCTTTTTATTACTGACCTTGGCACAAAAAGTGGGAGTGTACTAATAAAGTTTGTGGATGACACAAAGCTGGGACATATTGCTAATTCAGAGAAGGACCAGGATATCATACAGGAAGATCTGGATGACCTTGTAACCTGGAGTAATAGCAATAGGATGAAATTTAATCGTGAGAAGTGTAAGGTCATGCATTTAGGGATTAATAAGAAGAATTTTAGTTATAAGCTGGGGACACATCAATTGGAAGTAAGAGAGGAGGAGAAGGACCTTGGAGTATTGGTTGACCGCAGGATGACTATGAGCCGCCAATGTGATATGGCCGTGAAAAAGCTAATGCGGTCTTGGGATGCATCAGGCAAGGTATTTCCAGTAGAGATAAGGGGGTGTTAGTACCATTATAAAAGGCATTTTTCACCTGGAATACTGTGTGCAGTTCTGGTCTCCCATGGTGAAGAAGGAAGAAATGAAACTGGAAAAGGTACAGAGAAGGGCTACTAGGATGATCCGAGGAATGGAAAACCTGTCTTATGAAAGGAGACTCAAGGAGCTAGACTTGTTTAGCCTAACCAAAAGAAGGCTGAGGGGAGATAGGATTGCTCTCTATAAATATATCAGAGGGATAAATACCATGGAGGGAGAGGAATTATTTAAGCTCAGTAGCAATGTGGACACAAGAACAAATGGATATAAACTGGCCAGCAGGAAGTTTAGACTTGAAATTAGACAAAGGTTTCGAACCATTATCAGAGGAGTGAAGTTCTGCAACAGCCTTCCAAGGGAAGCAGTGAGGGCAAAAAACCTATCTAGTTTCAAGATTAAGCTCGATAAATTTATGGAGGAGATGGTATGATGGGACAGCATGATTTTGGCAATTAATTGATCTTTGATTCTTCGTGGTAGATGGGGCCTAGTGGCCTTTCATGGGATGTTGCATGGGATGGGATCTGAGTTACTACAGAGAATTCTTTTCTGGGTATCTGGCTGGTGAGTCTTGCCCACATGCTCAGAGTTCAGCTGATCCTCATATTTGGGGTCGGGATGGAAATTTCCCCCAGGGCAGATTGGCAGAAGCCCTGGGGGTTTTTCACCTTCCTCTGCAGCATGGAGCATGGGTCACTTGCTGGAGGATTCTCAGCACCTTGAAGTCTTTAAACCATGATTTGAGGACTTCAATACCTCAGAGAAAGGTGAGAGGTTTATTGCAGGAGTGAGTGTGTGAGATTCTGTGGCCTGCATTGTGCAGGCCAGACTAGATGATCATAATGATCCCTTCTGACCTTCAAGTCTATGAGTCTATGACTGTCATGGCTGGGTCAAGGACAGCCAGACCTACTGGTCAGAGCCAGAGTCCACACTCACAGGACAGGAGTCATGAGTCAGCTGGGTCAGGATACTGGAAGATCAGAAGCAAAAAACAAACTTGCGATCACAACCACAAATCAGATGCCAGGAAATCAAGTCAGGGGAGCGGCAGCAGAAAGAGGCAGCACATGGTCCAGAACAGGGAGCAGCCCTGGTGTTCAGACAGCTTCCTCTTCCTGCTGCTGTCTTAAGCAGGGCCAGGGGGCCAATTAGCTGCTCTCCGACTCCTCCAACAGGACCTCAGGAGTGGAGCCTCAAACTGGGGCTGAACGTCGTGGGTCCTAGGTAAGCAATTTTCAGCAGGCTTCCAGGTGGAGGGTTGGAGCATGGCTGCTTCTGTGAACCCTGCAGACCCGTGGGTCATGACAGTGAGTGATCTCTGCCCACTCAAACTTCCTGCAGGAAACAGTCTCCAGGATCCTGGACACATCCTCTAGGAATAACATGAGGATATCATGATGAGAAATAGGTCTCTGTACCTGGGCTGGGATCCAGGGACAGGGAAACGTCCCAACAAGGATATGTAGCAGGAGCCCCCTGTTTGTAGCAAGAGCCCCAAGTGGCAGGACGAGTGAACGGTTCTTACCTCCAGGAGATGTATGGGATCTTCCATCTGAGTCTCAATGGGACCCATGTTGCTTGGTTTCACAGGATGAGATAACCTGTCCGCACTGCTCCCTGAGTTGGGCTGGCTGCAGGATATATCTGAGAGGCTGGGACAGAGCCTGAAAGACAGATCTGACAATCAGGGTTCTGTCACCCCAGGGGGAGAACAGAGGGTCTGAACCCCAGAGAATAAGCAACTGAACCAACCAATTCCTGTTCTGGATCTAGAGGCGGCTTCAGTTTCCTAGCAGGAGACTGTACAGGAGACCTTGCAGCTGGGGGGCGACGCAGGCACTAACATGGGCATGGAAGTTTGAGGAACAGGGCAGAGGCCTGTGTGGGGCTAGGAGGGCAGGAATTGGAGAAACAAGAGCAGAGGATCAAACATGTTCTTAAGGTGGGTGAGGATGGTCCCCATTTCAAAGCTAGAGAAAGTGAGGCACCAGGTGGGAGAGTGACGTGGCCAGGATCACGTTACCACTCAGTGGCAGGGCTGCACTACAACCTGTTCCCTGCTCTCATCCCTGGACCCTGCTGCCCCTGCTGTATGACCACTCCAGCCATCCTCTCCCAGAGGCCATCCCCACCACTCTCCATTACCGGCTGTTTCCACAATGGAAGCAGGCTTGTAACAGAGTTCACTCACCGATAGGTTCCCCTTCCTGGCAAGGCCTGGTGCCACAGCTTTCTTGCTGGCCTAGCACCCCGGCCAAGAGTTGGTGGGGCACTCTGGCAGTTTTTTGCCTGGGAACTCAGCCCTTCAGCCAGGTGACCATCTTTTAGCCCACTCCTTCCTGGGTCGTGCTCATCCTAAACTAAAAGTCCAAAAATGTCTTTGTCATAAATATAAAGGGAAGGGTAAACCCCTTTAAAATCCCTCCTGGCCAGAGGAAAAATCATCTCACCTGTAAAGGGTTAAGAAGCTAAAGGTAACCTCGCTGGCACCTGACCAAAATGACCAATGAGGAGACAAGAGACTTTCAAAAGCTGGGAGGAGGGAGAGAAACAAAGGGTCTGTGTCTGTCTGTGTGATGCTTTTGCCGGAGACAGAACAGGAGTGGAGTCTTAGAACTTAGTAAGTAATCTAGCTAGGTATGTGTTAGATTATGATTTCTTTATATGGTTGAGAAAATAGCTGTGCTGAATAGAATGACTATTCCTGTCTGTGTGTCTTTTTTCATTGTTCTAAGATCCAAGGGTTTGAGTCTGTGGTCACCTATGCAAATTGGTGAGGATTTTTATCAAACCTGCCCCAGGAAGTGGGGTGTAAGGGTTGGGAGGATTCTGGGGGGAAAGACGTGTCCAAACTCTGTTTTTTCAGGAACCCGGATAAAGTTTGGTGGTGGCAGTGGAAATCCAAGGGCAAAGGGTAAAATTAATTTGTACCTTGGGGAAGTTTTAACCTAAGCTGGTAAAAGTAAGCTTAGGAGGTTTTCATGCAGGTCCCCACATCTGTACCCTAGAGTTCAGAGTGAGGAAGGAACCTTGACATGGTGGCAGAGTGGTGGGATTAACCTGAAATCATTTTGAGATCAATTTGAGATTTTTTGAATGAGAAAAACAGATTTTAAAAAGAAATATTTTTTTCCTTTGGGGCTGCTGGAAAGGAGGTCCCACTGAAAGCAGCTAGTTTTTTCTCTGCTTTGGGGCCAGATCAGAGACAAAAGGGGATTATCTTTGTGAATTGCAGGTTTTCTTTGCCTGGAGGCAGCGTAGTTAACCTCCTGCAGGGAAATTCACAGTCTTCACAAACCTGAGGTTTTTTTCCCCTAAAAGTAAATAGTGGGGTGTTCTATACCCATTTGCCTGGAGACAAATGTGGTAGGCGGTTTTTTTTTTTAGGATTTTGATTTTTTTTACAAGGAGCACAGATTTGAAAAGGATTTTTTTTCCCTTTGGGGCTGCTGGAAAGGAGGTTTCCAATTAGTGGAGGTTTTTTGCCTTGATTTGGGGCCAGAGCAGAGACAAAGGGAATTGTCTTTTTCTGTAGGCTGACAATCACTATTAGAGAATAGGTATCATATTCCAGCACAGCAAAATTTTATCAGCCAAGTTTTGTTTGTTTATTTCTAAATCTCGGGTGTAAAGTTAGTTAAAAACAGAGAGGTTAGGATGACAGACTCCACGGCTCAACAAAAGCTGGAATTAGCCAGATTTCAGGCTGAGGAAAAACAAAAGGAACATGAAAGACAGATAAAACTCATGCGGCTGGAGAAGGAGGTACAGGAGGCTGCCCACAGGAGGGAAATGGAGGCAAGGAAGCATGTGGAGGAGGAGAAGGAGAAAGAGAGGAAGCATGAACTGGAGATGGAGAAGGTAAAGGCTCAGCAGAATATACCAACAAACCCTAGCAATCCTTCTCCAGGTACCACTTCCCATCCCAGAAAGTTCCCCACCAACAAGGCAGGTGATGATACTGAGGCCTTCTTAGAAAACTTCGAAAGGGCCTGCCTTAGGTACAGCATCTCTACCGACCAATACATGGTAGAGCTGAGGCCACAGCTCAGTGGACCCTTAGCTCAGGTGGCGGCTGAAATGCCCAAAGAACCCATGAACAAGTATGAACTGTTTAAATCCAAGGCGAGAGTCAGAATGGGGATAACACCCGAGCATTCTCATTGGAGGTTCAGAGCCCTAAGGTGGAAACCAGATGTGTCATTTACCTGACATGCCGACCACCTTGTGAAACATTGGGATGCCTGGATATCAGGAGCAAGTGTTGAATCTCCAATAAATTTGCCCTTCCTAATGCAAATGGAACAATTCTTAGAGGGTGTTCCTGAGGAAATAGAAAGATCCATCCTAGATGGGAAGACCAAAACTGTAATCGAGGCAGGAGAGATTGGAGCCAGATGGGTGGAGGGGGCAGAGAAGAAGAAAACTGGTTGCAGTTGGAGTGGAGACCAGAAGGGACAACCCCAGACCACACCCTATTACCGGGGGCTGCCCAAGGCCCCACCTACCTCCCAAAGAACCCTCCAGACACCCTATCGTCCCACCACCCCATTCTCCAGCAACCCGCCTCGCCCCAGTGACCTGTCAGCTCTTGTTAAACCCTGGATTTGTGCTGGAAATGGCCCACCTTGATTATCATACACATTGTAAGGAGAGTGGTCTCTTTAGATAAGCTATTACCAGCAGGAGAGTGGGTTTGTGTGGGGGGGGGGCGGGGGTTGAGAAAACCTTGATTTGTGCTGGAAATGGCCCAACTTGATTATCATACATATTGTAAGGAGAGTGATCACTTTAGATAAGCTATTACCAGCAGGAGAGTGGGGTGGGGGGAGGTATTTTTTCATGCTTTGTGTGTATAAAAAGATCTTCTACACTTTCCACAGTATGCATCCGATGAAGTGAGCTGTAGCTCACGAAAGCTTATGCTCAGATAAATTGGTTAGTCTCTAAGGTGCCACAAGTCCTCCTTTTCCTTTTTGCGAATACAGACTAACACGGCTGTTACTCTGAAACCTGTCATTACGCAAGGCACTGCATTTAGCAGTATGGAGTGGAAATCTATCAACTGCATGAAAAAACTTGTACAGATACAGACAGACATCATCTTCCTTTCCAAATGCAAACAAATGGACATCATACCAAAAGGACTGAAGATAAAAAATTCATTACAATCTACATACCACACAGACTATGGTGATAGCTTGTGCCACATGCTCTCAAAGAAACTGCGGAATCACCTGATCAACATCCTCTACAGCAAACAGGGAAAGATTAAGAATGAGCTCTCAAAACTGGATACTCTCATAAAAAACCAACCTTCCACACAAACTTCCTCATGGCTGGACTTTACTAAAACTAGACAAGCCATTTACAACGCACACTTTGCTTCTCTACAAAAGAAAAAGGACACTAAATTTTCTAAACTACTACATGCCACAAGGGGCCACAGCAACGGTTCCCTCAACCCACCCAGCAATATTGTTAACCTATCCAACTATACTCTTAGCCCAGCAGAAGCAGCTGTCCTATCTCGGGGCCTCTCCTTCTGCCCCTCCACCCCCACGAACATGATACAGTTCTGTGGTGACCTAGAATCCTACTTTTGACGTCTCCGACTCAAGGAATATTTCCAACATATCTCTGAACGACATACTAATCCACAGAGACCTCCCCACCAACACTACAAAAAGAAGGATTCTAGGTGGACTCCTCCTGAAGGTCGAAACAGCAGACTGGACTTCTACATAGAGGGCTTCCGCCGACGTGCACGGGCTGAAATTGTGGAAAAGCAGCATCACTTGCCCCAGAACCTCAGCCGTGCGGAACACAATGCCATTCACAGCCTCAGAAACAACTCTGACATCATAATCAAAAAGGCTGACAAAGGAGGTGCTGTTGTCATCATGAATAGGTCGGAATATGAACAAGAGGCTGCTCGGCAGCTCTCCAACACCACTTTCTACAAGCCATTACCCTCTGATCCCACTGAGAGTTACCAAAAGAAACTACAGCATTTGCTCAAGAAACTCCCTGAAAAAGCACAAGATCAAATCCGCACAGACACACCCCTGGAACCCTGACCTGGGATATTCTATCTACTACCCAAGATCCATAAACCTGGAAATCCTGGGCACCACATTATCTCAGGCATTGGCACCCTGACAGCAGGATTGTCTGGCTATGTAGACTCCCTTCTCAGGCCCTACGCTACCAGCACTCCCAGCTACCTTCGAGACACCACTGACTTCCTGAGGAAACTACAATCCATCGGTGATCTTCCTGATAACACCATCCTGGCCACTATGGATGTAGAAGCCCTCTACACTAACATTCCACACAAAGATGGACTACAAGCCATCAAGAACACTATCCCCGATAATGTCACGCCTAACCTGGTGGCTGAACTTTGTGACTTTGTCCTTACCCATAACTATTTTACATTTGGGGACAATGTATACCTTCAGATCAGCGGCACTGCTATGGGTACCCGCATGGCTCCACAGTATGCCAACATTTTTATGGCTGACTCAGAACAACGCTTCCTCAGCTCTCGTCCCCTAACGCCCCTACTCTACTTGCGCTATATTGATGACATCTTCATCATCTGGACCCATGGAAAAGAAGCCCTTGAGGAATTCCACCATGATTTCAACAATTTCCATCCCACCATCAACCTCAGCCTGGTCCAGTCCACACAAGAGATCCACTTCCTGGACACTACAGTGCTAATAAACGATGCTCACATAAACACCTCCCTATACCGGAAACCTACTGACCGCTATTCCTACCTACATGCCTCCAGCTTTCACCCTGACCACACCACACGATCCATTGTCTACAGCCAAGCTCTGCGATACAACCGCATTTGCTCCAACCCCTCAGACAGAGACAAACACCTACAAGATCTCTATCAAGCATTCTTACAACTACAGTACCCACCTACGGAAGGGAAGAAACAGATTGATAGAGCCAGAAGAGTTCCCAGAAGTCACCTACTACAGGACAGGCCTAACAAAGAAAATAACAGAACGCCACTAGCCGTCACCTTCAGCCCCCAACTAAAACCCCTCCAAACCATTATTAAGGATCTACAACCTATCCTGAAGGATGACCCAACACTCTCACAAATCTTGGGAGACAGGCCAGTCCTTGCCTACAGACAGCCCCCCAACCTGAAGCAAATACTCACCAGCAACCACATACCACACAACAGAACCACTAACCCAGGAACCTATCCTTGCAACAAAGCCTGTTGCCAACGGTGCCCACATATCTATTCAGGGGACACCATCACAGGGCCTAATAACATCAGCTACACTATCAGAGGCTCGTTCACCTGCACATCCACCAATGTGATATATGCCATCATGTGCCAGCAATGCCCCTCTGCCATGTACATTGGTCAAACTGGACAGTCTCTACGTAAAAGAATAAATGGACACAAATCAGATGTCAAGAATTAAAACATTCATAAACCAGTTGGAGAACACGTCAATCTCTCTGGTCACGCGATTACAGATATGAAAGTTGCTATATTACAACAAAAAATCTTCAAATCCAGACTCCAGCGAGAAACTGTTGAATTGGAATTCATTTGCAAATTGGATAAAATTAACTTAGGCTTGAATAGAGACTGGGAGTGGCGAAGTCATTATGCAAGGTAATCTATTTCCCCTTGTTTTTTCCTACCCCCCCCCCCCCGACGTTCTTGTTAAACCCTGGATTTGTGCTGGAAATGGCCCATCATGATTATCATACACATTGTAAGGAGAGTGATCACTTTAGATGAGCTATTACCAGCAGGAGAGTGGGGTGGGGGAAGGTATTTTTTCATGCTTTGTGTGTATAAAAAGATCTTCTACACTTTCCACAGTATGCATCCGATGAAGTGAGCTGTAGCTCACGAAAGCTTATGCTCAAATAAATTGGTTAGTCTTTAAGGTGCCACAAGTACTCCTTTTCTTTTTGCGAATACAGACTAACACGGCTGTTACTCTGAATCCCGAGAGAACTGTCCTCTATCCATGAATGCCTCCCAGTGGCCATACATCCCAAAGCCCTCCTTGTAGCACCACTGCCTAAGCCATCTGTTGATAGTCATAATCTTGTCACACCTTTGTTGCCCTTCTCTAGGAACAGGCAGAATCCCACCAAAGATCCCACTGAGCCTCAATTTCCTTAAGCGTCTTCCCCAGCCCAGCATAATCTCCCTTAATACTTTCCAGCGAGAATCTAGCCATATCATTTGTTCCCACATGAAGGATAATTAGGGGATTCTTTCCCGCTCCCTTTAGAATCCTTTTCAACCTCAGGTCTACATCCCGTATCTTAGCACCTGGAAGACAGCACACCCTCCTATTCTCCGGATCAGCTCTGGTTACAGGCCTATCTATTCTTCTCAGTAAAGAGTCCCCAATCACATAGACCTGTCTTTTCCTAGTGACGGTGCTATTCTCCAGTCTATCCCCTGTTCCCTCTGGCTGCAAGTTCTTTCCATTCCTATTCTCCCTTGGAATCCTCTTTAACCCATCCTGTATCCTCCTGGGGCTCATATTTGGTGTAATCTCCATTAACTCTTCCCCTTTTCCTATAGGACTAGCCACTCTTCTCTTCTTCCTTGCCCCTCCACCTTCAGTGAATACCTGCTGAGCCCCTTCTTCATTTTCCAACTCTGCATACCTATTCTTAAGCTCTATTTCTCCTTCACTAGCCTGTCTTTTCCTCTGCCTGGTTCTTTTAGTCACATGCTTCCACTGACCACTTTCCTCACCCAGTCTCCCCTCAGAATTCCCCAGTCCTGCTTCCATCTGCAAGTCTGAGCTTTTCCCTTCAGATACCTCATGTCTTTGCTCCATCATCTGCTCAAACCCCTTCCTAAACTCTACCAGACTTTCCACCTGCATCTCCAAACCTCGGAGCTTTTCCTCCATCAGCTCTAGCAGACGGCACTTCATACAGACAAAGCTCTTACTAGGTGCCCCCTCCAGGATCATGGACATACGGCAGCTTCCACATCCAGTCATCCTCCTTGTGTCTTCCGCTACATGGGTCACTCCCACTGCTGCCTCTGTGTCTGTCATACCCTTCCCACCTAAGTCCTGTTAATCTGGGAAACACAAACCCCACCAAAACCGACCCCCCACAGCAAAACACAAGCCCCACAAGACAAACTCCCCTGACAAACTCCCCCTCAAACCCCCCTGTCTACAGCTCTGTTCGCTAGCTCCTGTGCCACTGCCTGACTCGCCAGACCTGCTCCAGCCCACCTACGCCTGGAGCCAGGAGCCTGGGTCAGTGGCCACTGTCGTCGAACGCAAGGAGGGTGATGGTGGATCTGAGCAGGGCCATGCTGCTCCTAATGGCCCTGGCTCTCTCTCGCGACACCCTGGACACGATCCAGTAGTTAATGTGCTGTGGGAAAAGGAGGCAGCTCAGGATCAATGGGTCGGTGCATGTGTTGTGCTAATGAGCCCCTCCCCATCCCCAGGGGGCTGAGACATTGTGTGTGGGGTGGAATATCTAATTCATTGATTGCAGAGCTTCCGAAGGGGATTGTTGCCCCAGGATGATGGTTGTATCCTGCAGGTCACAACTTGTCACTGTCTCTCTAGATTGGGACAATGCTCGGTGTTGGGGCTGCTCCCATCCTCCCTGAACTCCTGATTCCTGAACAGCTTACCAGGAAAGAGACAGACCCCTTCCCCCTCCCTGGCTCTCAAGTCCTTGGTTGGGTGAAGGGACTGAGTGTGAGCACAATCCCCCCAGGAATCTCAGGGCTGATTGTGTGGGGTCCTCCTGTTTCTCTAGGACCGAGCCTGTGACTCTTCTCTGAGGACCGTCTTCTGGATCTCACAGGAGGGGTTCAGACTCTCGCTCCCCAAGCCAGCCAGGGGCCCTGTGGTTAGTGCTGAACAGAACCAGGCAGACCTCTGGCTTGAAATCCCAGCTCCTTCCTCTGTCCTTTCAGGAGGAAGGGCCTGACACTGCATTGCACTAACTGCCCTGACCAAGGATGGCCCACTGCGGGCCCAGCTAGGAGGACAGACTGGAAAATGGATCTAAGAGTTAAGGTAAAATTGCCCCCACCCCTCTCATCACACTCACCTCCAAGATGTAGTGGAGCCTGTTGGTGCCTGGGGACTCTGCCAGCAGATTCCCCAGCATGGCATCCAGGATGTCTGGCAAGACCCTATGCAGATCCTGCAAAGCAAGGGAGAGTCATGGGTCAGAGTTAGGGAAACTGGGGCTACACCTGCCACAGGATAGGAAGAGAGGTCTGTGGGAAGCAGTGGTGAGACCCCCCAAACACATATCCTGGCCTCTCTCATTCACATCCCACTGCAGGCAATTAGCAAGGATTCGTGGCAGGATGACAACTAGCTCTTCAAGCCATGACTTTAGCATGATCTACCTGGACTTGGGTGGGGTCCTTCTCCATGCTCAGGGTGAACACGGCATGAAGGGCAGCACGAAGGAGGTGGGTCTCCAGCTCTGGCTCCAGGGCGGGTGTCACGGTGCTGGCAAGAGAGAGAGGAGCCGGGATTAGACTGTGCAGTGCAGGGGTGGGACTGGCTCCAGCACGGACGTGAAACTGCAGGGAAATAGGCAGAGGCTGGCGAGAATGCAAACTGAGGCACCAAGCCAGGGAATGATAAGGCCAAGGTGTCCCAGACAGACAGTGGCAGGGCAGGAATAGCGCCTGTTCCCTGGACCCTGTTGCCCCTCCTGTATCTGATCCTGGGAGTCAGACTCTCCCAAAAGCCATTGCACTGTTACTGGAATGAAAAGAACAGCCCAGCCAGGAGCGTGTGAACCTTCCCGCCACCTCTGCCAGAGGACTCACCCTCTGGAGGTGACCTGGGCGTGGGAGGGACAGCGACTCCCAGCCATGGACTTGAGCAGCACTGGGGTGAGGGGAACTGGGCAAGAGAGTCTCGGTACCTGAGGTTGCCCACAGCAATCAGGCAGTTGGCCAGGATGGCGCCGGGTGGAGAGTCATCAGGAAACTCCTCAATGAGCTCCTGTGAAACCCAAAGGAGACAAAGGAGCGTGTGAGATTCGGGCCTCACTGACACTTTCCAATGAGAAGATTACACAGCCAGCACCCCACCCAGCCACCAGGATCCCCCCTCCTGCCTCCCACTCCTCCAATTCCTGCCCACTATTTCTCCCGTCTCTTCTCCCCTATCTTCACCCCAGCAATCCCTGCCCTCAGCTGCCCCTCCAGCACCAGCCATCCCCCAGCTGGCTCCAGCTGCCGGGCGCCGTGTCTTGCTCACCACAATCCTCTCCACCACAGCCACCTTGCAGCAGTGCGGCTCCAGTGTGTCCTGCTCTCTCTGGTGTGCAGCGAGACACATGGGGTAGATGGCATGCAGGAATGTGAGCTGCTGGGCCTCATCCTGAGCCCACCAGGAGTGCGGTTAGGCAGGAGAGAGACAGTTAGCCAGGGACCTCCCTGCCCACACTCCCCCTTCTCAATGATGCCTTCAGCCCCCAGCTCCTTCTAGACTCCATAGCAAAGAGACCCCCCCCAACCACTGTCTTGGGCTCCCTGGGAGGTGCCTCCCCCCCCCCCGCCCTGCCCAATGGAGCACCATGGATCCAAGTGGCAGCATCTTGTGTCAGTGGGGTTCACGTGGCTCAGACCAGACACCTGGGCTGGGGACCTGCCCCCCATAGCGTTGGTCGAGGGCCAGGGCGCAGAGTGTTCACAGCCCCCTCTTCACCCCTCCCTGAGCCCAGCCTGGCTCCTCACCTGGAACAAAGCAGAAGCGTCCATCGGCCTGGCTGCTGCTCGAGTCCCAGGCACTGCTGCTGTGCCATGGGGAGTGGGCCAAGCTGCTGGTGCTGGGACTGGGATCCTCCACCTCCTGCCCTGGGGAGGCTGGAAGGTCCTCAGTGACCAGGCAGGGCGATGCCTCGTGCTGGAAATCAGGGCTGGGCTCCTGGGGCCGATGCTGCCCACACAACAAGCCCCAGAGCCACCCTGCCCGGCTCCGCTCCTGGGCTGGGTCCAGCCTGCCCAGCCACATCCTGGGCCAGCTCCATTTTGGCCTGCCCACTGCCTCTTCCACCTCAGCATCTGCGCCGGGAGCGGGTTTCCTCTGCCAGAAGGCTGGGCACTTCCACCTCCTGGCCCGGCCGGGAGCTCCTTCCCCGCCAGCGGGGACGGAGGGGCCACTCTGCTCCTGGGGAAGATGGCAGCTGCTTCCCTCAGGCTCTGGGGCCACCTGCAGAGCCTTCTTCCTGAACACCCTCAGGAGCCGGGCCACCCTGGACCCGAGCGGGGAGCAGTCGTGAGTCTGGGCTCAAGGCAGCCTCTCACTAACCAGCCTTTTTGGTCCCTCCCCATCCCTGCCCCAGCCAGAGCAGCTCCTTCCCCCCTCCCCCCAAAGGGGTACAGGGAGTGCAAGCTACACACACTGGCAGAAGTTCATTGCATGGTCTGCTCCCAACTTTCCCCCTCGTCATCCCTGGTGCTGCAAGAACTGGGGAGTCTCCTCCTCTCGAGCACTGGGGTCAGTCACAAAGACCATCAGTTACTTTGGACAAGCAGCTCCCTCCTGCCATCACAGGCCACACTCCCATCTCCCCCCTCTGCCCCCATCCAGGCTAGAGCAGGAACAGAACCCAGGAGTCCGGACTTCTCCTGGGAAACCACTTCCCACTTCAAACCATTCCCCACTTCCCTCGGCATAGCAAGGTCAGGGTCTCGTTGTTTCCCCCCATTGGTTTCCATGCTCAGCAGCTCACAGTGTCAGGCCCAGCTCAGAGACTCTCAGCCTGGGGAACAGTCTCCCACAAGGGAAGGGCTGGGAGCCCCATTGCTGGGACCTTTCCAAACACACTGGAGATGGCTCTGGAGAATTCCCTCCCTGGTCTGAGAGCCAGGGACTCCTGGGGGCTGTTTGCAAATCCAATCTCCTTTGGGAGAGATTCTCTCCCCCTCTTTCTGCCTCTCCCCAGACAGACAGGGAACGCCACAGAGGAACCCTAATGCCACTCACTTGCTCTGGTGATGGAGCGATGGATGGAGGATGTTCAGTGTCGTCCCTCACCCATCTCCTCACTCTCCAAGCCCAAGGCAGGCTGGAGAGGGTGGTGGTGACCTGAGGAGTTACCCCGCCCAGCCAGCAGGCAGGGTGATGACACTGGGCAATCGACTGGCTGTGAAAACAAGAGTCTGTCTTATTGCCAAGGGACAGAGAAACTCGGCCTGCAGCAGGGGGTGCAGTACACCGCGCTAGTGTGGAGGTGACAGAGCCGCCAGGATCCTGACATCCCAGCACTTTACACACCTTCCTGGAGCCTCCCAGCCCCCCTGGGCTGTAGGAACTGCGACCCCAACCTGACTGATGAGAAACAGGCCTGGGGAGGGGAAGCTATTGGCTCAGGGTCACACCAAGTGTCAGATCCTGGGATGGGACCCAGCAGTCCTTATTTCCAGGCCCCTTCACGAACCACTGCTGCACACTCTCTCCCACAGCTGGCAATTACCACCAGGCCCTCGTGTCTGCTCCCCCCGCCTTTGAGAGGGAGTGTGCTCTGCTGGAGTGACTGGACCAGGGATTGGGAGCCAGGACTCCTGAGTTCCATTGCTGGGTTTCCTATTGCTTCCATTGCTGGTTGTTTTCCTTTTCCTGTGGGACTTTGGGCACGTTGCTCCCCCTCTATGGCTCTGTCCCCAGCAGTCAAATGGGGTTGAATACTTTCCACGATTGGACAGTGCTGGGAGAATCCCCCAGCAAAAGCTGCTCTGACAGCGCCAAGCAGCATCTGCCCATTAAAGGTCGGAGCGCACTGCCCGGGAGGAGGAGTGTTCGGCTCTGGGGTTTCACTTCAGCCCAGTCCATAGAGAGGGGCCCAGTCATGGAGTTTGGCTCAAGAAGACCAAGTCTCCAATTTCCTAAGGCCTTTTTGAATTCCAGTCCTGTGCTCCAAAGTGCTTGGTGTCATTTGCATATTTTAGAAGCATAACTTTCCACTCCATTTTCCAAATCATTAATGAAAATATTGAATCGTACCAGACCCCGGACTGATCCCTGCCAGACCCACTAGGTGCACCCTCTCCATTGGACAGCCAAACATGGAGAAGGGCTCTTGGAGGATGGCCTTTCAACCAGCTCTGCACCCACATTACACTAATTGCATCTAGACCACATTTCCCTAGTTTGCTTGTGAGAATGTCCTATGGGACTGTGTCAAAAGCCTTAGTAACACCAAGATCGATCACATCTACTCTTTACCCACCTCCACTAGGCCCGTAACCCTACTAAAGGAGGAAATAGGATTGGTTTGGAATGATGTGTTCTTGACAAATCTATGCTCACTAGTCCTAAGAACCGAATTATCCAGCAGGTGCTGACAAACTGATTGTTTAAGAATGTATTCCAAGATCTTTCCAGCTATGGAAGTGAAGCTAGCTAGTCTGTAAGTCCCAGGGTTCTCTTTGTTCCCCTTTTAAAGATAGGTCCTGTCTTGTGACTGGACGGGAAGATGTTCTTTTTCAGGGATCTCAGACGAGAACTGGGGCACAGCACCTGGTTCGTTAAGGCCACAAAACTAGAGGCAGGAACCTCTTCTCTCCTACTGGCAAAGAACCCCAGGTACCTAAAAGGCAGGGACTCACATCCCTGAATGGGCTTTAAAAAAGGCAGTGGTTAAAAAATTTGGCCCTGACCATTTCTTGTTTCCACAGACTAGACATTTTAGCAAACTTTAGAATTCCTTGGTGTTAAACACCGCGAAACTCCCCTTTCTCCTTCCCAGAGGTCTTTAACGCCCTTTAGCTCACTCAGGATCACGACTGCCCAGAGTTGGAGAATTGTCCCTGTTCTCATTGAACAGATGGGGAGGAGCTTGAGGTACAGAGAAGGGAAGTGACCTACCCAAGGGCCTACACAGCAAGGCGGTGGCAGAGCCAGAAAGAGAAGCCACCAGTCCTGACTCCTAACGGACAACAAACCCCCAAGAGGCAGGGATAGAGCCCAGGAATTAAGATGGCGGGAAATTTAATTGAAACCGTTTCTGTCAGAAAATCCCATTCAGACTAAACCAGTTTGTTCCTGGAAATCATAACAAGTGGGATGAGAGTTCTTTGCAAAAAGATTTTGTTGCCAAACAAAAGCATCTCCTCTTCGTCACAGTGTGTTAAATTGTCTCATCGCACACAAAGAGGAAATACTTAGATCTCAAAACTTAGATAAGAAAATACAAAGAAAATAGACTATTTCAGCTATTCTATTCTGTCATAATCTGATCTGAGTAAACGTGATAGGACACCTCATATTATGCACTACTCCTAGCGACACTCTCCAATGGATCCGCATCCTCCACCCACCCTGAGGTAGGTAGGAGTGGACCGTTATTATCCCTACTTGGAAGAGGGAGAAGTTAAGACTGAGAAAGGAGAATTGACTTGTCTTAGGTCATACAGCCAGTCAGTGGCAGAGTTGGGAATAGGACCCAAGTGCCCTGATTTTCAAACTAACCATCGGATCTTCAATTTCATACACTGAATGACCTGAATAAAGTGCTCTCAAATGAGCTCCAGACCAACAAGAGTGCACAGGAATTATTCAGCAAGTATCTGAGGAGAAGTGGAATGTTCAAGAGAATCATGAACTGCTCAGAGACAATTAATGCAGAGAAGCAGCAAAATTCGTCAACCATATGACTGGTTGTGACTTGCTAACTTACTTGGTCTTAAAAGAGAACAACAAGGACCTGAGTCTCCTCCCTGTCAATAACCCCCTGCTCAGCCAATCGGGGTAGAGGCTGAGGACTGGAGGCTGAGAGTTCTCACCAGAGAGCCCAAAGGATGGCCCAGGTCACTGGTGGGGATCACTGCCCGAGCACTATTTCAGCCCCACATTTTTGGGCGGACCTCCCACGACATGAGCTGCAGAGCACTCTCCCGTCACACACACACACATACCCCTTCTGGTGTTGGGAGGGGAAGAGGAGAAAGGACAAAAGATGCAAGAGAAGAAGAGAAAGGAGGGAGGGATGGAGGAAAAGGTGAAATAAAACGGACAAACCCTCATGTCCCCAGTGATTCTAAGGGACAAAATTCTAGGTGCGGAATAAAATTCTGCCTCCTTAAGCTTGTGTTTTCCACGCCTAGAATTCAACTGTCACCAGACGGATCCGACTGAAGAGGTTTCAGCCCTGAGCAGGCTCTTATCTTCTCAACAGGGACATCTGTATTCTCGTCAAATCAATGAAAGGAAAGGAGAAAAGTCGACAGAGGTTCCTCCTGGCGCTCACGGACGTGACCCCTGATCCCCTCTCAGTCCTCACGGAGAGACCTCGAGAAGGAGACTTCCCTGGCCCCTCCCCATCCTGCCTGGCTGATGTCAGCATCTGTCTGTGAGGTCACCACCTCCCCACCACCTTTGACCAATCGGCTGAGCTCCTGCAAAAGGCCTGTGTGATGTCACTGCCACCCCCTCCCTTGCCGTGCTCATGTCCTGTCGCTGGTCAGACACTCTGGAGGTTGGAGCTGCTCCCTGGGGATCGCCCCACTCAATGAGGGTTCATTCTAGGAACAGGGCAGGATTGACTTTCTGTGGGCCTGGCGCCAAACATATTTGTGGGCCCCCCTGGGGAATGAAGAGGCCAGGGCAAGAGTACAGCGGGCAGGGTGGATTTGATTCAAATCACTCATCAGGAAGACTCCATTTAATCATGGTTTTCTACATAAAAGTGCATTCTTGTTGCTTGTTATAACCTTAGTACACATTCTTCACAACTCAGAGTTTGATGTAGGTTTCACTTTTAGAAGGGAAACACTATACATTTTTAAACCGTGATTTATTTGGAAAACTTTTCAGATGAGTTTTACAGCTATGTCACAACATGAATGAGTGTTTGGTTATTTCATTTACCAAAGGTAACTGAAGCAGAGATTTATGAAGTTATTGGGAGGTGAACTCTCTCCAATTCAACAGGTTAATCATTAATATTTGGAGGATTTTCTTGCCAGGCTGTATTAGGAAGAGAACATCCCCAGACAGCTATTTAAATTGCTTTATTTAACTAAAACAACCACGTGAAGTATTCTGGATATTTTTCTTCAACAGCAAACATAATAGTTTAACAAAAAGCATATGTCCCTCATTCTCACATTTATCTCCAGACTTCTTTTCCTTGTCCAGATCTCTTCCGCCCCCAACAATCTTCTATTCATTGAACTCTTTGAAACTTTTCACTTTTAAAGAGAGGTAAGGGGTTGACCCTGTGTCCACATATTTACAGAGGGACAATAGAGTTGAGGTCTGTTATTTCTCACCTCTCTATATTATTTATTTATTTAAAACATTTTTGCTGTTAACAAGCACGTTACCTCTGGAGACACAAATCCACAGTTTGAGAACTGCAAAACTAAGCATCTCTGATGTACCTTAATTAAAACAATCTTTAGATATTTTTTCCTCAAAAATCCAATTTAAATTAAAAGAATCAGATTATTTGATTTTTTAAAAATAGTCATTGATTTTTATCCACCCTCAAAGTTGGGCATGGGGGCGGGGGGAAGGATTGGTCCCCAGCTGGAGTGAGGCAAGGGACAGGGGCAAGATGAGCACAGCAGGACATGGGAGGAGGATTAGTCCCTGTTGACTGGAGCAAGGCAGGGGCTGAGGGCAAAAGCACAGTGGGGCAGGAGCTAGGGTTGGTCCCTGAAGCAAGAAAGGGGCCGGGGGTAAACTGCAAGGACAGCAAGGATGGGAAGGGGGTAAACAGGCTCCCCCGCACTCCTGCCCACATAGGGTGGTTACATACCTTAGCCCTGGTTCTAGCCCATTCCTTTCATCTCGCTCTGCACTGAGCTGAGGGTGGGGGTGCACTGAGCACAGGGCTGGGTGTGAAGGAGAAGGCTGGGGGTTGGGGTGCAGGGTCTGAACAGGAGGTAGAATGAGGGAGGGGGCTCAGGGTTGGGGCAGGAGGTTGGGGTGTGGAGCGCTTACCTGGGGCAGCTCCCCTTCGGTGCCAGGGGTGCAGGTTGATATGTGGGGGGGGAGGGTGCAAGAGCTCCAGTTTGGTGCTGAAGTGGGGGCGGGGATGTGTGGGAGGTGCAGGTGTCAGGACTGGGTGTGTGTGAGGGGGGTGCAGGAGTCAGGGCTGGGTGTGTGAGGGGGGTGCAGGAGTCAGGGCAGAGGGCTGCGTGTGTGGGAGAGGGCTGCAGGGGTCAGGGCTGGAGAGGTGCGCTGGAGTCGTGGGGGTGCTCCCAGGCCCCTGCCCTGAGCAGCTCACAGGAGGGGGCTGGAGAGGGTATACCCCGATTCCACCCCCTTCCTCAAGGCCCTGTCCCCGCCTCTTCTCCACGTCCCCCTCTCTCTGCCCGGCACACCACGGACCGGGGGCAGGGGGCGAAGGTGGGGCGAGTCCGCAGCGAGCTTAGGGGCGAGGCGGGAGTTTGGCTGCCGGTGGCCTCGGAGCAGGGGAGAGCGGGGGCGGAGAAGAGTGGCTGGGCCGGGACCCTCCACCCCAGACTCAAATGCCTTTTGGCCAGAGCTGAGCACCCTTCTTTGCTCCTCCACCCCCAGCAAGGAACTGAGCAGCTGAGGTCCTGCAGCTCCTTTTTCTAGGAGGCTGCTGGGCTCTGACTGGCTGCTTCCATGAGGCTTCTCTAGGCAAGCCTAGAGGAGCCCCCTCTGCTGCTCCTTCCTGGGGCAAGGAGTAGGACTGCAGGGCCACCAGGAGGAGGCCACAAGGGGCCAGGTACACCCCATCACAAACAGGCCTCCAGATTTTGGATGCCAAAGTCCTGGGTTTGTTTGGGTGTCAAAGCCAAACTCCTGGGGTTTGATCTGATAGGCCCTAGAAACACTCCGGGGAGTGAGGGGAGACATTGGGGATCGGTGGAGGGAATGAGGGGAGAAGAGCAAGGATCACTATCATTCCACCCAGCAGAAATGGGGCTTGGGGTGAAGAGAACTGGGCTGTGTGAGAAGAGACAAAAGGCAGGAAAGCTACCGAGCATGTTATGAGAACCTGTCTAGACCAGAAAGTTGATTCACCTCACCCCACTGAGCCTTCTACAGAAATAGTCTTGTCTTTTAATGCTGGGCTGGGGGTCTGCTCTTCCCCAGGGTCCCCCTTCATGTAAGGGGCACTCTTTGCTGTTTGATTCCTGAGCCTTTCGGGTGGAATGAGGTCACATTTTCAATTCTCTGCATCCACTAGGGCTAGAAACTTAACTTTATTTTTCTTAAATGAAAGCCAAAGTTCTCATCTAGCGATTGGACGCCAGGAGCTGGGCTCTTGGAAACCCCAAATACCATGAGACCCATGAAAAAATCACGTGGTGGCAATACGGAGGCTGAGACTTTCAGAGCAGTCATGGGGATTTAGATCCATAATTACCTGAATTGAAGAAATGCTTAGATGAGCAGTTCTCCAATGGATTTTTGCTCTGTCTGCCCATGCAGTCATAGCAATTTCACAGTGGCCACAGCATGAGCAGTTACAATATTGCTCTGACAGCATTGCAGCAGATTGATGAGGGCAGAGGCAGCACAGACCAGATGTCACTCATTGCATGACATTGGTACCCTGCTAGCAAGAAAAGCTACCTGGAGAGGAAATACGCAGGAGGAGCAAGCCTCCAATGCAGTTAATGGGCTGTCCTGGCCAGCTGTAGTCCCTGGGAGG
Source organism: Natator depressus (assembly GCF_965152275.1). NCBI lineage: Eukaryota > Metazoa > Chordata > Testudines > Cheloniidae > Natator > Natator depressus. The sequence goes on from NW_027439787.1 coordinate 121,058, forward strand.
GGAGCTAGGGTTGCAGATACCTTGTAGAGCTCCACTTCTTCTTCAGGCAAGCCCAGCTGGCTCCGTATTGCCCATGAGCTCATCCTACAGACCAATCCAATGGAGACAGCAAGAAAGGAGTAAAATGGGACCAAGGGCTACAGAATGGGGCAGCAGCAACAGGGACCAGAGCTACAGAATTCTGCAGTTTACAATATTTTATTTGGTTGCTTAAGTCTATAAAGAGAAAAATTGTAAATGACTGTCTAACAGTCCCCCCTCCCCCAATAAAATCAATTAATGCATCTAACAGTGTTCAGGGAAGGTCCCATAATCCTGAGGAAATGCCAAATCCTGGGGCAGGTTGCTGGGCCTCTCCTCTGGCCCTGCCCTTCCAGCAGTAGACTTGCTGCATGTTTTCAAGTGTCACAGGAGCCTCTTACCCTGTGAGCAGCTTCTTCTGAGAGGGGTCCAAGGCATTAAACCAGCCAGGGATTTTAAGGCCACTAGGCCGTTATCATCCAGTCCCGTGATTCCCAAACACATTTTTGCTTTAGTTGAACTTATGGCCACAGCAAACTCAACGCGGTGGCTGCTGCTGTGACAGTTAAATTGTCCTGCGAGGGCTGGGGGGAGGGGGGGTCAATGAGCGTTGGGGCTCCTGGGGCTCCTGCTCTGATCGGGGGCAGGCTCCAGTCTAGAGTTTCTGTTGATGTATTTTTTAGAACCGCTTGTGAAGGGCTGCCCAGAGCTTCAGCTGGGTGCGCTTTGGTTGTCGACTGTAAGACCATTTCTTGAGAGTTGATCCTGGGAACCACACGGATACATTTCAGGTCTTACGCTCAGCATCCCCCTGCTAACCTTTGTCCTTTCAATCTCACTTTCCTACTTGTAAATCCTTTTCTTGTCACTGCGGCCCCTAGGGTTGGCTGCAGGAGAAAGTGGCACTTATGTCATTTCAATCAGTGTTTACACGTGCGTTCTCTTCCTCCCAACACACTACTTTGCACCAGAGCCAACCTCACCTCCAGGCTGCTCCCCCTCCCCACCCAAACTCTCTGCTACCTCCCCTGGGGCAGCTGCTTCTGCCTCCCTACCTCTCCTATATGTCCCCTCCTGTCAGCTTCTCAGTGGGGATGGCACAAGTCTCACACGCACCCCCAGTCCCCGCTACTGGCCAAAGGAACCCCTGGCCCACACTTGCTACAACCTCCACACCCCTTTACCCCCCTCCCTACGGACCCAGCTCCCTCCAGGTCCCTCCTCCCCCAATGGCTGCAGTGCCCTCCCCACCACACTGCCCCCACCTGCCTTGCTCCAATCCCTACAGCCCCAGCCCCTCCCGGCTCCAATCACCTCAGCACAAACCTGCTCCCTGTGGTCCCCCATAAGCTCCCCAGCAATGGCTGTGGAAGGTGGGGGGTCCCTCTTGGCAACCGCACACCCACAGCATCTCCCTAAGCAACAACCCCCTCAGACTCTCCAATGCCCCCCCAACCTCCCTTGCAATGGCCATGGTGCTGTCCGGGCTCCCCTCCCCCACCATAGCCTTCAGTGTCCTCATTCCCAGCCCCTCCTCAAGGAGCCTGGTGCTGCTGCCCAGCCCCCTGCCAGTCACTATAGCCCTGGGGCACCTCACAGGAGCCACTGGATCCCAGACCTTGACCCCCCAGAACCTGGCCGTGGCCCTCTGGGCCCCACTAGCTATGGAGTCCTCCCCCAAAGCCCACCAGACAATTCTGTGACCCCCCACACCACAGCCTCCGCATCCCACTTAGTCAGGCTCCTCGATCCCCCCACCGCAAATAGCCTCAGCCCCCCAACTGCTACCACATACTCCCCTTCACTGCAGCCCCCCCTTAACCGCCAGTCTCCTCTCCCCCATTTCCTCCCTCATCACACACCCCTGGGGTGTCCCTTCAGCCCCACCCCCCAGAATTATGCATGGAGCACACCCCTTCTCCCGCCCCCAAAGGCCAGGCCCAGCCTTCTGTCCACAGCCACCCCCCACTCCACTTTGGCTCCCCCGTGTCGGAACCGGACCGTCGCCCCAGGTCCAGGGGGGAGGGCAGCCGGGAGAGGGCTGCCGCAGCCACTTCCGGTGCCTCGGACCCCGTCCCCCGTCCCTTTGATTTCTTCATGACAACATGTTATTAACGTTTCTTGGGAATGTTTTCTGAGTCTAAAGATGTGAGTTTCTTTGTCTTGCAGGAGGATTGTTTTAAAAGCTGATCCTCTTTCTACTGTGAGTCTTTTCATCAGTGTGAGGGATGAATGCTTTCCAGATGGAGAGTCTGTTGGGGAGATGGTTGGTTGGGTTTGGGGGGTTTTTTGGTGAGGGGGGCAGATTGGTAATATTTGAGGTCACACATATATCGATAACTGCATGAGTTACAGACTTCTCCCCCCCCCAGCCCACATTCCATGGATCTTGCCTGAGCCCCCCCTGCCCCCCATCCCAGGGCAGAAGCCTGAAGCCCGAGCCCCACCGCACCTGGGAAGGTTGGAACTCCCACCGCTTGCCTGCTCCTACAGGGCTGATGACTCCGGAAGTGGGAAGGGACCAACCCCTGCAGGCAGCCCCCGGGGAAGAGCCATTGCTTTGCTGCCCCCGACTCCCCCCCAATTCCAGCACAGCAGGGCCGGCTCCAGGCACCAGCGTTCCAAGCAGGTGCTGCGGCGGCCCTGGGAAAAGGGCCATTCCGTGTGCCGTCAGGGCGGCCCTCGTCTTTCCGCGGCAGCGGTAATTCGGCCGCACATTTACTCTGCAGGCTGGTCACAACGGTAGTGGTGGGGTCACAGAGGCAGTTGCCCTCAGCGACCACCAGAGGTCGCTGCAGCAATGAGAGGGGGGATACATGCCAGGCATTGCCGCACCTGGCCACCAGGAGTCACTGCTCCAACAAGAAGGCACCTACAGGGCACTCCCGTGCCTGGTCAGCAGGGGTCACTATCACAGTGCTGGGGGGGAGATACACATAGGGCACTATCCCACCTGGCCAGCAGGGGTCAGTGCCCCAACAGGAGCGATATTCACTATGCACTGCCTCACCTGGGCACCAGGGGGCCCAGCACCCTGACACCGACCCACACATATCCCTGGCGAGCAGGCGTGTGCCTGTGTGTTACTCTGCACTTTAAGGAATGAGGCAAAGGCTAATTTTATTTAAATTTCTGATGAAGAAAGCTCTGAGTTACAACCCTCACCTTGCTGAGCACCTGCCCATAGCCAGAGCAGTGTCCCCGATGACAGCAGAGACCCCAGAACACAGAGACCCAAAGGGGAAGCAGCTTTTAGGGGAAGCAATGACAGACTCTGGGGAGGGGTTCTGGGGAAGCAGAGAAAGACCAACTAACTGCAGAGGGGAAAATCATAATCTATCAGGGAGAAAGAACTGACTCCGCGAGGACAACAAACGAACTCCAGCCAGGCTGGGAGACCAGCAATTCGGGGCTGGAGCAGCTCCAGCTAGAGGCTGGGCGGAGGCAGGGGACCTCAGTCTCTCTGCTGAGCAGGCTGCTTTGGGTGCAAGGAGGGACAAGGAGTCCCCCCGGCCAGGGTCGTGCTGCCCAAGGAGGGGGAGATCTGGGGCAGTCTTTGGAGGAGCTAGTTCAGCAGCCGTGAGCCCGCTGGCTTGTCCAGGCCTGAGCTCTCCAGGAGCACCCTGTGCACAGGTGTACGCACGGGATGGAGGCACCAGTGTAACGCTACAGGGCCTGAGTCTGCTGAGTGCTGCCTGCAAGAGACGGGGCAGAGTCCAGGGCAGATGGGGGCAGGAGATGACAGGGCCAGCACCCATGAGCTGAACCCATCACACCTCTGGCCCGTGACATCACCACCCGTCCCTGCAGCTCTCCACCTGTCCCGCTGTCCATCCAACCCTAAAGCCCCCCATCCGCCCCCACTGTATGCAACATACAGTCCTTCACCCATCTCCTCATGCATCCTGCCGGCCCTCTGGGTGTCCGTGCAGTGCCCAGCACAAGGAGGTGTGGACAGGGCCCGATTAATCTTCTGTGAGCCTGGCACCAAACATATATGTGGGTCCCCATGGTCTACAGACCCCTAATGCCCAGCACTCCCTTTCACAGCTCCCCCCACACAACTGCCCAGCACCCCATATTCCTGAGGAAATTCAGCACCAAACAATTAAAAATTCTGTGCACTATTTGAAAATTCTGCAAATGTTATTTGTCAATAAATGAATGTGGAAGCTCCGGCCTGGCAGTGGGGAGCAGAGGCCACTGGCTGCGTGGAGGTGGGAGATCACCCTGCAGCCTTCCCCCTCCCCTCCCGGGATAGGGACTCGGCCGTGAGGCTGCACCCGACCCTGACACAGCGGAAGGGATAAACCTGCCCCAGAAACACTCTTGGCCACTGCCCCTGCGCCAGGTGTGGGCAGACAGGCTCAGCCTGGCAGGATCGAAGTGTGGAGGGGCTCAGTGTGAGGGGATCTGGGTGGGGTAAGAGGGTTCTGTGTGGAGCAGTCGGGCTGAGGTGGCTCACTGCGGGATCTGGATGCACAGGGGCTTGTTGGGGGGCTCCAGGTGCAAGCGCAGTGGGACTCTGCAGAGGGCTCCAAGTGAAGGTGGTTGGGGCTCAGCAGGAGGTGTGTTGGTGTGGGGAGCTCAGCGCAGGACGGGTCCGGGTGCAGGGGAGGTAGGGCTCATTGGAGTGCGGGTCCAAGTGCAGCAGGCTGGGGCTCTGTGGGGTGGGTGTCCGGGGGGCTTATCGGGGTAGTCCAGGTGCAAGGGAGGTGGGGGCTTGTCAGGGTGAGGGTTTGATGGGCCTGCTTAATGGGGAGCCTCAGCTGCTGCCAAGGGGATGCTGCATGCCGGGCCCCCGCTTCCCCCTGCCCCCGCTTCCTCTGTCCCCTTCTCTTCCCCACCCCGTGCTCCTTCCCTATTGCCCCAGCCCTCCTCATCCCACCCGCTTCCTTCCCTATGGCTTATTTCCCCCCGCTCCCCCCACCCCGCCCTGCCCCAGCACACGCACTCACTGCTGTACAGAGAACAGGATGGCTCCTCCCAGCACGCAGACGGGGAGCCCGACAGGCACTAGAACCCAAAAGGCAGCGTCCACCTGCAAAGTCAGCAGAACTGAGAGCTGGGGGTGTGTCAAGGTTCCTCCCCCACTCTGAACTCTAGGGTACAGATGTGGGGACCTGCATGAAAACCTCCTAAGTTTACTTTCACCAGCTTAGGTTAAAACTTCCCCAAGGTACAAATTAATTTTATCCTTTGACCCTGGATCTCCACTGCCACCACCAAACTCTAACTGGGTTTACTGGGAAACGTAGTTTGGACACGGCTTTACCCCCAAAATCCTCCCAACCCTTGCACCCCACTTCCTCGGGAAGGTTTGGTAAAAATCCTCACCAATTTGCATAGGTGACCACAGACCCAAACCCTTGGATCTGAGAACAATGAAAAAGCAGTCAGTTTTCTTACAAGAAGACTTTTAATAGAAATAAAGGAATCACCTCTGTAAAATCAGGATGGTAGATACCTTACAGGGTGATTAGATTCAAAACATAGAGAATCCCTCTAGGCAAAACCTTAAGTTACAAAAAAGACACACAGACAGGAATAGTCATTCTATTCAGCACAGTTCTTTTCTCAGCCATTTAAAGAAATCAGAATCTAACACATACCTAGCTAGATTACTTACTAAAAGTTCTAAAAAGAAAAGGAGTACACACACACACTTACACACTTCTTTTCCCTTGGTGCCAAACACAACACAAGAAGGAAAAACAAAAGTTATCGTCACACACTGCCGTGATGGCGGGGCTCTTCTTTTCGCATCTCCCACACCCCAGGGCTCTACCCTGAACTCCCTTCCCATGATGTTCTGGGAGTTACAATTAGAAGCACCCCAGTGCACCTGCACCCAAAATCGTCACTCTGCACAGGAGACTCTTGTCCCTTCCACTGGTCTTAACCCCGCAGAGCCCCGGGCCCAGCTAGGATGCACCTTATTATTCTTGAGTACTGGGGCGCTTGTCCTCTCCTTCCTATCCCTCTTGGACTCCATCTGTGAGAGAGGACAGGGAAGTGTTACAGACACAGACACCCTCCCCCAGCTCTCTTTGCGCCCTGGGTTCACACCTGGTTGTCTCCCCAATCCTTGGCATTGTCCAGCATGTCTCCCTCCACAGAAGGCACCTGGCCTCATCTTAGACGCCATCTTCATATCGCTCTTCTCCTTCCCACGCCCCATTCCAGACACTCCATCGCATCCACAGGGCTCCCAAACGGTGTCACCTTCAGCCAAAAACCACACCCCACCCTGAGGGAGCAAAGAGTCTTTGTGACCCCAGCACACACCAGACAGGAAAAGATTCACACTCACACCCAGCCCAGCCAGATTGGGAGCTTGCCCCCCCTTCCCGGCCACGGGGCCACGGGGCTCATGGATGGAGAAGTTTGGGGGGCTGTGGGGGCCCCTGAAGGACTAGCTCAGCGTGCGAATGAGTGACCAGGATATCTGTGGGGGGCGGACTGTGGGGTTGAGGTGTCCGGGGGACCCAAGGGAAGGGAATGGGGGGATTCGAGGTAGAGGAGGGAAGGGTTACCAAGGTGCACTGTGGGAATAGGGGATTCAGAGACCCCAGAGGGGCGGGTGGGGGCGTGTTTGAGGGCCCCACGGTGGCTGGAAAGGGGAACCCGGCAGGTTGGGGGGTAGCCGAGACGGGCGATGAGGAACCTGGCACGCTGGGGGTGGATGGGGGGAGGGGGACGGGAAAGGGGGACCAGCAGTGGGGAAAGGGGGGGGAGTCCGTGGGGCGGGGTGCTGAGGACGGGGGAGGAGCGGGGGGCGGCAGCACATTTCGGGGGACGCTGGGGGCCGAGGGATGAGGAAAAGGGTTGGGGTGACCTGGGGGGAGTTTGGGGAGCGGGGTCTGAGGGATCCCCGGATGGAGGGCGGGGCTGGGGGGGCCCGCGGGGGGCTGGAGGGGTGTCGGGCCAATGGCTGAGGGGGGGGCTGTGGGAGGCGTTGGGGGGCTGAGGGAGCGCGCGGGGGGGGGGGTCGGGGGCGCAGACTCGGGCCGGGGGCGGGGCCGGGCTGATTGTGACGCGGGCGACACGCGGCTGAGGACGGGGGAGGGACCCGCTCCGCCCACGTCACCCTCCGCCCCCCCTTGGGGGCCTCTGACCTTCTCCTCATGGCGTCCTGAGAGCCGCCCTCACTTCCTGTGGCCGCGACTTCCGCTCTGAGCGGGGAGGTCTGACGCCGGAAGCCCGGGCAGACCGTGGCCGGCCCCGCCCCCCTTCCTGCCCCGGCCGCAGCCGGTGTCTGACCCCCAGTGGGGGGGCTGGGGGCGCTCCGAGGCCTCGCCCCCGGTGGCTCCCCCTCCCCCTCCCCGTCCCTGGGGCAGGGGTTTGGGGGCTAGGGGGAGCCGGCTCCGGGGGGGGGTTGTGGGGCGCCGGCTCTGGGTGCTCTGGGGCGGCAGCACCGGGGGAAGAAGAGGGGTGCTCAGCACCCACCAGGGCGACCAGCCATCAGGGGACCGAGGGAGCCCAGCTCGCCCAGGGCGGGTGGGGGCGGGGCAGGGCAGTTTCGGGGGGGGGGAGCCCCGACCCCAGCAGGAGATGCGGCGCTGAAGCCCCGACGCCCCCCTGTGCAGAGCTGGCCTGAGCCCCCTCTCCCGTTCCCCCCCGTGCGTTCCCCCTGTGCGGGGCTGGCCTGAGCCCCCCTCTCCCGTTCCCCCCGTGCGTTCCCCCTGTGCGGGGCTGGCCTGAGCCCCCTCTCCCGTTCCCCCCCGTGCGTTCCCCTGTGCGGGGCTGGCCTGAGCCCCCTCTCTCGTTCCCCCCTGTGCGTTCCCCCTGTGCGGGGCTGGCCTGAGCCCCCTCTCCCGTTCCCCCCCGTGCGTTCCCCCTGTGTGGGGCTGGCCTGAGCCCCTCTCCCGTTCCCCCCTGTTCGTTCCCCCTGTGTGGGGCTGGCTCTCACTCTCAGGCCCTGGAGAAATTCAGCCCCAATCTCCCCACCTTGGTGTCTCCGTTTCCCCCTCGTCACACAGCCCTGACTGGATTGTGCCCAGGAGGCAGGGTCAGTATTAGCCCCAGGCGGGATCTAGGGTACACGGAGGTGAAGTGACTTTCCCAAGGCTAAGCAGGGAGTCTGTGGCAGAGCAGAGACCCAAACCCAGCACCCCGAGCCCCCAGGGCTGTGACTGAACCACTGGGCGACCTTCCTACCCGGAGCCTCCGCTGCGCTTTGAGTGTGTGGGTGGGCCAGGCCCTAGACCGAGACACCAGGCGGGGGCATGGGGAAAGGCACATGGGTGGGAAGCAAGAAGGGGAAACATCAGGAAGGGGAGCAAAAACTTGGAGAAGAAAGAAGAGAGGGGCAGGGGGAGGAGAAAGACTCCCCATGGCTTGTCCCTCCCAGCTGCCACCTTCCCACAGCCATCACTGGCCCACAGCTGCCAAAGAGGCCCCAGGCAGGTACAAAGTGGAGCGAACCTCAGGTCTTTCCACGGGGCTGTTAGTAAAGACACCTGGAGCTGAGTGTAATCATTTTAAAACCCTGTAACTGCTGATCATGTCCTTACCTAGTTCGTTACTATTTTAATGATGGCATTTAGAACCCAATAACAATAATCAGTAGAATATGAAAAGTGCATAAATAGGCTGAAAATTGGCAGTTGGGGGGAGGCAGGAAGGGGGCAGGAAGGAGTGAGTGGGAGACCACCCAGGGGAGGGGAACCAGGGGGAGGGGCAGAAAGGGGTGGGGTGAGTTGGGGCTGGGGCCTTGGGGGAGAGGGCGGAGCCGGGATGGGGCACCCACTGGCAAAACCAAAGGCAACATCTATGCTACACACCAACACTGGACTGGGTGAGGCGTCTGGAGCCATCCTGCACTGGGTACGTGGGAGGCTTGTAGGATCAGACCCTAAAATAGCTTTGGAGGGAAATTCTAACCCCCCCTTCCCGTCCCGACCTGTCACTGGGAGGTGCTGGCACTGACCCAGGCCGCCGAGCACCACAGACAGAGGAGACCAATTTTATCCACAAAAAGAAAAGGAGTCCTTGTGGCACCTTAGAGACTAACCCATTTATTTGAGCAGAAGCTTTCGTGAGCTACAGCTCACTTCATCGGATGCATAAAGTGGAAAATGCAGTGAGGATGTGTGTAGCTAGTGCGCCAAGAGCAGCAGCGTGGCCGTGGCGGCTCGGCCGGTGGCTGGGGCTAGTCGCCTGAGCATGAACCCAGCCGACGCCATGAGACGGCCCCGGGTCACTAGCCTAACCCCCCACACGGCCCACAGCCCCCGCTGTCCCAGCCCTGAGCTCCCCCCTCGCCGCTCTGCCGGTGCCCCTCACTCCCGACCCGCAGCCCCCGCTGTCCCAGCCCTGAGCTCCCCCCTCGCCGCTCTGCCGGTGCCCCTCACTCCCAACCCGCAGCCCCCGCTGTCCCAGCCCTGAGCTCCCCCCTCGCCCCTCTGCCGGTGCCCCTCACTCCCGACCCGCAGCCCCCGCTGTCCCCGCCCTGAGCTCCCCACTCGCCGCTCTGCCGGTGCCCCTCACTCCCGACCCGCAGCCCCCGCTATCCCAGCCCTGAGCTCCCCCCTCGCCGCTCTGCCGGTGCCCCTCACTCCCGACCCGCAGCCCCCGCTGTCCCCGCCCTGAGCTCCCCACTCGCCCCTCTGCTGGTGCCCCTCACTCCCGACCCACATGACCTGCTATCTCAGCCCTGGGCTCCCCCCACACCTCTGCAGTCTATATGTTTTATGGAAATATGCTTATAAGTGTGAATATGATGTAACTGGATTGTGCTTTATGCACAAAAGTCTCTGGTAAGGTCTCATTACAAGGCTTATCATCTCCTGAGTGTGGTCATCCTATCTGTATCATTCTTGTACACGCGTCATTCTTGTGTCTGAGGCTAGAAATATGAAGTATGACTCTGAAGTCCTGTTGTAATTATGGACAGTGTGGGCCGTTGATGATGGTTTGGAAGCTCGATGGCTCCCACTGACTGGGACACTGGGTTGTAAATGGCTCTGTTCACCTGGTGCGGGCTAGCCCCGGAAGAATGGAGACAAGGGGGCTCACAGGACATGTGACATGTCCGGAAGTCGCGGCCACAGGAATTGAGGGCTGCTCTCAGGACGCCATGAGGAGAAGGTCAGAGGCCCCCACGGGGCGGGCGGAGGGTGAGGTGGGCGGAGCGGGTCCCTCTCCCGTCCTCAGCCACGTGTCGCCCGCGCCACAAGCAGCCCGGCCCCGACCCTGCCCTGCTCCAGTCCGAGTCTGCGCCCCCTGATCCCTCCCCCACCCATGCACTCCCTCAGCACCCCCAACACCTCCCATAGTCCCCCCCACACCCTCCTCAGCCATTGGCCCCCGACATCCTCTCCAGCCCCCCCAGGGGCCCCTCCATCCCCCCATCCGCCCCAGCCCCGCCCTCCATCCAGGGGATCCCTCAGACCCCGCTCCCCAAACTCCCCCCTAGTTCACCCCAACCCTTTTCCTCATCCCTCGGCCCCCAGCGTCCCCCGAAATGTGCTGCTGCCCCCAGCTCCTCCCCCGCCTCAGCACCCTGCCCCACGGACTCCCACCCCTTTCCCCATTGCTGGCCCCACTTTCCTGTCACCCCCTACCCCAGTCCATCCCCAATGTGCCAGGTTCCTCATCGCCCGTCTCGGCTACCCCCCAAACTGCCGGGTTCCCCTTTCCAGCCACCGTGGAGCTCTCAAACACGCCCCCAACCCGTCCCCTCTGGGGTCTCTAAATCCCCTATTCCCACAGTGCACCTTGGTAACCCTTCCCTCCTCCACCTCGAATCCCCCATTCCCTTCCCTTGGGTCCCCCTGGACACCTCAACCCCGCAGTCAGCCCCCCACATATATCCTGGTCACTCATTCACACGCTGAGCTAGTCCTTCAGGGGCCCCCACAGCCCACCAAACTTCTCCATCCATGAGCCCCGTGGCCCCGTGGCTGGGAAGGGGGGGCAAGCTCCCAATGTGGCTGGGCTGGGTGTGGGTGTGAATCTTTTCCTGTCTGGTGTGTGCTGGGCTCACAAAGACTCTTTGCTCGCTCAGGGTGGGGTGTGGTTTTTGGCCGAAGGTGACACCGTTTGGGAGCCCTGTTGTTGCGACGGGGTGTCTGCAATGGGGCGTGGGAAGGAGAAGAGCGATATGAAGATGGCGTCTAAGACGAGGCCAGGTGACTTCTGTGGAGGGAGACATGCTGGACAATGCCAAGGATTGGGGAGACAACCAGGTGTGAGCCCAGGGTGCAGAAAGCTGGGGAAGGGTGTCTGTGTCTGTAACACTTCCCTGTCCTCTCTCACAGATGGAGTCCAAGAGAGGTAGGAAGGAGAGGACGAGCGCCCCAGTACTCAAGAATAATAAGGTGTATCCTAGCTGGGCCCGGGGCTCTGTGGGGTTAAGACCAGTGGAAGGGACAAGAGTCTCCTGTGCAGAGTGACGATTTTGGGTGCAGGTGCAGAGGGGGGATTTCTAATTGTATCTGTGATGGCATAATGGGAGGAGGGTTGAAGCCAGAGCCCTCGGGTGCAGGAGGAGCGAGAAGAGGAGCCTCACCACCATTGCTTTTTCTTTCCCTCTTGTGTTGTGTTTAATACCAAGGGGAAAGAAGTCATGAGGACGGAGTCCAGCCCCGAGGTGAAATGGAAAGTGAGCGAGAGCAGTGAGAGCGTGAATCCTGTTGATGCCAGGCAAGACCTGTCCAGCTGGGAGCGAAGCAGCTGTCGCTGTGAGTGAGGTAAGTGTCTGGTTTGGGGAGGGCTCTGGTCACAGCCCCCCTGGCTCCAAGCAGGGACTTCTCATTAGCTGGTGTGGGTTTCCTGCCTAGCTGTGGCTTCAAGGGAGATGATGTTGCCATTTACGGGGGCTGATCATCTCTCTGGCCAGGAGTGGGGTGTGCTCCCCAGGAGAAGGTTGGATCCCTGAGGGTGACTCCCTGTTCTGAGTTTCTTTCCTTCCTCCTAGGTTTCTCTCTCTCTCTCTCTCTCTGTCTTCTCTACTGTGTTGGCCAATTCACACTCAAACTCTCTCTCTCCTTTCAGGAACACCTATCATGTTCAGTTGCCTACATCCTCTTCCTCTGCTCCCCCCTCCCGGTCTCCTCTGGGCCCGGCTGGGTTTGTCTGCCTATGGGCATGGTCTCTGCCCTACTGGGAAGGACGCGTACTGCCTGCCAGGCTACGGGGGTTGCTCCTCCCACTCCCTATCTTCTTAGAGAGTCTGGGGAGACTTCATTGGTGTAACTGGGTCACAGCGTGAGTGGCCAGTCGTGCCTTTTGGGCTGTGGGGTCTGAGACGGAGAGGGGTGGCTCGCTCTCTTTGGGCGACTTTGGGCACAGGAGAAGTGGGGCTGGGATTAGAGATGCCAAGAACCCCCCTAATCACTCTCTAGTTCCATTACTACATCACCCAAAAGCCTCGCTCAGGGTCCACGCCCAGTGCTGGGTTTCTGATTAACCTTTGGTGGGGCCGGTGCCAACATATTTGTGGGCGCCCCATGGGGCGATGGAGCATGGCACGGGGGGGGTCTGTCCTCAGAGCGAGGGGTCAGTCAGGGGCAATATGGCATGGCAGGGGCAGCCCCGCTCCACCCAGAACGAGGGCACTATTTACGAACCAGCAGTTGCCAGATGCACAATGGGCCACCCAGCCCTGTGCTGCCAGCGTGCCCCTTCCCCTCAGGGGTGGGCCCATGCTGTGCCACACAGCCCCCCTGCCCAACACTTGAACATCCCCCCTCCAATTCCCTATGGCCAAAGCCCCCCCCAGTCCCTCTGTGCCCAGCGCGCCCCCTCCAGACCCTGCCAAATATGCACAGTGCCCAGCACAACACCACAACTGTCCAGCACCCCCAACAGAACCCCCACTCCCTAGTGCCCCAACACACACGTTCCCTGCCCCCTCACAGCCCAGCATCCCCCGGCTCCAGGCCCTCTAGTGACCCACTCCCCCAAGCCCTGCCTCCTGGCCCCACTCACTGGCCCTGCTGGGAGGTGAGTGTGTCAGCCGGGCTGAACCGCCAGAGCTGGACCTGGGGCGGGGAATCGCTCTGGCCCCTCGGAAGTGGTGCAATCAGCCAGTCCAGGGCCTGCCCCTGCCGGGCTCCATCAGGACCCATTGCCTGGAGGGGCCCAGCCAAGCCCCTCCCCCCGCACTGCCCTCCAACAACCAGCCGAGACTGGCCAGGCTTCTGCATCAGTCCCAGGCAGCTCAGCTCTGGGGAGACAGGTGGGGCCCGACAGGCCTGCAGCTGGAGGTGCACTGGGGTCCTGCCAGGGGACAGAAAGAAGCTGGCAGGGGGGCCACGGGGTGGAGAGGAGCCCTTGGCCGTCCACGGAGCAGGCTGAGAGGAGTAAATGGTGGGCGGGGGTGGGGACCAGTGGGGTCTCGGGGTGCAGTGCATGCGGAGCAGGCCAGGGCCCCTTCTGAGCATGTGCCCGGCTCCATGGAGCCACTGGTGGTCTTGTTAACCTGGCACTGCCCATGCTTCGAAGGGGCTGTGGCCCAGCCCCTTCCACTTGCCATGTGCCCTCAGGTCCCCCTGCCAGCTGGCTCATCTCCCCTCCCCCCATCCACTGCTCGCTCCTCTCAGCTGGCCAGGCGCGGGGATCCTCTCCTCCCCCTTCCCCCCTACACCCCTACCCCCCGCCACTGCTGGCTCCTCTTCGCCACGGGTGGTGGAAGCTTTACGGCGAAGGCTCTTTTATCGGGCACTAGCTCTCTTAGCTCAGGGCATGGGGCTCCCACTGGTGTCTCTAGACTTCATCCTCTGCCCTGTCTCTCCGAACTCCCCAAGTCTTGTGGAAGCGAGCCTGCTCCTCTCGCAGGTGGCTGACAAAGGAGGCTCCGGCCCGGTGAGGCTCTGGCATTGTGCAGAGCACGGTGCAGCAGGGAGTTATCACTAGGGCCGTAGTTCTTCCTTCCCAGAAACAGGACGTACGTGTGGAAAATGGGGCAGCTCCCCCAGCCCCCCCAGGGCAGCACAAGGTCAGTGTTTGTCAACAGGGATCAGCAGGAACTCCTACCCCTGCATGGGCTGGGATGGATACCTGGCTGTCCTGGGCCCCTAGAAGTGTGAGAGCAAAGGGAAGGTTTGTTTGTGGATTTTCCCCTTCAGGGAACCGAAGGAGCTTTTTCTCTGAGAGCTGCATGGGAGGAAGTGAAGGCTCAACCCTGAGCTGGAGGCTGGCAACGACATTCTGTTCAGGGCTGCTGGGGGGAAGCTCCCTGCAGTGATGCTTAGAGGCTCTCTGCTAAAATCTGGCCTGGAAGGTGTTAGTGTTGTGCTGATTGATTGGCTGTAGGAGCTCTGTTGGGAAGAGTGCCACTCTGTCATAAAAATAAAGGAAAGGGTAAACCCCTTTAAAATCCCTCCTGGCCAGAGGAAAAATCCTCTCACCTGTAAAGGGTTAAGAAGCTAAAGGTAACCTCGCTGGCACCTGACCAAAATGACCAATGAGGAGACAAGAGACTTTCAAAAGTTGGGAGGAGGGAGAAAAACAAAGGGTCTGTGTCTGTCTGTGTGATGCTTTTGCCGGAGACAGAACAGGAATGGAGTCTTAGAACTTAGTAAGTAATCTAGCTAGGTATGTGTTAGATTCTGATTTCTTTAAATGGCTGAGAAAATAGCTGTGCTGAATAGAATGACTATTCCTGTCTGTGTGTCTTTTTGTAACTTAAGGTTTTACCTAGAGGGATTCTGTATGTTTTGAATCTAATTACTCTGTAAGGTATTCACCATCCTGATATTACAGAGGTGATTCTTTTCTTTTTACTTCTATTAAAAGGCTTCTTGTAAGGAAACGGAATGCTTTTTCATTCTTCTAAGATCCAAGGGTTTGAGTCTGTGGTCACCTATGCAAATTGGTGAGGATTTTTACCAAAGCTTCCCCAGGAAGTGGGGTGCAAGGGTTGGGAGGATTTTGGGGGGAAAGACGTGTCCAAACTCTGTTTTTTCAGGAACCCAGATAAAGTTTGGTGGTGGCAGTGGAAATCCAAGTGCAAAGGGTAAAATTAATTTGTACCTTGGGGAAGTTTTAACCTCAGCTGGTAAAAGTAAGCTTAGGAGGTTTTCATGCAGGTCCCCATATCTGTACCCTAGAGTTCAGAGTGGGGAAGGAACCTTGACATGGTGGCAGAGTGGTGGGATTAACCTGAAATTATTTTGAGATCAATTTGAGATTTTTTGAATGAGAAAAACAGATTTTAGAAAGGAAATATTTTTTTTTTCCTTTGGGGCTGCTGGAAAGGAGGTCCAACTGAAAGCAGCTAGTTTTTTCTCTGCTTTGGGGCCAGAGCAGAGACAAAAGGGTATTATCTTTGTGAATTGCAGGTTTTCTTTGCCTGGAGGCAGAGTAGTTAACCTCCTGCAGGGAAATTCACAGTCTTCACAAACCTGAGGTTTTTTTCCCCTAAAAGTAAGTAGTGGGGTGTTCTATACCCATTTGCCTGGAGACAAAAGTGGTAGGTGTGTTGTTTTTTTTTAGGATTTTGATTTTTTTTACAAGGAGCACAGATTTGAAAAGGATTTTTTTTTCTTTTGGGGCTGCTGGAAAGGAGGTTTCCAAGTAGTGGAGGTTTTTTGCTTTGATTTGGGGCCAGAGCAGAGACAAAGGGAATTGTCTTTTTCTGTAGGCTGGCAATCACTATCAGAGAATAGGTATCCTATTCCAGCACAGCAAAATTTTACAGCCAAGTTTTGTTTGTTTATTTCTAAATCTCGGGTGTAAAGTTAGTTAAAAACAGAGAGGATAGGATGACAGACTCCACGGCTCAACAAAAGCTGGAATTAGCCAGATTTCAGGCTGAGGAAAAACAAAAGGAACATGAAAGACAGATAGAACTCATGCGGCTGGAGAAGGAGGTACAGGAGGCTGCCCACAGGAGGGAAATGGAGGCAAGGAAGCATGTGGAGGAGGAGAAGGAAAAAGAGAGGAAGCATGTGGAGGAGAAGAAGGAAAAAGAGAGGAAGCATGAACCGGAGATGGAGAAGGTAAAGGCTCAGAAGAATATACCAACAAACCCTAGCAATCCTTCTCCAGGTACCACTTCCCATCCCAGAAAGTTCCCCACCTACAAGGCAGGTGATGATATGGAGGCCTTCTTAGAAAACTTCGAAAGGGCCTGCCTTGGGTACAGCATCTCTACCGACCAATACATGGTAGAGCTGAGGCCGCAGCTCAGTGGACCCTTAGCTGAGGTGGCGGCTGAAATGCCTAAAGAACACATGAAGAAGTATGAACTGTTTAAATCCAAGGCGAGAGTCAGAATGGGGATAACACCCGAGCATTCTCGTCTGAGGTTCAGAGCCCTAAGGTGGAAACCAGATGTGTCATTTACCCGACATGCCTACCACATTGTGAAACATTGGGATGCCTGGATATCAGGAGCAAGTGTTGAATCTCCAGTAAATTTGCCCTTCCTAATGCTAATGGAACAATTCTTAGAGGGTGTTCCTGAGGAAATAGAAAGATACATCCCAGATGGGAAGCCCAAAACTGTAATCGAGGCAGGAGAGATTGGAGCCAGATGGGTGGAGGTGGCAGAGAAGAAGAAAACAGGTCTTAGTTGGAGTGGAGACCAGAAGGGACAACCCCAGACCACACCCTATTACCGGGGGCCACCCAAGGCCCCACCTACCTCCCAAAGAACCCTCCAGACACCTTATCGTCCCACCACCCCATTCTCCAGCAACCCACCTCGCCCCAGTGACCCGTCAGCTGGACGGTGTTTTAAATGTAACGATCTGGGGCATGTAAAGGCCAACTGCCCCAAGAACCCCAACAGATTACAGTTCATTGCACCGGAATCACACCAGGGATCCACAGGCCCAGATACCTCCCAGATACCCTTGGAGCAGAGGGAAACAGGTGGAGTTCACTCTCTAATCCATTTGGCCTAGCTCCAGGCTCATTCTGTAATCAGCTTGGCTAGGCACCAGGCTGTGCAGCCCAGGGGAAAGCACCCTGTTACAGGCCTGCTCTGCCCACTCCTACTCTTACTGGCCTGGGGTCCTTCTTCCCCATTTCAGACCTGGTTTCCAGAGGGTCCAAGTAACACAAGCCCCACTGCCTGGAACTGGAGATTGCTTGTTCTGGTGACTCTGACATTCAGGCCCTTCATCATTCAGAGGGTGACAGGCGTGGTGAGGGAGCTGGAGAAATCCCACTGCTGAGCGGAAGGAAGTCAAAGGATTGGGATTCTGGGAGATGATGGGTTCGTTTGCCCTGCTGCGGGAAGTGGAGCTGGAGACCGGAGATACCATGTGAACAAGATTACCTGATGCCCTCTTCATGCCCGAGAGGCTGGAGCCTCCTCCCAGAAACGCTCTCAGGAGTGCAGGTTCAAGGACTTGGCTGGGGAGCTCCTTTCTAGGAACAAAACCAGGGTGGTATGATGATGGAGATGTCTGTCCCAGAGCTAGGGAGCCAGGGATGGCGGAAGCTCCCAGCCAGGCTATGCATCAGGGATCCCATTTCTCCCCCAAGAGACCCACGTGCCCCAAAGAGTAAATAGCTCTTACCTCCAAGAGGTCATTGTCCCCATCTTGGGATCAGGCTTTAAGTATTAGGCATAAGTGCACTGTCGCATGCCCTGCTCTCCTGGGCTAACCTTCTCAGCACAGCCCAGGCATGCTCTTTTTGTCAGTGGGCAGAGCACGTCCTGCGCTGATTTCCCTTTGCAGGATCTCTGACAGGTGTTACTGCTACTCCATGAAGATTGCCAGCTGCGTCTGTAGCTCTTCTGCACTTCCTACCGCTTCTCTTGGTTTTCTAGGAGCTTCTGGAGAACCCCCTAGACCTGCTTTGGCTGCTTAACCAGTTCCTGGAACTGAGGTGGAAAATCCAGTGACCAGCTTGGTCCCTCAATAGGCCCGCTTGGAAGGACAGACCTTCCTTCAGCAACCAAGACTTCCATCAGCCCTCACGGATCACAGGGAGAATTAAATCCTGCCGACTATGCAAATCATAAACAAATCTGTTCATCGTTACATGCTCCCTGGTGACCAGGCACAGAATCACAACCCTCTCGCTGGCCTAACATCCCCCATTAATGCTCCCTCAAGCACCATGGCAGTTTCTCAGCCTCTGGCCAGGTCACCACCTATAGTCCACCCTTCCAGGGCCCAGCTTGCCTCACACTAAAAGTCCAAAGAGGTCTTTCCACAGAAAGAAGCCCTTGTGCCCTTGGTGGGGCTCTTGCTCAGCCTGCAGCCCCCTTGCTGTGTTTGGTAACCCTTTCTGGGTGCATGTATGCCCCCTTCTTTGACACTGGTAGCAGCCCAGGGCCCTGTACCCAACAGCTAGGTCTGCTCTTTTCTCTTTGCTGAAGTTTTCCCTGGCTACTTCCTACCTGTCTTCTCAAGTTCCCCTCAGGACTTTTCTTGCTGCTCTGAGCTTCCTACCTTATTCTCATTCCAGTTCATAGCCCAGCTGGGTTTTATCACCGCTGAAGTCTGGCTCTATAGGGAGAGCTACATGGTCCCCCTCAGGTAGGGCTCATTCTGTAATCAGTTTGGATGGGCCCCAAGCTCTGCAGCCCAGGGGAAAGACTCTGTTACAAGCCTTCTCTGCCCAGTCCTGCTGTTACTGGGCTGGGGTCCTTGCTCCCCATTTCAGAGCTGGTTTCCAGAGGGGCTGAGTACACACAGGCTCCACCAGCTACAGCTGGAGTTTTTCTTCTTCTGGGGACTGTGACATTCAGGCCCTTCATCTTTCAGAGGGTGATAGGTGTGATGAGGGGGCTGGAGAAACCCCACTGCTGATCGGAAGGAGATCAAAGAGTCCAGACTCTGGGAGCTGAAGGGTTCGTTTGTTCTGCTTGGGAAAGTGGAGCTGGGGAGCGGAGATGCCATGGGAACAAGACGGCATAATGCTCTCTTCCAGAAACACTCTCAGGAGTCCAGGATCAAGGACGTCTCTGGGGAGCCTCTTGCTAGGGAACAAACAAGTGTGGAACATTGATGGAAACGTCTCTGTCCTGAGGCTGGGATCAAGGGATGGGGGAAGCTATCAGCTAGACAGTGTATCAGGGATCCCATTTCTCCCCCAAGAGACCCCCATGTCCTGAGGAGTCCATGACTCTTACCTCCAGGAAGGAGCAGGGTCTTCCATCTAAGACTCTTTGAGAGCCGGCGTTGCTTGCTTTGATAGGACGAGGTGACCAGTCTGCACTGCTCTGTGACGTGGCTCAGCTCCGGGATGCTCCCATCTGGGAGGCTGTGCCAGATCCCAGGGCCTGGGAGAGAGCTGGGAAGGAGGCTCCTATTTATTTCCCACCCAGAGACCCCACAGAAGGGCCAAGGGGAGAATAAAGGGCAGGAGGTGAAGCTAGCCCTAAGCCTCTGTCCAACCCCCACCTCCTCAAAAGTGGAGCTTTCCGAGCTTCAGTGGGGCTGGGGCTGTGGCCCTGACACAACGGCCTTTCTGCACCGTATGGGGCAGGGAGAGCTCTGCCTGGGAGCAGGGGTAATGGGATGGGGATGGGTGTGAGGGAAAGAGCTCCTGTCCCAGAGGAAGGAATCTGAGAGGGGAGAGAGTGCCAGGGGGCTCCATTTCCCCTTCCACTAGCTCCCCACTGACAGGGACCAGAGCAGTACCTGCAGCAGGGAGTGGGAGTTGCTGGTGGTCTCAGAGGCACAGCCCCTGCAGTGCCTCAGGCACCTGGCGCAAGTGCCGGATGATGTGGACCTGGCGCCTAATATTGGCCGTGACAGCCTCCTGCTGCAAGGGATCGAGAACCTGTCATAGACTCAGACGCCCACGAGGAATCAGGGGGGATTAAGGGCACCTGGAACAGCATTTGCACCCAGCACCTGCCCAACTCTGCGGGATGGATTCACCCTCCTGACCCCCAGAATGGAGTCTTGTTGTGCTTTCGAGTCACCTCCAGTGGCAACCCCCCTCCTTGTAGGGTGAGCTCCTGCCACCGCCCCCTCAGTGCCCCTGACAGCTGTTGCACCTCCAATCCTCAGCCCAAGTTCTCAGAACCGTCTCCTCCACCCCTACCCAGGCAGGGCAGCGAGGGGGCTCTAGCAGGAGGGAGAAGGGATTCTGGCAGCAGTGAAGTGGGATGGGGGGAGGTTGAGACCTGTCCCCAAGTCATCCCGGCCATTCATGCTGAAGCCACAGCATGGCAGCCCTGGGGAATGGGGCAGATCAGCAGCCCCTGCTGACTGAATCCTCCCGTTCTCTCTAGAGCGGGTCCAACCCTGCCAGCAGCAGGACAAGCTTCCCCCGCCCATGTGCCTCACAACTGCCTGGTCTGTCACCATGACCCGTCAGTCCCTGGCCTCCCAGGCTGCCAGTGATGGGAGCAACTCTGGGTGGTGGCTCGGGTGACAGGAGAGGCTCGCAGAGGGCACTTAGGGGACTGTGCTGCTCTTCCCAAGAGCGATAAAACTGTGTCCTAAGAACATAAGTCCATGATGAGGCAATGCTTGTCATTAATTAACCTTGCTAAAGAGCTGGGTTGGAGCTGCTCCAGGGACAAGCTGGCTCCCTCCTGCTCATGGAGGTGAATTCATCTCCCTTCCCAGGAGCACCTCCTCTCACCCTCGTTCCCCACCAGGCTCCTTGCTGCCAGGCCAGCGAATGGCCATAGGATGGGAATGAGGCCTGGGCCCTGCCTCAATCTCCTGAGTCTAATGCCGCTGCTTACCTTGTCCCCCATCAGCTGCTGGCCTTTCCCTAGGAGGGAGTATGTGAGGAGCAGCCCAGCCTGGCTGACATGCAGCAGGGGGTCGTGGATGGCCAGCACTGCCGTGCGGAGGAAGAATCTTCTCTGCTCCTTTGAAAAGAACTTCCTGAAGACCTAAAACCAACCATATGTGAGGCTTCAGCAGATTGCCCAGAACCAGGCTCCAAATTCTGGACTAGAACGGCATCTCCGTCTAGTGGCTCCAGGAGGCAGCCACCCCCACTCCCATGCCCCGGCAGAGCGTCCTTACCTCCCCCACCCTGGCTGTGTTCTTGTAGCCCAGGAGCCTGCTGTCCTGGTGCCAGTCCCAGACCCACAGGTCTTCAGCCTCATGGATGGTCAGGCCCGGGAAAGAGAGACACACACATTTGTCATTCTGGTTGCAGTGTTTGTCTCCTTCTAATCCCATTGGTGGCTGCACAGTGGGCAGAGTCCTCGCTGCATGCCTGGCCCAACACAATTGCAGGGGGTGGTGTAGAACTCCGAAAGAGATAGAGAGAGACTCATCCCCCAGCTGGGGTCAGTCTGAGAGAAATTGGCTGGGGTCCCAGTCTCACTCTTCTAGCGGGTGCCATTTCCCAGCTGAGTTCCTTACCCCTCTGGTGCAGCAGCAGCTGGTAGAGCCAGTAAACCCCCTCCCTGGCCTGCCGGCTGACGTCCTTCGATGGGTCACAGATGAACAGAGCCAGATTTGCCACATGGTGACACATCCTGGGGAATTCGGCTGAGTTCTAATGGAAGGGAGAGGGAGAGGGAGAGGGAGAGGGAACTCCATCAGCATTTTCCTGTCAGCTCCCAGTCCCCGCCCCGGGCCACGACTCTCCTTCCCCTTAGCCCCTCTGCAGGAGATGCTAGAGCATAGGAGCTAGAGCTAGACCCTTAATTTTCTCTCCCTACAAGGGAGCCTGGAGGACAGGGATGTGGGCAGGGCCCTCTATGAGGATTTGCTTCCCTGTCTGCTCCAGGATGACAGGAAGGCATGAATCTGGAGCAGGGTCCCCTTAAAAGCCCACAGTCCTCACTTAACCAGGACAAGAACTTGACTCAAGCCAAGCTCATTTCATAGATTCATAGATTCATAGATATTTAGGTCAGAAGGAACCATTATGATCATCTAGTCTGACCTCCTGCACAACGCAGGCCACAGAATTTCATCCACCACTCCTAAAAAAAACCCCTCACACCTATATCTGTGCTATTGAAGTCCTCAAATCATAGTTTAAAGACTTCAAGGAGCAGAGAATCCTCCAGCAAGTGACCCGTTCCCCATGCTAAAGAGGAAGGCGAAAAACCTCCAGGGCCTCTTCCAATCTGCCCTGGAGGAAAATTCCTTCCTGACCCCAAATATGGTGATCAGCTAAACCCTAAGCACATGGGCAAGATTCATCAGCCAGATACTACAGAAAATTCTTTCCTGAGTAACTCAGATCTCACCCCATCTAACAGCCCGTCACAGGCCATTGGGCCTATTTACCATGAATATTTAATTACCAAAACCATGTTATCCCATCATCCCATCTCCTCCATAAACTTATCGAGTTTAATCTTAAAGCCAGATAGATCTTTTACCCCCACTGCTTCCCTTGGAAGGCTATTCCAAAACTTCACTCCTCTGATGGTTAAAAACCTTCATCTAATTTCTAGTCTAAATTTCCTAGTGGCCAGTTTATATCCATTTGTTCTTGTGTCCACTTTGGTACTGAGCTTAAATAATTCCTCTCCCTCTCTGGTATTTATCCCTCTGATATATTTATAGAGAGCAATCATATCTCCCCTCAGGCTTCTTTTGGTTAGGCTAAACAAGCCAAGCTCCATGAGTCTCCTTTCATAAGACAAGTTTTCCATTCCTCGGATCATCCTAGTAGCCCTTCTCTGTACCTGTTCCACTTTGAATTCATCGTTCTTAAACATGGGAAACCAGAACTGCACACAGTATTCCAGGTGAGGTCTCACCAGTGCCTTGTATAACGGTACCTAAACCTCCTTATCCCTACTGGAAATACCTCTCCTGATGCATCCCAAGACTGCATTAGCTTTTTTCACAGCCATATCACATTGGCGGCTCATAGTAATCCTATCATCAGCCAATACTCCAAGGTCCTTTTCCTTCTCCATTACTTTTAATTGATGCGTCCCTAGCTTATAACTAAAATTCTTGTTATTAATCCCTAAATGCATGACCTTGCACTTCTCACTATTAAATTTCATCCTATTACTATTACTCCAGTTTACAAGGTCATCCAGATCTTCCTGTAGAGTATCCCTGTCCTTCTCTAAATTGGCAATACCTCCCAGCTTTGTATCATCCGCAAACTTTATTAGCATGCTCCCACTTTTTGTGCCAAGGTCAGTAATAAAAAGATTAAATAAAATTGGTCCCAAAACCGATCCTTGAGGAACTCCACTGGTAACCTCCCTCCAGCCCGACAGTTCACCTTTCAGTAGGACCCATTGTAGTCTCCCCTTTAACCAATTCATTATCCACCTTTCAATTTTCCTATTGATCCCCATCTTATCCAATTTAACTAATAATTCCCTATGTGGCACGGTATCAAATGCCTTACTAAAATCTAGGTAAATTAGATCCACTGCGTTTCCTTTGTCGAAAAAATCTGTTACTTTCTCAAAGAAGGAGATCAGGTTGGTTTGGCACAATCTACCTTTTGTAAAACCATGTTGTATTTTGTCCCATTTACCATTGACTTCAATGTCCTTAACTACCTTCTCCTTCAAAATTTTTTCCAAGACCTTGCCTACTACAGATGTCAAACTAACAGGCCTATAATTACCCGGATCACTTTTTTTCCCTTTCTTAAAAATAGGAACTATGTTAGCAATTCTCCAGTCATATGGTACAACCCCTGAGTTTACAGATTCATTAAAAATTCTTGCTAATGGGCTTGCAATTTCTTGTGCCAATCCCTTTAATATTCTTGGAGGAAGATTATCTGGGCCCCCCGATTTAGTCCCATTAAGCTGTTTGAGTTTTGCTTCTACCTCAAATATGGTGATATCTACCTCCATATCCTCATTCCCATTTGTCATGTTACCATTATCCCTAAGATCCTCATTAGTCTTATTAAAGACTGAGGCAAAGCATTTGTTTAGATATTGGGCCATGCCTAGAATATCCTTGACCTCCACTCCATCCTCAGTGTTTAGCAGTCCCACTTCTTCTTTCTTTGTTTTCTTCTTATTTATATGACTATAGAACCTTTTTGAAGGGTTCATGTTTAGTCCATCCACCTGGAAACAGTCAGGGCACACCCTGACCGTTGTGTAGGAGCAACACATTGCTCCATCCAAGGACGAGGACCAGATATGAACCCTGGGAAGTTAATTAAAGGACAGTAATCGTGGGAAGCTTCCTTGGCCTGGCCTCAAGGCCTGAGAATTAGGATTGTAGTAGATAGAGGCTGGAAAATAAGAATATTAATCAAAGTGATGTATTCCTTTGTTGTGTCTTTTTGCGGTGGAAGTAGGTAATGCGCAGGGGGGGAAAAATATAATAAAAGGGAAGGTGGAAAGCTGAGAGGCAGCAGCCCTTTTCAGCTAACCAGCTTGCTTGCTTGGATAAATCTGTGTTCTGTCTCATCATTGAACCGCCACAACTGGCGCCCAAACGTGGGGCCCTCAGCACTCACTTCGCCCGGCAAGGGTTTCAGACGCGTCACTCATCCGCTTCGCGGATCCCGGTGAGTATTTTTCGTTGTGGTAAGTATGGGAAGCTCCCTCTCTGCTTTGCAAGTGCAACACCGCAATGAGCTACAGTATCTGCTGCGTAAGGCTCAGCATGACTGCCCCGCTCGAGAACTCACTCTCCTGCTACAGGAGGTGAGTGCCCAGTGCCCGTGGTACCCTGAAGCCGGAACCCTTAAGCTAGCGGACTGGGAGCGGTTGGGCCAGACATTGCACAAAGAGCCTCGGGCGTCCGTGCAGACTTTACATGCCTGGCAGCTCTGCTGCGACGCGACACAGCGTGTCGCCTCGGACAGGCCCTCCCTCGCGAGGCTGGTGATCTCGCCACGCCCGTCCGCTCCTGCAGCCATCCCCGCTCCTGACAATGCGACACAGTGTGTCGCCTCGGAAAGACCCTCTCCCGCGCCAACAGAGGGGCTGCCGATCCCACCACCCCCGTCCGCTCCTGCAACCATCCCTCCCCCTGCTTCGCCCCCAGTGCCTCTATTACCACCGCCTCCCTGGCCTTCCCCACCGGAGCCGGTGTGTGATCGCCCTCCGCCCGTGGGGCCCCATGCTCCAGGGCCCCCCGGGGGGTCGTCTGCATCTGCTCAAGGGCTTTCGCTGGTGCAACAAATGGTTCACGCAGCGAAGACTCGCTCAAATATTACAGCAGTGGAGCTGGCTGATCTGGTCTCAGTTTGTCCGGTGACCTGGCAGAACGATGGCCAGGGCAACCAGGTTGCAAACTGGGTCAGTTTGCCTTACTCGGTGATCAGAGAGGTAAAGAAAGCGATTCGCGAGTTCGGCCTGACTAGCACGTATGTGCGGGGTCTCATTGAAGGGCTAGGTACTGGGTACACCCTGGTCCCTGAAGATTGGAAGGCGCTATTGCGCATGATGCTGACACCCAGTCAGTACGTTATTTGGCTTAGTGAGTATCGGCAGATGGCGGAACGCCAAGCCCAGGTTTATAGAGAGCAAGGTATCATTTATGAGCAATTGGCAGGGGAGGGCCAGTTTGCTACTGTTCAGATGCAGTCTCAACTCCCTCAGGCCGTCTTCCCCCTTATTTCCACCTGCGCCCAGCATGCTTTCCGGAAGGTCCCGGATTCGGGCAAGCCTACTAAAAGCTTTGTTAGTATTCGTCAGGGTGCATCAGAGTCCTTTCTGGATTTTACCAACAGATTGCAGGAGGCTATCCTCTGACAGGTGGATAACCCTGCGGCAGCTCAGGAGATCCTGTTAAAAATGGCGGTTGAAAATGCGAACGAGGATTGCCGCCGTGCTCTCCAGGCTGCACAAGCCTCTGGCATTTTAGAGCTCTCAGACATGCTACGGGCGTGCCAAAACATCGGCACACAAGCCCATAAAGCTGGAGTTCTGGCTGCCGCCCTGAAAAGAACCGGGAAAGAGGGGAAGCGTTGTTACCGCTGTGGCAAGGAGGGTCACTTCCAGCGGGAGTGCCGCTCATCAAAGGCACCCGCCTGACCCTCAAAAAAGTGCCCCAAGTGTCGGAAGGGCTATCACTGGGCTAATCAGTGTCGTAGCGGGTCAGGAAACCGCACGACGGGTCCCCCCCCGAACCCAGGGCCAAACGGGGGTGTTTCCCACTCAGACAACCGTTCCTCTGCCTTAAAATCCATAGACTCTATGAGGGCGGCGACTGCTGGAAGTTCAGGGCTTGATTTGATCATGCAGGAGGACACTGATTTTCGGCTGCCAGGGGAGGTCTGCGCCATACCTACCCAGGTGACGGGACCTCTCCCTGCCAGCTTTGTGGGTCTCGTTCTCCCTCGCTCTCATGCTGGGAAACAGGGCTTTTTTGTCATCCCCGGGGTCATTGATGCCGATTACACCGGCATTATTAAGGTTCAGGTGTGGACTCATCTTCCACAGTCGCTCCCGCGTGGACGATCAATTGCACAATTGATTTTAGTCCCCTATCAGGTGCCAGCTGCCGAGGATCGAACTCGGGGCGGAGGCGGCTTTGGATCAACGTTGTCTCACTCGCCGTCTCACAGCGCGTCCTCTCCACTTGTTGCTCTGACAATGTCAGACCGCCCCTCGAAACCTCAGTTAACACTTCTCTTAAATGATGTTCCTTTCACAGGGCTGGTGGACACTGGAGCTGACGTTACGGTGATTCGTGATCCGGAGTGGCCGGTTAGTTGGCCTACGGTTCCTTCTAAAGAGTTGTGGGGGATCGGGGGTAGTAAACCCGGGCGACAGAGTTTGTCTTGGGTCACAGTCTCTAAACCGGGAGGCCGTACCCTTGCTACTATCCGCCCTTTTGTGCTCCCTGTCCACCTCAATATTTGGGGCCGTGATTTACTTACAAAGCTGGACACCACCCTCGATATTAATATCTGATGGCTCAAAATCCTCCCTCACCCACATTGCCCTCCGCATTGCCCTTGGTATGGCAATCCTTAGAGCCCATATGGATTGACCAGTGGCCCCTCCCTCTAGAAAAGCTAAAGGCGCTTCAATCGCTTGTGCAGCAGCATTTGCTGGCACAGCGCTTGGAACGCTCTACTAGTCCCTGGAACGCCCCGGTGTTCGTTATTAAGAAAAAATCTGGTGCATGGCGGCTGTTGCATGACTTAAGGGAAATAAATAAATGCATCCAACCTATGGGCCCCTTGCAATATGGATTACCAAATCCAAATTTAATTCCTCAAACCGATCAGCTCTGTGTGTTAGATTTAAAAGATTGTTTTTTCACCATCCCCCTTTGCCCACAAGATCATGAAAAATTCGCGTTTACGGTGCCACAATATAATAATCAACAACCCTCTCAAAGATATCAGTGGAAGGTCTTGCCCCAGGGAATGCAAAATAGTCCAACCTTGTGTCAGCTTTTTGTGGATCGGGCCCTCGCCCCTTTTCGTGCCCGGTACCCTACGCTAAAGGTCTACCATTATATGGATGACATTTTGCTTAGTGGTCCCCAGGTCACGGAACAACAGATTGAATCTTTGTCTCAGATTCTCGGCCAAAATGGCCTGTTAGTGGCACCAGAAAAAATCCAACGCTCTTATCCCTACCACTACCTCGGATATAAGGTTTTACAAACCTATGCTGCTCCGGTTCGTCCGGCACTAACTCTACCTCAACCCCTAATGCTTGTTAAATTACAACAGAATTTGGGTCATTTAAATTGGATTCGGCCCTATTTTCGTCTCCCCACCTCAATGCTGCAGCCGTTGTTCGAGCTCCTACGCGGAGCCCGGGCACCGGGTGCAGTTATTGCCATCACTGAAGAGCACATTGCCTGCATTCGACAGATTAATGCAGCATTGAGTCAGCAGTTTGTGGACAGACTCCCTGAGGTCCGTCCCCTACGGTTGGTTCTTCTTGCCACCCCTCATACGCCCACTGCAGCTCTGTTTGTACCCCGTACGGATACAGCCATCTCTATCATAGAGTGGCTGTACCTCTCCTCCACTCCTCCTCGGAATATTTATCCATATTTAGATGCCCTGTCCGATCTTGTTCGTAAAGCCCGCCACTGTGCAGTGCAACTCACTGGCACTGATTTAGTTACCATTGTGTTCCCCTTGTCCCATAGTGAATTTGATTCCTTGTCCCACACCTCCTTGGCCTGGCAGGTTGCTCTTTGTGATTATGTGGGAGAGATCTCTTATAATCCCCCGAAAGATCCTCGGTTGGTGATCACACAAAAGGTGCCACTGATTGTTTATCGTCTTAGCCGCTCTCAACCCATTGGTTCAGCTGTCACTCTTTTTACTGATGGCTCCCCACGTCGAGGTGTAGTCACCTATCAATTGGGTGACCCCCCTCGTTGGCATTCTTGTTTTACGCTGCCCCAGCGTTCCGCGCAGCGTTCAGAACTGGCTGCTGTTATTTTAGCCTTTCAACTTTTTGCTGATTGTCCCTTTAATTTAATCGTGGACACCCATTATGTTTATCAGGTAATTGATCATTTACCCCTTGCCCTTATTACCCCTCAGGTCGATGCGGACCTCCTTCGCCTGTTTTTGTCCTTACAGTATTTTCTCACCACTCGTAATTTCCCTTATTTTGTTGCTCATATTCGCAGTCACACCCCTCTGCCTGGGACACTCACTGAGGGCAATGCGCGCACCGATCGCGCGTTACGTGGTCAGGTAAATTCCCTTTTTTCTGACCCCATTGAAAGCCATGCCTTTTTTCATCAGTCTGCCTCTGTCTTGGCCCGGCAGTTTCACATTCCTGCTGATCATGCACGTTCCATTGTTCGTTCCTGCCCCCACCGTGCCGCTGCTGCCCCTGCCTTTTCTTATGCCGTTAACCCCAGAGGTGCCGCAGCGAACCAGCTGTGGCAAATGGATGTCACTCACGTGCCACAATTCCGCCCCTATTCGTTTTTACATGTTTCCATTGATACCTATTCGGGGTTTCTGTGGGCAACCCCACAGCGTGGGGAAGCCACTGCTAAAGTTATTCACCATTTGCTAGCCTGTTTTTCTGTTATGGGTCGCCCAAGCCAGATTAAAATGGATAATGCCCCAGCTTACTGCTCCACAGCCCTCTCCACTTTTTGTGCCCGATGGGACGTCCGTCTTAAACACGGGATCCCTTATAATTCCACAGGCCAAGCCATTGTTGAACGTGCCAATCGCACGCTCAAAACCTTGCTTGATAAACAATTAAAACAAGGGGAGCTGCGTCTCCGAACCTTAGGAGACATTCAACAACAAATGCATATTCTTTTGTTTACCTTAAATAACTTAACGCTGAACGCAGATCAGCAGACCCCCGCGGATCGCCATTTTCACAAATCTGAGGTACTGGAAAGACCGCGTGTCTTTTACCGTCAGCTGCCCGATCCGCAGTGGCTGGGCCCAGTACCTCTAATCACTTGGGGTCGGGGATATGCTGCTGTGTCTCTCCCTGCAGGACCATTGTGGGTTCCGGCCCGGTGTGTGCGACCGGCACTGAAACAGCATGGCGTGGCACCAGGGGCTGTCGAACCCCATACCAGAGTTTCAACTGACCTTGGAGGAGACCGCGGCACCTCCCGGGTCGACAACAGCGGGACGGAAACGGAGGAGGCGTAGCGTCCCAAGCCGGCCCGTGACATGGGGAGCAGTAAAAGCATTGGTCGCCGCGGCTCAACGAAGACTGGCAGCAGATCAACAGCCAGAGACTCCTGAGACTTTTTTTGTGGCGATTCTCGCCCAAATCACTGCTAATTCTGTGATGATTGTATGCCTTTTGTGCCTGCTATTTCCTGTAGGGGTTGGCTCGGGAGAGCTTCCCCCGTTATGAGCCCGAATGACATATAACCTATGGGAAAGATTGGCTTCAATAGCAAATGTTACCCACTTTTGTTTGTCTGATTCTGTAGCAGCCGGAGATTTGTTAGGTACATGCCTCATTCCAGTATGTCATCACCCTGAGAAGATAGGGAATGAGACGATGCTCGCTGCTTATGCGAATCTCTCTTCCCAGTACTCTGGCATGGCTAATTGGGGCCCGGCCAACTATACTCTGCCTCACACGGCTATATCCCTCCACACGCCGTACCCGGCCGGGGCCAACAATGTCACCTGTGCGCGTGTGGTTAACTGCACTAGTACAAAGGTGCCCTTGGGCTGTCGGCAAATTCCTCAACCCCTTTTAAATTGTTCCCACGCTGTGAATGTCTCATACAATTATGGCCATATCATCCTACCATCAGGGTGGTTTTTTACCTGTGGCTCACGCACCTTTAGTTATATTCCCGCAAATTTAAGTGATGGCACCCTTTGCTGTCTTAGTAGAATGACGCTTAGATTGCCTTTTGCCAGCCAAAGGCACAGTAAAAGAAGTGTACCCCTTTCAGACAATTGTGTTGCAGATGTTGAGCTTTTTAGTCGCGCTGAGTATACTGCTTTAGCGGCCTCCATTGTTGGGGTCCCCGGGCTTGCCACTTATACAGCCAGAACCCTAAATGCCCTGGCGTGCTTTGCAGCGAAGGCAATTAATGCAACATCCCAGGCAATTGCCCTACTTAATGCAGAGCAACACGAATTAAGGGATGCAATCTTGGATAACAGAGCAGCCATTGATTTTCTGCTCTTAAAACATCACCTAGGCTGTTCCACGTTTCGGCATATGTGTTGTTTTAATTTAACTGATAATAGTCGTTCCATAGAAACTAGACTGGCCGAATTGGCCAATCTTATGGCACACATACGTCAAGATCTGGGGTTTGAGGGCTTTTGGAATTGGCTTACAGGTTGGCTGCCATCTCTAGGATGGCTGCGACAACTTTTTGGTTATGCTGTGTTTGTGATCATTGGGCTTGTTTTTTGCTGCTGCTGTGTACAATGTTCTCCCTCTTTGTTAAGACTTTGTAGAGATTCGCCCTGGCAGGCTCCCCGAGTTATGTCACTGTCTGTCTGGGAATTAAATAGCTTGCAGAAGCAAATTGACGGCTATCATGAGATGGCCGGGTATAATTAAATAAAAAATGGGGGGATGAAGGGTTCATGTTTAGTTATTCTACCTGGAAACAGTCAGAGCACACTCTGGCTGTTTTGTAGAGGCAATGCACACATTACTTCTATCCAAGGACAAGAACTAGATATGAACCATGAAAAGTTGATTATAAGACGGTGATCGTGGGAAGCTTTCTTAGCCTGGGCTCAAGGTCTGAGAACCAGGATTGTAGTAGATAAAAGTTAGTAAGTAAGAATATTAATCAACGTCATGCATTCCTTTGTTGTATCTTTTTGCAGTAGAAGTATGTAATGCATAAGGGGGAGGAATATAATAAAAGGAGAAGGTTGAAAGCTGGGGGGGCTACAGCCCATTTCAGCTGACCAGCCTGCTTGCTTGGAAAAAGCTGTGTTCTGTCTCATCACTGAACCGCCACAACGGGCAGCAACTTGGGAGAGGCAGACCCCGCTCTGTGAGGATTTGCTATCTGAAGTCCAGGAGATGGGGACGGGTGGGTGGGATGTAGCAAATGCTGACAGCATAGCAAACGGGAGGATCGAGGTGCCAGTGTCTGCTACTGGTAGCAAATGGTGCCAGGGAGCAGTCTTGGGACGAGCCTCGTAGGAGCCCATCCCTAGTGCTGCTCAGCAGATCAGAGATTGAACGTCCTGGGTCAGACGCCAGCACTGCTGCCTTTATTGCCCTGGTTTTCAACCTATTTGCCATTGTGGGCCGTATACAGTATGACCTGTATGGCCCGGGGATGTCACATGGGTCGCCGTCGTGTGTAGACTGGGCCACAAGCAGCCCCTGGGCTGCGGGTTGAGAACTTCTGCTTTAATGTGATCCAGGAACTGGGCTGAGCCGCTGTGGCTCCCCCGTGGGGTGTGAGCAGGGAGTGCCCTTCCCTAGCGCCCCTCTGTGCCCGGCCGGGGGGAGGTTCCCCGGGCGGGGGCTGGAACCAGCCCCGCGGGCAGCCCCCGGCTCTGCCAACACAAGCTCCTGAGCTGCAGACTCCAGGTGAGGGGAGAGACGTTTGGGAAAGAGCTGGGGCTGGGCAGGAAAGTGACTCTGCACCAATGGCCCCTCCTCACCCCAGCTCTGCTCCCTGGCAGGGGTCTGCCAGTCCCAAAGCTGCTGCCCTCCCTGACACCCCCAGGCTCTTACCCAACCCCTCCTTCCTGGGCAGGAGAGTGACTGCTGCGCCAGATTTTTAATCAGGGATGTGGGGAACCCAGGATATCTGCAGCATGACAAGGTGAAGGAGAGAGGATGTGGGAGGGATGGCCCGGAGTTGGGGAGCTGCGGGGTTATGGGAGAGCCAGGAAGTAACAAAGGAGGTGATGTCGTCATCATGAACAGATCGGATTATGAACAGGAGGCCACTAGACAACAAACACATTTTACAGGCCACTATCCTCTGATCCCACTGAGGAGTACCAAAAGAAACTACACCATCTGCTCAAGAAACTCCCTAAAGATACACAGGAACAAATCCACACAGACACACCCCTAGAGCCCCGACCAGGCGTATTCTATCCTCTTCCCAAGATCCATAACCCTGGAAATCCTGGACGCCCCATCATCTCAGGCATTGGCACCCTGACAGCAGGATTGTCTGGCTATGTAGACTCCCTCCTCAGGCCCTACGCTACCAGCACTCCCAGCTATCTTCGAGACACCACTGACTTCCTGAGGAAACTACAATCCATCGGTGATCTTCCTGAAAACACCATCCTGGCCACTATGGATGTAGAAGCCTCTACACCATCATTCCACACAAAGATGGACGACAAGCCGTCAGGAACACTATCCCCGACAATGTCACGGCAAACCTGGTGGCTGAACTTTGTAACTTTGTCGTCACCCATAACTATTTCACATTTGGGGACAATTTGTACCTTCAAATCAGCAGCACTGCTATGGGTACCCGCATGGCCCCACAGGATGCCAACATTTTTATGTCTGACTTAGAACAACGCTTCCTCAGCTCTCATCCCCTAATGCACCTACTCTACTTGCGCTTCATTGATGATATCATCATATGGACCCACAGGAAGGAGGCCCTTGAAGAATTCCACCAGGACTTCAACAATTTCCATCCCACCATTAACCTCAGCCTGGACCAGTCCACACAAGAGATCCACTTCCTGGACACTACCATGCAAGTAAGTGATGGACACATAAACACCACCCTTCTTACTAGAAACTTACTGACCGCAATGCTTACCTACATGCCTCCGGCTTTCATCCAGAATACAGCGCATGATCCATCATCTACAACCAAACCCTAAGATACAACAACATTTGCTCCAATCCCTCAGACAGGGACAGACACCTTCAGGATCTCTTTCAAGCATTCTTAAAACTACAATACCCACCTGGGGAAGTGAGGAAACAGATTGACAGAGTCAGACAGGTACCCAGAAATCACCTACTACAGGACAGGCCCAACAAGGAAAATAACAGAATGCCACCAGCCATCACCTTCAGCCTCCAGCTAAAACCTCTCCCAGTGCGTCATCAAGGATCTACAACCTATCCTGGAAGACGATCCCTCACTCTCAAAAACCTTGGCCAGTCCTCGCTTACAGACAGCCCTACAACTTGAGGCAAATATTCACCAGCAACTACACACCACACCAGAGAAACACTAATCCAAGAACCATCCCCTGCAACAAACCCCGTTGCCAACTCTGTCCCTATATCAACTCAAGTGACATCATCGCAGGACCTAACCACATCAGCCACACCATCAGGGGCTCATTCACCTAATGTCATATATGCCATCATGTGCCAGCAATGCCCCTCTGCCATGTACATTGGCCAAACCGGACAGTCTCTATGCAAAAGAATAAATGGAGACAAATCTGACATCAAGAATGGGAACTTTCACAAACCGGTGGGAGAGCACTTCAAACTCCCTGGACACTCAGTGACAAACTTGAAAGTTGCCATACTTAAAAAAAACCCTTCATAACCAGACTTCTGTGTGAAACTGCTGAGCTGGAATACATTGGCAAGTTTGATTGTATCGCACTTGGCCTGAATAAAGACTGGGAATGACTGGCTCGCTACAAAAGATTTTCTCCCTCTTCTGGTATTCACAACTTCTCATCAACCGTTAGTAATGGGCAACATCCCCCCTGATTGTATTGACCTCTGCACAGTCATGCTTCACACCCATCTCTGTAAGCATATATTTATTCCCCTGCCAAACTCCAGCTTGCACTTCTGTATCCAAAGAAGTGGGCTGAAGCCCACAAAAGCTTATGCTCTAATAAATGTGTTAGTCTTTAAGGTGCCACAAGAATCCTCATTGTTTTTCCAGGAAGTAAAGTTATTATTTATATTATATAGCTAATATTATATCATTAATATATAGAATCATAGAATCATAGCACTGGAAGGGACCTAGAGAGGTCATCAAGTCCAGTCTCCTGCACTCATGGCAGGTCCAGAACCATCTATAACATCCCCGACAGGTGTTTGTCTAACCTGCTCTTAAAAATCTCCAATGATGGAGATTCCACAACCTCCCTAGGCAATTTATTCCAGTGCTTCACCACCCTGACAGTTAGGGAATTTTTCCTAATGTCCAACCTAAATCTCCCTTGCTGCAATTCAAGCCCATTACTTCTTGTCCTATCCTCAGATGTTAAGGAGAGTAATTTTTCTCCCTCCTCCTTGTAACAACCTTTTATGCACTTGAAAACTGTTCTCATGTCCTCTCTCAGTCTTCTCTTTTTCAGACTAAACAAACCCAATTCTTTCAATCTTCCCTCATAGTTCATGTTTTCTAGACCTTTAATCATTTTTGTCACTGTTCTCTGGACCATTTCCAATTTGTCCACATCTTTCCTGCAATGTGGTGCCCAGAACTGGACACGATGCTCCAGTTGAGGCCTAATCCGCACAGAGTAGAGTGGAAGAATTACTTCCCGTGTCTTGCTTACGACACTCCTCCTAATACAGCCCAGAATGACGTTCCCTTTTTTTGCAACAGTGTCACGCCGCTGACTCATATTTAGCTTGTGGTCCACTATGACCCCTAGATCCCTTTCCGCAGCATTCCTTCCTAGGCAGTCACTTCCCAGTCTGTATGTGTGTGGCTGATTGTTCCTTCCTACGTGGAGTACTTTGCATTTGTCCTTATTGAATTTCATCCTATTTACCTCAGACCATTTCTCCAGTTTGTCCAGATCATTTTAAATTTTCATCGTGTCCTCCAAATCATATAAATGATTATAATATCACAGAATAAATGCCAACAGCCAGTGTTCCATATTGGGGATATGTGCAAATGTAAACCAGATTGATTGTGTAATGTTACACTCCATATTCTTTATGGAAATATGCTCATCGTATGGATATGGCATAACTGAGATGTACTTTATGCAGGATGGCTCATGGAAGATATCATTGGAAAGGTTACGATTTATTGAATGTGATTATCCAGTTTGTGTGACTGTATCATTTCTGTATCTGAAGTTAGAAATATTGACCACGTATCTGTATTTCCAATGAGTTACTTTGGGTGTCACTCACAACTAGACCTGCAGGTACAGCAGTGACAAGCCAGACAGGCTGATGGCCCATTAGCAAAGACAGTGGACTGTGAAAGGCTTAGTCTTCCTGTGGATGGTCCAGACAGCTTGAGAGTAAGGGCTGCCACAGCCCTGCAGAGACCTGGGTCCGAGTCACCTGGTACTGGACCCTCCCCCGCTTTCGAATGCCAGTGTTTTTCCACTGGAAGACAAAAGGTTCCCGCCATACACAAGAACTATATAAGGCAGGGGAGTGACATCCTCGTGGTTTTCCTCTGCCTCCCCACCCAAAGAGACACTGAAAAGCACCTGGAAGCAAGAACTGAACTGGGGGGAGAAGGGTTGAGCCCAGGCTGGAAGGGCATCTAGCTTGTGAGCAATAATACCTGAAATCTCAGGCTGCAGACAGATGCCGCTGGCTTTCAAGACTTTCTGTAATCTGCCTGTGACAATATTTAGATTGATCAGGTGTTTTGAGATACTAGGGAATTAGATTCAATGTCTTTTCTCTGTCATGACTCTGAAGTGAACATTTTGATATTTTTGCTGATCAGTGCCTGTATAAAAAAAGGAAGTAGAAAGCTAATCAGAAAAGAAATGTATTGCAGTTAATGCATCTGGATTCTAAATGTCTGCGGGTCTCCCAATCCTGTGGAGTAGGTACAAGAAATGGGGTCATGGATTTCACATTCTTAGTCCAGGGCTTTGTAGAGGAGACATGTATCATAAAGGAGAACTACAGACCCAGGACAGTGGCAGTGTGTAACTCTACGGGGAACAGTCAGCACCTCAGTCATCTAGATAACCCGTCTAGATCTAGGAATGCATGGTACCTGTAGGGAATAAACAGCAGAGCCCCCCTAGACTCTGTAATTTAAAAGAAACACATCAAGAGACTTTCCTGAAGGTCCCGTCTCACCCCATGAAGGCCCATTTTCGCATTCTTCTCCTCTGCAGATGAATGATTCTGAGAAACTCAGACCCATGTTATTCCTCCTCATGCAAAGCAAGAAAGTCACAAGTAAACCATCATCCCCACTAAGCCTAGGTCAGGACATTGCATTTCAAACCTAGTGGAGACCTTTATTGCTCCTGAATGTATCCATTTTATTAAATAAATTACTGTCAAGTCTAAATGAAAAGTCACAGAGAATAAGATAATAAGGTTGTAGCTGCATGGCAGCAGAAATCTCTTTTCTTCTCTATCGGTGCTCATACCATGTTCCTCCCCACAGTATCTGATCACCTTTCAGCAGTGTGATAAGCAACCTTCTGTCCTATGTTTTTTGTTCTTTCATCCTTTCTGGGGGAGAAGCGTGTGCAGTGGAAGAGTTCTGCTAGGTTTGTTGCGATAAGTGAGCGTGTTGATATGTATTTATACTAGAGAAAGCGAAGTCCAAGCTGGATTGGAGTAAATGATGGTCAGGTTGGTGACGATCCTTAGTTCCTGGGGGACTTCATTGCACCACCTGAGCCCGGCCACTAAAACAGTTCTCTCTCCCGCACAAATAAACATTACAGTTATTGTGGCCTGTTTCATTGTGCTTGAGTTGCAATGCAAGTTGCTGTCTGTGGTCTTCATCACAGAGCTTTAGGAAGTTTTTATATAACCTCGGCTGAGGCCATGGAGCACCCAGAAGACAAGGACCAAGATCTTGAACATAATTTGACATTCGGTGGGCAGGCCATGCAGGGAGTGGAGGACAGGCGTGATATGCTCACAGGAGCTTGTGTTGCAGAGGAGATGCACTGCAGCGTTCTGTACCAGCTGAAGGTCCCCCGGCATTGATGGTTTCATGGCCAGGCAGATCACATTGCTGCAGCCCCGCTGAGGGGTGACAAAGCTATAAGTAACTGAGGCCAGATGTTTGTCTGCCAGGAAGGAACAGCATCTCCTAGCCAAGGGGAGATGATAGAGACCATTACTTGTGGATGCTGCTATGTCGGAGCTTAGTGTTAGCAAGTGCTCCTTGACTATGGCCTGAAATGACAAATTGTGTTGATGGAGGAGTTGATCAGAGGACAGTCAGAGGTTCTTGAAAAATCATAAACAAATCCCATCACAATGTGGGAATCTTATCTCAGCCTCTTGCCCTACAAGACTCTGTTCCAGGAATGTGATTTATTCTCTGCTTTATAACCATTGCATATTCCCCTTAAACAGCCACTCCAGCCTGGCCTGATGCTCTGAGGTTCATGGGAAATGGCAAAGATGATATTCACTTGGCGAATCCCTAATCAGGGCACTTTTAGGATTTCTTGCCTGTGTGAATTCTCATCCCGATGTGCAGAAAGAATAGCAAATATGTCAGGCGACCAGATTGACTTAACAGGAAGGCCAAAGCACTATTGGAGTTGCAACTAGCAAGGGATATGAAGAGTAACAAGAAGGGCTTCTACAGGTATGTTAACAACAAGAAGAAGGTCAGGGAAAGTGTGGGACCCTTACTGAATGGGGAGGCAACCTAGTGAGAAATGATGTGGAAAAAGCTAAAGCACTCAATGC
The DNA here is from genome assembly GCF_965152275.1 of Natator depressus. Lineage (NCBI taxonomy): Eukaryota > Metazoa > Chordata > Testudines > Cheloniidae > Natator > Natator depressus. The sequence goes on from NW_027439787.1 coordinate 158,898, forward strand.
TTTTTTTGCCTTGGTCTTCACAGACAAAGTCAGCTCCCAGACTGCAGCACTGGGCAGCACAGTATGGGGAGGAGGTGAGCAGCCCACAGTGGTGAAAGAACAGGTTAAGGACTATTTAGAAAAGCTGGACAAGCACAAGTCCATGAGGCCAGATGCAATGCACCCGAGAGTGCTACAGGAGTTGGTTGATGTGATTGCAGAGCCATTGGCCATTATCTTTGAAAACTCATGGCGATCGGGGGAGGTCCTGGACGATTGGAAAAAGGCAAATATAGTGCCCATCTTTTTAAAAGGGAAGAAGAAGAATACGGGGAACTACAGACTGGTCAACCTCACCTCAGTCCCTGGAAAAATCATGAAGCAGGTCCTCAAGGACTCCATTTTGAAGCACTTGGAGGAGAGGAAGCTGATCAGGAACAGTCAACATGGATTCACCAAGAGCAAATCATGCCTGACCAAACTGATTGCTTTCTAGGATGAGATAACTGACTCTGTGGACATGGGGAAAGCGGTGAACGTGATATATCTTGACTTTCGCAAAGCTTTTGATATGGTCTCCCACTGTATTCTTGCCAACAATGTAAGAAGTATGGGTTGGATGAACGGACTATAAGGTGTACAGAAAGCTGGCTAGATTATCGGGCTCAACTGGTAGTGATCAACGGCTCCATGTCTAGTTGGCAGCTGGTATCAAGCAGAGTGCCCCAGGGGTTGGTCGTGGGGCTGGTTTTGTTCAACATTTTCACTAATGATCTGTCTCGATGCTGGGTTGCATTGCACCCTCAGCAAGTTTGTGGATAACACTGAACTGCAGAGAGAGGTAGATACGCTGGAGGGTAGGGATAGGGTCCAGAGTGACCTAGGCACATGGGAGGATTGGGCTGAAAGAAATCTGATGAGCTTCAACAAGGAAAAGTGCAGAGTCCTGCACTTAGGATGGAAGAATCCCATGCACTGCTACAGGCTGGGGACTGACTGGCTAAGCAGCAGTTCTGCAGAAAAGGACCTGGGGATTACAGTGGACGAGAAGCTGGAGATGAGTCAGCAGTGTGCCCTTCTTGCCAAGAAGGCCAACAGCATAAAGGCTGAATTAGTAGGAGCATTGCCAGCAGATGGAGGGAAATTATTATTCTCCTCTATTCAGCACTGGTGAGGCCACATCTGAAGTATTGTGCCCAGTTTTTGGGGACCCCACTACAGAAAGGATGTGGGTAAATTGGAGAGAGTCCCGCGGATGCCAACGAAAATGACTAGAGGGCTGGGGCACATGACAAATGAGGAGAGGCTGAGGGAACTGGGCGTATTTAGTCTGCAGAAGAGAAGAGTGAGGGAGGTTTTGAGAGCAGCCTTCAACTACCTGAAGGGGGATCCAAAGAGGACGGAGCTCGGCTGTTCTCAGTGGTGGCAGATGACAGAACAAGGAGCAACGGTCTCAAGTTGCAGTGGTGGAAGGTCTAGGTTGGATATTAGGAAACACTATTTAATGAGGAGGGTGGTGAAGCACTGGAATGGGTTACCTAGGGAGGTGGTGGAATCTCCATCCTTAGAGGTTTTTAAGGCCCGGCTCAACAAAGCCCTGGCTGGGATGATTTAGTTGGTGTTGGTCCTGCTTTGAGCATGGGATCGGACTAGATGACCTCCAGAGGTCTCTTCCAACCCTGATATTCTATGATTCTGATGTTTAATCAGGTCTGAGCTATAATGAAATTTTTTACCACAGTTCAGGGAGGCATTTATAGGGTTTCTCTCCTGTGTGTATTCTCTGATGTGCAGTAAGGTCTGAGCTCTTCCTGAAGCTTTTCCAAATATCACAGCATTTGAGGGGCTTCTCTCCAGTGTCACCCTCCAATGCCTATTAAAGCGGTCACTGTAGCTTTCCCCACACTCAGGACATTTATAAGATTTCTCTCCCGTGTTTTTTCTCTTCTGTGTGAGAAGGTTTGAACTGTCCTGGAAGCTTTCTCCACAGGGCTGTTCTCCCGTGTGGATTCTCTGATGTACAACAAGCTGTGAGTGCCGAGCAAAGCTCGTCCCAACTGGGGGCATTTGTAGGGCTCCGATCCCCTGTGGATTCTCTGATGGTGAATGAGGGCAGTGCTGCGAGAGAAGCGTTTCCCACAGGCAGGGCACCCACAGGGTCTCCCTCCGGTGTGCTGTCTCTGATGTGAAATAAGCTGGGAGCTCCGACCAAAGCTTTCCCTGCACTCGGCACATCAATAACGTTTTTCTCCCATGTGGATTCTCTGCTGTGCGGAGTAATATGGGCTGAAGTCCCAGCAAAGCTTTTCCCACAGTCACCAAGCATATTGGATCTGTCTCAGTGGGGATTCTCTGCTGAGCAGTTTCTTTGGTTTTTCCAACCCCTCTGCTCCGGTGAGTGGATTCACCCTGTCTCTGCCCTGGCTGTTTCCCTGTTGCCCTGTGCTGTGGGCTGAGTCTTCCAAGTTCTTCCCATCCCTGGTCTCCAGCAAACGTTCCCTTTGGCTCTTCCCAAACTGTCCTGTGCGGTTCCACTTCCTCAGGACTCCCAGTGACAGAGTGATTTCATATAGCTGCCTTCACTTCCCCTCTAGGTCACGGGTTTGCTTTCTGCTTTGTGGTTTGTTTGTTTGTTTACCAGTGTAACCCCAAGGAGATGACCTGGGGCTCTGCCTGCTGGCAGCTCCGGGAGGGGCACTGTCCCTGGCAGGGAGGGGGAGCCAAGGCAGACTCAGAGAAGCCCTTCCCAGGGAGCTCAGGAAAGGGGAGAAGCCATTTTTGGAGTCAGTCTGGAGCCAGGCAGGGCAAGGGCAGGCCTGGCTGTGTGGGGCGCTGGGGAATCCCAGGCCTGCATGCAGGGTTCCCCCAAGAACTGGCCTCTAGGGACCTGACAGCAAGATCCCTCCGCTGGGCTTTTCCCTCTCCACTGATGACTCCCAGTTTGTAGAGTTTTGCTGGGAAACTTCCCCAGCCAGGCTGAGTTCGCCCCCAGCTCCCTAGGGGAGACCAGTCACCACATGGCCAGCTCTGCTCTGGCTGCTAGTCCAGGGCTGGCCTGCTGGGAGTGTGCCTGGACGCTGGGCTAGGAGACGACAGTTTGCAGTTTAGTCCAGTTCTGTAATGTGCACCTTGAGTCCTGCACCCCTGTGTGGTGAGGGGAAATCCAGGGACAAAGCCACTTGATTCGGGCCTGAAGAGGCTCCCTGCCAGCAGAGATCAGCCCCTCTGCCGTGACCGAGGGGTCCAGAGTCATCTCTGAACCTGAGGATCATTCATGGAGTTTGTGAGTGCACCATCTTTTAGTTCGTCAGTCCGGGAATTTGTTTTGGGGACCCCCTACTCCCTGAACTGTGTCCTCAGGCCAGGGAGTACGGGTTTGGGGATTTTATCACTGGCTGCATAGTAAACCCGTGGAGGGACTGACTACCTCCTCCCACTTGTGAGTCCTTTGGGCTGTACTGAGCCCAGTCAGCCACGCTGCTAAACCACTGCAGGGAAGATGTCGTGGTCATAGGTCATCAAGGGCCCCAACAAAGTACACGTACCAAAGGGACACGATCTTACATTTGCTCCATCAGGTCACGTGACTGGGGAAAGTCACGGGTAGTGTCAGCGTGGGCACGAAGAATAGTGTTTTACCCAGTTATGTTATATTTGTCTCCGGTTTATGTCATTACTGTGTTGAGTATATTCTGTGTATTTGTGTGATTCCTTGGGAGTCTCCGACTTTTTGGCAGGTAAGTGGGGGTTACCCTGTGGTTGGCATTTTCCTCCCAAGCCGCCCTGGGGACCCTGCCGGGAAGGAGTGAGGGTGGTGGAGGCACCGCCAAATAAATTCACAGGGAAACACAAAGAAGAGACACCCTGCTGGGTGGGGGGCGGGACCCAGAAGAACCCAGACCTGTCCATCAAAACCTGTAAGCAGACTGGCGCTAAAGAAGGTAACCGCGTGGAGAGGGGGCGTGACACAAATACAAGAAACACTAGATGGAGACAGACAGAGGAGCCCAAGGAAGCAATGGGACAACACTGGTCAGCACGATCAGCTGTGATGACAGGACACCAGCACTCTCACCAGGGTCAGGTTTTTTGCAGACCCCTTGGAGGGATTTGAAGGAGGCTAATGAGGACTCTGGAGTTCCACTCCATACGGCTAAAGTACGATACTTGACACCCTGCAAGGCACTGCGTTTAGCCGTATGGAGTGGAAATCCATCAACCTCATGAAGAGACTTGCCCAAGTGCAGCCTCGTTATCCCTGGCCTGATTCTTGCTTGCATATTTACACCCCCCTCTGGAAATTTCCGCTCCCTGCCTCCGACGAAGGGGGGATTCGCCCATGAAAGCTCATGCTCCAGGACGTCTGTTAGACTACGAGGTGCCACAGGACTCTTGGCCGCTTTTAAGTGGTTACTAACATTTCAACTTTGCACCTTTCCCCAAATTCAAAGCTGTTAAGGACAGAAGGCCCCATTCTGATCATCTCACCTGGCCTTTGAGAAAGGCTAGATTAGGAAAGTGAGACACGAGGGGACATTTTAAGAAATGATTGGTTTTTAAACCCTATATTTAGTCAATTTTCTCCCAGAAAATTCAGCTGCCCTGTGAGTGCTGTTGGGCCGGAGCTGGAGTCTCTGTGTGAGGATCACACTGTGAGAGAGGCAGGTCAGTCCCGCTCTTTGTGCATTTTCCAGCACCGGCTGGGGACAGAACCAGGACTAAGGACCCCGGAGACAGGAGCTGGAGCACAGGTCTGCCAGGAGGTCGTTGCTGCCCTCTGCTGGCTCCAGGATGCGTCACACCCCAGTCCCTGCATTCCAGATGCCTCTGCCCACAGAACTGTCCTTTATCCTATGGTTACCGTAGGGGCCATGGGCATGAACCAGGGTCCCGCTGCGCTCGGCGCTGTACAAACACAGAACAGGCTATACCTGCTTTCTTCGTCAGGCGCTATTAAACTGTCTTAATTGCATTACAGTTTGACCAGCATTGGCTGTGATAATGAAGGCAAAAGCCGTGTTATAATGGGGGGCTGGGAGGCAGGAATTATGGGGAGAGCTGGTCAGAACCTGGAATTTCTATTTTAGGGGGAATTTTAATATATTGAAATTTGCTTTTGATCCAATTCAGAATGAAAACAAATATTTTTGAAACTGCCAATTAGAGAGAATTAAAAAAAATAATAATTTTAGAAAATATAACAATTTTGAAATTTCATTTAGTTATTTTAGAAGATTATTTTTACATCGTTTCTTGTATTTAATGGCTACTACGGACATATCAGAATAGACTATGTAAAACATTCTCTTTTATAAAATCATTAAGGGCAGCTGCTACTTAGGTACCAGTAGAAACATTTTAACTTTCTAGATCAGTGGGTCTCAAACTGTGGTTTGGGACCCCAAAGTGGGCTGCATACCCATTTTAGTGGGGTCACCAGGCTGGCTTAGACGTGCCTGAGGGCTTCGGTGATGGGGCTCAGGTTACAGGACCCCTGCCTGGGGCTGAAGCCCCGGGGCTTCGACCCCCAGACCCAGAGCAGTGGGGCTCAGGCAGGCTTGGATTTCGGCCCCCCGTCCTGGGGACATGTCGTAGTTTTTGTTGTCAGAAAGGGGTCATGGTGCAGTGAAGTTGGAGAACTCCTGTTCTAGATCAAACATCCCCTGTCAGCCGCTCCCTCACCCAGAGCCCCTGGGCTGCCTGAAACCGGCACAGTCGTCCTCACAGCCACAACAGAGTGAAACTGCACCGGATCACAGCAGCTGCAAGAGCCCTCCATCAAGAGGGGAACTCATCACGCAGAGAGGAGACAGCCCCAGCTCCTGGGAGACCACAGGAAGGTATGGATGAGCCTGGAGTGGGCTCCGGGGTGGGGGATATGGACAGGGAGCTCCCCAACCAACACCAAGCCCCCCCCATCCCTACACCAACTAGTGCAAACCACTGTCCACGCAGCTCAGACACTATTCATCTCTTAAAGGAAGATTTGAGGGGGATTTTTGACCTTTCAACTCTGGAGAAATAGGGGTAGTAAGGGTACAAGGCCCTGCCCAGAGTGAGCTGCTTGATGCCAGCTCACGCCCTGCAATGGGCCAGGAATCAGCTCCCTTTTGGGTGAAGGTGCCTGGTTCAGAGGCATCTTTAAGCCCAGCCACCCATGAGCAGAGGGGAAGGCTATAAAGTTTGCACTGGCTGCTCCTGTGCTCTCTGCCACCAGGAGAGATGAACCCTGGGCACCAAGCACCCAAATTCCCCAGGGAGGAGCCACGAGCACGTCCCCCGTTACACTGCGGTAGGATCCAGTCTCACCCAGGAGGTTAGAGTTAAACCCAGCAAGCCCTGCAGGCTGCATGGGACAGGCAGAGGGGCTGGGCCCAGTCTGCAGAGGCTGGTCAGGGAGGGGTCTCCAGGCCATCTGTGTCTCTCACCTGCCGCCCTCACCAGCCTGCGGTGGGTCCAGGCAGCCCCACGACAGGGGAAAGAACAAGGCAGCTCCCCTGCTGTGCTCCGACAACGAGTGCCAGGGGCAGCTGCAGCATCACTCCCCGGGACAGACCCAGGAACGTCACAGAGCGACTGGAGCAGGAGGGAGGATGGACCCGCTGCCCTGGCGTGTCTGCAAGGCTCTTACTCGGCGCCCGTGTGAGTTTTAGTTAAAAGTTGCTTTTGCCGATAAGCAGAAATTATAAGGTTTTGCTGTTGCTCGAGAAATTGCTTTAGCCCATGAGGGGTTATGATTGGTGAGATGTCTAGTCAGGTTTGAGTAAAACAATTGGCGAAGAAGGTATTGTAAGAAGAACTCTCATTTTAACTCTATACTGAGGGTGAGAAAACGAGCTCATAGGAAGGTAACTCGGGGATTCGGCTCAAGACCAGAACGGCTCGGATTTTTAACCCTTGCATGACCAGACTGTGGAGAAGCCAGAGCCCCAGATGACACAACGCTGACTGGCCATTAGGAGAGGTCTGTCTGCTTTATTGGGAGTGGTGAGCATTAGATGCTTGGTGAGTGTATTCTGCCGATCAGCTGTTGATTGCTAATAAATACATGTTGTTAAGGAAAAGTTAGCACATGTGACTCCATTTTGGTTTGGGACCCACCATTGTTTAAATGCCAGCACATCATACACCAGGAGGAGTAATCCTTAGATACTGAATCCATGTGAAAATCCTCCTCCTTGTCTCCAGCCTGCCTTGACTCCCAGTATCTGGTTTTTGTCAGTCTCTAACTCCCTGTCTCTTGGCCTTGATGTGAGGCCTCCCATCCTGATAATAAAAGTTACTGATGCATGGCTTTAGGACCATGCTGTGTAATTAACATACTGGTTTAGCACGAGGAATGCACCAAGCAGGGATAGGTGGTAGATAAGAAAAGGGTTTGTTTATTGGCTAAGGTTTCCGATGCACGAGGGCAACATGCTTTGCTAAAAAGTATATAACCTTTGTATAATCTGTATTCAGGGTCCCCTCCTGGCTAGCAGGGGGGCACCACGCTCGAGCGTAATAAACTTAGTGTCTTTTGGGAACTCTGCAGTTGTGGACTTTGTTTCTGTGCCTCAGCCTAGATTCGAACTGTGCGTCCTACCAGGTATAATTCACAGCACTGGTGTGCGTGTCCTACCAGGTGTAATTCGCAGCAGTTGTGTGCGTGTCCTACCAGGTGTAATTCGCAGCAGTTGTGTGCGTGTCCTACCAGGTGTAATTCGTAACAACAGCAGAGAACTGGAAGCAGCAAATCGGGGGGTCGTCTAAAGAGACTAGAAATACAACAATTTACTTCTGAAAGGAGAAGAAAAGACGACATTACCGAGCTGTGTAATGGGGCGACCTGACCCTCAGAGACTGCAAAGGGAAATCTCAGGGGCTCTGCTCACCTGGCCCCAGGGCTGTGTCCTCAAGACAGGCCTGTGGGAGAAGGGAAATCGCCAGAGAGAGGAGTGGGGCCCAGTGTGGATTTTTGGGCTGTGGCAGGGAATTTAGGTCCCGAGACTGGAGCCCTAAAGACGGAGTGGGTGAAGGCTCCCCACTGCTTTCAGGCTGAAGGAATCCTGGGTTGGTCAGTCTGTCCAGGGGGGTCACATTGCTCACAGGCAAAGAGAGGAGGAGAACTGCCCCCAGAAGGACACATGCGGATCCTGGAGAAAAAGAAAGAGAAAAGAGACCAGCAGCAGGTGAAGGTGGCTGAGTGGGGGATTCCCTTGTGTGTGTGACGGAGCACTTGGGAAGCTGTGTCCATTCAAACACACTGAGCTTTAAGATGGAGGAAGGCCGGACTTCTGTGACTCGGTAAAGGATTTAGGTGTCATAATGGACATACAACTCAGCATGAAATCCCCGTGCGATGCTGTGGCCACCCTTGGACGCACAGACAGGAGAATAGTGACTAGAAATAGGGCACTAGAGATATCTCTGTATACCACCATGGTCAGACCAACACCGGAATCTTGCATACAGTCGTGTTGGCCGCATTTTAAGAGGAAGAATGAAAAATTGGACAGGGGGCAGAGAACCCTCCCCCCCCACCAAAAAAAAAAAGGAGCTGAAAAGTTGCCTTTCAGTGCGAGACAAGAGCTGAATCTGTTCAGTTTCTCACAAAGAAGACCAAGAGGTCACTTGATGAGAGTGCGTAAATCCCCTCACAAAGAGAAACCTGGGTATGAAAGGGCTCTTTAACCGAACAGCGAAAGGCAGAACAAGAACCAATGGCTGGAAGTTCATGCCAGAGAAACTAACATTAGAAATTTGGGAAACATTTGAAATCGGGTGATTAAACATTGGAACAAGGTACCCAGGGCAATGATGGATTCTCCACTCCACGTGGAGGTGGCAGGAGGGGGCAGGGGGTGCTGAAGCAAGTGCTCTCAGGTGATACAGAAAACGATTTCTCTCCGGTGCTTGGCCTGTGGGCCTTGCTCACATGCTCAGGGTCTCACTGATCTCCATTTTTGGGGGTTAGGAAGGAATTTCCCCAGGTCAGATTGGCAGGGATGTTGGAGTTTTTGCCGTCCTCTGTGGCAAGGGGCACAAGTCACTTGCCCGGATCAGCTGGGTGTCATGTGTCTGGGGGTCACACTGGATTATTTTATTGTCCTGACTGGCCTGAAAATCAAGACCTGGATGTTCTGGCTCCAATGTTGCAGTGTCTGACCCGTGGTCACTCCAGCTCCCAGGTGCCTCTTCCTAGTCGAATCCCCAGCCAGTCTTCAGAGGACAGCAGCTGCCACGCAAGGCAATCGGGGCTGGTGGGAGTGACTCTGGGGCAGTCACTAGCCACAGAAAACAGACCCTCTCCCAACACCCCGACTGCTGGCCCTCAGGTCTCTGGCCGTACAGGAGATGGGCCAGGCCCCCGTGGGAGGAATGAGGGGGATGGAAACCCCCAGGATGGGGAGTTGTGTGTTTCAGCCATGTTGGTGTGTGGGTCTCACTCAGACCCATGCACTGTACCCACACGCAGAGCCAGTTCATATTGTAAAACCCCACACCCACGAGGGATGTGTTCATCTCAGCACAAGTTCAGCTTTAACCCGTTAGAAATAACCTTGGAGTTATTGTGGGGTCTCAGGGCCAGAGGACACCAGACCCCTGAGCTGTCAGTGGAGAGCCAGGTGACCCGTCAGCAAGGCCTTGTGCATGCTGGCCCTGGTGGGGGAGGAGGGGAGGCAAACACATGGCTAAGGGAAAGGGGAAGGTCACACACACAGCCGGAGCGCTCACCCCTCCTGCACCCCTGCCCCAGCCTGGAGCCCCGTCCCGCACCCTGAACCCCTCATTTCTGGCCCCAGCCCAGAGCCCGCACCCCCCATTAGAGCCCTCACCCCCTCCTGCATCCCACCCCCCTACCCCAGCCCAGTGATAGCGAGTGAGGGTGGGGGAGAGCGAGCCACCAAGGGAGGGGGAATGGAATGAACTGGGGGTGGGGCCTCGGGGAAGGGGCGGGGCAGGACCTGGGGGGGGAAGGGGTGGGGCTCGGGCGTGCACTTTTGTGCAGAAAGTTGGCAACCGGACATCAGGTGTAGCATAGATGCTGCCTTTGGTTTTGCCAGTGGGTGCCCCAGCCCGGCTCCGCCCTCTCCCCCAAGGCCCCAGCCCCAACTCACCCCACCCCTTTCTGCCCCTCCCCCTGGTTCCCCTCCCCTGGGGGTCTCCCACTCACTCCTTCCTGCCCCCTTCCTGCCTCCCCCCAACTGCCAATTTTCAGCCTATTTATGCACTTTTCATATTCTACTGATTATTGTTATTGGGTTCTTAATGCCATCATTAAAATAGTAACGAACTAGGTAAGGACATGATCAGGAGTTACATGGTTTTAAAATGATTACACTCAGCTCCAGGTGTCTTCACTAACAGCCCAGTGGAAAGACCTGAGGTTCGCTCCACTTTGTACCTGCCTGGGGCCTCTTTGGCAGCTGTGGGCCAGTGATGGCTGTGGGAAGGTGGCAGCTGCGAGGGACAAGCCATGGGGAGTCTTTCTCCTCCCCCTGCCCCTCTCTTCTTTCTTCTCCAAGTCTTTGCTCCCCTTCCTGATGTTTCCCCTTCTTGCTTCCCACCCATGTGCCTTTCCCCATGCCCCCGCCTGGTGGCTCGGTCTAGGGCCTGGCCCACCCACACACTCAAAGCGCAGCGGAGGCTCCGGGTAGGAAGGTCGCCCAGTGGTTCAGTCACAGCCCGGGGGGCTGGGTTTGGTTCTCTGCTCTGCCACAGACTCCCTGCTTAGCCTTGGGAAAGTCACTTCACCTCCGTGTACACTAGATCCCGCCTGGGGCTAATACTGACCCCGCCTCCTCGGCACAGTCCAGTCACGGCTGTGTGAGGAGGGGGAAACGGAGACACCAAGGTGGGCAGATTGGGGCTGAATTTCTCCACAGCCTGAGAGTGAGAGCCAGCCCCGCACAGGGGGAACGCACGGGGGGGAACGGGAGAGGGGGCTCAGGCCAGCCCCGCACGGGGGGGAACGGGAGAGGGGGCTCAGGCCAGCCCCACACAGGGGGAACGCACAGGGGGGAACGGGAGAGGGGGGCTCAGGCCAGCCCCGCACAGGGGGAACGCACGGGGGGGAACGGGAGAGGGGCTCAGGCCAGCCCCGCACAGGGGGGCGTCGGGGCTTCAGCGCCGCATCTCCTGCTGGGGTCGGGGCTCCCCCCCCCCCGAAACTGCCCTGCCCCCACCCGCCCTGGGCGAGCTGGGCTCCCTCGGTCCCCTGATGGCTGGTCACCCTGGTGGGTGCTGAGCACCCCTCTTCTTCCCCCGGTGCTCCCGCCCCAGAGCACCCAGAGCCGGCGCCCCACAACCCCCCCCCCCCGGAGCCGGCGCCCCCTCGCCCCACAACCCCCTGCCCCAGGGACGGCGAGGGGGAGCCACCGGGGGCGGGGCCTCGGAGCGCCCCCAGCCCCCCCCCTGGGGTCAGACACCGGCTGCGGCCGGGGCAGGAAGGGGGCGGGGCCGGCCACGGTCTGCCCGGGCTTCCGGCGTCAGACCTCCCCGCTCAAAGCGGAAGTCGCGGCCACAGGAAGTGAGGGCGGCTCTCAGGACGCCATGAGGAGAAGGTCAGAGGCCCCCCACGGGGCGGGAGGAGGGTCACGTGGGCGGAGCGGGTCCCTCCCCCGTCCTCAGCCACGTGTCGCCCGCGCCACAATCAGCCCGGCCCCGCCCCCGGCCCGAGTCTGCGCCCCCGACCCCCCCCCCGCGCGCTCCCTCAGGCCCCCCCCGACGCCTCCCACAGCCCCCCCCCCCCAGCCATTGCCCCGACACCCCTCCAGCCCCCCGCGGGCCCCCCCAGCCCCGCCCTCCATCCGGGGATCCCTCAGACCCCGCTCCCCAAACTCCCCCCAGGTCACCCCAACCCTTTTCCTCATCCCGCGGCCCCCAGCGTCCCCCGAAATGTGCTGCCGCCCCCCGCTCCTCCCCCCTCCTCAGCACCCCGCCCCACGGACTCCCCCCCCTTTCCCCACTGCTGGCCCCCCTTTCCCGGCCCCCCTCCCCCGTCCACCCCCAGCGTGCCAGGTTCCTCATCGCCCGTCTCGGCTACCCCCCAACCTGCCGGGTTCCCCTTTCCAGCCACCGTGGGGCCCTCAAACACGCCCCCACCCGCCCCTCTGGGGTCTCTAAATCCCCTATTCCCACAGTGCACCTTGGTAACCCTTCCCTCCTCTACCTCGAATCCCCCCATTCCCTTCCCTTGGGTCCCCCTGGACACCTCAACCCCACAGTCCGCCCCCCACATATATCCTGGTCACTCATTCACACGCTGAGCTAGTCCTTCAGGGGCCCCCACAGCCCACCAAACTTCTCCATCCATGAGCCCCGTGGCCCTGTGGCCGGGAAGGGGGGGCAAGCTCCCAATGTGGCTGGGCTGGGTGTGGGTGTGAATCTTTTCCTGTCTGGTGTGTGCTGGGCTCACAAAGACTCTTTGCTCCCTCCGGGTGGGGTGTGGTTTTTGGCCGAAGGTGACACCGTTTGGGAGCCCTGTGGATGCGACGGGGTGTCTGCAATGGGGCGTGTGTGATCCCACGGTGCCCCTTCCCCTCTGCCTGCAGAGCTGAGGACAGACGGGTCTGAGGAGCAGAGCAGGAGCTCTGGGAAGGAGAAGAGCGATATGAAGATGGCGTCTAAGACGAGGCCAGGTGACTTCTGTGGAGGGAGACATGCTGGACAATGCCAAGGGTTGGGGAGACAACCAGGTGTGAGCCCAGGGCGCAAAGAGAGCTGGGGGAGGGTGTCTGTGTCTGTAACACTTCCCTGTCCTCTCTCACAGATGGAGTCCAAGAGGGATAGGAAGGAGAGGACAAGCGCCCCAGTACTCAAGAATAATAAGGTGCATCCTAGCTGGGCCCGGGGCTCTGCGGGGTTCAGACCAGTGGAAGGGACAAGAGTCTCCTGTGCAGAGTGACGATTTTGGGTGCAGATGCACTGGGGTGCTTCTAATTGTAACTCCCAGAACATCATGGGAAGGGAGTTCAGGGTAGAGCCCTGGGGTGTGGGAGATGCGAAAAGAAGAGCCTCGCCATCACGGCAGTGTGTGACGATAACTTTTGTTTTTCCTTCTTGCGTTGTGTTTGGCACCAAGGGAAAAGAAGTGTGTAAGTGTGTGTGTGTATGTTGGAGGGTGAGGGAGGCGGGGACACAGTCCGTCCTGGTGGAGAGATGGAAAGCGAGCCAGAGCACAAGCACTGTTAATGCCAGGCAAAACCTGTTCAGCTGGGAGTGGAGCAGCTGTCTCTGTCTGTGAGAGGAGTGCTTGGTTTGGGAACGGCTCATCTCTCTTGGTGGGAGTGGTGTGTCCAAGCCCAGCAGGAGGTTGGATCCAGGAGGGTGACTCCAGGTGCTGAGTGACTTTAATTTCTCCTATTCCCCCTCTCTCTCTGTCTTGTCTTCTGTGTTGGACAACGCACCTTCTCTCTCTCTTTGTCGTGCCTCCTACTGCAGGCCATGGGCAGGAGAAGTGCGCATTGAGCCCCACAGGCTTGGTCTCGAGAGCCTGCACCATCTAGCAGGAGGGAAGAGAATCATAGCGGGTCCTGGAGGCGACAGTGGGGGAGTTGGGGTGACTGGCCACGCAGCCCGTTGGCTCTGTCTCTTTTCATCGCGTGGGGCTGCTCTAGAGCATGTGGGAGACGGAGGGAGGCCGAGCTCTGGCGCACCAGTAGAGATGTGGGCAGGGCTGCCTCGCTCATCGGTTATTTCCTGCGCTTGCAGATGACTCGCCTAGGAGCTCCAGGCGGAGGAGAAGCTGGAAGAAGTGGAGCTGAGCAGGCTGGACATCCCGGTAAGCAGAGATGAACAGTCCTGAGCTTTCTGCCTTTCCCAGCACTGGGTGTGAGTCAGCGGTGAGGGCACTCTCTTCCTCAGCTCTTCCCAGGTTAGTTTTCTTCAGAGGCCATGAGCTGCGCATGGTATTAAGGGCAGGGGAAGAGACAAATCGTCTCCTGTGCAGAGTGACTCCTTTGGGTGCAGGTGCAGAGGGGGGATTTCTAATTGTATCTGTGATGGCATAATGGGAGGAGGGTTGAAGCCAGAGCCCTGGGATGCGGGAGGAGCGAGAAGAGGAGCCTCGCCACCATTGCTTTTTCTTTCCCTCTTGTGTTGTGTTTAATACCAAGGGGAAAGAAGTCATGAGGACGGAGTCCAGCCCCGAGGTGAGATGGAAAGTGAGCGAGAGCAGTGAGAGCGTGAATCCTGTTGATGCCAGGCAAGACCTGTCCAGCTGGGAGCGAAGCAGCTGTCGCTGTGAGTGAGGTAAGTGTCTGGTTTGGGGAGGGCTCTGGTCACAGCCCCCCTGGCTCCAAGCAGGGACTTCCCGTTAGCTGGTGTGGGTTTCCTGCCTAGCTGTGGCTTCAAGGGAGATGATGTTGCTATTTGCAGGGGCTGATCATCTCTCTGGCCAGGAGTGGGGTGTGCTCCCCAGGAGAAGGTTGGATCCCTGAGGGTGACTCCTTGTTCTGAGTTTCTTTCCTTCCTCCTAGGTTTCTCTCTCTCTCTGTCTTCTCTACTGTGTTGGCCAATTCACACTCAAACTCTCTCTCTCCTTTCATGGACACCTATCATGTTCAGTTGCCTGCATCCTCTTCCTCTGCTCCCCCCTCCCAGTCTCCTCTGGGCTCGGCTGGGTCTATCTGCCTATGGGCATGGTCTCTGCCCTACTGGGAAGGACGCATACTGCCTGCCAGGCTACGGGGGTTGCTCCTCCCACTCCCTATCTTCTTAGAGAGTCTGGGGAGACTTCATTGGTGTAACTGGGTCACAGCGTGAGTGGCCAGTCGTGCCTTTTGGGCTGTGGGGTCTGAGACGGAGAGGGGTGGCTCGCTCTCTTTGGGCGACTTTGGGCACAGGAGAAGTGGGGCTGGGATTAGAGATGCCAAGAACCCCCCTAATCACTCTCTAGTTCCATTACTACATCACCCAAAAGCCTCGCTCAGGGTCCACACCCAGTGCTGGGTTTCTGATTAACCTTTGGTGGGCCCGGTGCCAACATATTTGTGGGCGCCCCATGGGGGCAATGGAGCATGGCGCGGGGGGGGGGGGGTCTGTCCTCAGAGCGAGGGGTCAGTCAGGGGCAGTATGGCATGGCAGGGGCAGCCCCGCTCCACCCAGCACGAGGGCACTATTTACGAACCAGCAGTTGCCAGATGCACAATGGCCCACCCAGCCCTGTGCTGCCAGCGTGCCCCTTCTCCTCGGGGGTGGGCCCATACTGTGCCACACAGCCCCCCTGCCCAACACTTGAACATCCCCCCTCCAATTCCCTATGGCCAAAGCCCCCCCAGACCCGCTGTGCCCAGCGCGCCCCCTCTCCAGACCCTGCCAAATATGCACAGCGCCCAGCACAGCACCACAACTGTCCAGCACCCCCAACAGAACCCCCACTCCCTAGTGCCCCAACACACACGTTCCCTGCCCCCTCACAGCCCAGCATCCCCCGGCTCCAGGCCCTCTAGTGACCCACTCCCCCAAGCCCTGCCTCCTGGCCCCACTCACTGGCCCTGCTGGGAGGTGAGTGTGTCAGCCGGGCTGAACCGCCAGAGCTGGACCTGGGGCGAGGAATCGCTCTGGCCCCTCGGAAGTGGTGCAATCAGCCAGTCCAGGGCCTGCCCCTGCCGGGCTCCATCAGGACCCATTGCCTGGAGGGGCCCAGCCAAGCCCCTCCCCCCGCACTGCCCTCCCCCAACCAGCCGAGACTGGCCAGGCTTCTGCATCAGTCCCAGGCAGCTCAGCTCTGGGGAGACAGGTGGGGCCCGACAGGCCTGCAGCTGGAGGTGCACTGGGGTCCTGCCAGGGGACAGAAAGAAGCTGGCAGGGGGGCCACGGGGTGGAGAGGAGCCCTTGGCCGTCCACGGAGCAGGCTGAGAGGAGTAAATGGTGGGCAGGGGTGGGGACCAGTGGGGTCTCGGGGTGCAGTGCATGCGGAGCAGGCCAGGGCCCCTTCTGAGCATGGGCCCGGCTCCATGGAGCCACTGGTGGTCTTGTTAACCTGGCACTGCCCATGCTTCGAAGGGGCTGTGGCCCAGCCCCTTCCACTTGCCATGTGCCCTCAGGTCCCCCTGCCAGCTGGCTCGTCTCCCCTCCCCCCGTCCACTGCTCGCTCCTCTCAGCTGGCCAGGCACGGGGCTCCTCTCCTTCCCCTTCCCTTCTCCCCCCCGCCACTGCTGGCTCCTCTCCGCCGCGGGTGGTGGAAGCTCTACGGCGAAGGCTCTTTTATCGGGCACTAGCTCTCTTAGCTCAGGGCATGGGGCTCCCACTGGTGTCTCTAGACTTTGTCCTCTGCCCCGTCTCTCCGAACTCCCCAAGTCTTGTGGAAGCGAGCCTGCTCCTCTCGCAGGTGGCTGACAAAGGAGGCTCCGGCCCGGTGAGGCTCTGGCATTGTGCAGAGCACGGTGCAGCAGGGACTTATCACTAGGGCCGTAGTTCTTCCTTCCCAGAAACAGGACGTACGTGTGGAAAATGGGGCAGCTCCCCCAGCCCCCCCAGGGCAGCGCAAGGTCAGTGTTTGTCAACAGGGATCAGCAGGAACTCCTACCCCTGCATGGGCTGGGATGGATACCTGGCTGTCCTGGGCCCCTAGAGGTGTGAGAGCAAAGGGAAGGTTTGTTTCTGGATTTTCCCCTTCGGGGAACCAAAGGAGCTTTTTCTCTGAGAGCTCCATGGGAGGAAGTGAAGGCTCAACCCTGGGCTGGAGGCTGGCAGCGATATTCTGCTCAGGGCTGGTGGGGGAAGCTCCCCGCAGTGAGGCTTAGAGACTCTCTGCTAAAATCTGGCCTGGAAGGTGTTAGTGTTGAGATATTTGTTCAGTGCTGATTGATGGGCTGTAGGAGCTCTGTTGGAAAGAGTGCCACTCTGTCATAAAAATAAAGGGAAGGGTAAACCCCTTTAAAATCCCTCCTGGCCAGAGGAAAAATCCTCTCACCTGTAAAGGGTTAAGAAGCTAAAGGTAACCTCGCTGGCACCTGACCAAAATGACCAATGAGGAGACAAGAGACTTTCAAAAGCTGGGAGGAGGGAGAGAAACAAAGGGTCTGTGTCTGTCTGTGTGATGCTTTTGCCGGGGATAGAACAGGAATGGCCTCTTAGAACTTTTAGTAAGTAATCTAGCTAGGTATGTGTTAGATTCTGATTTCTTTAAATGGCTGAGAAAAGAACTGTGCTGAATAGAATGACTATTCCTGTCTGTGTGTCTTTTTTGTAACTTAAGGTTTTGCCTAGAGGGGTTCTCTGTGTTTTGAATCTAATCACCCTGTAAGGTATCTACCATCCTGATTTTACAGAGGTGATTCCTTTATTTCTATTAAAAGTCTTCTTGTAAGAAAACTGACTGCTTTTTCATTGTTCTCAGATCCAAGGGTTTGGGTCTGTGGTCACCTATGCAAATTGGTGAGGATTTTTACCAAAGCTTCCCCAGGAAGTGGGGTGCAAGGGTTGGGAGGATTTTGGGGAGAAAGCCGTGTCCAAACTAAGTTTCCCAGTAAACCCAGTTAGAGTTTGGTGGTGGCAGTGGAGATCCAGGGTCAAAGGATAAAATTAATTTGTACCTTGGGGAAGTTTTAACCTAAGCTGGTGAAAGTAAGCTTAGGAGGTTTTCATGCAGGTCCCCACATCTGTACCCTAGAGTTCAGAGTGGGGGAGGAACCTTGACACACCCCCAGCTCTCAGTTCTGCTGACTTTGCAGGTGGACGCTGCCTTTTGGGTCCTAGTTCCTGTCGGGCTCCCCGTCTGCGTGCTGGGAGGAGCCATCCTGTTCTCTGTACAGCAGTGAATGCGTGTGCTGGGGCAGGGCAGGGCAGGGTGGAGGGAGCGGGGGGAAATAAGCCATAGGGAAGGAAGGGGGTGGGATGAGGAGGACTGGGGCAATAGGGAAGGAGCGGGGGGGTGGAAGAGAAGGGGCTAGAGGAAGCGGGGGCAGGGGGAAGCGGGGGCCCGGCATGCAGCATCCCCTTGGCAGTAGCTGAGGCTCCCCATTAAGCAGGCCCATCAAACCCTGACCCTGACAAGCCCCCACCTCCCCTGCACCTGGACCACCCTTATAATCCACCCGGACACCCACCCCACAGAGCCCCAGCCTGCTGCACTTGGACCCGCACTCCAATGAGCCCTACCTCCCCTGCACCCGGATCCGTCCTGCGCTGTGCGTCCTCCCCACACCTACACACCTCCTGCTGAGCCCCAACCACCTTCACTTGGAGCCCTCTGCAGAGACCCACTGCGCCTGCACCTGGAGCCCCCCAACAAGCCCCTGTGCATCCAGATCCCGCAGTGAGCCACCTCAGCCCGACTGCTCCACACAGAACCCTCTTACCCCACCCAGATCCCCTCACACTGAGCCCCTCCACACTTGGATCCTGCCAGGCTGAGCCTGTCTGCCCACACCTGGCGCAGGGGCAGTGGCCAAGAGTGTTTCTGGGGCAGGTTTATCCCTTCGGCTGTGTCAGGGTCGGGTGCAGCCTCACGGCCGAGTCCCTATCCCGGGAGGGGAGGGGGAAGGCTGCAGGGTGATCTCCCACCTCCACGCAGCCAGTGGCCTCTGCTCCCCACTGCCAGGCGGGAGCTTCCACATTCATTTATTGACAAATAACATTTGCAAAATTTTCAAATAGTGCACAGAATTTTTAATTGTTTGGTGCTGAATTTCCTCAGGAATATGGGGTGCTGGGCAGTTGTGGGGGGGCTGTGAGAGGGGCACTGGGCAGTGGAGAGTGTTGGGCACAGGGATCTGTGAGCCAGATCTCTGGGTGAGGGTGCACTGGGCATGGGAGTTGCTGGGCATAAGAGGGTGGGGAGCAATGGGCAGGGGGGTGGTATGGCAGAGCACGCTGGCAGCGCAGGGCTGCGTGGGCCAGTATGTGTCTGGTGGCTGCGGGTTTGCAAAGAGTGCCCCTGTGTGGGGCTGTGCAGACCGGAGCTGTGTCTCCCTCCCCCACCTCCCTGTGCCTTACCCCTGGCCGGCCCCTGGCTCTGCTGATCAACCCCCCCTTGTGCCATACCCTATTCCCCCATGGGGACCCACATATATGTTTGGTGCCGGGCTCACAGAAGGTTAATCGGGCCCTGTCCACACCTTGTGCTGGGCACTGCACGGACACCCAGAGGGCCGGCAGGATGCATGAGGAGGTAGATGAGTGTGTGAGGCAGATGGGTGAAGGGCTGTATGTTGCATACAGTGGGGGCGGATGGGGGGCTTTAGGGTTGGATGGACAGCGGGACAGGTGGAGAGCTGCAGGGACGGGTGGTGACGTCACGGGCCAGAGGTGTGATGGGTTCAGCTCATGGGTGCTGGCCCTGTCATCTCCTGCCCCCATCTGCCCTGGACTCTGCCCCGTCTCTTGCAGGCAGCACTCAGCAGACTCAGGCCCTGTAGCGTTACACTGGTGCCTCCATCCCGTGCGTACACCTGTGCACAGGGTGCTGCTGGAGAGCTCAGGCCTGGCCAAGCCAGCGGGCTCACGGCTGCTGAACCAGCTCCTCCAAAGACTGCCCCAGATCTCCCCCTGCTTGGGCAGCAAGACCCTGGCAGAAGGGGCTCCTTGTCCCTCCTTGCACCCAAAGCAGCCTGCTCGGCAGAGAGACTGAGGTCCCCTGCCTCCGCCCAGCCTCTAGCTGGAGCTGCTCCAGCCCCGAATTGCTGGTATCCCAGCCTGGCTGGAGATGGTGTGATGTCCTCGTGGAGTCAGTTCTTTCTCCCTGATAGATTATGATTTTCCCCTCTGCAGTTAGTTGGTCTTTCTCTGCTTCCCCAGAACCTCTCCCCAGAGTCTGTCATTGCTTCCCCTAAAAGCTGCTTCCCCTTTGGGTCTCTGTGTTCTGGGGTCTCTACTGTCATCGGGGACCCTGGGCTATGGGCAGGTGCTCAGCAAGGTGAGGTTTGTAACTCAGAGCTTTCGCCATCAGAAATTTAATTAAAATTAACCTTTGCCTCATTTCTTAAGGTGCAGAGTAACACACAGGCACACGCCTGCTCACCGGGGGTATGTGTGGGTCGGTGTCAGGGTGCTGGGCCCCCTGGTGCCCAGGTGAGGCAGTGCATGGTGAATAGCGCTCCTGTTGGGGCACTGACCCCTGCTGGCCAGGTGGGATAGTGCCCTATGTGTATCTCCCCCCAGCACTGTGATAGTGACCCCTGCTGGCCAGGCACGGGAGTGCCCTGTAGGTGCCTTCTAGTTGGAGCAGTGACTCCTGGTGGCCAGGTGCGGCAATGCCTGGCATGTATCCCCCCTCTCATTGCTGCAGCGACCTCTGGTGGTCACTGAGGGCAACTGCCTATGTGACCCCACCACTACCATTGTGACCAGCCTGCAGAGTAAAGGTGTGGCCGAATTACCGCTGCCGCGGAAAGACGAGGGCCGCCCTGACGGCACCCGGAATGGCCCCTTTCCCAGGGCCGCCGCAGCACCTGCTTGGAACGCTGGTGCCTGGAGCCGGCCCTGCTGTGCTGGAATTGGGGGGGAGTCGGGGGCAGCAAAGCAATGGCTCTTCCCCGGGGGCTGCCTGCAGGGGTTGGTCCCTTCCCACTTCCGGAGTCATCAGCCCTGTAGGAGCAGGCAAGCGGTGGGAGTTCCAACCTTCCCAGGTGCGGTGGGGCTCGGGCTTCAGGCTTCTGCCCTGGGATGGGGGGTGGGGGGGCTCAGGCAAGATCCATGGAACGTGGGCTGGGGGGGGGAGAAGTCTGTAACTCATGCAGTTATCGATATATGTGTGACCTCAAATATTACTAATCTGCCCCCCTCACCAAAAAACCCCCCAAACCCAACCAACCATCTCCCCAACAGACTCTCCATCTGGAAAGCATTCATCCCTCACACTGATGAAAAGACTCACAGTAGAAAGAGGATCAGCTTTTAAAACAATCCTCCTGCAAGACAAAGAAACTCACATCTTTAGACTCAGAAAACACTCCCAAGAAACGTTAATAACATGTTGTCATGAAGAAATCAAAGGGACAGGGGACGGGGTCCGAGGCACCGGAAGTGGCTGCGGCAGCCCTCTCCCGGCTGCCCTCCCCCCTGGACCTGGGGCGACGGTCGGGTTCCAACACGGGGGAGCCGGAGTGGAGTGCGGGGTGGCTGTGGACAGAAGGCCAGGCCTGGCCTTTGGGGGCGGGGGAAGGGGTGTGCTCCATGCATAATTCTGGGGGGTGGGGCTGAAGGGACACCCCAGGGGTGTGTGATGAGGGAGGAACTGGGGGAGAGGAGACTGGCAGTTAAGGGGGGACTGCAGTGAAGGGGAGTATGTGGTAGCAGTTGGGGGGCTGAGGCTATTTGCGGTGGGGGGATCGGGGAGCCTGACTAAGTGGGATGCGGAGGCTGTGGTGTGGGGGGTCACAGAATTGTCTGGTGGGCTTTGGGGGAGGACTCCATAGCTAGCGGGGCCCAGAGTGCCACGGCCAGGTTCTGGGGGGTCAAGGTCTGGGATCCAGTGGCTCCTGTGAGGTGCCAGGGCTATAGTGACTGGCAGGGGGCTGGGCAGCAGCACCAGGCTCCTTGAGGAGGGGCTGGGAATGAGGACACTGAAGGCTATGGTGGGGGAGGGGAGCCCGGACAGCACCATGGCCATTGCAAGGGAGGTTGGGGGGGGGCATTGGAGAGTCTGAGGGGTTGTTGCTTAGGGAGATGCTGTGGGTGTGCGGTTGCCAAGAGGGACCCCCCACCTTCCACAGCCATTGCTGGGGGGCTTGTGGGGGGACCTCAGGGAGGAGGTTTGTGCTGAGGTGATTGGAGCCGGAAGGGGCTGGGGCTGTAGGGATTGGAGCAAGGCAGGTGGGGGCAGTGTGGTGGGGAGGGCACTGCAGCCATTGGGGGAGGAGGGACCTGGAGGGAGCTGGGTCCGTAGGGAGGGGGGTAAAGGGGTGCGGAGGTTGTAGCAAGTGTGGGCCAGGGGTTCCTTTTGTCAGTAGCGGGGACTGGGGGTGCGTGTGAGACTTGTGCCATCCCCACTGAGAAGCTGACAGGAGGGGACATATAGGAGAGGTAGGGAGGCAGAAGCAGCTGCCCCAGGGGAGGTAGCAGAGAGTTTGGGTGGGGAGGGGGAGCAGCCTGGAGGAGAGGTTGGCTCTGGTGCAAAGTAGTGTGTTGGGAGGAAGAGAACGCACGTGTAAACACTGATTGAAATGACACAAGTGCCACTTTCTCCTGCAGCCAACCCTAGGGGCCGCAGTGACAAGAAAAGGATTTACAAGTAGGAAAGTGAGATTGAAAGGACAAAGCTTAGCAGGGGGATGCTGAGCGTAAGACCTGAAATGTATCCGTGTGGTTCCCAGGATCAACTCTCAAGAAATGGTCTTACAGTCGACAACCAAAGCGCACCCAGCTGAAGCTCTGGGCAGCCCTTCACAAGCGGTTCTAAAAAATACTTCAACAGAAACTCTAGACTGGAGCCTGCCCCCGATCAGAGCAGGAGCCCCAACGCACCTCTGCTCATTGACCCCCGCCCCCCACCCAGCGCTCGCAGGACAATTTAACTGTCACAGCAGCAGCCGCCGTGTTGAGTTTGCTGTGGCCATAAGTTCAACTAAAGCAAAAATGTGTTTGGGAATCACGGGACTGGATGATAACGGCCTAGTGGCCTTAAAATCCCTGGCTGGTTTAATGCCTTGGACCCCTCTCAGAAGAAGCTGCTCACAGGGTAAGAGGCTCCTGTGACACTTGAAAACATGCAGCAGGTCTACTGCTGGAAGGGCAGGGCCAGAGGAGAGGCCCAGCAACCTGCCCCAGGATTTGGCATTTCCTCAGGATTATGGGACCTTCCCTGAACACTGTTAGATGCATTAATTGATTTTATTGGGGGAGGGGGGACTGTTAGACAGTCATTTACAATTTTTCTCTTTATAGACTTAAGCAACCAAATAAAATATTGTAAACTGCAGAATTCTGTAGCTCTGGTCCCTGTTGCTGCTGCCCCATTCTGTAGCCCTTGGTCCCATTTTACTCCTTTCTTGCTGTCTCCATTGGATTGGTCTGTAGGATGAGCTCATGGGCAATACGGAGCCAGCTGGGCTTGCCTGAAGAAGAAGTGGAGCTCTACAAGGTATCTGCAACCCTAGCTCCCCTCCCAGGGACTACAGCTGGCCAGGACAGCCCATTAACTGCATTGGAGGCTTGCTCCTCCTGCGTATTTCCTCTCCAGGTAGCTTTTCTTGCTAGCAGGGTACCAATCTCATGCAATGAGCGACATCTGGTCTGTGCTGCCTCTGCCCTCATCAATCTGCTGCAATGCTGTCAGAGCAATATTGTAACTGCTCACGCTGTGGCCACTGTGAAATTGCTATGACTGCATGGGCAGACAGAGCAAAAATCCATTGGAGAACTGCTCATCTAAGCATTTCTTCAATTCAGGTAATTATGGATCTAAATCCCCATGACTGCTCTGAAAGTCTCAGCCTCCGTATTGCCACCAGGTGATTTTATCATGGGTCTCATGGTATTTGGGGTTTCCAAGAGCCCAGCTCCTGGCGTCCAATGGCTCGATGAGAACTTTGGCTTTCATTTAAGAAAAATAAAGTTAAGTTTCGAGCCCTAGTGGATGCAGAGAATTGAAAATGTGAGCTCATTCCACCCGAAAGGCTCAGGAATCAAACAGCAAAGAGTGCCCCTTACATGAAGGGGGACCCTGGGGAAGAGCAGACCCCCAGCCCAGCATTAAAAGACAAGACTATTTCTGTAGAAGGCTCAGTGGGGTGAGGTGAATCAACTTTCTGGTCTAGACAGGTTCTCATAACATGCTCGGTAGCTTTCCTGCCGTTTGTCTCTTCTCACACAGCCCAGTTCTCTTCACCCCAAGCCCCATTTCTGCTGGGTGGAGTGATAGCGATCCTTGCTCTTTTCCCCTCATTCCCTCCGCCGATCCCCAATGTCTCCCCTCACTCCCCGGAGTGTTTCTAGGGCCTATCAGATCAAACCCCAGGAGTTTGGCTTTGACACCCAAACAAACCCAGGACTTTGGCATCCAAAATTTGGAGGCCTGTTTGTGATGGGGTGTAACTGGCCCCTTGTGGCCTCCTCCTGGTGGCCCTGCAGTCCTACTCCTTGCCCCAGGAAGGAGCAGCAGAGGGGGCTCCTCTAGGCTTGCCTAGAGAAGCCTCATGGAAGCAGCCAGTCAGAGCCCAGCAGCCTCCTAGAAAAAGGAGCTGCAGGACCTCAGCTGCTCAGTTCCTTGCTGGGGGTGGAGGAGCAAAGAAGGGTGCTCAGCTCTGGCCAAAAGGCATTTGATAGGCTGCACGAGCTGAACTGGGGAGTGAGAGGAACTGAAACCGTTACGAGGTAGAGGGGGGGAGAGGCCCAGGGAATGTAGCAGGAATTAATGAAAGGAAGCAGTAGGCGCTTGCTGTTGACAAGATCCCTGGGCTGGAATCTGGAGCTGTGAGTGGGCCTGGGTTCCCCCAGTGATGAAGTGGCCTGAGCCCTGGGCAGGGGACAAGACTCCTCTAGAAACCTGAGCAAAGGGCTGGATTTAAAAGGCCCTGAGATGGGGCTGAAGACCCTGGTGAGGGCAGGCAGGCAGGCAGACAGTTGGCTGAGCTCTTTGCTACCCGGGAAGGGGTTCATTTTTGACTGTGAGACCTGGCTGGAGGTGTGAGTCACTGCAGACATGCCTTGTGAGGTCAGCAACATACAGGGGGCACCAGGAGAGGGGGAAAGATTGCAGTACCACAGCCAAGTACTAGCAGGCACTCAAGAGACAAATACCACTCTGTTCCACTGGGGATAAGTGCTGAAATCATCATTGGGCCAGAGAACGTGAAGGACTCTGTAGTCCAGTGGTCAGGGCATCCACCTGGGAGGAGACCCTGGGTCTAGTCTGCCTGCTCCAATCACTCTTTCATTATTTATCCGCAGGAGAACAGCTTCAACAGGAGAAACGGAGGGAGCCCCAGATCAGAATATCCCAGTGGTTAGAGCCCCTCCTGAGACATGGGAGACTCCTGTTCAAATCCTCTCTTTCCCTCTGGCAGACAGGAAAGAACTGAATCTGGGTCTCCCAGGTGCCAGCCGAGTGCTCTGAGCACAGAGCTAAACAGTGTGAAGTGGGGACCACACCATCCTGCAGAGTTGTTGCAAGTTTGTTACCTCGCTTCTGTTCATAGTTCTGGTCATAGTAAAGGGTTTATCTAGACACTGAGCTCCTCATCACTAATGCTACATCGACACTAGAAGATGCTCTAAGCTCCTCCCATCTGCTTAATTGCCCCACTCGCCGTGAGAGGCGTAGCTCTGTCAGCGGGAGAAGCTCTCCTGCCGACACAGCGCTCTCCTCAACAGCGCTTCGATCGGGATCACTTACGTCGCTCAGGGGGTGGATTATTCACCCCCCTGAGCGCCGTAAGTGATACCGAAGTCAGTTCTAGTGTAGACAAGGTCTGAGATACCAGAGCAACTGCTGCTGCTGTTTCAACAGGAAGAGAAGGAGGAGGCTGCAGGATGGTGAAGGAGAGAAAATCAACACTGCAGGAGCAGGAGAAGGTAAAGACCAGGAGAATCCAGAAGCCAAGTCACCAGAGAGGCACAGGGAACCTCTCTGCAACCTCCCCAGAACTCTCATTTGAAGAGGGGTGTGGACTGTGGAATGTGTAGCTTTCTCCCAAAAAACCTGTGCTCAGTGCACCCCCACCCTCAGCTCAGTGCAGAGCGGGATGACGAGAATAGGCTAGAACCAGGGCTAAGGTATGTAACCACCCTATGTGGGCAGGAGTGGGGGGGAGCCTGTTTACCCCCTTCCCAGCCCTGCTGTGCTTGCAGTTTACCCCCGGTCCCTCTCTTGCTCCAGGGACCAACCCTAGCTCCTGCCCCACTGTGCTTTTGCCCTCAGACCCTGCCTTGCTCCAGTCAACAGGCACTAGTCCTCCCCCCATCCCCTGCTGTGCTCATCTTGCCCCGTCCCCTGCCTCACTCCAGCTTGGACCAATCCTTCCCCCCGCCCCCATGCCCAACTTTGAGGGTGGATAAAAATCAATGACTTTTTTTAAAAAATCAAATAATCTGATTTTTTTAATTTAAATTGGATTTTTGAGGAAAAAATATCTAAAGATTGTTTTAATTAAGGTACATCAGAGATGCTTAGTTTTGCAGTTCTCAAACTGTGGATTTCTCTCTCCAGAGGTAACATGCTTGTTAACAGCAAAAATGTTTTAAATAAATAAATAATATAGAGAGGTGAGAAGTAACAGACCTCAACTCTATTGTCCCTCTGCAAATTTGTGGACACAGGGTCAACCCCTTACCTCTCTCTAAAAGTGAAAAGTTTCAAAAAGTTCAATGAATAGAAGATTGTTGGGGGCAGAATAGATCTGGACAAGGAAAAGAAGTCTGGAGATAAACGTGAGAAGTGAGAGACATATGCTTTTTGTTAAACTCTTATGTTTGCTGTTGAGGAAAAATATCCAGAATACTTCACGTGGTTGTTTTAGTTAAATAAAGCAATTTAAATATCTGTCTGGGGATGTTCTCTTCCTAATACAGCCTGGCAAGAAAATCCTCCAAATATTAAGGATTAACCTGTTGAATTGGAGAGAGTTCACCTCCCAATAACTTCATAAATCTCTGCTTCAGTTACCTTTGGTAAATGAAATAACCAAACACTCATTCATTTTGTGACATAGCTGTAAAACTCATCTGAAAAGTTTTCCAAATAAATCACGGTTTAAAAATGTATAGTGTTTCCCTTCTAAAAGTGAAACCTACATCAAACTCTGAGTTGTGAAGAATGTGTATTAAGGTTATAACAAGCAACAAGAATGCACTTTTATGTAGAAAACCATGATTAAATGGAGTCTTCCTGATGAGTGATTTAAATCAAATCCACCCTGCCCGCTGTACTCTTGCCCTGGCCTCTTCATTCCCCAGGTGGGCCCACAAATATGTTTGGTGCCAGGCCCACAAAAAGTCAATCCTGCCCTGTTCCTAGAATGAACCCTCATTGAGTGGGGCGATCCCCAGGGAGCAGCTCCAACCTCCAGCGTGTCTGGCCAGCGACAGGACATGAGCACGGCAAGGGAGGGGGTGGCAGTGACATCACACAGGCCTTTTGCAGGAGCTCAGCCGATTGGTCAAAGGTGGTGGGGAGGTGGTGACCTCACAGACAGATGCTGACATCAGCCAGGCAGGATGGGGAGGGGCCAGGGAAGTCTCCTTCTCGAGGTCTCTCCGTGAGGACTGAGAGGGGATCAGGGGTCACGTCCGTGAGCGCCAGGAGGAACCTCTGTCGACTTTTCTCCTTTCCTTTCAGTGATTTGACGAGAAAACAGATGTCCCTGTTGAGAAGGTAAGAGCCTGCTCAGGGCTGAAACCTCTTCAGTCGGATCCGTCTGGTGACAGTTGAATTCTAGGCATGGGAAACACAAGCTGAAGGAGGCAGAATTTTATTCCGCACCTAGAATTTTGTCCCTTAGAATCACTGGGGACAGGAGGGTTTGTCCGTTTTATTTCACCTTTTCCTCCATCCCTCCCTCCTTTCTCTTCTTCTCTTGCATCTTTTGTCCTTTCTCCTCTTCCGCTCCCAACATCAGGAGGGGTGTGTGTGTGACGGGAGAGTGCTCTGCAGCTCATGTCGTGGGAGGTCCACCCAAAAATGTGGGGCTGAAACAGTGCTCGGGCAGTGATCCCCACCAGTGACCTGGGCCATCCTTTGGGCTCTCTGGTGAGAACTCTCAGCCTCCAGTCCTCAGCCTCTACCCTGATTGGCTGAGCAGGGGGTTATTGACAGGGAGGAGACTCAGGTCCTTGTTGTTCTCTTTTAAGACCAAGTAACTTAGCAAGTCACAACCAGTCATATGGTTGACGAATTTTGCTGCTTCTCTGCATTAATTGCCTCTGAGCAGTTCATGATTCTCTTGAACATTCCAGTTCTCCTCAGATACTTGCTGAATAATTCCTGTGCACTCTTGTTGGTCTGGAGCTCATTTGAGAGCACT
The DNA here is from genome assembly GCF_965152275.1 of Natator depressus. Taxonomy (NCBI): domain Eukaryota; kingdom Metazoa; phylum Chordata; order Testudines; family Cheloniidae; genus Natator; species Natator depressus. Next base: position 186,764 of record NW_027439787.1, read on the forward strand.
TTATTCAGGTCATTTGGTGTATGAAATTGAAGATCCGATGGTTAGTTTGAAAATCAGGGCACTTGGGTCCTATTCCCAACTCTGCCACTGACTGGCTGTATGACCTAAGACAAGTCAATTCTCCTTTCTCAGTCTTAACTTCTCCCTCTTCCAAGTAGGGATAATAACGGTCCACTCCTACCTACCTCAGGGTGGGTGGAGGATGCGGATCCATTGGAGAGTGTCACTAGGAGTAGTGCATAATATGAGGTGTCCTATCACGTTTACTCAGATCAGATTATGACAGAATAGAATAGCTGAAATAGTCTATTTTATTTGTATTTTCTTATCTAAGTTTTGAGATCTAAGTATCTCCTTTTTGTGTGCGATGAGACAATTTAACACACTGTGACGAAGAGGAGATGCTTTTGTTTGGCAACAAAATCTTTTTGCAAAGAACTCTCATCCCACTTGTTATGATTTCCAGGAACAAACTGGTTTAATCTGAATGGGATTTTCTGACAGAAACGGTTTCAATGAAATTTCCCGCCATCTTAATTCCTGGGCTCTATCCCTGCCTCTTGGGGGTTTGTTGTCCATTAGGAGTCAGGACTGGTGGCTTCTCTTTCTGGCTCTGCCACCGCCTTGCTGTGTAGGCCCTTGGGTAGGTCACTTCCCTTCTCTGTACCTCAAGCTCCTCCCCATCTGTTCAATGAGAACAGGGACAATTCTCCAACTCTGGGCAGTCGTGATCCTGAGTGAGCTAAAGGGCGTTAAAGCCCTCTGGGAAGGAGAAAGGGGAGTTTCGCGGTGTTTAGCACCAAGGAATTCTAAAGTTTGCTAAAATGTCTAGTCTGTGGAAACAAGAAATGGTCAGGGCCAAATTTTTTAACCACTGCCTTTTTTAAAGCGCATTCAGGGATGTGAGTCCCTGCCTTTTAGGTACCTGGGGTTCTTTGCCAGCAGGAGAGAAGAGGTTCCTGCCTCTAGTTTTTTGGCCTTAACGAACCAGGTGCTGTGCCCCAGTTCTCGTCTGAGATCCCTGAAAAAGAACATCTTCCCGTCCAGTCACAAGACAGGACCTATCTTTAAAAGGGGAACAAAGAGAACCCTGGGACTTACAGACTAGCTAGCTTCACTTCCATAGCTGGAAAGATCCTGGAATACATTCTTAAACAAGCAGTTTGTCAGCACCTACTGGATAATTCGGTTCTTAGGACTAGTGAGCATAGATTTGTCAAGAACACATCATTCCAAACCAATCCTATTTCCTTCTTTAGTAGGGTTATGGGCCTAGTGGAGGTGGGTAAAGAGCAGATGTGATCGATCTTGGTGTTACTAAGGCTTTTGACACAGTCCCATAGGACATTCTCACAAGCAAACTAGGGAAATGTGGTCTAGATGCAATTAGTGTAATGTGGGTGCAGAGCTGGTTGAAAGCCCATCCTCCAAGAGCCCTTCTCCATGTTTGGCTGTCCAACGGAGAGGGTGCACCTAGTGGGTCTGGCAGGGATCAGTCCGGGGTCTGGTACGATTCAATATTTTCATTAATGATTTGGAAAATGGAGTGGAAAGTATGCTTCTAAAATATGCAAATGACACCAAGCACTTTGGAGCACAGGACTGGAATTCAAAAAGGCCTTAGGAAATTGGAGACTTGGTCTTCTTGAGCCAAACTCCATGACTGGGCCCCTCTCTATGGACTGGGCTGAAGTGAAACCCCAGAGCCGAACACTCCTCCTCCCGGGCAGTGCGCTCCGACCTTTAATGGGCAGATGCTGCTTGGCACTGTCAGAGCAGCTTTTGCTGGGGGATTCTCCCAGCACTGTCCAATCGTGGAAAGTATTCAATCCCCATTTGACTGCTGTGGACAGAGCCATAGAGGGGGAGCAACTTGCCCAAAGTCCCACAAGAAAAGGAAAACAACCAGCAATGGAAGCAATAGGAAACCCAGCAATGGAACTCAGGAGTCCTGGCTCCCAATCCCTGGTCCAGTCACTCCAGCAGAGCACACTCCCTCTCAAAGGCAGGGGGAGCGGACACGAGGGCCTGGTGGTAATTGCCAGCTGTGGGAGGGAGTGTGCAGCAGTGGTTAGTGAAGGGGCCTGGAAATAAGGACTGCTGGGTCCCATCCCAGGCTCTGACACTTGGTGTGACCCTGAGCCAATAGCTTCCCCTCCCCAGGCCTGTTTCTCATCAGTCGGGTTGGGGTCGCAGTCCCTACAGCCCGGGGGGGCTGGGAGGCTCCAGGAAGGTGTGTAAAGTGCTGGGATGTCAGGATCCGGGAGGCTCTGTCACCTCCACACTAGCGCGGTGTACTGCACCCCCTGCTGCAGGCCGAGTTTCTCTGTCCCTTGGCAATAAGACAGACTCTTGTTTTCACAGCCAGTCGATCACCCAGTGTCATCACCCTGCCTGCTGGCTGGGTGGGGTAACTCCTCAGGTCACCACCACCCTCTCCAGCCTGCCTCGGGCTTGGAGAGTGAGGAGATGGGTGAGGGACGACACTGAACATCCTCCATCCATCGCTCCATCACCAGAGCAAGTGAGTGGCATTAGGGTTCCTCTGTGGCGTTCCCTGTCTGTCTGGGGAGAGGCAGAAAGAGGGGGAGAGAATCTCTCCCAAAGGAGATTGGATTTGCAAACAGCCCCCAGGAGTCCCTGGCTCTCAGACCAGGGAGGGAATTCTCCAGAGCCATCTCCAGTGTGTTTGGAAAGGTCCCAGCAATGGGGCTCCCAGCCCTTCCCTTGTGGGAGACTGTTCCCCAGGCTGAGAGTCTCTGAGCTGGGCCTGACACTGTGAGCTGCTGAGCATGGAAATCAATGGGGGGAAACAACGAGACCCTGACCTTGCTATGCCGAGGGAAGTGGGGAATGGTTTGAAGTGGGGAGTGGTTTCCCAGGAGAAGTCCGGACTCCTGGGTTCTGTTCCTGCTCTAGGCTGGGTGGGGCAGAGGGGGGAGGTGGGAGTGTGGCCCGTGATGGCAGGAGGGAGCTGCTTGTCCAAAGTAACTGATGGTCTTTGTGACTGACCCCAGTGCTCGAGAGGAGGAGACTCCCCAGTTATTGCAGCACCAGGGATGACGAGGGGGAAAGTTGGGAGCAGACCATGCAATGAACTTCTGCCAGTGTGTGTAGCTTGCACTCCCTGTACCCCTTTTGGGGAGGAGGGGGGGAAGGAGCTGCTCTGGCTGGGGCAGGGATGGGGAGGGACCAAAAAGGCTGGTTAGTGAGAGGCTGCCTTGAGACCAGACTCACGACTGCTCCCCGCTCGGGTCCCGGGTGGCCCGGCTCCTGAGGGTGTTCAGGAAGAAGGCTCTGCAGGTGGCCCCAGAGCCTGAGGGAAGCAGCTGCCATCTTCCCCAGGAGCAGAGCGGCCCCTCCGTCCCCACTGGTGGGGAAGGAGCTCCCGGCCGGGCCAGGAGGTGGAAGTGCCCAGCCTTCTGGCAGAGGAAACCCGCTCCCGGGGCAGATGTTGAGGTGGAGAGGCAGTGGCCAGGCCAAAATGGAGCTGGCCCAGGATGCGGCTGGGCAGGCAGGACCCAGCCCAGGAGCGGAGCCGGGCAGGGTGGCTCTGGGGCTTGTTGTGTGGGCAGCATCGGCCCCAGGAGCCCAGCCCTGATTTCCAGCACGAGGCATCGCCCTGCCTGGTCACTGAGGACCTTCCAGCCTCCCCAGGGCAGGAGGTGGAGGATCCCTGTCCCAGCACCAGGAGCTCGGCCCGCTCCCCATGGGACAGCAGTAGCGCCTGGGACTCGAGCAGCAGCCAGGCCGATGGATGCTTCTGCTTTGTTCCAGGTGAGGAGCCAGGCTGGGTGAAGAGGGTGCTGTGAACACTCTGGGCCCTGGCCCTCGACCAACGCTATGGGGGGCAGGTCCCCAGCCCAGGTGTCTGGTCTGAGCCACGTGAACCCCACTGACACAAGATGCTGCCACTTGGGTCCATGGTGCTCCATTGGGTGGGGCGGGGGGGAAGGCACCTCCCAGGGAGCCCAAGACAGTGGTTGGGGGGGTCTCTTTGCTATGGAGTCTAGAAGGAGTTGGGGGCTGAAGGCATCATTGAGAAGGGGGAGTGTGGGAAGGGAGGTCCCTGGCTAACTGTCTCTCTCCTGCCTAACCCCACTCCTGGTGGGCGCAGGATGAGGCCCAGAGGCTCGCTTTCCTGCATGCCATCTACTCCACGTGTCTTGCTGCACACCAGAGAGGGCAGGACACACTGGAGCCGCACTGCTGCAAGGTGGCTGTGGTGGAGAGGATTGTGGTGAGCGAGACACGGCGCCCGGCAGCTGAAGCCAGCTGGGGTATGGCTGGTGCTGGAGGGGCAGCTGAGGGCAGGGATTGCTGGGGTGAAGATAGGGGAGAAGAGAGGGGAGAAATAGTGGGCAGGAATTGGAGGAGTGGGAGGCAGGTGGGGGGATCCTGCTGGCTGGGTGGGGTGCTGGCTGTGTAATCTTCTCATTGGAAAGTGTCAGTGAGGCCCGAATCTCACACGCTCCTTTGTCTCCTTTGGGTTTCACAGGAGCTCATTGAGGAGCTTCTTGATGACTCTCCACCCGGAGCCATCCTGGCCAACTGCCTGATTGCTGTGGGCAACCTCAGGTACCGAGACTCTCTTGCCCAGTTCCCCTCACGCCAGTGCTCCTCAGGTCCACGGCTGGGAGTCACTGTCCCTCCCACGCCCAGGTCACCTCCAGAGGGTGAGTCCTCTGGCAGAGGTGACGGGAAGGTTCACACACTCCTGGCTGGGCTGTTCTTTTCATTCCAGTAACAGTGCAATGGCTTTTGGGAGAGGCTGACTCCCAGGATCAGATACAGGAGGGGAAACAGGGTCCAGGGAACAGGCGCTATTCCTGCCCTGCCACTGTCTGTCTGGGAAACCTTGGCCTTATCATTCCCTGGCTTGGTGCCTCAGTTTGCATTCTCGCCAGCCTCTGCCTATTTCCCTGCAGTTTCACATCCGTGTTGGTGCCAGTCCCACCCCTGCACTGCACAGTCTAATCCCGGCTCCTCTCTCTCTTGCCAGCACCATGACACCCGCCCTGGAGCCAGAGCTGGAGACCCACCTCCTTCGTGCTGCCCTTCATGCCGTGTTCACCCTGAGCATGGAGAAGGACCCCACCCAAGTCCAGGTAGATCATGCTAAAATCATGGCTTGAAGAGCTAGTTGTCATCCTGCCACAAATTCTTGCTAATTGCCTGCAGTGGGATGTGAATGAGAGAGGCCAGGATATGTGTTTGGGGGTCTCACCACTGCTTCCCACAGACCCCTCTTCCTATCCTGTGGCAGGTGTAGCCCCAGTTTCCCTAACTCTGACCCATGACTCTCCCTTGCTTTGCAGGATCTGCATAGGGTCTTGCCAGACATCCTGGATGCCATGCTGGGGAATCTGCTGGCAGAGTCCCCAGGCACCAACAGGCTCCACTACATCTTGGAGGTGAGTGTGATGAGAGGGGTGGGGGCAATTTTGCCTTAACTCTTAGATCCATTTTCCAGTCTGTCCTCCTAGCTGGGCCCACAGTGGGCCATCCTTGGTCAGGGCAGTTAGTGCAATGCAGTGTCAGGCCCTTCCTCCTGGAAGGACAGAGGAAGGAGCTGGGACTTCAAGCCAGAGGTCTGCCTGGTTCTGTTCAGCACTAACCACAGGGCCCCTGGCTGGCTTGGGGAGTGAGAGTCTGAACCCCTCCTGTGAGATCCAGAAGACGGTCCTCAGAGAAGAGTCACAGGCTCGTTCCTAGAGAAACAGGAGGACCCCACACAATCAGCCCTGAGATTCCTGGGGGGATTGTGCTCACACTCAGTCCCTTCACCCAACCAAGGACTTGAGAGCCAGGGAGGGGGAAGGGGTCTGTCTCTTTCCTGGTAAGCTGTTCAGGAATCAGGAGTTCAGGGAGGATGGGAGCAGCCCCAACACCGAGCATTGTCCCAATCTAGAGAGACAGTGACAAGTTGTGACCTGCAGGACACAACCATCATCCCGGGGCAACAATCCCCTTCTGAAGCTCTGCAATCAATGAACTAGATATTCCACCCCACACACAATGTCTCAGCCCCCTGGGGATGGGGAAGGGCTCATTAGCACAACACATGCACCGACCCATTGATCCTGAGCTGCCTCCTTTCCCCACAGCACATTAACTACTGGATCGTGCCCAGGGTGTCGTGAGAGAGAGCCAGGGCCATTAGGAGCAGCATGGCCCTGCTCAGATCCACCATCACCCTCCCTGCGTTCGACGACAGTGGCCACTGACCCCAGGCTCCTGGCTCCAGGCGCAGGTGGGCTGGAGCAGGTCTGGCGAGTCAGGCAGTGGCACAGGAGCTAGTGAACAGAGCTGTGGACGGGGGGGTTGAGGGGGAGTTTGTCAGGGGAGTTCGTCTTGTGGTACTTGTGTTTTGCTGTGGGGGGTGGGTTTTGGTGGGGTTTGTGTTTCCCAGATTAACAGGACTTAGGTGGGAAGTGTATGACAGATACAGAGGCAGCAGTGGGAGTGACCCATGTAGCGGAAGACACAATGGAGATGACTGGATGTGGAAGCTGCTGTATGTCCATGATCCTGGAGGGGGCACCTGGTAAGAGTTTTGTCTGCATGAAATGCCGTCTGCTCGAGCTGATGGAGGAAAAGATCCGAGGTTTGGAGATGCAGGTGGAAAGTCTGGTTGAGTTTAGGAAGGGGTTTGAGCAGATTATAGAGCAAAGACATGAGGTATCTGAAGGGAAAAGCTCAGACTTGCAGATGGAAGCAGGACTGGGGAATTCTGAGGGGAGACTGGGTGAGGAAAGTGGTCAGTGGAAGCAAGTGACTAAACGAACCAGGCAGAGGAAAAGACGAGCTAGTGAAGGAGAAATAGAGCTTAAGAACAGGTATGCAGAGTTGGAAAATGAAGAAGGGGCTCAGCAGGTAGTCACTGAAGGTGGAAGGGCAAGGAAGAAGAGAAGAGCGGCTAGTCCTATAGGAAAAGGGGAAGAGTTAATGGAGATTACACGAAATATGAGCCCCAGGAGGATACAGGGTGGGTTGAAGAGGATTACAAGAGAGAATAGGAATGGAAAGAACTTGCAGCCAGAGGGAACAGGGGATAGACTGGAGAATAGCACCGTCACTAGGAAAAGACAGGTCTATGTGATTGGGGACTCTTTACTGAGAAGAAGAGATAGGCCTGTAACCAGAGCTGATAAGGAGAATAGGAGGGTGTGCTGTCTTCCAGGTGCTAAGATACGGGATGTAGACCTGAGGTTGAAAAGGATTCTAAAGGGAGCGGGAAAGAATCCCCTAATTATCCTTCATGTGGGAACGAATGATAGGTCTAGATTCTCGCTGGAAAGTATTAAAGGAGACTATGCTAGGCTGGGGAAGACACTTAAGGAAATTGAGGCTCAGGTGATCTTTAGTGGGATTCTGCCTGTTCCTAGAGAAGGGCAACAAAGGTGTGACAAGATTTTGACTAGCAACAGATGGCTCAGGCAGTGGTGCTATAAGGAGGTCTTTGGGATGTCTGGCCACTGGGAGGCATTCCTGGAGAGAGGACAGTTCTCTCGGGATGGACTTCATCTGAGTAGGGAAGGAAATAGACTTCTCGGATGGAGGCTGGCACAACTGATTAAGAGAGCTTTAAACGAGGAATTAGGGGGAGATGGTTGGGAGATGTCCAGGTAATCTCCACGCCAGAATTTAGCGTTGAGAGGAAAGAAAATGAAGTAAGAGTGGATACAGCCGTGGGTAGGAGGAAGGGCAGTGTGGATACAAGTTTAATAGGTTATACTGGTAGTAAAATGACCGTGCCTAATAGGGTACAGAACGTGAGTGAGGCCAAACAGCAAAAATGAAGATGTTTGTACACTAATGCGAGGAGCCTAGGTAACAAAATGGAGGAACTAGAGCTACTGGGGCAGGAAGTGAAACCAGATATTCTAGGGATAACAGAAACAGGGTGGAATAGTCGTCATGACTGGACTACGGGTATTGAAGGGTATGTGCTGTTTAGGAAAGACTGAAATAAAGGTAAAGGTGGTGGAGTAGCATTGTCTATCAATGAGGAGGTAGAATGTAAAGAAATAAGAAGCGATGGAATGGATATGACTGAGTCCGTCTGGGCAAAAATTAAATTGGGGAAGAAAACTATTAGAGCCTCCCCTGGGATAGTGCTTGGGGTGTGCTATAGACCAGCGGGATCTAATGTGGATATGGATCGAGCCCTTTTTAATGTTTTTAATAAAGTAAATACTAATGGAAACTGTGTGATCATGGGAGACTTTAACTTCCCAGATCTAGACTGGAGGACGAGTGCTAGTAATAATAATAGGGTTCAGATGTTCCTAGATGCGATAGCTGATGGATTCCTTCAGCAAGTAGTTGCTGAACTGACAAGAGGGGGTGCCATTTTAGATTTGGTTTTGGTGAGTAATGAGGACCTCATTGAAGAAATGGTTGTAGGGGATAATTTTGGCTCAAGTGATCATGAGCTAATTCAGGTTTCAGAGTAACAGCCGTGTTAGTCTGTATTCGTAAAAAGAAAAAAGAAAAGGAGGACTTGTGGCACCTTAGAGACTAACCAACTTATTTGAGCATGAGCTTTCGTGAGCTACAGCTCACTTCATCGGATGCATACTGTGGAAATTGCAGAAGACATTATATACATAGACACCATGAAACAATACCTCCTCCCACCCCACTCTCCTGCTGGTAATAGCTTATCTAAAGTGATCATCAAGTGATCATCAAGGAAGGCCATTTCCAGCACAAATCAATGTTTTCTCACTCTTCCCCCCCCCACACACACACACAGAGACACACATACAAACTCACTCTCCTGCTGGTAATAGCCCATCCCTCTTTGAAACCTCTCTTTATAATGCGCATGATAATCAAGGTGGGTCATTTCCAGCACTAATCCAGGTTTTCTCACCACCACCCCCCCACACACACACCCCCCCTCCAAAAACCACACACACAAACTCACTCTCCTGCTGGCAATAGCTCATCTTACAGTGTGCACAGCAATAATCCAAGTTTAACCAGAACGTCTTGGGGGGGGGGGGTTTGTAGGAAAAAAACAAGGGGAGATAGGCTACCTTGCATAATGACTTAGCCACTCCCAGTCTCTATTCAAGCCCAATTTGCAAATGAATTCCAATTCAGCAGTTTCTCGCTGGAGTCTGGATTTGAAGTTTTTTTGCTTTAAGATAGCGACCCTCATGTCTGTGATTGCGTGACCAGAGAGATTGAAGTGTTCTCCGACTGGTTTATGAATGTTATAATTCTTAACATCTGATTTGTGTCCATTTATTCTTTTACGTAGAGACTGTCCAGTTTGACCAATGTACATGGCAGAGGGGCATTGCTGGCACATGATGGCATATATCACATTGGTGGATGTGCAGGTGAACGAGCCTCTGATAGTGTGGCTGATGTTGTTAGGCCCTGTGATGGTGTTCCCTGAATAGATATGTGGGCACAGTTGGCAACGGGCTTTGTTGCAAGGATAGGTTCCTGGGTTAGTGGTTCTGTTGTGTGGTATGTGGTTGTTGGTGAGTATTCGCTTCAGGTTGGGGGGCTGTCTGTAGGCAAGGACTGGCCTTTGGGGGGGGGAAGAGTGAGAAAACATTGATTTGTGCTGGAAATGGCCTTCCTTGATGATCACTTGATGATCACTTTAGATAAGCTGTTAGCAGCAGGACAGTGGGGTGGGAGGAAGTTTTGTTTCATGGTCTCTGTGTGTATATAATGTCTTCTGCAGTTTCCACGATATGCTATGCATCCGATGAAGTGAGCTGTAGCTCACGAAAGCTCATGCTCAAATAAACTGGTTAGTCTCTAAGGTGCCACAAGTACTCCTTTTCTTTTTTCTTTTTTTGAGCTAATTCAGTTCAAACTGAACGGAAGGATTAATAAAAATAAATCTGCAGCTAGGGTTTTTGATTTCAAAAGGGCTGACTTTCAAAAATTAAGGAAATTAGTTAGGGAAGTGGATTGGACTGAAGAATTTATGGATCTAAAGGTAGAGGAGGCCTGGGATTATTTTAAATCAAAGCTGCAGAAGCTATCAGAAGCCTGCATCCCAGGTAAGGGGAAAAAAATCATAGGCAGGAGTTGTAGACCAAGCTGGATGAGCAAGCATCTCAGAGAGGTGATGAAGAAAAAGCAGAAAGCATATAGGGAGTGGAAGAAGGGAGGGATCAGCAAGGAAAGCTACCTTATTGAGGTCAGAACATGTAGGGATAAAGTGAGACAGGCTAAAAGTCAAGTAGAGTTGGACCTTGCAAAGGGAATTAAAACCAATAGTAAAAGGTTCTATAGTCATATAAATAAGAAGAAAACAAAGAAAGAAGAAGTAGGACCGCTAAGCACTGAGGATGGAGTGGAGGTCAAGGATAATCTAGGCATGGCCCAATATCTAAACAAATACTTTGCCTCAGTCTTTAATAAGACTAAAGAGGATCTTAGGGATAATGGTAACATGACAAATGGGAATGAGGTTATGGAGGTAGACATCACCATATTTGAGGTAGAAGCAAAACTCAAACAGCTTAATGGGACTAAATCGGGGGGCCCAGGTAATCTTCCTCCAAGAATATTAAAGTGATTGGCACAAGAAATTGCAAGCCCATTAGCAAGAATTTTTAATGAATCTGTAAACTCAGGGGTTGAACCGTATGATTAGAGAATTGCTAACATAGTTCCTATTTTTAAGAAAGGGAAAAAAAGTGATCCGGGTAATTATAGGCCTGTTAGTTTGACATCTGTAGTATGCAAGGTCTTGGAAAAAATTTTGAAGGAGAAAGTAGTTAAGGACATTGAGGTCAATGATAAATGGGACAAAATACAACATGGTTTTACAAAAGGTAGATTGTGCCAAACCAACCTGATCTCCTTCTTTGAGAAAGTAACAGATTTTTTAGACAAAGGGAACGCAGTGGATCTAATTTACCTAGATTTTAGTAAGGCATTTGATACCGTGCCACATAGGGAATTATTAGTTAAATTGGATAAGATGGGGATCAATAGGAAAATTGAAAGGTGGATAAGGAATTGGTTAAAGGGGAGCCTACAATGGGTCCTACTGAAAGGTGAACTGTCGGGCTGGAGGGAGGTTACCAGTGGAGTTCCTCAGGGATCGGTTTTGGGACCAATTTTATTTAATCTTTTTATTACTGACCTTGGCACAAAAAGTGGGAGCGTGCTAATAAAGTTTGCGGATGATACAAAGCTGGGAGGTATTGCCAATTTAGAGAAGGACAGGGATACTCTACAGGAGGATCTGGATGACCTTGTAAACTGGAGTAATAGTAATAGGATGAAATTTAATAGTGAGAAGTGCAAGGTCATGCATTTAGGGATTAATAACAAGAATTTTAGTTATAAGCTATGGACGTATCAATTAGAAGTAATGGAGGAGGAAAAGGACCTTGGAGTATTGGCTGATCATAGGATGACTATGAGCCGCCAATGTGATATGGCCGTGAAAAAAGCTAATGCAGTCTTGGGATGCATCAGGAGAGGTATTTCCAGTAGGGATAAGGAGGTTTTAGTACCGTTATACAAGGCACTGGTGAGAGCTCACCTGGAATACTGTGTGCAGTTCTGGTCTCCCATGTTTAAGAACGATGAATTCAAAGTGGAACAGGTACAGAGAAGGGCTACTAGGATGATCCGAGGAATGGAAAACTTGTCTTATGAAAGGAGACTCATGGAGCTTGGCTTGTTTAGCCTAACCAAAAGAAGCCTGAGGGGAGATATGATTGCTCTCTATAAATATATCAGAGGGATAAATACCGGAGAGGGAGAGGAATTATTTAAGCTCAGTACCAAAGTGGACACAAGAACAAATGGATATAAACTGGCCACTAGGAAATTTAGACTAGAAATTAGATGAAGGTTTTTAACCATCAGAGGAGTGAAGTTTTGGAATAGCCTTCCAAGGGAAGCAGTGGGGGTAAAAGATCTATCTGGCTTTAAGATTAAACTCGATAAGTTTATGGAGGAGATGGGATGATGGGATAACATGGTTTTGGTAATTAAATATTCATGGTAAATAGGCCCAATGGCCTGTGACGGGCTGTTAGATGGGGTGAGATCTGAGTTACTCAGGAAAGAATTTTCTGTAGTATCTGGCTGATGAATCTTGCCCATATGCTTAGGGTTTAGCTAATCACCATATTTGGGGTCAGGAAAGAATTTTCCTCCAGGGTTTTTCGCCTTCCTCTTTAGCATGGGGAACGGGTCACTTGCTGGAGGATTCTCTGCTCCTTGAAGTCTTTAAACTATGATTTGAGGACTTCAATAGCACAGATATAGGTGTGAGGGTTTTTTTTTAGGAGTGGTGGATGAAATTCTGTGGCCTGCGTTGTGCAGGAGGTCAGACTAGATGATCATAATGGTTCCTTCTGACCTAAATATCTATGAATCTATGAATCTATGAAATGAGCTTGGCTTGAGTCAAGTTCTTGTCCTGGTTAAGTGAGGACTGTGGGCTTTTAAGGGGACCCTGCTCCAGATTCATGCCTTCCTGTCATCCTGGAGCAGACAGGGAAGCAAATCCTCATGGAGGGCCCTGCCCACATCCCTGTGCTCCAGGATCCCTTGTAGGGAGAGAAAATTAAGGGTCTAGCTCTAGCTCCTATGCTCTAGCATCTCCTGCAGAGGGGCTAAGGGGAAGGAGAGTCCTGGCCCGGGGCGGGGCCTGGGAGCTGACAGGAAAATGCTGATGGAGTTCCCTCTCCCTCTCCCTTCCATTAGAACTCAGCCGAATTCCCCAGGATGTGTCACCATGTGGCAAATCTGGCTCTGTTCATCTGTGACCCATCGAAGGACATCAGCCGGCAGGCCAGGGAGGGGGTTTACTGGCTCTACCAGCTGCTGCTGCACCAGAGGGGTAAGGAACTCAGCTGGGAAATGGCACCCGCTAGAAGAGTGAGACTGGGACCCCAGCCAATTTCTCTCAGACTGACCCCAGCTGGGGGATGAGTCTCTCTCTATCTCTTTCGGAGTTCTACACCACCCCCTGCAATTGTGTTGGGCCAGGCACGCAGCGAGGACTCTGCCCACTGTGCAGCCACCAATGGGATTAGAAGGAGACAAACACTGCAACCAGAATGACAAATGTGTGTGTCTCTCTTTCCCGGGCCTGACCATCCATGAGGCCGAAGACCTGTGGGTCTGGGACTGGCACCAGGACAGCAGGCTCCTGGGCTACAAGAACACAGCCAGGGTGGGGGAGGTAAGGACGCTCTGCCGGGGCATGGGAGTGGGGGTGGCTGCCTCCTGGAGCCACTAGACGGAGATGCCGTTCTAGTCCAGAATTTGGAGCCTGGTTCTGGGCAATCTGCTGAAGCCTCACATATGGTTGGTTTTAGGTCTTCAGGAAGTTCTTTTCAAAGGAGCAGAGAAGATTCTTCCTCCGCACGGCAGTGCTGGCCATCCACGACCCCCTGCTGCATGTCAGCCAGGCTGGGCTGCTCCTCACATACTCCCTCCTAGGGAAAGGCCAGCAGCTGATGGGGGACAAGGTAAGCAGCTGCATTAGACTCAGGAGATTGAGGCAGGGCCCAGGCCTCATTCCCATCCTATGGCCATTCGCTGGCCTGGCAGCAAGGAGCCTGGTGGGGAACGAGGGTGAGAGGAGGTGCTCCTGGGAAGGGAGATGAATTCATCTCCATGAGCAGGAGGGAGCCAGCTTGTCCCTGGAGCAGCTCCAACCCAGCTCTTTAGCAAGGTTAATTAATGACAAGCATTGCCTCATCATGGACTTATGTTCTTAGGACACAGTGTTATCGCTCTTGGGAAGAGCAGCAGAGTCCCCTAAGTGCCCTCTGCGAGCCTCTCCTGTCACCCGAGCCACCACCCAGAGTTGCTCCCATCACTGGCAGCCTGGGAGGCCAGGGACTGACGGGTCATGGTGACAGACCAGGCAGTTGTGAGGCACATGGGCGGGGGAAGCTTGTCCTGCTGCTGGCAGGGTTGGACCCGCTCTAGAGAGAACGGGAGGATTCAGTCAGCAGGGGCTGCTGATCTGCCCCATTCCCCAGGGCTGCCATGCTGTGGCTTCAGCATGAATGGCCGGGATGACTTGGGGACAGGTCTCAACCTCCCCCCATCCCACTTCACTACTGCCAGAATCCCTTCTCCCTCCTGCTAGAGCCCCCTCGCTGCCCTGCCTGGGTAGGGGTGGAGGAGACGGTTCTGAGAACTTGGGCTGAGGATTGGAGGTGGAACAGCTGTCAGGGGCACTGAGGGGGCAGTGGCAGGAGCTCACCCTACAAGGAGGGGGGTTGCCACTGGAGGTGACTCGAAAGCACAACAAGACTCCATTCTGGGGGTCAGGAGGGTGAATCCATCCCGCAGAGGTGGGCAGGTGCAGGGTGCAAATGCTGCTGGTTCCAGGTGCCCTTAATCCCCCCTGATTCCTCGTGGGCATCCGAGTCTATGACAGGTTCTCAATCCCTTGCAGTAGGAGGCCGTCACGGCCAATATTAGGCGCCAGGTCCACATCATCCGGCACTTGCGCCAGGTGCCTGAGGCACTGCAGGGGCTGTGCCTCTGAGACCACCAGCAACTCCCACTCCCTGCTGCAGGTACTGCTCTGGTCCCTGTCAGTGGGGAGCTAGTGGAAGGGGAAATGGAGCCCCCTGGCACTCTCTCCCCTCTCAGATTCCTTCCTCTGGGACAGGAACTCTTTCCCTCACACCCATCCCCATCCCATTCCCCCTGCTCCCAGGCAGAGCTCTCCCTGCCCCGTACGGTGCAGAAAGGCCGTTGTGTTAGGGCCACAGCCCCAGCCCCACTGAAGCTCGGAAAGCTCCACTTTTGAGGAGGTGGGGGTTGGACAGAGGCTTAGGGCTAGCTTCACCTCCTGCCCTTTATTCTCCCCTTGGCCCTTCTGTGGGGTCTCTGGGTGGGAAATAAATAGGAGCCTCCTTCCCAGCTCTCTCCCAGGCCCTGGAATCTGGCACAGCCTCCCAGATGGGAGCATCCCGGATCTGAGCCATGTCACAGAGCAGTGCAGACTGGTCACCTCGTCCTATCAAATCAAGCAACGCCGGCTCTCAAAGAGTCTTAGATGGAAGACCCTGCTCCTTCCTGGAGGTAAGAGCCATGGACTCCTCGGGACATGGGGGTCTCTTGGGGGAGAAATGGGATCCCTGATACATTGTCTAGCTGATAGCTTCCCCCATCCCTTGATCCCAGCCTCAGGACAGAGACGTTTCCATCAATGTTCCACACTTGTTTGTTCCCTAGCAAGAGGCTCCCCAGAGATGTCCTTGATCCTGGACTCCTGAGAGTGTTTCTGGAAGAGAGCATTATGCCGTCTTGTTCCCATGGCATCTCCGCTCCCCAGCTCCACTTTCCCAAGCAGAACAAACGAACCCTTCAGCTCCCAGAGTCTGGACTCTTTGACCTCCTTCCGATCAGCAGTGGGGTTTCTCCAGCCCCCTCATCACACCTATCGCCCTCTGAAAGATGAAGGGCCTGAATGTCACAGTCCCCAGAAGAAGAAAAACTCCAGCTGTAGCTGGTGGAGCCTGTGTGTACTCAGCCCCTCTGGAAACCAGCTCTGAAATGGGGAGCAAGGACCCCAGCCCAGTAACAGCAGGACTGGGCAGAGAAGGCTTGTAACAGGGTCTTTCCCCTGGGCTGCAGAGCTTGGGGCCCAGCCAAACTGATTACAGAATGAGCCCTACCTGAGGGGGACCATGTAGCTCTCCCTATAGAGCCAGACTTCAGCGGTGATAAAACCCAGCTGGGCTATGAACTGGAATGAGAATAAGGTAGGAAGCTCAGAGCATCAAGAAAAGTCCTGAGGGGAATTGAGAAGACAGGTAGGAAGTAGCCAGGGAAAACTTCAGCAAAGAGAAAAGAGCAGACCTAGCTGTTGGGTACAGGGCCCTGGGCTGCTACCAGTGTCAAAGAAGGGGGCATACATGCACCCAGAAAGGGTTACCAAACACAGCAAGGGGGCTGCAGGCTGAGCAAGAGCCCCACCAAGGGCACAAGGGCTTCTTTCTGTGGAAAGACCTCTTTGGACTTTTAGTGTGAGGCAAGCTGGGCCCTGGAAGGGTGGACTATAGGTAGTGACCTGGCCAGAGGCTGAGAAATTGCCATGGTGCTTGAGGGACCATTAATGGGGGATGTTAGGCCAGCGAGAGGGTTGTGATTCTGTGCCTGGTCACCAGGGAGCATGTAACGATGAACAGATTTGTTTATGATTTGCATAGTCGGCAGGATTTAATTCCCCCTGTGATCCGTGAGGGCTGATGGAAGTCTTGGTTGCTGAAGGAAGGTCTGTCCTTCCATGCAGGCCTATTGAGGGACCAAGCTGGTCACTGGATTTTCCACCTCAGTTCCAGGAACTGGTTAAGCAGCCAAAGCAGGTCTAGGGGTTTCTCCAGAAGCTCCTAGAAAACCAAGAGAAGCAGTAGGAAGTGCAGAAGAGCTACAGACGCAGCTGGCAATCTTCATGGAGTAGCAGTAACACCTGTCAGAGATCCTGCAAAGGGAAATCAGCGCAGGACGTGCTCTGCCCACTGACAAAAAGAGCATGCCTGGGCTGTGCTGAGAAGGTTAGCCCAGGAGAGCAGGGCATGCGACAGTGCACTTATGCCTAATACTTAAAGCCTGATCCCAAGATGGGGACAATGACCTCTTGGAGGTAAGAGCTATTTACTCTTTGGGGCACGTGGGTCTCTTGGGGGAGAAATGGGATCCCCGATGCATAGCCTGGCTGGGAGCTTCCGCCGTCCCTGGCTCCCTAGCTCTGGGACAGACATCTCCATCATCATACCACCCTGTTTTTGTTCCTAGAAAGGAGCTCCCCAGCCAAGTCCTTGAACCTGCACGCCTGAGAGCGTTTCTGGGAGGAGGCTCCAGCCTCTCGGGCATGAAGAGGGCATCAGGTAATCTTGTTCACATGGTATCTCCGGTCTCCAGCTCCACTTCCCGCAGCAGGGCAAACGAACCCATCATCTCCCAGAATCCCAATCCTTTGACTTCCTTCCGCTCAGCAGTGGGATTTCTCCAGCCCCCTCACCACGCCTGTCACCCTCTGAATGATGAAGGGCCTGAATGTCAGAGTCACCAGAACAAGCAATCTCCAGTTCCAGGCAGTGGGGCTTGTGTTACTTGGACCTTCTGGAAACCAGGTCTGAAATG
This sequence comes from Natator depressus, assembly GCF_965152275.1. Lineage (NCBI taxonomy): Eukaryota > Metazoa > Chordata > Testudines > Cheloniidae > Natator > Natator depressus. The sequence goes on from NW_027439787.1 coordinate 203,885, forward strand.
GGGAAGAAGGACCCCAGGCCAGTAAGAGTAGGAGTGGGCAGAGCAGGCCTGTAACAGGGTGCTTTCCCCTGGGCTGCACAGCCTGGTGCCTAGCCAAGCTGATTACAGAATGAGCCTGGAGCTAGGCCAAATGGATTAGAGAGTGAACTCCACCTGTTTCCCTCTGCTCCAAGGGTATCTGGGAGGTATCTGGGCCTGTGGATCCCTGGTGTGATTCCGGTGCAATGAACTGTAATCTGTTGGGGTTCTTGGGGCAGTTGGCCTTTACATGCCCCAGATCGTTACATTTAAAACACCGTCCAGCTGACGGGTCACTGGGGCGAGGTGGGTTGCTGGAGAATGGGGTGGTGGGACGATAAGGTGTCTGGAGGGTTCTTTGGGAGGTAGGTGGGGCCTTGGGTGGCCCCCGGTAATAGGGTGTGGTCTGGGGTTGTCCCTTCTGGTCTCCACTCCAACTAAGACCTGTTTTCTTCTTCTCTGCCACCTCCACCCATCTGGCTCCAATCTCTCCTGCCTCGATTACAGTTTTGGGCTTCCCATCTGGGATGTATCTTTCTATTTCCTCAGGAACACCCTCTAAGAATTGTTCCATTAGCATTAGGAAGGGCAAATTTACTGGAGATTCAACACTTGCTCCTGATATCCAGGCATCCCAATGTTTCACAATGTGGTAGGCATGTCGGGTAAATGACACATCTGGTTTCCACCTTAGGGCTCTGAACCTCAGACGAGAATGCTCGGGTGTTATCCCCATTCTGACTCTCGCCTTGGATTTAAACAGTTCATACTTCTTCATGTGTTCTTTAGGCATTTCAGCCGCCACCTCAGCTAAGGGTCCACTGAGCTGCGGCCTCAGCTCTACCATGTATTGGTCGGTAGAGATGCTGTACCCAAGGCAGGCCCTTTCGAAGTTTTCTAAGAAGGCCTCCATATCATCACCTGCCTTGTAGGTGGGGAACTTTCTGGGATGGGAAGTGGTACCTGGAGAAGGATTGCTAGGGTTTGTTGGTATATTCTTCTGAGCCTTTACCTTCTCCATCTCCGGTTCATGCTTCCTCTCTTTTTCCTTCTTCTCCTCCACATGCTTCCTCTCTTTTTCCTTCTCCTCCTCCACATGCTTCCTTGCCTCCATTTCCCTCCTGTGGGCAGCCTCCTGTACCTCCTTCTCCAGCCGCATGAGTTCTATCTGTCTTTCATGTTCCTTTTGTTTTTCCTCAGCCTGAAATCTGGCTAATTCCAGCTTTTGTTGAGCCGTGGAGTCTGTCATCCTATCCTCTCTGTTTTTAACTAACTTTACACCCGAGATTTAGAAATAAACAAACAAAACTTGGCTGTAAAATTTTGCTGTGCTGGAATAGGATACCTATTCTCTGATAGTGATTGCCAGCCTACAGAAAAAGACAATTCCCTTTGTCTCTGCTCTGGCCCCAAATCAAAGCAAAAAACCTCCACTACTTGGAAACCTCCTTTCCAGCAGCCCCAAAAGAAAAAAAAATCCTTTTCAAATCTGTGCTCCTTGTAAAAAAAATCAAAATCCTAAAAAAAAACAACACACCTACCACTTTTGTCTCCAGGCAAATGGGTATAGAACACCCCACTACTTACTTTTAGGGGAAAAAAACCTCAGGTTTGTGAAGACTGTGAATTTCCCTGCAGGAGGTTAACTACTCTGCCTCCAGGCAAAGAAAACCTGCAATTCACAAAGATAATCCCCTTTTGTCTCTGCTCTGGCCCCAAAGCAGAGAAAAAACTAGCTGCTTTCAGTTGGACCTCCTTTCCAGCAGCCCCAAAGGAAAAAAAAATATTTCCTTTCTAAAATCTGTTTTTCTCATTCAAAAAATCTCAAATTGATCTCAAAATAATTTCAGGTTAATCCCACCACTCTGCCACCATGTCAAGGTTCCTTCCCCACTCTGAACTCTAGGGTACAGATATGGGGACCTGCATGAAAACCTCCTAAGCTTACTTTTACCAGCTGAGGTTAAAACTTCCCCAAGGTACAAATTAATTTTACCCTTTGCCCTTGGATTTCCACTGCCACCACCAAACTTTATCTGGGTTCCTGAAAAAACAGAGTTTGGACACGTCTTTCCCCCCAAAATCCTCCCAACCCTTGCACCCCACTTCCTGGGGAAGCTTTGGTAAAAATCCTCACCAATTTGCATAGGTGACCACAGACTCAAACCCTTGGATCTTAGAAGAATGAAAAAGCATTCCGTTTCCTTACAAGAAGCCTTTTAATAGAAGTAAAAAGAAAAGAATCACCTCTGTAATATCAGGATGGTGAATACCTTACAGAGTAATTAGATTCAAAACATACAGAATCCCTCTAGGTAAAACCTTAAGTTACAAAAAGACACACAGACAGGAATAGTCATTCTATTCAGCACAGCTATTTTCTCAGCCATTTAAAGAAATCAGAATCTAACACATACCTAGCTAGATTACTTACTAAGTTCTAAGACTCCATTCCTGTTCTGTCTCCGGCAAAAGCATCACACAGACAGACACAGACCCTTTGTTTTTCTCCCTCCTCCCAACTTTTGAAAGTCTCTTGTCTCCTCATTGGTCATTTTGGTCAGGTGCCAGCGAGGTTACCTTTAGCTTCTTAACCCTTTACAGGTGAGAGGATTTTTCCTCTGGCCAGGAGGGATTTTAAAGGGGTTTACCCTTCCCTTTATATTTATGACAAAGACATTTTTGGACTTTTAGTTTAGGATGAGCGCGACCCAGGAAGGAGTGGGCTAAAAGACGGTCACCTGGCTGAAGGGCTGAGTTCCCAGGCAAAAAACTGCCAGAGTGCCCTACCGACTCTTGGCCAGGGTGCTAGCCCAGCAAGAAAGCTGTGGCACCAGGCCTTACCAGGAAGGGGAACCTATCGGTGAGTGAAATCTGTTACAAGCCTGCTTCCATTGTGGAAACAGCCGGTAATGGAGAGTGGTGGGGATGGCCTCTGGGAGAGGATGGCCGGAATGGTCATACAGCAGGGGCAGCAGGGTCCAGGGATGAGAGCAGGGAACAGGTTGTAGTGCAGCCCTGCCACTGAGTGGTAACGTGATCCTGGCCACGTCACTCTCCCACCTGGTGCCTCACTTTCTCTATCTTTGAAATGGGGACCATCCTGACCTACCTTAAGAACGTGTTTGATCCTCTGCTCTTGTTTCTCCAACCCCTGCCCTCCTAGCCCCACACAGGCCTCTGCCCTGTTCCTCAAACTTCCATGCCCATGTTAGTGCCTGGGTCGCCCCCCAGCTGCAAGGTCTCCTGTACGGTCTCCTGCTAGCAAACTGAAGCCGCCTCTAGATCCAGAACAGGAATTGGTTGGTTCAGTTGCTTATTCTCTGGGGTTCAGACCCTCTGTTCTCCCCCTGGGGTGACAGATCCCTGCTTGTCATACCTGTCTTTCAGGCTCTGTCCCAGCCTCTCAGATATATCCTGCAGCCAGCCCAACTCAGGGAGCAGTGTGGACAGGTTATCTCATCCTGTGAAACCAAGCAACATGGGTCCCATTGAGACTCAGATGGAAGATCCCATACATCTCCTGGAGGTAAGAACCGTTCACTCGTCCTGCCACTTGGGGCTCTTGCTACAAAAAGGGGGCTCCTGCTATATATCCTTGTTGGGAGGTTTCCCTGTCCCTGGATCCCAGCCCTGGTACAGAGACCTATTTCTCATCATGATATCCTCATGTTATTCTCAGAGGATGTGTCCAGGATCCTGGAGACTGTTTCCTGCAGGAAGTTTGAGCGGGCAGAGATCACTCACTGTCATGACCCACGGGTCTGCAGGGTTCACGGAAGCAGCCATGCTCCAACCCTCCACCTGGAAGCCTGCTGAAAATTGCTTACCTAGGACCCACGACGTTCAGCCCCAGTTTGAGGCTCCACTCCTGAGGTCCTATTGGAGGAGTCGGAGAGCAGCTAATTGGCCCCCTGGCCCTGCTTAAGACAGCAGCAGGAAGAGGAAGCTGTCTGAACACCAGGGCTGCTCCCTGTTCTGGACCATGTGCTGCCTCTTTCTGCTGCCGCTCCCCTGACTTGATTTCCTGGCATCTGATTTGTGGTTGTGATCGCAAGTTTGTTTTTTGCTTCTGATCTTCCAGTATCCTGACCCAGCTGACTCATGACTCCTGTCCTGTGAGTGTGGACTCTGGCTCTGACCAGTAGGTCTGGCTGTCCTTGACCCAGCCATGACAGTCATCGACTCATAGACTTTAAGGTCAGAAGGGATCATTATGATCATCTAGTCTGGCCTGCACAATGTAGGCCACAGAATCTCACACACTCACTCCTGCAATAAACCTCTCACCTTTCTCTGAGGTATTGAAGTCCTCAAATCATGGTTTAAAGACTTCAAGGTGCTGAGAATCCTCCAGCAAGTGACCCATGCTCCATGCTGCAGAGGAAGGTGAAAAACCCCCAGGGCTTCTGCCAATCTGCCCTGGGGGAAATTTCCATCCCGACCCCAAATATGACGATCAGCTGAACTCTGAGCATGTGGGCAAGACTCACCAGCCAGATACCCAGAAAAGAATTCTCTGTAGTAACTCAGATCCCATCCCATGCAACATCCCATGAAAGGCCACTAGGCCCCATCTACCACGAAGAATCAAAGATCAATTAATTGCCAAAATCATGCTGTCCCATCATACCATCTCCTCCATAAATTTATCGAGCTTAATCTTGAAGCTAGATAGGTTTTTTGCCCTCACTGCTTCCCTTGGAAGGCTGTTGCAGAACTTCACTCCTCTGATAATGGTTCGAAACCTTTGTCTAATTTCAAGTCTAAACTTCCTGCTGGCTAGTTTATATCCATTTGTTCTTGTGTCCACATTGCTACTGAGCTTAAATAATTCCTCTCCCTCCATGGTATTTATCCCTCTGATATATTTATAGAGAGCAATCATATCTCCCTTCAGCCTTCTTTTGGTTAGGCTAAACAAGCCTAGCTCCTTGAGTCTCCTTTCATAAGACAGGTTTTCCATTCCTCGGATCATCCTAGTAGCCCTTCTCTGTACCTTTTCCAGTTTGATTTCTTCCTTCTTCAACATGGGAGACCAGAACTGCACACAGTATTCCAGGTGAAGAATGCCTTTTATAATGGTACTAACACCCCCTTATCTCTACTGGAAATACGTTGCCTGATGCATCCCAAGACTGCATTAGCTTTTTCACGGCCATATCACATTGGCGGCTCATAGTCATCCTGCGGTCAACCAATACTCCAAGGTCCTTCTCCTCCTCTCTTACTTCCAATTGATGTGTCCCCAGCTTATAACTAAAATTCTTCTTATTAATCCCTAAATGCATGACCTTACACTTCTCACGATTAAATTTCATCCTATTGCTATTACTCCAGGTTACAAGGTCATCCAGATCTTCCTGTATGATATCCTGGTCCTTCTCTGAATTGGCAATATGTCCCAGCTTTGTGTCATCCACAAACTTTATTAGTACACTCCCACTTTTTGTGCCAAGGTCAGTAATAAAAAGATTAAAAAAGATTGGTCCCAAAACCGATCCCTGAGGAACTCCACTGGTAACCTCCCTCCAGCCTGACAGTTTGCCTTTCACTATGACCCACTGTAGTCTCCCCTTTAACCACTTCCTTATCCACCTTCCAATTTTCATATTGATCCCCATCTTTTCCAATTTAACCAATAATTGCCCATGTGGCACCGTATCAAATGTCTTATTGAAATCTAGGTAAATTAGATCCACTGCGTTTCCTTTGTCTAAAAAATCTGTTTCTGTCTCAAAGAGGGCGATCAGGTTGGTTTGGCATGATCTACCTTTTGTAAAACCATGTTGTATTTTGTCCCATTTACCATTGACCTCAATGTCCTTAACTACTTTCTCCTTCAAAATTTTTCCAAGACCTTGCATACTACAGATATCAAACTAACAGGCCTGTAGTTACCCGGATCACATTTTTTCCTGTCTTAAAAATAGGAACTGTGTTAGCAATTCTCTAGTCATATGGTACAACCCCTGAGTTTACCAATTCATTAAAAATTCTTGCTAATGGGCTTGCAATTTCTTGTGCCAATTCCTTTAATATTCTTGGAGGAAGATTAGCTGGGCCCCCGATTTAGTCCCATTAAGCTGTTCGAGTTTTTGGCTTCTACCTCGGATACGGTAATATCTATCTCCATAGCCTCATTCCCATTTCTCATGCTACCGTTATCCCTAAGCTCCTCATTAGCCTCATTAAAGACTGAGGCAAAGTATTTGTTTCGATATTGGGCCATGCCTAGATTATCCTTGACCTGCACTCCATCCTCAGTGTTTAATGGTCCCACTTCTTCTTTCTTTGTTTTCTTCTTATTTATATGGCTATAGAACCTTTTACTATTGGTTTTAATTCCCTTTGCAAGGTCCAACTCTCCTTGACCTTTAGCCTTTCTCACTTTATCCCTACGTCTTCTGACCTCAATAAGGTAGCTTTCCTTGCTGATCCCTCCCATCTTCCACTCCCTGTATGCTTTCTGCTTTTTCTTCATCACCTCTCTGAGATGCTTGCTCATCCAGCTTGGTCTGCAACTCCTGCCTATGAATTTTTTCCCCTTTCTTGGGATGCAGGCTTCTGATAGTTTCTGCAGCTTTGATTTAAAGTAATCCCAGGCCTCCTCCACCTTTCGATCCATAAATTCTTCAGTCCAATCCACTTCCCTAACTAATTTCCTTAATTTTTGAAAGTCAGCCATTTTGAAATCAAAAACCCTGGTCACAGATCTATTTTTGTTTATCCTTCCATTCAGTTTGAACTTAATTAGCTCAGGATTGCTCGAACCAAGGTTGTCCCCGACAACCATTTCTTCTGTGAGGTCCTCACTACTCACCAAAACCAAATCTAAAATGGCACCCCCTCTCGTTAGTTCAGCAACTACTTGATGAAGGAATCCATCAGCTATCGCATCTAGGAAAATCTGAGCCCTATTATTATTACTAGCACTCGTCCTCCAGTCTAGATCTGGGAAGTTAAGATTTCCCATTATCACACAGTTGCCATTAGTATTTACTTCATTAGAAACATTAAAGAGGTCTCTATAGATATCCAAATGAGATCCCGGCAGTCTATAGCACACCCCAAGCACTATCCCAGGGGAGGCTTTAGTAGTTTTCTTCCCCAAAGTGATTTTTGCCCAGACTCTGTCTTATCCATTCCATCGCGTCTTATTTCTTTACAATCGACCTCATCGTTGATAGACAATGCTACTCCACCACCTTTGCCTTTATTTCGGTCTTTCCTAAACAGCACATACCCTTCAATACCTGAACTCCAGTCATGACCACTATTCCACCGTGTTTCTGTTATCACTACAATATCTGGTTTCACTTCCTGCACCAGTAGCTCTAGTTCCTCCATTTTGTTACCTAGGCTCCTCGCATTGGTGTACAAACATCTTAATTTTTGCTGTTTGCCCTCAATCACATTCTTTACCCGATTAGGCACTGACATTCTACCGCCAGTATGACCTATTAGACTGGTATCCACACTGCCCTTCCTCCTTATGTCCATTCTCCTACTCACAGCTGTATCCTTCATTACTTTGTTTTCTTCCCTCTCAATATTAAAATCCGGTGTGGACATTACCTGGACATCTTCCAACCATCTCCCCCAAATTCCTCGTTTAAAGCTCTCTTAATCAGTTGTGCCAGTCTCCATCCGAGAAGTCTATTTTCTTCCCTACTCAGATGAAGTCCATCCAGAGAGAACAGTCCTCTCTCCATGAAGGCCTCCCAGTGGCCATACATCCCAAAGCCCTCCTTACAGCACCACTGCCTGAGCCATCTGTTGATAGTCATACTCTTGTCACACCTTTGTTGCCCACCTCTAGGAACAGGCAGAAACCCACTGAAGATCACCTGAGCCTCAATTTCCTAAAGCTCCTTCCCCAGCCTGGCATAGTCTTCCTTGATATGTTCCAACGAGAATCTATCGATGTCATCTGTTCCCACATGAAGGAAGATCAGTCGATTCACAAACACACACACACCTCCTGGTGTTGGGAGGGGAAGAGGAGAAAGGACAAAAGATGCAAGAGAAGAAGAGAAAGGAGGGAGGAATGGAGGAAAAGGTGAAATAAAAAGGACAAACCCTCATGTCCCCAGTGATTCTAAGGGACAGAATTTAGGTGCGGAATAAAATTCTGCCTCCTTAAGCTTGTGTTTTCCACGCCTAGAATTCAACTGTCACCAGATGGATCCGACTGAAGAGGTTTCAGACCTGAGGAGGCTCTTACCTTCTCAACAGGGACGTCTGTTTTCTATCAATAAATCAATGAAAGGAAAGGAGAAAACTCTACAGAGGTTCCCCCTGATGCTCACGTACGTGACCCCGATCCCCTCTCAGTCCTCACGGAGAGACCTCGAGAAGGAGACTCGCTGAAGTGAAGCCACAGGGGTCGCCGAGGTTTCTCTGGCCCCTCCCAGTCCTGCCTGGCTGATGTCAGCATCTGTCTGTGAGGTCACCACCTCCCCACCACCTTTGATCAATCGGCTGAGCTCCTGCAAAAGGCCTGTGTGATGTCACTGCCACCCCCCTCCCTTGCCGTGCTCATGTCCTGTCGCTGGCCAGACACTCTGGAGGTTGGACCTGCTCCCTAGGGATCGCCCCACTCAATGAGGGTTCATTCTAGGAACAGGGCAGGATTGACTTTCTGTGGGCCTGGCGCCAAACATATTTGTGGGCCCCCTGGGGAATGAAGAGGCCGGGGCAAGAGGACAGCGGGCAGGGTGGATTTGATTTAAATCACTTGTGAGGAAGACGCCATTTAATCATGGTTTTCTACATAAAAGTGCATTCTTGTTGCTTGTTATATCCTTAATACATATTCTTCATAACTCAGAGTTTGATGTAGGTTTCGCTTTTAGAAGGGAAACACTATACATTTTTAAACCGTGATTTATTTGGAAAACTTTTCAGATGAGTTTTACAGCTATGTCACAAAATGAATGAGTGTTTGGTTATTTCATTTACCAAAGGTAACTGAAGCAGAGATTTATGAAGTTATTGGGAGGTGAACTCTCTCCAGTGCAACAGGTTAATCATTAATATTTGGAGGATTTTCTTGCCAGGCTGTATTAGGAAGAGAACATCCCCAGACAGATATTTAAATTGCTTTATTTAACTAAAACAACCACGTGAAGTATTCTGGATATTTTTCTTCAACAGCAAACATAATAGTTTAACAAAAAGCATATGTCCCTCATTCTCACGTTTATCTCCAGACTTCTCTTCCTTGTCCAGATCTATTCTGCCCCCAGCAATCTTCTATTTATTGAACTCTCTGAAACTTTTCACTTTTAAAGAGAGGTAAGGGGTTGACCCTGTGTCCACATATTTGCAGAGGGACAATAGAGTTGAGGTCTGTTATTTCTCACTTCTCTATATTATTTATTTATTTAAAACATTTTTGCTGTTAACAAGCACGTTACCTCTGGAGACACAAATCCACAGTTTGAGAACTGCAAAACTAAGCATCTCTGATGTACCTTAATTAAAACAATCTTTAGATATTTTTTCCTCAAAAATCCAATTTAAATTAAAAGAATCCGATTATTTGATTTTTTTAAAAAAGTCATTTATTTTTATCCACCCTCAAAGTTGGGCATGTGGTGTGGGGGGAAGGATTGGTCCCCAGCTGGACTGAGGCAGGGGACAGGGGCAAGATGAGCACAGCGGGACATGGGAGGAGGATTAGTCCCTGTTGACTGGAGCAGGGCCTGAGGGCAAAAGCACAGTGGGGCAGGAGCTAGGATTGATCCTTGAAGCAAGAAAGGGGCCAGGGGTAAACTGCAAGCAGAGCAGGTCTGGGGAGGGGGTAAACAGGATCCCCCCCGACTCCTGCCCACATAGAGTGGGTACCTACCTTCTCCCTAGTCTAGCCCATTCTCTTCGTCTCACTCTGCACTGAGCTGAGGGTGGGGGTGCACTGAGCACAGGGCTGGGTGTGAAGGAGAAGGCTGGGGGTTGGGGTGCAGGGTCTGAACAGGAGGTAGAATGAGGGAGGGGGCTCAGGGTTGGGGCAGGAGGTTGGGGGTGTGGAGCGCTTACCTGGGGGAGCTCCCATTCGGTGCAAGGGGTGCAGGTTGATATGTGTGGGGGGAGGGTGCAAGAGCTCCAATCTGGTGCTCAGGGTGGGGGTGGGGATGTGAGGGGGGTGCAGGAGTCAGTACTGGGGACTGGGTGTGTGTGAGGGGGGGTGCAGGAGTGAGGCCAGGGTGTGTGTGGGGGGTGCAAGAGTCAGGGCTGGGGCATGCTGGAGTCAGGGCAGAGGGCTGCGTGTGTGGGAGAGGGCTGCAGGGGTCAGGGCTGGGGAGGTGTGCTGGAGTCGTGGGGGTGCTCCCAGCCCCCTGCCCTGAGTGTTTCACAGGAGGGAGCTGGAAGTTATACCCCGATTCCACCCCCTTCCTCAAGGCCCTGTCCCCGCCTCTTCTCCACGTCCCCCTCTCTCTGCCCGGCACACAGCGGACCGGGGGCAGGGGGCGGAGGTGGGGCGAGTCCACAGCGAGCTGCAGGGCAAGGCGGGAACTTGGCTGCCGGCAGACTCGGAGCAGCAGGACTGAGCCCGGGGCGCAGCCCCACCAAGCTTCTCCCCCGCAGGAGAGCGTGGGGGCGGAGAAGAGTGGCTGGGCCAGGGCCCCCCTACACCAGACTCCCCCTCCCCCCATCTCCAGCAGTCCGGCTGCCCCCCTTTTTTTTTTGCGCTGGGGCGACCCTGATTCAGGTGTGCCTGGGCCCACCCCATGCGCACGCCTCTGAAGCGAGCATTATTGTGTGATCCTTGAGAACCCCGGAGCTGTGCTGCCCCTGAGTAGTGTGAGCGGGAATTGTGTTTTTTCACACTGCTTGTGAACACACGGGAGTCCAGCTAGCCGGCTTTCAGCTCCCCCACTATAAAGTGATCCAGCCCTTCCTGTACCACAAACCCAGGGCCTTGAAGGGATGGGTCAGCGTGGAGAATTAAGGGCTTGCCAACAGGGGGACACTCAGCAAAATGAATTTTGATTAGTAGATGGTGTGACTTGAAAGTGGATTAGTTAAATGGCATCGAACCCGTCACTAACCCCATCAAAGAACTGACCTTACATAGCGCATCAGAGCGCAAAGCTATTTCTTTATGTTTTTTGGGAGAAAGCTACATATTCCACAGTCCACACCCCTCTTCAAATGGGAGATTTGGGGAGGTTGCAGAGAGGTTCCCTGTACCTCTCTGGTGACTTGGCTTCTGGATTCTCCTGGTCTTTACCTTCTCCTGCTCCTGCAGTGTTGATTTTCTCTCCTTCACCATCCTGCAGCCTCCTCCTTCTCTTCCTGTTGAAATAGCAGCAGCAGTTGCTCTGGTATCTTAGACCTTGTCTACTTCCTGGGACAGTGGGGGCCTATCCCCATTGGCCTATGTCATAAATAGAAAGGGAAGGGTAAACCCCTTTAAAATCCCTCCTGGCCAGAGGAAATCTCCTCTCACCTGTAAAGGGTTAAGAAGCTAAAGGTAACCTCGCTGGCACCTGACCAAAATGACCAATGAGGAGACAAGATACTTTCAAAAGCTGGGAGGAGGGAGAGAAACAAAGGGTTTGTGTGTCTGTCTACATTTTGTCTTTGCCGGAGATAGACCAGGAATGAAGCCTTAGAACTTTTAGTAAGTAATCTAGCTAGGTATGTGTTAGATTATGATTTCTTTAAATGGCTGAGAAAAGAATTGTGCTGAATAGAATAACTATTTCTGTCTGTGTATCTTTTTTGTAACTTAAGGTTTTTGCCTAGAGGGGTTCTCTATGTTTTGAATCTAATTACCCTGTAAGGTATTTACCATCCTGATTTTACAGGGGGGATTTCTTATTTCTAATTACTTCTATTTTTATTAAAAGTCTTCTTGTAAGAAAACTGAATGCTTTTTCATTGTTCTCAGATCCAGGGGTTTGGGTCTGTAGTCACCTAGGCAAATTGGTGAGGCTTTTTACCAAACCTTGTCCAGGAAGTGGGGTGCAAGGTTTTGGGAAGTATTTTGGGGGGAAAGACGTGTCCAAACAGCTCTTCCCCAGTAACCAGTATTTGTTTGGTGGTGGTAGCGGCCAATCCAAGGACAAAAGGGTGGAATATTTTGTACCTTGGGGAAGTTTTGACCTAAGCTGGTAAAGATAAGCTTAGGAGGTTTTTCATGCAGGTCCCCACATCTGTACCCTAGAGTTCAGAGTGGGGGAGGAACCTTGACATGGTGGCAGAGTGGTGGGATTAACCTGAAATCGTTTTGAGATCCAGTTGAGATTTGTTGAACTAGAAATACAGATTTTAAAAAAAGGAGATTTTTTTTTCCTTTGGAAAGGAAGTCCAGAAAGCAGCTTGTTTTTCTCTGCTTTGTGGCCAAGCAGAGACAAAAGGGGATTATCTTTGTGAATTGCAGGTTTTCTTTGCCTGGAGGCAGGGTACTTAACTCCTGCAGGGAAATTCACAGTCTTCCAACCCAGAGTTTTTTTTTTCCCTAAAAGTAAATTGAAGGGGGGTGTTCTACCCATTTGCCTGGAGACAAAAGTGGCAGGGTTTTTTTTTTTTTTTGGATTTTGATTTTTTACAAGGAGCACAAGTTTAAAAAGGAAACTTGGTTTTTCTTTGGGCTGGGTAAACAGGTTTCAAAGTAGTTGGAAGTTTTTGCTTTGATTTGGGCCCAGAGCAGAGACAAGGGAATTGTCTTTTTCTGTAGGCTGACAATCACTATCAGAGAATAGGTATTCTATTCCAGCACAGCAAAATTTTACAGCCAAGTTTTGTTTCTTTATTTCTAAACCTCGGGTGTAAAGTTAGTTAAAAACAGAGAGGTTAGGATGACAGAATCCACAGCACAACAAAAGATGGAATTAGCCAGATTTCAGGCTGAGGAAAAACAAAAGGAACATGAAAGACAGATAGAACTCATGCGGCTGGAAAAGGAGGTACAGGAGGCTGCCCACAGGAGGGAAATGGAGGCAAGGAAGCATGTGGAGGAGGAGAAGGAAAAAGAGAGGAAGCATGTGGAGGAGGAGAAGGAAAAAGAGAGGAAGCATGTGGAGGAGGAGAAGGAAAAAGAGAGGAAGCATGCACTGGAGATGGAGAAGGTAAAGGCTCAGCAGAATATACCAACAAACCCTAGCAATCCTTCTCCAGGTACCACTCCCCATCCCAGAAAGTTCCCCACCTACAAGGCAGGTGATGATACTGAGGCCTTCTTAGAAAACTTCGAAAGGGCCTGCCTTGGGTACAACATCTCTACTGACCAATACATGGTAGAGCTGAGGCCGCAGCTCAGTGGACCCTTAGCTGAGGTGGCAGCTGAAATGCCTAAAGAACACATGAACAAGTATGAACTGTTTAAATCCAAGGCGAGAGTCAGAATGGGGATAACACCCGAGCAGTCTCGTCGGAGGTTCAGAGCCCTAAGGTGGAAACCAGACGTGTCATTTACCCGACATGCCTACCACATTGTGAAACATTGGGATGCCTGGATATCCGGAGCAAGTGTTGAATCTCCAGTAAATTTGCCCTTCCTAATGCAAATGGAACAATTCTTAGAGGGTGTTCCTGAGGAAATAGAAAGATACATCCTAGATGGGAAGCCCAAAACTGTAATCGAGGCAGGAGAGATTGGAGCCAGATGGGTGGAGGTGGCAGAGAAGAAGAAAACTGGTCGCAGTTGGAGCGGAGACCAGAAGGGACAACCCCAGACCACACCCTATTACCGGGGGCCGCCCAAAGCCCCACCTACCTCCCAAAGAACCCTCCAGACCCCTTATCGTCCCACCACCCCGTTCTCCAGCAACCCTCCTCGCCCCAGTGACCCGTCAGCTGGACGATGTTTTAAATGTAACGAGCTGGGGCATGTAAAGGCCAACTGCCCCAAGAACCCCAACAGATTACAGTTCATTGCACCGGAATCGCACCAGAGGTCCACAGGCCCAGATACCTCCCAGATACCCTTGGAGCGGAGGGAAACTGTGAGTGTGGGCGGGAAGAAGGTCACCGCGTGGAGGGACACCGGAGCACAAGTGTCAGCTATCCATGCTTCCTTAGTGGACCTCAATTTAATCAACCCAGAGATCCAAGTGACGATTCAACCCTTCAAGTCCAACTCTTTCGATTTGCCTACAGCCAAGTTGCCTGTCCAGTACAAGGGCTGGTCAGGAATGTGGACTTTTGCAGTCTATGATGATTATCCCATCCCCATGCTGTTGGGGGAAGACTTGGCCAATCATGTGAAGCAGGCCAAGAGGGTGGGAACGGTCACCCGCAGCCAGGCTAAACAAGCCGTGAGGCCTAGCTCTGTTCCGGAAACTTCTATCAGGACCCGGTCAAAGGTGATGGACCCGGACCCCAGGCCAATGTCTGCAACAGCAGTAGTGGATCCAGTCCCAGAGACCCAGACGGAACCAGTCCCAGAACCGGAACCAGCCGAACAACCAACACCAGACCCATTGTCAGCACTGAATCCAGTACTTGCAACCTCAACACCAGAGGGCCCCACCGACCCTGAACTGGCAGCAGCCGATAACCCGACACAAGAGGCTCAGCCGGAGCCTGACCCCAACATAGTGCACCAGCGGAGAGCGGTTCACAGTCAACAGAAACAGCTCCATCCCCTATATCGCTTCCAGAGGGACCAAGCCTAGGTCCACAATCCAATGAGGAACTGATGTCTCCAGCATCAAGGGAACAGTTCCAGACCGAACAGGAAGCAGATGAAAGCCTCCAGAGAGCTTGGACGGCGGCACGGAGCAACCCACCGCCTCTCAGCTCTTCTAATCGATCCAGGTTTGTTGTAGAAAGAGGACTTTTATACAAGGAAACTCTTTCTGGTGGACACCAGGAAGACTGGCATCCTCAGAGACAGTTGGTAGTTCCAACTAAATACCGGGCCAAGCTCTTGAGCTTAGCCCATGATCACCCTAGTGGTCATGCTGGGGTGAACCGGACCAAAGACCGTTTGGGGGGGTCATTCCACTGGGAGGGAATGGGCAAGGATGTTTCTACCTATGTCCAGTCTTGTGAGGTGTGCCAAAGAGTGGGAAAGCCCCAAGACCAGGTCAAAGCCCCTCTCCAGCCACTCCCCATCATTGAAGTTCCATTTCAGCGAGTAGCTGTGGATATTCTGGGTCCTTTTCCGAAAAAGACACCCAGAGGAAAGCAGTACATACTGACTTTCATGGATTTTGCCACCCGATGGCCGGAAGCAGTAGCTCTAAGCAACACCAGGGCTAACAGTGTGTGCCAGGCACTAGCAGACATTTTTGCCAGGGTAGGTTGGCCCTCCGACATCCTCACAGATGCAGGGACTAATTTCCTGGCAGGAACTATGAAAAACCTTTGGGAAGCTCATGGGGTAAATCACTTGGTTGCCACTCCTTACCACCATCAAACAAATGGCATGGTGGAGAAGTTTAATGGAACTTTGGGGGCCATGATACGTAAATTCGTAAATGAGCACTCCAATGATTGGGACCTAGTGTTGCAGCAGTTGCTCTTTGCCTACAGAGCTGTACCACACCCCAGTTTAGGGTTTTCCCCATTTGAACTTGTATATGGCCGTGAGGTTAAGGGGCCATTGCAGTTGGTGAAGCAGCAATGGGAGGGATTTACACCTTCTCCAGGAACTAACATTCTGGACTTTGTAACCAACCTACAAAACACCCTCCGAACCTCTTTAGCCCTTGCTAAAGAAAACTTACAGGATGCTCAAAAAGAGCAAAAAGCCTGGTATGATAAACATGCCGGAGAGCGTTCCTTCAAAGTAGGGGACCAGGTCATGGTCTTAAAGGCGCTCCAGGCCCATAAAATGGAAGCATCGTGGGAAGGGCCATTCACGGTCCAGGAACGCCTGGGAGCTGTTAATTATCTCATAGCATTCCCCACCTTCAACCGAAAGCCTAAGGTGTACCATATTAATTCTCTAAAGCCCTTTTATTCCAGAGAATTAAAGGTTTGTCAGTTTACAGCCCAGGGAGGAGACGACGCTGAGTGGCCTGAAGGTGTCTACTACGAAGGGAAATGTGCTGGTGGTGTGGAAGAGGTGAACCTCTCCATGACCCTTGGGCGTATGCAGCGACAGCAGATCCAGGAGCTGTGCACTAGCTACGCGCCAACGTTCTCAGCCACCCCAGGACTGACTGAACGGGCATACCACTCCATTGACACAGGTAATGCTCGCCCAATTAGAGTCCAACCTTACCGAGTGTCTCCTCAAGCTAAAACTGCTATAGAACGGGAGATCCAGGATATGTTACAGTTGGGTGTAATCCACCCCTCTGAAAGTGCATGGGCATCTCCAGTGGTTCTAGTTCCCAAACCAGATGGGGAGATACGTTTTTGCGTGGACTACCGTAAGCTAAATGCTGTAACTCGCCCAGACAACTATCCAATGCCACGCACAGATGAACTATTAGAGAAACTGGGACGGGCCCAGTTCATCTCTACCTTGGACTTAACCAAGGGGTACTGGCAGGTACCGCTAGATGAATCTGCCAAGGAAAGGTCAGCCTTCACCACACATCTCGGGCTGTATGAATTTAATGTACTCCCTTTCGGGCTGCGAAATGCACCCGCCACCTTCCAAAGACTTGTAGATGGTCTCCTAGCGGGATTAGGAGAATATGCAGTCGCCTACCTTGACGATGTGGCCATATTTTCGGATTCCTGGGCAGACCACCTGGAACATCTACAAAAAGTCCTTGAGCGCATAAGGGAGGCAGGACTAACTGTTAAGGCGAAGAAGTGTCAAATAGGCCTAAACAGAGTGACTTACCTTGGACACCAGGTGGGTCAAGGAACTATCAGCCCCCTACAGGCCAAAGTGGATGCTATCCAAAAGTGGCCTGTCCCAAAGTCAAAGAAACAGGTTCAATCCTTTTTAGGCTTGGCCGGTTATTACAGACGATTTGTACCGCACTACAGTCAAATCGCCGCCCCACTGACAGACCTAACCAAAAAGAAACAGCCAAATGCTGTGCAGTGGACCGAAAAGTGTCAGAAGGCCTTTAACAAGCTTAAAGCGACACTCATGTCTGACCCTGTACTAAGGGCCCCAGACTTTGACAAACCGTTCCTAGTAACCACAGATGCGTCCGAGCGTGGTGTGGGAGCAGTTTTAATGCAGAAAGGACCTGATCAAGAATTCCACCCTGTAGTGTTTCTCAGCAAAAAACTGTCTGAGAGGGAAAGCAACTGGTCAATCACTGAAAAAGAATGTTACGCCATTGTCTACGCTCTGGAAAAGCTACGCCCATATGTTTGGGGACGGCGTTTCCACCTGCAAACCGACCATGCTGCACTGAAGTGGCTTCACACCGTCAAAGAAACTAACAAAAAACTTCTTCGGTGGAGTTTAGCTCTCCAAGATTTTGATTTCGACATCCAACACATCTCAGGAGCTTCTAACAAAGTGGCTGATGCACTCTCACGTGAAAGTTTCCCAGAATCAACTGGTTAAAATCGTCCTTGAGATGTGGAAAATATTGTTAGTCTTTATGTACTTGGTAGTATATTTAGAGATGCATGTGTCTTATTAACTCTGTTTTCCTAGAGCTCCAGGAAGAAATCCCAGCCAGTGTTTCACCCTAGCTGAGATTTGGGGGGCGTGTCATAAATAGAAAGGGAAGGGTAAACCCCTTTAAAATCCCTCCTGGCCAGAGGAAATCTCCTCTCACCTGTAAAGGGTTAAGAAGCTAAAGGTAACCTCGCTGGCACCTGACCAAAATGACCAATGAGGAGACAAGATACTTTCAAAAGCTGGGAGGAGGGAGAGAAACAAAGGGTTTGTGTGTCTGTCTACATTTTGTCTTTGCCGGAGATAGACCAGGAATGAAGCCTTAGAACTTTTAGTAAGTAATCTAGCTAGGTATGTGTTAGATTATGATTTCTTTAAATGGCTGAGAAAAGAATTGTGCTGAATAGAATAACTATTTCTGTCTGTGTATCTTTTTTGTAACTTAAGGTTTTTGCCTAGAGGGGTTCTCTATGTTTTGAATCTAATTACCCTGTAAGGTATTTACCATCCTGATTTTACAGGGGGGATTTCTTATTTCTAATTACTTCTATTTTTATTAAAAGTCTTCTTGTAAGAAAACTGAATGCTTTTTCATTGTTCTCAGATCCAGGGGTTTGGGTCTGTAGTCACCTAGGCAAATTGGTGAGGCTTTTTACCAAACCTTGTCCAGGAAGTGGGGTGCAAGGTTTTGGGAAGTATTTTGGGGGGAAAGACGTGTCCAAACAGCTCTTCCCCAGTAACCAGTATTTGTTTGGTGGTGGTAGCGGCCAATCCAAGGACAAAAGGGTGGAATATTTTGTACCTTGGGGAAGTTTTGACCTAAGCTGGTAAAGATAAGCTTAGGAGGTTTTTCATGCAGGTCCCCACATCTGTACCCTAGAGTTCAGAGTGGGGGAGGAACCTTGACAGCCTATATACAGCCCCACTGTGTAACCCAGATGTGGCTGCATCTTAGTACCAAGACACCAGGGGTCACGGCGCCAGTGGAGATGGTACACACAGGCGACTGCCCTACGTGGCCACCAGACGTCAGACTGTGCCCTGTGTTAGCTGGCTACCACACTTTGCTGCCCCAAGACGTGAGGTACACGCAGGCTACACGTGAGGTACACAAAACCTGTTCTCAAACTGGGCCCCAGGGGTCACTGCAGCACTGGCCAGGGGGACACATGCACGGCACTGCCTCACGTGGCCACCAGGAGTCACTGCTGCAATGGTGGTGGAGGAATGATCAACAGGCCAAGGCCTGAAGTGGCCACTACCACAACGGTGTGTGTCTGTCTGTTGTGGGAGGGAGATACCAAGAGGGCACTGCCACACCAGGCCACCACGGGGAGGTCACTGCTCCAATTAGTAGTGCCTCAACTGGCCAACAGGGGGCACTACCTCAGATGTGGGAGTGCGGGGAGAGAAGAGGAAATCAAAGGCCACTGTCTCACTTAGCCACCAGCAGTCACCACCCAAATAGGGGATGTCATAAAAATAAAGGGAAGGGTAAACCCCTTTAAAATCCCTCCTGGCCAGAGGAAAAATCCTCTCACCTGTAAAGGGTTAAGAAGCTAAAGGTAACCTCGCTGGCACCTGACCAAAATGACCAATGAGGAGACAAGAGACTTTCAAAAGCTGGGAGGAGGGAGAGAAACAAAGGGTCTGTGTCTGTCTGTGTGATGCTTTTGCCGGGGACAGAACAGGAATGGAGTCTTAGAACTTTTAGTAAGTAATCTAGCTAGGTATGTGTTAGATTCTGATTTCTTTAAATGGCTGAGAAAAGAACTGTGCTGAATAGAATGACTATTCCTGTCTGTGTGTCTTTTTTGTAACTTAAGGTTTTGCCTAGAGGGATTCTCTATGTTTTGAATCTAATCACACTGTAAGGTATCTACCATCCTGATCTTACAGAGGTGATTCCTTTACTTCTATTAAAAGTCTTCTTGTAAGAAAACTGACTGCTTTTTCATTGTTCTCAGATCCAAGGGTTTGGGTCTGTGGTCACCTATGCAAATTGGTGAGGATATTTACCAAACTTTCCCAAGGAAGTGGGGTGGAAGGGTTGGGAGGATTTTGGGGGGGAAAGACGTGTCCAAACTACGTTTCCCAGTTAAAGTCTGGTGGTGGAAGCGGAAATTCCAAGGGCAAAGGGTAAAAATAATTTGTACTTTGGGGAAGTTTTAACCTATGCTAGTATAAGTAAGCTTAGGAGGTTTTCATGCCGGTCCCCACATCTGTACCCTAGAGTTCAGAGTGGGGAAGGAACCTTGACAGGGGAGACAAACACACACACACAGGGCACTGCCCCAATTGGGGGATATATAGAGGGTATTGCCCCACGTGAATGCCAGGGATTAGTGCCTGCCATAGCTGGCCAAAGAGGGGGTGGGGGGCTACACACAGGGAATTGCCCCACTTGGCCACCAGTGCACATCCCTAGTCGGGGAGTGATGCACACCAGGAACAGGGCTCACTGCCACAAGGGGGTTGGAAGATACCCAGGGTACTACCTAACACGGCCACCCAGGCACCTGCCACCGTGGGGGAGGTGAAGAACACACCTAGAGCACTGACTCATCTGGCTACCAGTGGTGCCTGGCCAGCAGGGGTCACTATCACAGTGCTGGGGGGAGATACACATAGGGCACTATCCCACCTGGCCAGCAGGGGTCAGTGCCCCAACAGGAGCGATATTCACCATGCACTGCCTCACCTGGGCACCAGGGGGCCCTGCACCTTGACACCGACCCACACATACCCCCGGTGAGCAGGTGTGTGCCTGTGTGTTACTCTGCACTTTAAGGAATGAGGCAAAGGCTAATTTTATTTAAATTTCTGATGAAGAAAGCTCTGAGTTACAACCCTCACCTTGCTGAGCACCTGCCCATAGCCCAGGGTCCCCGATGACAGCAGAGACCCCATAACACAGAGACCCAAAGGGGAAGCAGCTTTTAGGTGAAGCAATGACAGACTCTGGGGAGGGGTTCTGGGGAAGCAGAGAAAGACCAACTAACTGAAGAGGGGAAAATCATAATCTATCAGGGAGAAAGAACTGACTCCACGAGGACATCACACCAACTCCAGCCAGGCTGGGAGACCAGCAATTCGGGGCTGGAGCAGCTCCAGCTAGAGGCTGGGCGGAGGCAGGGGACCTCAGTCTCTCTGCTGAGCAGGCTGCTTTGGGTGCAAGGAGGGACAAGGAGCCCCTCCAGCCAGGGTCTTGCTGCCCAAGGAGGGGGAGATCTGGGGCAGTCTTTGGAGGAGCTGGTTCAGCAGCCGTGAGCCCGCTGGCTTGTCCAGGCCTGAACTCTCCAGCAGCACCCTGTGCACAGGTGTAAGCACGGGATGGAGGCACCAGTGTAGCGCTACAGGGCCTGACTCTGCTGAGTGCTGCCTGCAAGAGACGGGGCAGAGTCCAGGGCAGATGGGGGCAGGAGATGACAGGGCCAGCACCCATGAGCTGAACCCATCACACCTCTGGCCCATGGTCACCACCCATCCCTGCAGCTCTCCACCTGTCCCGCTGTCCATCCAACCCTAAAGCCCCCCATCCGCCCCCACTGTATGCAACATACAGCCCTTCACCCATCTGCCTCACACACTCATCTACCTCCTCATGCATCCTGCCGGCCCTCTGGGTGTC
This sequence comes from Natator depressus, assembly GCF_965152275.1. Taxonomy (NCBI): domain Eukaryota; kingdom Metazoa; phylum Chordata; order Testudines; family Cheloniidae; genus Natator; species Natator depressus. The sequence goes on from NW_027439787.1 coordinate 225,031, forward strand.
CGTGCAGTGCCCAGCACAAGGAGGTGTGGAAAGGGCCCGATTAACCTTCTGTGAGCCCGGCACCAAACATATATGTGGGTCCCCATGGCCTACAGACCCCTATGCCCAGCACTCCCTTTCACAGCCCCCCCACACACAACTGCCCAGCACCCCATATTCCTGAGGGAATTCAGCACCAAACAATTAAAAATTCTGTGCACTATTTTAAAATTCTGCAAATGTTATTTGTCAATAAATGAATGTGGAAGCTCCCGCCTGGCAGTGGGGAGCAGAGGCCACAGGCTGCGTGGAGGTGGGAGATCACCCTGCAGCCTTCCCCCTCCCCTCCCGGGATAGGGACTCGGCCGTGAGGCTGCACCCGACCCTGACACAGCCTAAGGGATAAACCTGCCCCAGAAACACTCTTGGCCACTGCCCCTGCGCCAGGTGTGGGCAGACAGGCTCAGCCTGGCAGGATCGAAGTGTGGAGGGGCTCAGTGTGAGGGGATCCCGGTGGGGTAAGAGGGTTCTGTGTGGAGCAGTCGGGCTGAGGTGGCTCACTGCGGGATCTGGATGCACAGGGGCTTGTTGGGGGGCTCCAGGTGCAGGCACAGTGGGTCTCTGCAGAGGGCTCCAAGTGAAGGTGGTTGGGGCTCAGCAGGAGGTGTGTTGGTGTGGGGAGGTCAGCGCAGGACGGGTCCGGGTGCAGGGGAGATAGGGCTCATTGGAGTGCGGGTCCAAGTGCAGCAGGCTGGGGCTCTGTGGGGTGGGTGTCTGGGTGGCTTATCAGGGTGGTCCAGGTGCAAGGGAGGTGGGGGCTTGTCAGGGTGAGGGTTTGATGGGCCTGCTTAATGGGGAGCCTCAGCTGCTGCCGCCAAGGGGATGCTGCATGCCGGGCCCCCGCTTCCCCCTGCCCCCGCTTCCTCTATCCCCTTCTCTTCCCCACCCCGTGCTTCTTCCCTATTGCCCCAGCCCTCCTCATCCCACCCCCTTCCTTCCCTATGGCTTATTTCCCCCCACTCCCCCCACCCCGCCCCAGCACACGCACTCACTGCTGTACAGAGAACAGGATGGCTCCTCCCAGCCCGCAGACGGGGAGCCCGACAGGCACTAGGACCCAAAAGGCAGTGTCCACCTGCAAAGTCAGCAGAACTGAGAGCTGGGGGTGTGTCAAGGTTCCTCCCCCACTCTGAACTCTAGGGTACAGATGTGGGGACCTGCATGAAAACCTCCTAAGCTTACTTTCACCAGCTTAGGTTAAAACTTCCCCAAGGTACAAATTAATTTTATCCTTTGACCCTGGATCTCCACTGCCACCACCAAACTTTAACTGGGTTTACTGCGAAACGTAGTTTGGACACGGCTTTCCCCCCAAAATCCTCCCAACCCTTGCACCCCACTTCCTGGGGAAGCTTTGGTAAAAATCCTCACCAATTTGCATAAGTGACCACAGACCCAAACCCTTGGATCTGAGAACAATGAAAAAGCAGTCAGTTTTCTTACAAGAAGACTTTTAATAGAAATAAAGGAATCACCTCTGTAAAATCAGGATGGTAGATACCTTACAGGGTAATCAGATTGAAAACATAGAGAATCCCTCTAGGCAAAACCTTAAGTTACAAAAAAGACACACAGACAGGAATAGCCATTCTATTCAGCACAGTTCTTTTCTCAGCCATTTAAAGAAATCAGAATCTAACACATACCTAGCTAGATTACTTACTAAAAGTTCTAAGACTCCATTCCTGTTCTGTCTCCAGCAAAAGCATCACACAGACAGACACAGACCCTTTGTTTTTCTCCCTCCTCCCAACTTTTGAAAGTCTCTTGTCTCCTCATTGGTCATTTTGGTCAGGTGCCAGCGAGGTTACCTTTAGCTTCTTAACCCTTTACAGGTGAGAGGATTTTTCCTCTGGCCAGGAGGGATTTTAAAGGGGTTTACCCTTCCCTTTATTTTTATGACAGAGTGGCACTCTTTCCAACAGAGCTCCTACAGCCAATCAATCAGCACAACACTAACACCTTCCAGGCCAGATTTTAGCAGAGAGCCTCTAAGCATCACTGCAGGGAGCTTCCCCCCAGCAGCCCTGAACAGAATGTCCCTGCCAGCCTCCAGCTCAGGGTTGAGCCTTCACTTCCTCCCATGCAGCTCTCAGAGAAAAAGCTCCTTCGCTTCCCCGAAGGGGAAAATCCACAAACAAACCTTTCCTTTGCTCTCACGCTTCTAGGGGCCCAGGACAGCCAGGTATCCATCCCAGCCCATGCAGGGGTAGGAGTTCCTGCTGATCCCTGTTGACAAACACTGACCTTGCGCTGCCCTGGGGGGGCTGGGGGAGCTGCCCCATTTTCCACACGTACGTCCTGTTTCTGGGAAGGAAGAACTACGGCCCTAGTGATAACTCCCTGCTGCACCGTGCTCTGCACAATGCCAGAGCCTCACCGGGCCGGAGCCTCCTTTGTCAGCCACCTGCGAGAGGAGCAGGCTCGCTTCCACAAGACTTGGGGAGTTCGGAGAGACAGGGCAGAGGATGAAGTCTAGAGACACCAGTGGGAGCCCCATGCCCTGAGCTAAGAGAGCTAGTGCCCGATAAAAGAGCCTTCGCCGTAGAGCTTCCACCACCCGCGGCGGAGAGGAGCCAGCAGTGGCGGGGGGGGAGGGAGGAGGGGGAAAGGGGGAGGAGAGGAGCCCCGCGCCTGGCCAGCTGAGAGGAGCGAGCAGTGGACGGGGGGAGGGGAGACGAGCCAGCTGGCAGGGGGACCTGAGGGCACATGGCAAGTGGAAGGGGCTGGGCCACAGCCCCTTCGAAGCAGGGGCAGTGCGAGGTTAACAAGACCACCAGTGGCTCCATGGAGCCGGGCACATGCTCAGAAGGGGCCCTGGCCTGCTCCGCATGCACTGCACCCCGAGACCCCACTGGTCCCCACCCCCGCCCACCATTTACTCCTCTCAGCCTGCTCCGTGGACGGCCAAGGGCTCCTCTCCACCCCGTGGCCCCCCTGCCAGCTTCTTTCTGTCCCCTGGCAGGACCCCAGTGCACCTCCAGCTGCAGGCCTGTTGGGCCCCACCTGTCTCCCCGGAGCTGAGCTGCCTGGGACTGATGCAGAAGCCTGGCCAGTCTCGGCTGGTTGGGGGAGGGCAGTGCGGGGGGAGGGGCTTGGCTGGGCCCCTCCAGGCAACGGGTCCTGATGGAGCCCGGCAGGGGCAGGCCCTGGACTGGCTGATTGCACCACTTCCGAGGGGCCAGAGCGATTCCCCGCCCCAGGTCCAGCTCTGGCGGTTCAGCCCGGCTGACACAGTCACCTCCCAGCAGGGCCAGTGAGTGGGGCCAGGAGGCAGGGCTTGGGGGAGTGGGTCACTAGAGGGCCTGGAGCCAGGAGATGCTGGGCTGTGAGGGGGCAGGGAACGTGTGTGTTGGGGCACTAGGGAGTGGGGGTTCTGTTGGGGGTGCTGGACAGTTGTGGTGTTGTGCTGGGCGCTGTGCATATTTCGCAGGGTCTGGGGCGGGGGGGGCGTGCTGGGCATTGCGGGTCTGGGGGGGCTTTGGCCATAGGGAATTGGAGGGGGGATGTTCAAGTGTTGGGCAGGGGGGCTGTGTGGCACAGCATGGGCCCACCCCTGAGGGGAAGGGGCACGCTGGCAGCACAGGGCTGGGTGGGCCATTGTGCATCTGGCAACTGCTGGTTCGTAAATAGTGCCCTCGTTCTGGGTGGAGCGGGGCTGCCCCTGCCATGCCATATTGCCCCTGACTCACCCCTCGCTCTGAGGACAGACCCCCCCCCCGCGCCATGCTCCATTGCCCCCATGGGGCGCCCACAAATATGTTGGCACCGGGCCCACCAAAGGTTAATCAGAAACCCAGTACTGGGCATGGACCCTGAGCGAGGCTTTTGGGTGATGTAGTAATGGAACTAGAGAGTGATTAGGGGGGGTCTTGGCATCTCTAATCCCAGCCCCACTTCTCCTGTGCCCAAAGTCGCCCAAAGAGAGCGAGCCACCCCTCTCCGTCTCAGACCCCACAGCCCAAAAGGCATGACTGGCCACTCACGCTGTGACCCAGTTACACCAATGAAGTCTCCCCAGACTCTGTAAGAAGATAGGGAGTAGGAGGAGCAACCCCCGTAGCCTGGCAGGCAGTACGCATCCTTCCCAGTAGGGCAGAGACCATGGCCATAGGCAGACAGACCCAGCCGAGCCCAGAGGAGACTGGGAGGGGGAGCAGAGGAAGAGGATGCAGGCAACTGAACATGATAGGTGTTCCTGAAAGGAGAGAGAGAGTTTGAGTGTGAGTTGGCCAACACAGTAGAGAAGACAGAGAGAGAGAGAGAAACCTAGGAGGAAGGAAAGAAACTCAGAACAGGGAGTCACCCTCAGGGATCCAACCTTCTGCTAGGGAGCACACCCCACTCCTGGCCAGAGAGATGATCAGCCCCCGCAAATGGCAACATCATCTCCCTTGAAGCCACAGCTAGTCAGGAAACCCACACCAGCTAACGGGAAGTCCCTGCTTGGAGCCAGGGGGGCTGTGACCAGAGCCCTCCCCAAACCAGACACTTACCTCACTGACAGCGACAGCTGCTTCGCTCCCAGCTGGACGGGTCTTGCCTGGCATCAACAGGATTCACGCTCTCACTGCTCTCGCTCACTTTCCATCTCACCTCGGGGCTGGATTCCATCCTCATGACTTCTTTCCCCTTGGTATTAAACACAACACAAGAGGGAAAGGAAAAGCAGTGGTGGCGAGGCTCCTCTTCTCGCTCCTCCCACACCCCAGGGCTCTGGCTTCAACCCTCCTCCCATTATGCCATCACAGATACATTAGAAATCCCCCTCTGCACCTGCACCCAAAGGAGTCACTCTGCACAGGAGACGATTGTCTCTTCCCCTGCCCTTAATACCACGCGCAGCTCACGGCCTCTGAAGAAAACTAACCTGGGAAGAGCTGAGGAAGAGAGTGCCCTCACCGCTGACTCACACCCAGTGCTGGGAAAGGCAGAAAGCTCAGGACTGTTCATCTCTGCTTACCGGGATGTCCAGCCTGCTCAGCTCCACTTCGTCCAGCTTCTCCTCTGCCTGGGGCTCCTGGGCGACTCATCTGCAAGCGCAGGAAATAACCGATGAGCGAGGCAGCCCTGCCCACAGCTCTACTGGTGCGCGAGAGCTAGGCCTCCCTCCGTCTCCCACATGCTCTAGAGCAGCCCGACGCGATGAAAAGAGACAGAGCCAACGGGCTGCGTGGCCAGTCACCCCACCTCCCCCACTGTCGTCTCCAGGACCCGCTATGATTCTCTACCCTCCTGCTAGATGGTGCAGGCTCTCGAGACCAAGCCTGTGGGGATCAATGCGCACTTCTCCTGCCCATGGCCTGCAGTAGGAGGCACGACCAAGAGAGAGAGAAGGTGCGTTGTCCAACACAGAAGACAAGACAGAGAGAGAGGGGGAATAGGAGAAATTAAAGTCACTCAGCACCTGGAGTCACCCTCCTGGATCCAACCTCCTGCTGGGCTTCGACACACCCCTCCCACCAAAAGAGATGAGCAGTCCCCAAACCAAGCACTCCTCTCACAGACAGAGACAGCTGCTCCACTCCCAGCTGAACAGGTCTTGCCTGGCATTAACAGTGCTTGCGCTCTCGCTCGCTTTCCATCTCTCCACCAGGACAGACTCTGTCCCCGCCCCCCTCACCCTCCAACATACACACACACACTTACACACTTCTTTTCCCTTGGTGCCAAACACAAGGCAAGAAGGAAAAACAAAAGTTATTGTCACACTCTGCCATCATGGCGAGGTTCTGTTTCTTGCATCTCGCACACCCCAGGGCTCTACCCTGAACCCCCTTCCCATGATGTTCTGGGAGCTACAATTAGAAGCACCCCAGTGCACCTGCACCCAAAATCGTCACTCTGCACGAGAGACTCTTGTCCCTTCCACTGCTCTGAACCCCGCAGAGCCCCGGGCCCAGCTAGGATGCACCTTATTATTCTTGAGTACTGGGGCGCTCGTCCTCTCCTTCCTATCCCTCTTGGACTCCATCTGTGAGAGAGGACAGGGAAGTGTTACAGACACAGACACCCTCCCCCAGCTCTCTTTGCGCCCTGGGCTCACACCTGGTTGTCTCCCCAATCCCTGGCATTGTCCAGCATGTCTCCCTCCACAGATGTCACCTGGCCTCATCATAGACACCATCTTCATATTGCTCTTCTCCTTCCCAGAGCTCCTGCTCTGCTCCTCAGACCCGTCTGTCCTCAGCTCCGCAGGCAGAGGGGAAGGGGCACCGTGGGATCACACACGCCCCATTCCAGACACCCCGTCGCATCCACAGGGCTCCCAAACGGTGTCACCTTCGGCCAAAAACCACACCCCACCCTGAGGGAGCAAAGAGTCTTTGTGAGCCCAGCACACACCAGACAGGAAAAGATTCACACCCACACCCAGCCCAGCCACATTGGGAGCTTGCCCCCCCCTTCCCGGCCACGGGGCCACGGGGCTCATGGATGGAGAAGTTTGGGGGGCTGTGGGGGCTGAAGGACTAGCTCAGCGTGTGAATGAGTGACCAGGATATCTGTGGGGGGCGGACTGTGGGGTTGAGGTGTCCGGGGGACCCAAGGGAAGGGAATAGGGGGATTCGAGGTAGAGGAGGGAAGGGTTACCAAGGTGCACTGTGGGAATAGGGGATTTAGAGACCCCAGAGGGGCGGGTGGGGGCGCGTTTGAGGGCCCCACGGTGGCTGGAAAGGGGAACCCGGCAGGTTGGGGGGTAGCAGAGACGGGCGATGAGGAACCTGGCACGCTGGGGGTGGACGGGGGGAGGGGGGCCGGGAAAGGGCCGCCAGCAGTGGGGAAAGGGGGGGAGTCCGTGGGGCGGGGTCCTGAGGACGGGGGAGGAGCGGGGGGCGGCAGCACATTTCGGGGGACGCTGGGGGCCGAGGGATGAGGAAAAGGGTTGGGGTGACCTGGGGGGAGTTTGGGGAGCGGGGTCTGAGGGATCCCCGGATGGAGGGCGGGGCTGGGGAGCCCGCGGGGGGCTGGGGGGGTGTCGGGGCCAATGGCTGGGGGGGGGGGCTGTGGGAGGCGTTGGGGGGCTGAGGGAGCGCGCGGGGGGAGGGGTCGGGGGCGCAGACTCGGGCCGGGGGCGGGGCCGGGCTGATTGTGGCGCGGGCGACACGCGGCTGAGGACGGGGGAGGGACCCGCTCCGCCCACGTCACCCTCCGCCCGCCCCTTGGGGGCCTCTGACCTTCTCCTCATGGCGTCCTGAGATCAGCCCTCACTTCCTGTGGCCGCGACTTCCGCTCTGAGCAGGGAGGTCTGACGCCGGAAGCCCGGGCAGACCGTGGCCGGCCCCGCCCCCTTCCTGCCCCGGCCGCAGCCGGTGTCTGACCCCCGGGGGGGGGGCTGGGGGCGCGCCGAGGCCCCGCCCCCGGTGGCTCCCCCTCCCCCTCCCCGTCCCTGGGGCAGGGGGTTGGGGGGCGAGGGGAGCCGGCTCCGGGGGGGGTTGTGGGGCGCCGGCTCTGGGTGCTCTGGGGCGGGAGCACCGGGGGGAGAAGAGGGGTGCTCAGCACCCACCAGGGCGACCAGCCATCAGGGGACCAAGGGAGCCCAGCTCGCCCAGGGCGGGTGGGGGCAGGGCAGTTTCGGGGGGGGGGAGCCCCGACCCCAGCAGGAGATGCGGCGCTGAAGCCCCGACGCCCCCCTGTGCAGAGCTGGCCTGAGCCCCTCTCCCGTTCCCCCCCGTGCGTTCCCCCTGCGTGGGGCTGGCCTGAGCCCCCTCTCCCGTTCCCCCCTGTGCGTTCCCCCTGTGTGGGGCTGGCTCTCACTCTCAGGCCCTGGAGAAATTCAGCCCCAATCTACCCACCTTGGTGTCTCCGTTTCCCCCTCCTCACACAGCCGTGACTGGATTGTGCCGAGGAGGCGGGGTCAGTATTAGCCCCAGGCGGGATCTAGGGTACACGGAGGTGAAGTGACTTTCCCAAGGCTAAGCAGGGAGTCTGTGGCAGAGCAGAGACCCAAACCCAGCCCCCCGAGCCCCCAGGGCTGTGACTGAACCACTGGGCGACCTTCCTACCCGGAGCCTCCTCTGCGCTTTGAGTGTGTGGGTGGGCCAGGCCCTAGACCGAGCCACCAGGCGGGGGCATGGGGAAAGGCACACGGGTGGGAAGCAAGAAGGGGAAACATCAGGAAGGGGAGCAAAAACTTGGAGAAGAAAGAAGAGAGGGGCAGGGGGAGGAGAAAGACTCCCCATGGCTTGTCCCTCCCAGCTGCCACCTTCCCACAGCCATCACTGGCCCACAGCTGCCAAAGAGGCCCCAGGCAGGTACAAAGTGGAGCGAACCTCAGGTCTTTCCACGGGGCTGTTAGTAAAGACACCTGGAGCTGAGTGTAATCATTTTAAAACCCTGTAACTGCTGATCATGTCCTTACCTAGTTCGTTACTATTTTAATGATGGCATTTAGAACCCAATAACAATAATCAGTAGAATATGAAAAGTGCATAAATAGGCTGAAAATTGGCAGTTGGGGGGAGGCAGGAAGGGGGCAGGAAGGAGTGAGTGGGAGACCCCCAGGGGAGGGGAACCAGGGGGAGGGGCAGAAAGGGGTGGGGTGAGTTGGGGCTGGGGCCTTGGGGGAGAGGGCGGAGCCGGGATGGGGCACCCACTGGCAAAACCAAAGGCAACATCTATGCTACACACCAACACTGGACTGGGTGAGGAGTCTGGAGCCATCCTGCACTGGGTACGTGGGAGGCTTGTAGGATCAGACCCTAAAATAGCTTTGGAGGGAAATTCTAACCCCCCCTTCCCGTCCCGACCTGTCACTGGGAGGTGCTGGCACTGACCCAGGCCGCCGAGCACCACAGACAGAGGAGACCAATTTTATCCACAAAAAGAAAAGGAGTACTTGTGGCACCTTAGAGACTAACCCATTTATTTGAGCAGAAGCTTTCGTGAGCTACAGCTCACTTCATCGGATGCATAAAGTGGAAAATGCAGTGAGGATGTGTGTAGCTAGTGCGCCAAGAGCAGCAGCGTGGCCGTGGCGGCTCGGCCGGTGGCTGGGGCTAGTCGCCTGAGCATGAACCCAGCCGACGCCATGAGATGGCCCCGGGTCACTAGCCTAACCCCCCACACGGCCCACAGCCCCCGCTGTCCCAGCCCTGAGCTCCCCACTCGCCGCTCTGCCGGTGCCCCTCACTCCCGACCCGCAGCCCCCGCTGTCCCAGCCCTGAGCTCCCCCCTCGCCCCTCTGCCGGTGCCCCTCACTCCCAACCCGCAGCCCCCACTGTCCCAGCCCTGAGCTCCCCCCTCGCCGCTCTGCCGGTGCCCCTCACTCCCGACCTGCAGCCCCCGCTGTCCCAGCCCTGAGCTCCCCCCTCGCCGTTCTGCCGGTGCCCCTCACTCCCGACCCGCTGTCCCCGCCCCGAACATCATGGGAAGGGGGTTCAGGATAGAGCCCTGGGGTGTGGGAGATGCGAAAAGAAGAGCCCCGCCATCACGGCAGTGTGTGACGATAACTTTTGTTTTTCCTTCTTGCGTTGTGTTTGGCACCAAGGGAAAAGAAGTCTGTGTGTGTGTCTTGATGCCAGGCAAGCCCTGTCCAGCTCACCCTCTCTCTCTTTTTACTGCCTCCTACCAGAGGCCATGGGCAGGAGAAGTGCGCATAGATCCCCACAGGCTTGGTCTTGAGAGCCTGCACCACCTGGCAGGAGGGAAGAGAATCATAGCGTGTCCTGGAGGTGACAGTGGGGGAGGTGGGGTGACTGGCCACACAGCTCTTTGGCTCTGTCTCTTTTCATCCCGTGGGGCTGCTCCAGAGCATGTGGGAGATGGAGGGAGGCCGAGCTCTCGCGCACCTGTAGAGCTGTGGGCAGGGCTGCCTCGCTCATCGGTTATTTCCTGCTCTTGCAGATGAGTCGCCCAGGAGCCCCAGGCAGAGGAGAAGCTGGAAGAAGTGGAGCTAAGCAGGCTGGACATCCCGGTAAGCAGAGATGAACAGTCCTGAGCTTTCTGCCTTTCCCACACTGGGTGTGAGTCAGCGGTGACGGCACTCTCTTCCTCAGCTCTTCCCAGATTAGTTTTCTTCAGAGGCCGTGAGCTGCGCATGGTATTAAGGGCAGGGGAAGAGACAATCGTCTCCTGTGCAGAGTGACTCCTTTGGGTGCAGGTGCAGAGGGGGGATTTCTAATTGTATCTGTGATGGCATAATGGGAGGAGGGTTGAAGCCAGAGCCCTGGGATGCGGGAGGAGCGAGAAGAGGAGCCTCGCCACCACTGCTTTTTCTTTCCCTCTTGTGTTGTGTTTAATATCAAGGGGAAAGAAGTCGTGAGGACGGAGTCCAGCCCCGAGGTGAGATGGAAAGTGAGCGAGAGCAGTGAGAGCGTGAATCCTGTTGATGCCAGGCAAGACCTGTCCAGCTGGGAGCGAAGCAGCTGTCGCTGTCAGTGAGGTAAGTGTCTGGTTTGGGGAGGGCTCTGGTCACAGCCCCCCTGGCTCCAAGCAGGGACTTCCCGTTAGCTGGGTGTGGGTTTCCTGCCTAGCTGTGGCTTCAAGGGAGATGATGTTGCCATTTGCGGGGGCTGATCATCTCTCTGGCCAGGAGTGGGGTGCGCTCCCCAGGAGAAGGTTGGATCCCTGAGGGTGACTCCCTGTTCTGAGTTTCTTTCCTTCCTCCTAGGTTTCTCTCTCTCTCTCTCTCTCTATCTGTCTGTCTTCTCTACTGTGTTGGCCAATTCACACTCAAACTCTCTCTCTCTCCTTTCATGGACACCTATCATATTCAGTTGTCTGCATCCTCTTCCTCTGCTCCCCCCTCCCAGTCTCCTCTGGGCTCGGCTGGGTCTGTCTGCCTGTGGGCATGGTCTCTGCCCTACTGCGCTAAATGGCTTGCCCCTCCCACCCCCTATCTTCCTAGAGAGTTTGGGGAGACTTCATTGGTGTAACTGGGTCACAGCGTGAGTGGCCAGTCATGTCTTTGGGGCTGTGGGGTCTGAGACGGAGGGGGTGGATTCGTGGTCATGGCTTAGGGCACAGGAGAAGTGGGGCTGGGATTAGAGATGCCTCGAACCCCCCTTATCATCGCTGGCTCCATTATTGCATCACCCAAAGGCCTCGCTCGGGGTCCACGCCCAGTACTGGGTTTCCAACGGTGCCACTGGCACCGTGGCACTGGGCCCACGCTCAGAAGGGGTCCCGGCCTGGCCCCCTCCACTTGTCATGTGTCCCGAAGCCCCACTACCCACTAGCTCCTCTCCCCTCTCGCCCACTGCTTGCTCCTTTTGGCCAGCCAGGCCCGGGGATCCTCTCCTAACTCTTCCCCCCTCCCCCCGCCACTGCTGGGGCCTCTCCGCCGCGGGTGGTGGAAGCTCTACGGCGAAGGCTCTTTTATCGGGCACTAGCTCTCTCAGCTCAGGACATGGGGCTCCCACTGGTGTCTCTAGACTTCGTCCTCTGCCCCGTCTCCCCAAACTCCCCAAGTCTTGTGGAAACGAGCCTGCTCCTCTCGCAGGTGGCTGACAAAGGACGCTCTGGCTCGGTGAGGCTCTGGCATTGTGTAGAGCACGGTGCAGCAGGGACTGATCACTAGTGCCGTAGTTCTTCCTTCCCAGAAACAGGACGTACGTGTGGAAAATGGGGCAGCTCCCCCAGCCCCCCCAGGGCAGCGCAAGGTCAGTGTTTGTCAACAGGGATCAGCAGGAACTCCTACCCCTGCATGGGCTGGGATGGATACCTGGCTGGCCTGGGCCCCTAGAGGTGTGAGAGCAAAGGGAAGGTTTGTTTGTGGATTTTCCCCTTCAGGGAACCGAAGGAGCTTTTTCTCTGAGAGCTGCATGGGAGGAAGTGAAGGCTCAACCCTGGGCTGGAGGCTGGCAGCGATATTCTGCTCAGGGCTGGTGGGGGAAGCTCCCTGCAGTGAGGCTTAGAGGCTCTCTGCTAAAATCTGGCCTGGAAGGTGTTAGTTGTGTGATATTTGTTCAGTGCTGATTGATGGGCTGTAGGAGCTCTGTTGGAAAGAGAGCCACCCCCAGCTCTCAGTTCTGCTGACTTTGCAGGTGGACGCTGCCTTTTGGGTCCTCGTGCTTAGAATCATAGAATCATAGAATATCAGGGTTGGAAGGGACCTCAGGAGGTCATCTAGTCCAACCCCTTGCTCAAAGCAGGACCAATCCCCAAACAAATCATCCGAGCCAGGGCTTTGTCAAGCCTGACCTTAAAAACTTCCAAGGAAGGAGATTGTACCACCTCCCTAGGTAACGCATTCCAGTGTTTCACCACCCTCTTAGTGAAAAAGTTTTTCCTAATATCCAACCTAAACCTCCCCCACTGCAACTTGAGACCATTACTCCTTGTCCTGTCCTCTTCTACCACTGAGAATAGTCTAGAACCATCCTCTTTGGAACCACCTCTCAGGTAGTTGAAAGCAGCTATCAAATCCCCCCTCATTCTTCTCTTCTACAGTCTAAACAATCCCAGTTCCCTCAGCCTCTCCTCATAAGTCATGTGTTCCAGACCCCTAATCATTTCTGTTGCCCTTCGCTGGACTCTCTCCAATTTATCCACGTCCTTCTTGTAGTGTGGGGCCCAAAACTGGACACAGTACTCCAGATGAGGCCTCACCAGTGTCGAATAGAGGGGAACGATCACGTCCCTCGATCTGCTCGCTATGCCCCTACTTATACATCCCAAAATGCCATTGGCCTTCTTGGCAACAAGGGCACACTGTTGACTCATATCCAGCTTCTCGTCCACTGTCACCCCTAGGTCCTTTTCCGCAGAACTGCTGCCTAGCCATTCGGTCCCTAGTCTGTAGCTGTGCATTGGGTTCTTCTGTCCTAAGTGCAGGACCCTGCACTTATCCTTACTGAACCGCATCAGGTTTCTTTTGGCCCAATCCTCCAATTTGTCTAGGTCCCTCTGTATCCTATCCCTGCCCTCCAGCGTATCTACCACTCCTCCCAGTTTAGTATCATCTGCAAATTTGCTGAGAGTGCAATCCACACCATCCTCCAGATCATTTATGAAGATATTGAACAAAACCGACCCCAGGACCGACCCCTGGGGCACTCCACTTGACACCGGCTACCAACTAGATATGGAGCCATTGATCACTACCCGTTGAGCCTGACAATCTAGCCAACTTTCTACCCACCTTATAGTGCATTCATCCAGCCCATACTTGTTTAACTTGCTGACAAGAATACTGTGGGAGACTGAGTCAAAAGCTTTGCTAAAGTCAAGAAACAATACATCCACTGCTTTCCCTTCATCCACAGAATCAGTAATCTCATCATAGAAGGCAATTAGATTAGTCAGGCATGACCTAACCTTGGTGAATCCATGCTGACTGTTCCTGATCACTTTCCTCTCGTGTAAGTGCTTCAGGATTGATTCCTTGAGGACCTGCTCGATGATTTTTCCGGGGACTGAGGTGAGGCTGACTGGCCTGTAGTTCCCAGGATCCTCCTTCTTCCCTTTTTTAAAGATTGGCACTACATTAGCCTTTTTCCAGTCATCCGGGACTTCCCCCGTTCGCCACGAGTTTTCAAAGATAATGGCCAATGGCTCTGCAATCACATCCGCCAATTCCTTTAGCACTCTCGGATGCAACTCGTCTGGCCCCATGGACTTGTGCACGTCCAGGTTTTCTAAATAGTCCCTAACCACCTCTTTCTCCACAGAGGGCTGACCATCTCCTCCCCATGTTGTGATGCCCAGCGCAGCAGTCTGGGAGCTGTCCTTGTTAGTGAAGACAGAGGCAAAAAAAACATTGAGCACATTAGCTTTTTCCACATCCTCTGTCACTAGGTTGCCTCCCTCATTCAGTAAGGGGCCCACACTTTCCTTGGCTTTCTTCCTGTTGCCAACATACCTGAAGAAACCCTTCTTGTTACTCTTGACATCTCTTGCTAGCTGCAGCTCCAGGTGCGATTTGGCCTTCCTGATTTCATTCCTACATGCCCGAGCAATATTTTTATACTCTTCCCTGGTCATATGTCCAACCTTCCACTTCTTGTAAGCTTCTTTTTTATGTTTAAGATCCGCTAGGATTTCACCGTTTAGCCAAACTGGTCGCCTGCCATATTTACTATTCTTTCGACTCATCGGGATGGTTTGTCCCTGTAACCTCAACAGGGATTCCTTGAAATACAGCCAGCTCTCCTGGACTCCTTTCCCCTTCACGTTAGTCCCCCAGGGGATCCTACCCATCCGCTTCCTGAGGGAGTCGAAGTCTGCTTTCCTGAAGTCCAGGGTCCGTATCCTGCTGCTTACCTTTCTTCCCTGCGTCAGGATCCTGAACTCAACCAACTCATGGTCACTGCCTCCCAGATTCCCGTCCACTTTTGCTTCCCCCACTAATTCTTCCCTGTTTGTGAGCAGCAGGTCAAGAAAAGCTCCCCCCCCCCGTTGGCTCGTCTAGCACTTGCACCAGGAAATTGTCCCCTACGCTTTCCAAAAACTTCCTGGATTGTCTATGCACCGCTGTATTGCTCTCCCAGCAAATATCAGGAAAATTAAAGTCACCCATGAGAACCAGGGCGTGCGATCTAGTAGCTTCTGCGAGTTGCCGGAAGAAAGCCTCATCCACCTCATCCCCCTGGTCCGGTGGTCTATAGCAGACTCCCACCACTACATCACTCTTGTTGCTCACACTTCTAAACTTAATCCAGAGACAACCAGAGATAATGTACCTACTCTCCCTATAAAGTATCTACTCTCCCTATAATGTGCATGATAATCAAGGTGGGCCATTTCCAGCACAAATCCATGTTTTCTCACCCCCCTCCCCCAAAACACACACAGAAACCCATTTCCAGCATAAATCCAAGTTTAACCAGAACGTCTGGGGGGGGGGGGTGGAAAAAACAAGGGGAAATAGGCTACCTTGCATAATGACTTAGCCACTCCCAGTCTCTATTTAAGCCTAAATTAATAGTATCCAATTTGCAAATGAATTCCAATTCAGCAGTTTCTCGCTGAGTTTCCCCTGCAGTCTGGATGCTCAAACACCGGCTTGGCAACACAAGTCAGCAAGCCCAGGCCACATAGAGACAGGCTCAGTGTGCAGTGTGGACAGACCCTCAGACAACCCCAGTATTGTCAAATGAGGAAATCCTTCCTGTGTTTTGACTTGCTGGTAGAAGAGCCGAGTGACATTGGAGCTCACCGAGCTTCACTGACAAACGCAGCGCTCCAGCACCTGAGCTCTCGGGCTCCCTGTTGAAAGAAAAGCTGAATAAGTTTCAAAGGTCAAAGAGAATGCTTGTCTTTGGCCAAGGGCAGGGAGTCCCACCCTCAAAGCGAGAACATTTCTCTCTTTGTCCGTCTGTGTTGGGGCAGGAGCGATAACACGTCCTCCTGCATTTGCTATTTCACAGAGTAGTTTCTGGCTGTCTTCTCAAAGACAGGGTGCGAAACAGGCCTCAAACCTGACTGAGTGGAAACAAGAACGATGCAGCTCGACTGAGCCAGCTGAGGATTGAGATGTGCCCCTTTGCTCGAGTGAGGGAATGACCTGTGAGGGGACTGGAAACCTGACGGGCCAATTCTTAACTTGCACTCTCTCAGCATCTTTCCCCTGAGTGCCGTCACTGTAGGTTCAATGCTCCAGCACCGGACGCCCTGCCAGCTCTGGGCCCGACAAGCTTTCCTTGGGATTGGATTCTGGAGAGCAGGGGTGCAGGGAAGCAACAGGTGCATGTGACTCCGTGGTGAGGTTTTCCTTGCAAGATGTGTGTGTGAGTCTGTGTGTGTAGGAAGCACTGAGGGTGGCACTCGCACTGAACCCACAGAGGGCAACGGTGGTGGGAGCGAGACAGTAGAAGTATAAAGGGGCAAGGATGGGCAGAACGATGATGACTGTGTTGTGTTTCATTCCTTAGATGTGGGGCCACCACCTTTCTCTTTAGCCTTGTAGTATCCCAGGGGTAAAACTAACCATCTGTTCAGCTACAAGGGCGTGTTTGTGTTCATTCCTGCAAGCCACACAGGGGTTTGATGTTGCTGCTTCCAATCCTCTGGCTCTGCCGGGAGAAGGGGCAATACAGGCCATCACTGAGCTGAGGGAGGGAGACGATTTTCTGACAGGGAGGGACGCCTCCTCCCAAAGGTGCTTGGCAGGCAGCCCTCCTTCCCAGGTCCGCCCCGACAACACCCAGTTGAAAAGGGGCCCTCCCCAGCCCTCCTCAGCGCGGTGACAATGAGCGAGTGAGGGAGCGTGGGGGAGAGGGAGTGACAGAGGGGACGGAGGGGAGTGAGAGGGCCGGGACCTCGGCGAAGGTTGGCACAAGGGTGTTCAGTTTTGTTGGGTGCAGAAGTTGGCAACTCGAGATCCAGGGGCAACAACTCCAACCTTCAAAGAGGCTGGGCAGGGGCAGGACACCAGCTTGGAGGGGAGGGGTGGGTGGGGCAGTGACATCACCAAGGCCTTTTGCAGGAACTCAGCCCATTTGGCAAAGGTGGTGGAGAGGGGGTGACCTCGCAGAGAGACCCCGACATCAGCCGGGCAGGGCCGAGGTGCAGGGCCAGGGCAGTCGCTGAGACCCCCCCGGGTTTGCTGCCGCACGTCTCCTTTTCCACGTCTCCCCTCGAGGCCGGGGAGAGAATTAGGATTCACGACTGTGAGCATGAGGAGGAGCCTCTGTGGAGTTTTCTCCTTTCCTACCCCTGGTTGTGCCAGAAAACGAACTTCCCTTGGACAAGGGCAGAGGCTCCGAGAGGTTTGGAACCTGTTGGGTCTGATGCACCTGCTGCAGGCAGAATTCTCGGCACAGACAACACTGGCTTAAGGGGGCAGGATTTGATTTCCTACCTCGGACTTTGACCCTTGGAATCACTGGGGACCTGGGGGTTTATCCTTTTTGGTTTCCCTTTTCCTCCCTCCTTTCTCCTCTCCTCTTGCTTCTTTTTCCCCTTTGCCCTGCTTCCCTCCCGCTACCAAGGAGGGGTGTGTGTGGAGTGTGGGCGAGGAAGGAGGGGTTGTTCGCATTGCGGGAGGTCCTCCCAAAGGGGTGGGTCCGGATCTGAGAGTGATCCCCTCTGATGGTGATCAGGGCCCTCCTTTGAGACATCTGGTGAGACCTCTCAGCCTCCCGCCCCTCAGCGTCTCAATGCTGACTGGCCGAGCAGGGGGCTATCCACAGCGAGGAGACTCAGGTCCTTTTGGTCTCTTTTCAAATCAGGGAAATAAGACACAACCAATCCAAAGTATGGGATTCCTCTTGCTGCTTCTCTCCATTAATTGTCTCTTAGCAGTTGATGATTTCCTCCAATGTTCCAGGTCATCTAAAATACTTGCTGAATAATTCCTATGAACAACTGTTGGTCTGCAGGTCACCTGAGAGCCGTTTATTCTCATCGGTCAATGTATGAAATTCAAGATGTGACAGACAGGTGGAAAGTCAGGAGCAGTGTTTCCTCTAATTTGTTATGTCCGTGTGCTATAAGGCGATTTTGGTACATGGTCATATTCTGTTTTGAATGTTGCTGAAATTAAAAATGGAGTTTAGAAATTCAAGATGGCGCACATGATAGGAAGGGTTTGAACTCCATCTTCGTACTCTTTCTTCCTGGCATTTTCCCGCCACAACTCTGTGTCCCTGAGGGAACCGGAGGGGCAGAGAACTGGCTGGGCCCGGTGGGGGCAGGGCCCGTCAGCGTGCGCCTCAGGAATGTGCGCCAGCGCGAGCGTACGAGGGAGGGTCGGGGGTGACGCAGGCGCTGTCCACCATGGAGGCAGCCACGGCCAGGCTCTTTGCGCGGCATCGGATCAAGACTCCGGCTCCTAACATCTGTCAAGGACTCGGATACTTACCTGACTCCTGTCATCCACCAAAGGCCCCAGTGGAGGCTTTGCTGTCGGCCCAGATCTGTTGATCTCCTGCTTCGGCAGTAGAGAGCCAGATCCTCCGATGCTCCAGAGATCCTGAGACGGACCGTCCGTTGTCGGTGTCCTCCTTCTGCAGCTTGGAGAGAGACAGTCATTATTTTTCAGGCATTTGTTAGTTTAACCAAGGGACAGTTTAAGGGTCTGGGCTTTATGCCCCTTGCTGGAATCTATGGGTAGGTATTTGTAGTGTTCCCCATAGTGAATCTTCCCCCAGTTGTATCTATCCCTTAATAAATCAACTTTCTGCTTAAGGTTATATTCTTTCTATCCTTTATTTCAGTGCAACATGGGTGGGAGGCACAGAGATTTCTAATGTTCCCAGTTGATAGAAGCTGGTAGGAGTCGGACCTGTTGTATATGTCACCTCCTTATTATTCCTTACAGAGATTTGGGGGTAACATCTATTGGCATCTGCGGCAGGACAGCTCAGAGATTTAGCTCTCTGATTGGGGTCCTTCGTTTACATAGATTCCAGCTAACAGTCCGTAGACTCGGGGAGGGAAGGGTCTGGAACAGTGCCGGTGAGGGCGTCGACCAGTGGGTTGGACGGGTTCCCCGGGTCACTGCCTGTTCAGACAGGTGCTGTATCCCCACTTGGTTGTCGTTTATGTGGAGTGAGCTAGAGGCCAACAGGCTGAGGCTCCCTGCAGTGTAGGATTCTGCTGACGCCAGTAGCTTGGGAAGCAGATCCAAGCAGCCTGCAGCAAGTCCTGGGTTAAGTGGACCTGGCCAGTCCCTTAATCTAAGGCAGAGGTGGAGGGTAAGGCCCTAACTGTCCGCCTCTCGGACAATTGTCCATGGTCATGACCGAGCACTGTTGGATTCCAAAAGGAGGCAACTGTGGGTTCTTGTGAGTTACTGACCACAGGCAAATCGTCCCCACAAGTCTAGGACAGTGGGCTGTTCGGCTTTGACATAATTGCTCTCTATTTTATCCGTGGTCAGATGGAGAAGTTTTCAACCTAGAAGGATGGTCCTGGCAGTCTAATAAAAATCATTTGGAATATGCAGTGTCTGTTTTTGGGAAATTTCAAAAGCCTTGGAAAGAAGGGGCTTTCCAGGGAGATGAAGCACGACAGAAATCGCAGCTATTGTAGGGACAGTATTTGGCAAGCAAGACGGTTCCCAAGAAAAAATTGCAGAAGCGAGCATTGATTTATATAGATATACCTCCTATAATACTCAAAACAGCACACACTGCTGTACAGTACATCTTGTCAGGAAAGGTGAATTCAGGGAAGGTCAGCAATCCAAGACTGGCAGCGTGGACTTTAACCCTTTTAAATAGGGAGATAGAAGTGCAAAAGTTTCAACACTTGGCTGCTGTACCCTATGCTTTAACGTCTGCGGAAGAAGCTCATGAATGTCCAGTACCTGATATGCATGCACCAGCATTTAAAACTCCATTTCTCCTTGAAGTTAAATATGAGGACGCTAAAGAAAACTCTCAGGAAATTTGGGCGGTAGATGGATCCAGTTCCCATCATAGTACATCCCCTCTTGCTGGTTTTGCAGCTATGCAGGCTTCTTCAGGGAAGATAGTGCAAGGCACCATCCACCATCACTCAGCGCAGGAGAGGTAGATACGCTGGAGGGTAGGGATAGGATACAGAGGGCCCTAGACAAATTAGAGGATTGGGCCAAAGGAAATCTGATGAGGTTCAACAAGGACAAGTGTATGAAGCGGCTGAAATCGCAGCAGTGATAGCTGCTTTAAGATCAGCAGATCCACAGAAGGACATCACAGTGTGTACAGACTGCGACTGGGCCCTGAGGGCATTCATCGATTGGATGGCAGTTTGGCTGGAGAGAAACATGTGTTTGGCAGATCAACAGCCAATAGCTCATGCTTCGTATTTACTGTACGCTTGGAAGCTGGCAGAAGGAAGGCAAGGAAAAACTTTTCTATTCAAGGTCAAGGCTCACAGAAAAAATCAGTCTGAGATCTCCATCCTGAATAGTGCTGTGGATAAATTGGCGAAACAGGCTGCTTTATTGGGTGTAGAAGCTGAATGGAATGTACCAACAGATGTTGTGAACACTGTCCATCCCACTGAAACCCTGCAACATCAGGATTTAAGACAGCTTCAGCAGAAGGATGCCAGTGTGATGGAGCTGTTGAGTAAGCAGCGGTGCAAAGGATTTACCATCTACACAGATAAGACAGGATTAATTCTGGCAAGAAAAGAAAACCAACCAGAAGGCATCGAAGGCATCCCTGTGTTAGTAATTCCATCCTATCTCTGCCAAGAGTTAATTAAAATAGCCCACGAGAAAGGTCATTATGGAATGGAGAAAACCTTAAAGCTCCTACTCACCTTAGGATGGTGGCCTTCAATGGTCAAGGAAGTGGAATCCTGGACATACAACTGTCTTCGCAGTGCCACGTGTAACCCAGATTCAAGGATCTAAAAGGGACCATTACTTCACCAGCCTATCAATGGCCCTTGGACAAAGTGCAAACAGATTTTGTAGGTCCATTGCCAAGGACAGGCCGAGGAAATCTATACTGCTTAGGGCTTCTAGAGCCATTCACCAAATGGATAGAGGCCTATCCCACAGAGAACTGCACTGCAAATACCACCGCAGAGTCCTCTTAGAACAAGCTTTTAGTAGGTTTGGGTTACCAAAGTTATGGATTCGGACCAGGCTACCCATTTTAGAGGTGAGCTAATGCGACAGCTTTGTGTGGCACTTGGCCTCAAGCAAAAGTTTCATGTTGCGGGACACCCCCAAGCATCTGGTCAAGTTGAAAGGAGCAGCCGTACGTTAAAGAATGCTCTCAGGAAGGTAGTAGAAACTTCAGGAAAGAACTGGGACGTCAAGCTACCTTTAGTTCTTATGGCCATTCGTTCGACCTGCAGTGTGTCGGGGTTTTCTCCTCGTGAAGCCCTTACGGGACGAATGATGAGAACTCCAGAGTACTGGTGGTTAGAAGGAGGGGTGCCTCCAGATAATTTTGAGCCACAGGTCAGATTGGACTGCTATATCAAAGAACTGCTGAGTACCATCAGCTCAGTGCAGTAGCAGGTTGCTATCAATTTAAAGGGTGTCACCAAGAAAATGGACCAATGTTTGAAGGACAATTTATCTTTTGTGGAATGGGATATAGGGGACAAAGTCCTCTTCTGATATTTTTCAGAGAAATATCATCCGCTGTCCCCTTGATGGGCAGGTCCAGCTGTCATACTGGAAAAGGCTAGTCCCACTGTGTATTTATTAGAAATTTCCACGGGGAAAAAGAGGGTTCCCAAATGGTTTCATTCTTCGCAATTGAAGTTATGGAAAGGGAGCAAGGAAACTGCAGTAAAAGATGACGCTAAACCACCATACGGTTGTAACTGTGTCTCTTTTCTTTTTGTTTGTAGGGAAGAAAACATGAAGCCCCCCTCTTTGGTCATGATTTTGTACATAGGTTTATTGAATACCAATAGGGTATTTTCTGTGTTATTGGTTAATGAAAATGAACATTGGTATTGTCTAGTGAACCACGAGTTGGCACATAAATGGGAAGAACCCGTATTCCCAGAAGTTGATTTTGAGGAGTTAGAGGACAATATGGAACAGGACAGGGAGCCTGAAATTGGAATAACAACCCCACTAATACCCAGCCTACAAGCCTCAACGAGACAAAGGTATTCTAATAAGGCAACCGAAGTAAAGAGGTCCCAAATGCCTGGTGTGCAGACAACCACAACCAGAGAGATTCCTCCCAAATGGATAAAAGGTCAAAGTAAGAGGCTTTGGAGACCAGGGTCATCTGGAATAGGAGGAGGATGTTTTGGTCATCAAAAGCGGGACGACGTCTGGGTGCTCCATCTAAAATACCATTAGAGCCTGATTATTGGGTTAGGCCCAAAGATGTATTGACAGATTTAGTGTCTCTTTATGGATATACTTTGAGTGGATATTGTTATCTATCTTTGGAGGAAATTGAAGGGAACAGGTCTATTATGGCTTTGACTATCCATGATGGCCAGAGAACGCACGACCTGATGATTAACCTTCCACGCAGATCAGTTTTATGAAAAAGGCCACGGGGCAATGCAAGCGGATCCCGGAGGATCAAAGTTGTAAGGGTTGTTCTGGCTGTATACAAGGTTGGGATGGCTCAACATGTATTGATGCCACGATCAAACACAACGATAGCGTGGTGCCAGGTCCGTTTAATATATCCATCACAATGGGAACTGCCCCCACTAACGTATCCTCAATAAATGTAAAGGTCTTCCTCCCTCGTCATCAAATGGATCATATTGAACTAAAATGTCAAAAATGTACTGCTCATTGCAATAAGGCTCCTAAAGAGGTTGTCAAATCAACATTTGGTGGAATGGAAGAACACCCTAGAAATTTGGGAGCAGTATGTCACACTTTGTTAAAACTAAATGTTTCTGTAAATGATACTGGGAATTGGGAATGGAAAGGTCCTTTTGGCTTAGTGAACAGCAGAGAGGCTTACAGAGGGAGTTTGCCTGGGATCTGCCTGAGAGGAGGTACGCTAAGGGCTGCATTAAGGAGGATGTGTTGGTGAGTATCTGAGTGTCTGTTGTGGGGACAGTTTGACAGTTTGACCGTGTGCTTGATTGGTTGTTTGAAAAGTGTGAATTGGGAGTGCTTTGTTCCAGGTGAGCCTTGAGTGGGCCTGACTGTTCTCAAAAGCCAGTCAGCTACGAACCAGCTGAGCAGTGAACAACAGAGAGGCTAACAGAGGGAGTTTGCCTGGGAGTTTGCCTGGGGAAAGCCCACTGAGGCTTACATCTTGCCAGCTTCTCTGAGTAGTTACTACAACTCCTGAGGAAGGTCATAGAAGGAAGGTAATATGGATGGGGAGTGTTCAGCTGTTGAGACCTGCACTGGATGTGCCATGTCTGTCTTTCTTCCTCAGGACAGAAGTGACTTTGTCTGTACAAAGTGCAAGCCAGTCTCCATATTGGAAGAGAAGGTTCAAGATCTGGAGCAACAGGTATCGACCCTGCGTTGCATAAGAGAAACTGAAGATTTCCTGGACAGACGTCAGGATATGCTTCTACGGACACAATGTTCTGAAGATTCAGAGCAGGCTGCGCAGCGGGGACAGGAGGATGGTGAAGAAATTTGGCAGCATGTGACCTCCAGAAGAAGAAAGGGGAGTGTCCATGTACCAGCAACGCAGATACAGGTAAGTAACCGTTTTCATGTTCTCTCCACAGGTACTAATGCGGAGAGTGGCCCAGATGATACATCTGAGGGAAGGGAGCAGAAGGAGACTCCGCCGATTGGAAGGCATGAGATGCACTGTCCTAGGGTTGGGGGTTCCACGACCACCGCTCCCAAGAGAAGGAGGCGGGTGGTGGTGGTCGGGGACTCTCTCCTCAGGGGGACTGAGTCATCTATCTGCCGCCCTGACCGGGAAAACCGAGAAGTCTGCTTTTTGCCAGAAGCTAGGATTCACGATGTGATGGAGAGACTGCCGAGACTCATCAAGCCCTCGGATCGCTACCCCTTCCTGCTTCTCCACGTGGGATCCAGTGATACTGCCAAGAATGACCTTGAGCGGATCACTGCAGAGTACGTGGCTCTGGGAAGAAGGATAAACGGAGTTTGAGGGTGCATGTGGTGTTCTCGTCCATCCTCCCCGTGGAAGGAAAAGGCCTGGATAGAGACCATCGAATCATGGAAGTCAACGATTGGCTACGCAGGTGGTGTTGGAGAGAAGGCTTTGGATTCTTTGACCATGGGATGGTTTTCCAAGAAGGAGGAGTGCTAGGCAGAGACGGGCTCCACCTAACGAAGAGAGGGAAGAGCATCTTTGCAAGCAGGCTGGCTAACCTAGTGAGGAGGGCTTTAAACTAGGTTCACCGGGGGAAGGAGACCAAAGCCCTGAGGTAAGTGGGGAAGTGGGATACCGGGAGGAAGCAGGAGCGCGCGAGAGGGCAGGGCTCCTGCCTCATACTGAGAAAGAGGGACGATCAGCGAGTTATCTCAAGTGCCTATACACAAATGCAAGAAGCCTGGGAAACAAGCAGGGAGAACTGGAAGTCCTGGCACAGTCAAGGAATTATGAGGTGATTGGAACAACAGAGACTTGGTGGGATAACTCACATGACTGGAGTACTGTCATGGATGGATATAAACTGTTCAGGAAGGACAGGCAGGGCAGATAAGGTGGGGGAGTTGCATTGTATGTAAGAGAGCAGTATGACTGCTCAGAGCTCAAGTATGAAACTGCAGAAAAACCTGAGAGTCTCTGGATTAAGTTTAGAAGTGTGAGCAACAAGGGTGATGTCGTGGTGGGAGTCTGCTATAGATCACCAGACCAGGGGGATGAGGTGGACGAGGCTTTCTTCTGGCAACTCACGGAAATTACTAGATCGCAGGCCCTGGTTCTCACGGGAGACTTCAATCACCCTGATATCTGCTGGGAGAGCAATACAGCGGTGCACAGACAATCCAGGAAGTTTTTGGAAAGTGTGGGGGACAATTTCCTGGTGCAAGTGCTGGAGGAACCAACTAGGGGCAGAGCTCTTCTTGACCTGCGGCTCACATACCGGGAAGAATGAGTAGGGGAAGCAAAAGTGGATGGGAACCTGGGAGACAGCGACCATGAGATGGTCGAGTTCAGGATCCTGACACAAAGAAGAAAGGAGAGCAGCAGAATACGGACCCTGGACTTCAGAAAAGCAGACTTTGACTCCCTCAGGGAACTGATGGGCAAGATCCCCTGGGAGAATAACATGAGGGGGAAAGAAGTCCAAGAGAGCAGGCTGTATTATAAAGAATCCTTATTGAGGTTACAGGGACAAACCATCCCGATGTGTAGAAAGAATAGTAAATATGGCAGGCGACCAGCTTGGCTTAACAGTGACATCCTTGCTGATCTATATACAAAAAAGAAGCTTACAAGAAGTGGAATATTGGACAAAGGACCAGGGAAGAGTATAAAAATATTGCTCGGGGATGCAGGAGTGAAATCAGGAAGGCCAAATCACACCGGGAGTTGCAGCTAGCAAGAGATGTTAAGAGTAACAAGAAGGGTTTCTTCATGTATGTTAGCGACAAGAAGAAAGTCAAGGAGCGTGTGGGCCCCTTACTGAATGAGGGAGGCAACCTAGTGAGAGAGAATGTGGAAAAAGCTAATGTACTCAATGCTTTTTTTGCCTCTGTCTTCACAAACAAGGTCAGCTCCCAGACTACCTCTCTAGGCAGCACAGCATGGGGAGGAGGTGACCAGCCCTCTGTGGAAAAAGAAGTGGTTCAGGACTATTTAGAAAAGCTGGATGTGCACAAGTCCATGGGACCGGATGCGCTGCATCCGAGAGTGCGAGAGGAGTTGGCGGATGTGATTGCAAAGCCATTGGCCAGTATCTTTGAAAACTCATGGCGATCGGGGGAAGTCCCGGACGACTGGAAAAAGGCTAATGTAGTGCCCATCTTTAAAAAAGGGAAGAAGGAGGATCCTGGAAACTACAGGCCAGTCAGCCTCACCTCAGTCCCTGGAAAAATCATGGAGCAGGTCCTCAAGGAATCAATTCTGAAGCACTCAGAGGAGAGGAAAGTGATCAGGAACAGTCAGCATGGATTCACCAAGGGCAAGTCATGCCTCACTAATCTAATTGCCTTCTGTGACAAAATAACTGGCTCTGTGGATGCGGGGAAAGCAGTGGACGTGTTGTTCCTTGACTTTAGCAAAGCTTTTGACACGGTCTCCCACAGTATTCTTGCCAGCAACTTAAGGAAGTATGGGCTGGATGAATGGACAATAAGGTGGATAGAAAGTTGGCTAGATTGTCGGGCTCAACGGGCAGTGATCAATGGCTCCATGTCCAGTTGGCAGCCGGTATCAAGTGGAGTGCCCCAAGGGTCGGTCCTGGGGCCGGTTTTGTTCAATATCTTCATAAATGATCTGGAGGATGGTGTGGATTGCACCCTCAGCAAGTTTGCAGATGACACTAAACTGGGAGGAGAGGTGGATACGCTGGAGGGTAGGGATAGGATACAGAGGGCCCTAGACAAATTAGAGGATTGGTCCAAAAGAAATCTGATGAGGCTCAACAAGGACAAGTGCAGATTCCTGCACTTAAGACGGTAGAATCCCATGCACCGCTACAGACTAGGGACCGAATGGCTCAGCAGCATTTCTGCAGAAAAAGACCTAGGGGTTACAGTGGACAAGAAGCTGGATATCAGTCAACAGTGTGCCCTTGTTGCCAAGAAGGCCAATGGCATTTTGGGATGTATAAGTAGGGGCATTGCCAGCAGATCGAGGGACGTGTTCATTCCCCGCTATTTGACATTGATGAGGCCTCATCTGGAGTACTGTGTCCAGTTTTGGGCCCCACACTACAAGAAGGATGTGGAAAAATTGGAAAACGTCCAGCGGAGGGCAACAAAAATGATTAGGGGACTGGAGCATATGACTTATGAGGAGAGGCTGAGGGAACTGGGATTGTTTCGTCTGCAGAAGAGAAGACTGAGGGGGGATTTGATAGCTGCTTTCAACTACCTGAAAGGGGGTTCCAAAGAGGATGGATCTAGACTATTCTCAGTGGTAGCAGATGACAGAACAAGGAGTAATGGTCTCAAGTTGCAGTGGGGGCGGTTTAGGTTGGATATTAGGAAAAAAACTTTTTCACTAAGAGGGTGGTGAAACACTGGAATGCGTTCCCTAGGGAGGTGGTGGAATCTCCTTCCATAGAAGTTTTTAAGGTCAGGCTTGACAAAGCGCTGGCTGGGATGATTTAGTTGGCGATTGGTCCTGCTTTCAGCAGAGGGTTGGACTAGATGACCTCCTGTGGTCCCATGCAGAATGTGCCCGGTATGTAACCCCTTTGCTAATGGGGTGGATGGCATGGGTGCAAGGTAATGACTTGCAACAACCATCTCCCCACAGAACTAAGAGAGATCTAGCTGCTAAGGTCCTAGGAGGGGTGGGGACTGGACTAGGAGTGCTAAATACGGTGGATCAGCAGTTCCTGGCATTACGTATAGGTGAAGTGGGACATGATATCTCCTCACTAGCCAATCCCCTCTCTGCAGCGTTGAATGATTTGGGTGAATTAGGTTTTCGTGTTGCTAACACGTGACCAGCATGGTTAGAAGTGCAGGAAATGGATCACCTGCAGGTGACAGGAGCACGGGAGACACTGCAGCCCGGTCGAACAGAAGCATTTGCATGAGTGCAAGCGCAGCAGCTGCTTCTCGATATTGCAAAGGCTGGAACCAGGGCTGGTGAGAATGGGAACGTGCCGCAGGAAATTCAGCACGTTTTCTGGTCTAATGCCACCAAATTCGAGAAAGAAAAACAGCAATGGTGGAAAATGGTGAATTTCACCTATGACCATGCTAATGAGCCTATTGTGGCATCCATACTTCCTTTAAGGGATGCCATAGAGGAAACAATTCACCCCCCTGATTCCTTTGGGAATGTTTGTAAACAATTCCCTAATGCTGCCTACGGAAAATACCAAATGGGTGCATGTAAGAGGAGAGCAATATTATTCTTTACATTTACAAGCTTGTGTGGAGGAAGTGAAAGTGGGTTTCACCTGTACCACTGGGGTATGGGAGGAGACCCACCTTTGTTTAGATCCCCATGAAGGGAAATGTAACTACCGGCTTCACCATCCTATGCATTTTCAAAATTCAGCGATAGTGGTTATTGATAGTCATTGTTTGTGTAGAAGAACTTTTATGTAAATGTGTTAATTAATGGTTTTTATCATATTGAACATGATGCAGGAGATACTAGATGTTTATGTGCAGTTTTTTCTGTGGGGGGCTGCGCTACAGACATGAATCTGTCAGAGGTGGAAGTGAGGAGCATAATAGCATCTTACACTACATATGACCATCTTCCACCTATTCATATCGGAGCAGACCTCCAAGCACTGAAACATTTAATGCACCATAAGGAGATGGTTGACCCCCTAAAACAGCTTCAACAGCATGGAGCTCACACTTTCCTCACGGTACATCATTCTGTGGGTCAAATCAGAAAGGTGTTAAAAAGAATCGGTGATGAAACCAAATCATCCAGCTGGTGGGAAGATGGTTTTACAGCTCGATCAGGTGAAGATAAAAAGGCTTGGGAAATTCCGCTCCATCCAATTGGAGTAATACTGATCAGGCAGGTGGTTATGGTCGTATATCTAGTAATTATATCTGTGTATGTGTGTGCAAAAAGAAATTTAAAGCTAAACTTCGGCGGTGATGCCTTTTGTAATGTGTCAACCTGCATAACTTCATTATGGGTTCAATGTTCAATGGTATTAATGGAACAATAATGCCAGAAGTTTGTTAAAATGTTCACACCTGTCAAGGAGGGGATATGGAAGGTGATTTTGGTACATGGTCATATTCTGTGATGAATGTTGCTGCAATTAAGAATGGAGTTTAGAAATTCAAGATGGCGCACATGATAGGAAGGGTTTGAACTCCATCTTGGTACCCTTTCTTCCTGGCATTTTCCCGCCAAAACTCTGTGTCCCTGAGGGAACCGGAGGGGCAGAGAACTGGCTGGGCCCGGTGGGGGCAGGGCGCATCAGCGTGCGCCTCAGGAATGTGCGCCAGCGTGAGCGTACGAGGGAGGGTCGGGGGTGACGCAGGCGCTGTCCACCATGGAGGCAGCCACGGCCAGGCTCTTTGCGCTGCATCGGATCAAGACTCCGGCTCCTAACATCTGTCAAGGACTTGGATACTTACCTGACTCCTGTCATCCATCAAAGGCCCCAGTGGAGGCTTTGCTGTCGGCCCAGATCTGTTGATCTCCTGCTTCGGCAGTAGAGAGCCAGATCCTCCGATGCTCCAGAGATCCTGAGACGGACCGTCCGTTGTCGGTGTCCTCCTTCTGCAGCTTGGAGAGAGAGAGTCATTATTTTTCAGGCATTTATTAGTTTAACCAAAGGACAGTTTAAGGGTCCTTTATGCCCCTTGCTGGAATCTATGGGTAGGTATTTGTAGTGTTCCCCACAGTGAATCTTCCCCCAGTTGTATCTATCCCTTAATAAATCTTCTTTCTCTTTAAGGTTATATTCTTTCTATCCTTTATTTCAGTGCAACATGGGTGGGAGGCACAGAGATTTCTAATGCTCCCAGTTGATAGATGCTGTTAGGAGTCGGACCTGTTGAAAATGTCACCTCCTTATTATTCCTGACAGAGATTTGGGGGTAACTGTGTGGAATGAATGTTGTTCTGTGCACCAATATGGAGACGAGGGGTGACCCCTCCCCTGTACGTTGCTGCACATTCCAAACTTCCTTCTGCACATGGACGCTGTGTGGTAGGCTGAAGGGTTCGGCGTGTGGGAGGGGGCTCAGGTGGGGCAGAGGGTTGGGGTGTGGGCTGTTGGGTGGGGCCAGGGATGAGGGGCTCAGGGCTAGGGCAGAGGGTTGGGGTGCAAGAGTGTGAGGGGTCCGGCTGGGGGTGCGGGCTCTGGGGTGGGGTTGAGGATGAGGGGTTTGGGGTGCAGGTTCCTCCGTCTAATCTCCAAGATGCTCTGGAAATAAGACGCCGTGTCCTGTGGTGAGCTCCCAAGAGCAGAGGGTGTGAGAACTCCAGCAACTGAGAGGGCAAGGGATTTACCGTCAGATTGTTTCAAATGCTGCATTCGTCAGGTGACATTGAACAGCAACGCTCAGCTAACATCGTGGAGAAAGGAATTCTCTGCTAAGGGTTCAAGGTACCCCTTTGGCCAACTCCACCCCTTCCCTGAAGGGAGTGTGCTCAGAACAACCCCTCCTCAGCCGAACACACACAAACCCACAGCTGGGCGCCCAGCACAAAGCATGGGAGGGGCTTGCTTGGATTGTTTTCCTTTTTACTTGACAAGAGGTTTTTTCAAAAGCATTTCCTGTTCCCCATGGGAAGGAAGCGGATGGTTGTGGGGAAGGGAACCTCAGCGTGGTGGAGCTGGGAATTTCGGGAGAGGCAAAGGGAGGGGAGTGGATGAGGGGGTGAAGGGGCAATTGCGGGGGAGGGAGCCTAAAGGGGGTATGTGGGGCAGCTAGGTGAGGGCTTTGGGGGTAAGGCTGAAGGAGGGCAGTTGGCTGTAGGGGGGAAAGACTGAAAGGGCAGCTGGGGAGGAGCCTAGGAGGGGGGGAAGGTTGAGGGGGGCGATGAGGGGAAGGGGACCGGGGCAGTTGGGGGAGGCTGAAGGGGGGCTGAAGAGGTGATGGGGGGAAGGGAACATTTGGAGGGAGGCTGAAGGGGTGATGAGGTATAGAGGGCCGGGGCAGAGAGACAGCTGTGGGGGGCTGCTCATCCCCACGGGAGGGGAGGAGGAAGAGGAGTCCCCTGGTATCAGAAGCTGCTTCTTTATTAGAACTTTCTACGTTCCTGAGCAGGGTCCTGGGATCCAAAGGTTCGACAGGGAACTAGAGAGATTCCTGGCGGCTCGGTCCATCGATGGCAATTAGCCAGGATGGGCAGGGATGGTGTCCCTAACCTCTGTTTGTCAGAAGCTGGGGATGGGGCGACAAGGGATGGATCCCGGCATGATTCCTGTCTGTTCATTCCCTCTGGGGCACCTGGCATTGGCCGCTGTCGGCAGACGGATACTGGGCTAGATGGACCTTTGGTCTGACTCCGTCTGGCCGTTCTTTGCTCTTCTGTTCTTATCACCTGCTCAGTGACATCTGCAAGTTGCTGCCCTCACTCAGCTCCAGCATCTGCTCCCTGCAACCAAAGGCAGGGAAAATCCCCCTGAAGGGGGGAAACTGGAGGGGAGGGCTGGGCAGAGGGAGAAAACTGGGAGCGGATCAGGGGTTCAGACAGGGGGGCTGCCCTGCCAGATAGGCGCAGAAGAGAAAACCCCCAGATAGAGGGTGGTAGAGGGGATAACAGTTCCCACAGATGGGGTGAGCCATCAGCAGCCATTCCAAAAGAGGGTGTGGTGGATGGTAGAAAGACTTGTGTTCCTCACTGGATGGTCCCTCTCAGCACCCCCTCCCCAGGACTGTGGTGTTAAAGGCCCTGGGAGGCCCATTGCCCAGGGACCGCAGCTCTTCTCTCGCTGACATGGTGGACTGAGCTGCCAGTGGAATCTTGATTCAGGGAAATAGTTTACACCCACCCCCAAAGCCCCTCAGCATAACGCAAATGGATACTTTGATAAGTGTTAACCCAGTTTCCAAGAATTCCTGGCCAGTTTCCGTCTCTATAACATGTCTGCTTGGAGCCTCATAGGAGCTCCAAATGTGTCATATCCGCTGTTCTGATTGCCTGAATTGGTCTCCCTGTCCTGAAACCCCCTGGCTTGCTGTCCTTCCGCATCTTTTCATGATTGATTTCTAACAATGTTCTTTGGATGACACTGTCCCGTGGAGCAGGAACCCACCCGAGAGGTCGGAATTAGGAAACCCCGGTGATCCAATCCCCCGGCCCGAGCTCTTTCATTATTTAGCCACAGGGAACCAACTTCCACAGGAGCGCGGGAGAGAGCCCCACCACAGCACCGTGCTCCACACACTGACCTGAAACATGGAGACCCTGGTTCAATCCTTCCTCCCTTGCAGACAGTGGGGGGTGATGCTGGCATTACCAGCTCATGCTCAGGCCTCCCTGAGCCACAGATCGAGCCCAAAGGCAGGCTTGCCTCGGTGGCAGGCCAGAGCAGAGGGCCCAAGGGGAGTGTCTGGGACTCCCTCTTCAGGCTGTTGCCCTGCCTGGGGAGTTGGCTCTTGGTGGGTGAAATCAAACTATCGAGCTCCCAATCCCCATGGGGTGTGTGCCCTGGTGTGTAACACTCTGCCCTGAGGTTGGTACTCACACCCCGAGCTACGCTAGGCAGCTGGACACAGCCCAGGTGCGTGCTGTGAGAGAAGGGTCGGGCTTGGACACCTCCCCCTCCTCAGTCTCTCCCATTCAAGGGCTTGGCTGGCTCCCTGCCCAGTGAGCCGGATTTCGGGAGTTGTATTGTAAGGTGCCTGTGTGGTCCATGCGCTGTACGGGGAGTTTAGGCACCTAACTCCGCTTGGTGGATCCGTGTTGCTCCTGTGATTTTCTGGCAGGTGAATCATTGAATGGGAGCTTCCTTGCTGGGCAATGGCTATTGATGGGCTGTTTCACACCCCACCCGGGGGTTGCTGACGTTCCTTACCTCTGGGGAAGCTAATTTTTGGATGATCCCACAACTTACAGCATGTTTCAGTGAACACCGAACAATTCTTGTCATTTCATAAGCACTGAGGAGACACACATCTAGACAGAGAGAAGCGTGACTTTTGACAGCTCCTCACCTTTCCCCTGATCCCTTGCATGGCCTGGTTTACGTGTAATATCACAATTCAAGACAAGATGAGGAATAGGGGGGTTACAGGGCACCTAGAGGAGGAGGATTTGATGTTTGCATTTTGCATAATGAAAGAGAAGGGATAATCATGTATTAAATGGATTGATGTATGGTAGGATGTGACCATATTCTGCCCGCCACCCTTTCTGAGAGCAGGAAGGAACGGCCTCGTGTGCCATTAGTAAAGAGGCATCAGCCAGATTCTGATGTCTGAAGCTGATTTCAGGCAGGAATAGACCAGAACAGTCCTGGTCACCTTTTGTTTTAGGATAAGGTTTCATTATGGTATTTGCTCTAAGGTCTTGTTTCTTATCTACATTACAAATTAAGTTGTGTTTCTTGTCTGCGTTGGAAACTAAGTTGCCTAAGGTTCTTTTGTAATCCCTTTAGTAACCATATCATCCTTTCTAAAATGTTATCCTGTCTGAAAGTCTCCGTCCAATTGTTTGGTGTGAGTGAAAAATGTGTGCATAGTTCAAAATAAAGGTGGAAAGCCATCACAAATGTCCAGATGGTCAAGAAGACATGAGAGACTTGGAAACATCAGGAGACAATCAGAAAACATCCCTTTTATCTGACGCTAAACATGTTAGCAGCATTGATGACCTCAGAGGCAAGGCAGGCACCCTGAATGCAAGACAAAGAAGAGCTAAGGATGGGAAGCCAACAAAACCACCAAATGATAACAGCGGAAAACCCGGAGATTAACCCCATTTAAGGACTAACGATTACAGAATGACATTGCAAAATCCGTAAACCAAAGTGGGAATTTACAAGTCTAAAGCTGGGGTGTTTTGCCATAAGACTCTGGGTTCAGTCCTGCAAAGCCTCGGAGCATGGGATCGCGACCGACAGAGCCCAGCTCCTCGCTTGTGTTCAATCTAACTGGCCATTCGATTGACAAGAGCTACAGCAAACTGGTAACTGTAAAACCATCTGCAGGACGTGTCTGTGTGTGTGTGTGTGTGTGTGTGTGTGTGTGTGTATGATGAAATGCGTATGTTTACAGTTGTATTTTCAATAAATGCGGCGTATTGCCTTTTCCCCTGAAAAGATCCCGTGTGCTTCTTATCAGCATAAGATGCTGCCCCAAGGTGTAGAGCGTCACAAACACATCTCATGACTCTGCCCCCAACAACTGGAACTGGGACATGAATGTGGAAGAAACAAGAAGAATTGTTTTAATGGTTTATTTACAGTAAGTGGAAAGCAGGAAAGTAAAAGGAGCTGAGAAGGACCTTTCATAACCACAGCGTAGGGCAAGGAGACCCAGAGATTTTGAGAACAGTTTTCTTAATGGCACTAAAGTCAGAGAAATGGCCAGGAAGTAACCCAGGGAATTAAGGAATTACCATCTCACGTGAATAAATCTCTCTGTCCCGCCTACTGTCCCGTTCCTTCTCCTTTTCCTTTGTTGTTGGTCGAGGAGTAGATTTTCTTTCCCTGCTTGAGAGCATGATTGGCTGTCGATTGCCCCATCCTCTTCTGGGAGCATGTGCAGAGAACTAAAAAAGCTTTCAAAGACTGGGCTCTTTCCCTTTTGATTTTCCTTCCACTCTCTGTCGGCCTGTGTCCTTGCTGCCTTTTTGCTGCTGCTTCCAGGTAGTTGGTTTGAGGTCCATGGGGTCTGCGGTGTCCCGGTTTGGGTGGGTTATTGGAGAAGGGGGAGGACGAGTCTATGGCAACAGCTTGCGATTTGCCTTGCCTGCCTGGCTTGCGCTTTTGGCTTCACTTTTGGTTTTTGATTTTTTCCTTCCACTATCATCAGTTCATCTCTTCACCACATAACTGTCCGGAGCCTGGCTCGGAGCCGGAGGCAGGAGGAGAGAGACAAGAGTGAGATTTCAGCATCTCCAGGTAGGGATCATGGCTCCAGGAGGCCCCAACAAACAGTGTGGGGTTTTTAATTCATAGCTGTTGGTCGGTCTTGGGGAAACCCTGGTGCACCAGCGGGGGAGGGTGTCTGACGGGGTGGGTGGGGTGGCAGGGGGCGGGGAGGGGGCCCAGCTGGGAGGTGGAGGGGTCTGTGTGGTGCGAGCTGTGGGAGGGTAGGGGATGGATTGGTGCTGTGGGAGGAGGAGAGGGGGGTTGTGGACAGGGGGCATTTGGGTTGAATGGATGGGGACGGGGTCTGGGAGGGATGTGGGGAAGGGAGAGGCTATAGGGGAGTTGGATCGGGGACTTGGGTCAATGGCATGGCTGTGGCGGTTGGGTTGGGAGGGGCAGCACCATGGCTGCCCCCAGGGGGACACAGCATGGCTGTGGGGGGCTGTAGGGTGGGGAGGGGTCTGTGGGGTGGAGTGGCTCAGCTGCATGGGGCGGCTGCACCCTGGGTTAGGGCGAGGAGGACAGACGGTGGGGGATTGTGGAGTGGCACGGCCACACTGGGGTCTGGGGACTTGTGGGGAGGCGGCCCCACGGGGCTGTGGGGAGGGGTAGTGTGGTGGCAGCAGGCCATGGCTGCCGCCCCCCAGCTACTGGTGCTCCAGGCAACGCGGTAAGGGGGCAGGGAGTGGGCGAGGGGTGGGATAGAGGGCATGGGAGTTCGGGGGGTGGTCAGAAGCTGGGGGCTGGATAGGGGTCAGGGCCATCAGACAATGGGGAACAGGGGGTTGAATAGGGGCAGGAGCTCCCGGGGCGGTCAGAGACAAGGGGTGATTGGATGGGGCAGGGGTCCCGGGGGCAAGTCAGGAAGGAGAGGAGGGGTTGGATGGGGCGATGGGGGGCAGTTAGGGCAGGGGTCAGTTGAGGCGGAGAGTCTCAGGCCGGTCAGGGAGAAAAGGTGGTTACATGGGGCATGGGTCGCGGGGGGGCGGGCAGTCAGGAAGGAGAAGAGGGGATGGATGGAGCAGCGGGGGACAATTAGGGGTGGAGGAATCCGGGGGTGGTCAGGGGACAGAGAGCACGGGGGGTTGGATGGGGCAAGGGTCCTGGGGGGCCCCTCAGGGAACAGAAGGGTTGGATGGGGCCAGAGGCCCGGGGCAGCCGTCCAGGGGCGAGAAGTGGGGGTCGGATGGGGGCGGGGGCCGGGCCATGCCTTGCTGTTTGAGGAGGCCCAGCCTCCCCTAACTGTCCCTTCCTACAATTTCTGAAACCCGATCCAGCATCAGGCCAAAATTTGCCTGCCCCTGGCTTAGGGCCTAATTTATGCAAAGACCCATTGGGAGTGTGTGAACATTGCCCCATTTCTGAAACTGGAAACAACCCCCTGGACAGGGCTGGGAAAACAGAGCAGAGCACTGGAGCCTGAACCCCGTTGTCAGAGACTGCGATGAAATCATCTCAGGCATTGGCATCGAGACAGCAGGATTATCTGGCTATGTCGACTCTCTCCTCAGGCCCTACACGACCAGCACCGCTAGCCAGAGATGCCTGAGATGACGGGGCGTCCAGGATTTCCAGGTTTATGGATCTTGATAGCAGATAGAAGACCCCTGGTTGGGGTGCCAGGGGCGTGTCTGTGCAGATTTGTTCTTGTGCTTTTTCGGGGAGTTTCTTGAGCAGATGGTGCAGTTTCTCTTGGTCACCCTGAGTGGGATCAGAGGGGAATGGGCTGGAGAATGTGGAGTTGGAGAGCTGCCGAGCAGCCTCTTGTTCAGATTCCAACCTATTCATGATGACGACAGCACCTCTTTTGTCAGCCTTGTTCCTGAGGCTGTGGATGGTGTTGTGTTCTGCACGGCTGAGGTTATGGACCAACTGATGCTGCTTTTCGACCACTTCAGCCCGTGCTTGTCGGCTGAAGCACTCGAGTTGAAGTCCAGTCTGCTGTTTCGACCTTCAGGCAGAATCCTTCTTTTTTTCATGTTGGTAGGAAGGTCTCTGTGGATTAGTGTTGTTCAGAGGTGTGTTGGAAATATTCCTTCCGTCGGAGACGTGGAAAGTAGGATTCCAGGTCACCGCAGAACTGTATCATGTTGGTGGGGGTGGAGGGGCAGAAGGAGAGGCCACACAAGATACCCACTTCCTGGATACTACAGTGCTAATAAGCGATGGTCACATAAACACCACCCTATCCTGGACCGCTATGCTTACCTACATGCCTCCAGCTTTCATCCGGACCACATCACACGATCCGTTGTCTACAGCCAAACTCTAAGATACAACCGCATTTGCTCCAATCCCTCAGACAGAGAAAAAAACACCTCCAGGATCTCTATCAAGCATTCTTAAAACTTCAATCCCCACCTGCTGAAAGGAAGAATACCCAGAAGTCACCTACTCCAGGACAGGCCCAACAAAGAAAGGAACAGAACGCCACCAGCCATCAGCTTCAGCCCCCAACTAAAAGATCTCCAGGGCAGGATCAAGGATCTACAATCTATTCTGAAGGATGATCCCGCACTCTCACAGATCTTGGGAGACAGGCCAGTCCTCGCTTACAGACAGCCCCCCAACCTGAAGCAAATACTCACCAGCAACCACACAACAAAAACAATAACCCAGGAACCTATCCTTGCAACAAACCCATTGCCAACTCTGTCCACAGATCTAGTCTAGGGACACCATCCTCGGACCTAATCACATCAGTCACACCATCAAATGTGCCCAAATACCTTTGTTAGTCTCTAAGGTGCCAGAACTACTCCTCGTTTTGTTTTTGGTTTTGTTTTTTGCTAATACAGACTAACACGGCTCCCACTCTGAACTAAATGATTGCATCTCTCCCCAAAATCGATCTAGAAGCACAAAGAACACCCTGGAGACCAGGCCTTTAAACGTTAGGAAAAATCAGAGTTAAGGTGACGTGTACATACTTCGCGCAGTGCTGTTGTGCATGTGTGTTATGATACAGACTCACAAGTGTGGCCTTGGGGTCAATTCCCTGCCCCCCACAGCATCAATTTCCTCCAGACTCCCAAGGGAAGTGTTTCAGAGTAACAGCCGTGTTAGTCTGTATTCGCAAAAAGAAAAGGAGTACTTGTGGCACCTTAGAGACTAACTAATTTATTTGAGCATAAGCTTTCCTGAGCTATAGCTCACTTCATCGGATGCATACTGTGGAAAGTGTAGAAGATCTTTTTATACACACAAAGCATGAAAAAATACCTCCCCCCACCCCACTCTCCTGCTGGTAATAGCTTATCTAAAGTGATCACTCGCCTTATAATGTGTATGATAATCAAGTTGGGCCATTTCCAGCACAAATCCAGGGTTTAACAAGAACGTCTGAGGAGGGGGCGGGGGGTAGGAAAAAACAAGGGGAAATAGGTTACCTTGCATAATGACTTAGCCACTCCCAGTCTCTATTCAAGCCTAAGTGAATTGTATCCAATTTGCAAATGAATTCCAATTCAACAGTCTCTCGCTGGAGTCTGGAATTGAAGTTTTTTTGTTGTAATATCGCAACTTTCATGTCTGTAATCGCGTGACCAGAGAGATTGAATTGTTCTCCGGCTGGTTTATGAATGTTATAATTCTTGCCATCTGATTTGTGTCCATTTATTCTTTTACGTAGAGACTGTCCAGTTTGACCAATGTACATGGCAGAGGGGCATTGCTGGCACATGATGGCATATATCACATTGGTGGATGTGCAGGTGAACGAGCCTCTGATAGTGTGGCTGATGTTATTAGGCCCTGTGATGGTGCCCCCTGAATAGATGGTGTCCCCCCCCTCACATACGTGACCCAGGGGGAGCAGCTCAAACACGCACAGGAGTCGGCTCGGGGCAGGACATGAGCCCTGCAGGGCAGGGGTGGGGGTGGCAGTGACATCACAAGGGCCTTTTGCAGCACTCAGCTGATTGGTGAAAGGAGGTTGGGAGGCGGTGACCTCACAGAGAGTCCACGACAACGGCCAGGGAGGACAGGCTGCAGGGCAGGGGGATCTCAGAGACCCCCGGGCTTTGCTGCAGGGAGTCTCCTTCTTGAGGTGTCTCCTTGAGGACTGAGAGAGAATTCAGGGTCTCGTATGTGAGCGCGAGGTGGAGCCTCTCTGGAGTTTTCTCCTTTCCCACTGCTCATTGAGCGAGAAGACAGACGTCCCCGTGGAGAAGGTAAGAGCCCCAGAGAGGTTTGGTACCGAGGGAGCCTGATCCGCCTGGTGCTGGCCAAATTCTCAGCACAGAAAACAGGAGGTTAACGTGGGACAATTTTCCCCCAGCTAGGCCTTTGTCCCTTTGAGTCCTTGGGGTTTGTCTTTTTTGGTTTCCCTTTTCCTGCTTCCCTCCCTCCACTGGCGAGGAGGGGGCTGCTCTGTAGCCCTCATGGTGGGAGGCCTCCCAAAGAGATGGGACAGGAAGCGTGCTCTGAGAGTGATCCTCACCGGTGACCTGAGCCATCCCTGGGGCATCCGGGGAGCCCTCAGCCCACCGCCAGAGTCTCCACGCTGATTGGCTGAGCAGGGGGTCTTGTGGCAGGGAGGAGATTCAGGACTTTTTTGTTCTCGTTTAAGGCCCAGCAAATAAGCCAGAACCAAACATCTGCTTGGTGAATTGTTCTCCTTCTCGCTGCTGATTGTCTCTGAGCCGTTCCTGGTTCTCGCTGGTGTTCTCGTGCTTCTAAAACACTTGCTGAAGAATCAGTGTGAATGGTTGTTGGTCTGTAGCTCATTGCAGGTCCCTTTATTCTGATCATTCATTGTGTGAAACTCCAGACTGATGGTTCGTTTGAAAGCCAGGACACCCGGGTCCTGTTCCCAACTCTATCCCGACAGGTTGTGTGATGGAAGACAAGGCCCTTCACCTTTCTCTGCCTTTGTTTCTCCCTCTGTCAGCTGGGGAGAACAATCCTCTCACACCTGCCTCCCGGTGGGGGGAGGCTGGGGAGCTGTGGGGACCTGTTTGAGAGTGTCACTCGTAGCAGTGTATCATAGGAGGTGTCC
This sequence comes from Natator depressus, assembly GCF_965152275.1. Classification (NCBI taxonomy): domain Eukaryota; kingdom Metazoa; phylum Chordata; order Testudines; family Cheloniidae; genus Natator; species Natator depressus. The sequence goes on from NW_027439787.1 coordinate 263,984, forward strand.
TATCGGGTTGAGTCATTCCAGAGGATGATGTCGTGCAGCAGAACCCCGTTTTCCCAACCTGGCGTGACACAGCTTTGCATGTGAACCGAACCAAGGGTGCACGCAGGTCCAGAAGCCGGCGATTTCTCCTTTGGCCGCTAGATGGCGCTGCAGGTTCCCACTTCCCCCTTCTCCTGGTCAGCGCAATGGGGGTTAGTCTCCCCAAAAAGAACGCCTGCTTGAACCCTTGCACTACCACTGAGTGTGTGGGGGTGTGTGCGGGGGTGACACTCCCCAAAAAGAACGCCTTCCAGCCCCCAAATCTGATGAACGTGAACAGACACACAGGCACACACACATGAACATGGCATGTCAGAGAGGACTGGGTCATCAGCACTCGCAAGCTGACCCCAGATGTGTCCTGGGACTCAGTGGGCTGGATCGAACAGCAACGTAAAGCTGGTCCCCTCATATGTCCTTGGACTCAGCGGGCTGGGCTGAGCAACACCTTAATCTGCCACCCTCCTCTGCCCCCAGGTTCAGCACCTCCCTATCCCCACCTTCACCCCACAACCATTCTGCTCGTAACCAACTTGATGAGCAAACCCCCGAGGATTTTTGGGGCTGCAGGGATCTTTAGCTTGGGTACAAGGAGCGTTGCTGCAGAGTGCATGGAGAAGTCAAAAACACCCATGGAGGTGGGGTGGGGGGCTAACAAACTATAACTGATCAGAGGAGGCAGGGTCAGGAGGCTATTCCTAGAGAGAGACAGAGGCACAGAAAGAGACAGATGGATCTCAGCACTCCTTGAAGCTGGAATCGATCAGGGTTCCCAGGGGGCCTTGGTAGCTGAGGGACCGGAGCGCTGGAGCCAGGCAGAGCCCCCAGCACAATCAGTCAGGAAAGCGAATGAGGAGGACTTGTGGCACCTTAGAGACGAACCAATTTATCTGAGCGTAAGCTTCCATGGGCTAAAGCCCACTTCATCAGATGCATGCAGGGGAAAATACAGCAGGAAGATATAGATATAGATAGATCGATACAGAGAAGACGAGAAAATGGGGGTTGCCATAGCAACTCTTAAGGAGACCAATCGATGAAGGTGGGCTGTTAGCAGCAGGAGAAACAAAACTTTTGTTGTGATAATCAGGCTAATCCAGGGGGACTAAAACTGCAGGGCAGAGAGACCAGTAAGTGTTGGGGGGTCCCGATCCAGTCCCCAGCTTCTAGTCGCTCACCCCCTTAAGGCTGCCATTGCTGGGAGCCCCCTCCATCTGCAACTTCAACTTCAACCCGCAGGGAGACGCAGTCCCTGACAGCAACCAGCCACGTTTGCCCACGTGTTTGTGTGAGACACGTTTGTGTGTGTGTGTGATGTCTTGTGTGTGTGCTGTGTGTCATCCAGAGTCTTATGTTCAGTGTGTGTGTGCTGTGTTGTGTTTCGTGTTGTGTGTGTGTGTGTTGTGTGTGTAGTGTTGTGTGTCATGTTGTGTGTCATCTAGAGTGTTGTGTGACATGGTATGTCGTGTTGTGTGTGTGTCTGTGTGTTGAGTGTTGTGTTGTGTGTGTGTGATGTGTTGTGTGTCGTGTTGTGTGTGTGTTGAGTTGTGAGCCATTTTGTGTGTCATGTTGAGTGTGTGTTGTGTGGTTGTGGTGTCATGAGACGTGTTGTGTGTGATGTGGTGTGTGTCGCACGCATAGACACAACACCTCGCATGTCACACGCAAAACACGTCGCGTGTAGCACGCACACACAACACATCGCATCGAACGTCATACACACAGCACATCACACTTCACACACACAACATGTTGCGCGGCGCACGCACGCCCAGCATGTCGCACGTCACACTCACAAAGACGTCTCACATACGCACAACACGACACACACCACGTCACACAGACAGAAAACACTACACACAACATATTACACACACAAACACACACAAGACGACACACACACTGCACACACCATGTCACACAGACATTGCAAGCGTGTGTACCCTCGACGGTTGGTAACACCGCCCTCGCCCACGTCCAGAGTCCGATCCCCTCGTTTGAGTCGGGGTCTCTGCTCTTCCCGACTGGGCAGGTTTGTTGCTGACAGGCCGTTGCGGGTGCCAGACGCACTCCTGAGGACAATCAGCTCTTCTCCCTTAGCTCCAGGGATAACGGGCGGCCCCCACTGGTTTGGCAGCTGCTTCTCCAGCCTTCCTCGCAGGTCAGCTCGACCTCGGCCTCAGGCTTCAACTGCTTTACTCGCGTCTGCGGAGTTAGTAACTCCTGCGAAGCCATAAGAGCAAACGGATTAAACAAACATTTCTATAAACTAGCATGTCAGCCCTTTCCTATCCCAACGACACACACAGGAACACGTCGCACGTCCCACACAACACGTCGCAGGTTGCAGGTTGCACGGATACACGCAACACGTCGCACGCACGCATGCACGCATGTTGCACGTTGCACGTCGCACGACACACACGCATAAAAGGTCACACAAACACACACAACGCGACACACAACACGTCACACACACACAACACGTCACACACACAAAAAGATCTCATGCACACACACAACAAGACACACAACCCGTTGCACACACACACATAACACGACACACACACAAACACACACAACATGACACACACAAACACACACAACACGTCACACAGACAGACACAAACACACACAACATGACGCAGAACATGACACAAACTCAGAACACTACACAAAACATGTCACACACACACACACCACGTCATATGGCACTACAAACACAACACCAGACACACAAATCACACAACTCTAGGTGACACAAAACAAGACACACAACACATCACACACACACACAGCACGACACACACACACAAAAATGTCTCACACACACACACATGACACACAACCCATCTCACACACACAACACAATACGACACACACACAACACAACACACACAGAAAGAAATCGCATGTCCCGCATAACATGTCGCAGGTTGCATGTTGCACGGATACTCACAACACATTGCACCCACACGTGCACGAAAGTCGCACGAAAAACACACACAGAAACACGTCACACACACAAACACACACAATGTCACACACAACACGACACACAAGACGTCACACAGACAAACGTGTCTCTCACACACACACACAACACGACACAGAACCCATCTCACACAGACACAGACACACACACCACAAAACACAACAGGTAACACACACAACATGACACACAACACGTCACACATACAACACATGGCATGTTGCACGTCGTGCGGACACACATAACACATCGCACGCCGCACATCGCACAAACACTTCGCACATCACACATTGCATGTCGCACGTCACACCTGCACACACAACACGTCGCGCGTCGCACATAACACACACAACACTTCGAATGTCGGACACACAACAAATCGCACGTCGCACACACACTCAGTACGTCGCACGTCACGCGTTGCTCACCGCACGTCAAACACACAACACGTTGCGTGTCGCACGGCACACACAAAAACGTCGCACGTCACACACACAATATGTTGCACGTTGCACATCGCACAGACAACACGTCGCATGTCGCACAAACAAATACACACAATGCAGCACACACACAACACATCACACACACACAAACAGGTCTCTCACACACACACATGAAACAAAGCACGTGACACACAACACGACACACAACATATCACACAGACACAAACACACACAATGACAAATGTCACACACACACACACCACGTCACACACCTTCATCAATTGGTCTCCTTAAGAGTTGCTATGGCAACCCCCATTTTCTCGTCTTCTCTGTGTCGATCTATCTATGTCTATATCTTCCTGCTGTATTTTCCCCTGCATGCATCTGATGAAGTGGGCTTTAGCCCATGAAAGCTTATGCTCAGATAAATTGGTTCGTCTCTAAGGTGCCACAAGTCCTCCTCATTCGCTTTTCCTGACTGATTGTGCTGGGGGCTCTGCCTGGCTCCAGCGCTCCGGTCCCTCAGCTACCAAGGCCCCCTGGGAACCCTGATCGATTCCAGCTTCAAGGAGTGCTGAGATCCATCTGTCTCTTTCTGTGCCTCTGTCTCTCTCTAGGAATATCCTCCTGACCCTGCCTCCTGTGATCAGTTATAGTTTGTTAGCCCCCCACCCCACCTCCATGGGTGTTTTTGGCTTCTCCATGCACTCTGCAGCAACGCTCCTTGTACCCAAGCTAAAGATCCCTGCAGCCCCAAAAATCCAAAAATGGGTTACGAGCAGAATGGTTGTGGGGTGAAGGTGGGGATAGGGAGGTGCTGAACCTGGGGGCAGAGGAGGGTGGCAGATTAAGGTGTTGCTCAGCCCAGCCCGCGGAGGCCAAGGACGTATGAGGGGACCAGCTTTAAAATGCTGTTCGATCCAGCCCACTGAGTCCCGGGACACATCAGGGGTCAGCTTGCGAGTGCTGATGACCCAGTCCTCTCTGACATGCTATGTTCATGTGTGTCTGCCTGTGTGTCTGTTCATGTTCGTCACATTTGGGGGCTGGAAGACCCCAGCCCTGGGGAACCGAGGTCCTGCAGGGTAGCTCCATTGGGAGGGAACTTGCAGAAGGAAGGAGTAGCGCTCCATAGGAAAACACAAGTGACAAAAGCAGCACATTGACAGAATCTCCCCCCACCAGAAGAGTAATCCTAACAAATGGGCATACCCCAAGGTAAAGGGCAATTCTGGTAACAGCTCATTTGGGCCTTGTTTGGAAGGGGGATGGACATCATCCTTGCGACAAGGCACCTGCTATGGCCAAAAACACTTTAGCCCTGTGCGCCCTTCCAGACAAGTCTTATGTCCCAAATACTTTGGGTCTTCCGGGATAAGTCCCCGAATAATCAAGGATCTTGACCAAAAAGGTCGTCATGTCTAAAAAGGAAGAAAGATTGTCGTTGTGGAGACCATGAAACAAGCCCTGCAACTTTTGGACACGTATCCCGACAGTCCACAGGGTGCACATCAAGGAACGTTCAAAGCGAGACGGGCGTTCTTTTTGGGGAGACTAACCCCCATTGCGCTGACCAGGAGAAGGGGGAAGTGGGAACCTGCATAGCCATCTAGCGGCCAAAGGAGAAATCGCCGGCTTCTGGACCTGTGTGCACGGTTGGTTCGGTTCACATGGAAAGCTGTCATGCCAGGTTGGGAAAACGGGCTTCTGCTGCACGACATCATCCTCTGGAATGACTCAATCCGATAGGACACCTCCTACGATACACTGCTCCGAGTGACGCTCTCAAACAGGTCCCCACAGCTCCCCAGCCTCCCCCAACCGGGAGGTAGGTGTGAGAGGATTGTTCTCCCCAGCTGACAGAGGGAGAAACAAAGGCTGAGAAAGGCGAAGGGCCTTGTCTTCCATCACACAACCTGTCGGGATAGAGTTGGGAACAGGACCCTGGTGTCCTGACTTTCAAATGAACCATGAGTCTGGAGTTTCACACACTGAATGATCAGAATAAAGGGACCAGCAATGAGCTACAGACCAACAACCATTCACACTGATTCTTCAGCAAGTGTTTTAGAAGCACGAGAACACCAGCGAGAACCAGGTACGGCTCAGAGACAATCAATTCACCAAGCAGATGATTGGTTCTGGCTTATTTGCTGGGCCTTAAAAGAGAACAACAAAGTCCTGAGTCTCCTCCCTGCCACAAGACCCCCTGCTCAGCCAATCAGCATGGAGACTCTGGCGGTGGGCTGAGGGTTCCCCAGATGGCCCAGGGATGGCTCAGGTCACCGGTGAGGATCACTCTCAGAGCACGCTTCCTGTCCCATCTCTTTGGGAGGCCTCCCACCATGAGGGCGACAGAGCAGCCCCCTCCTTGCCAGTGGAGGGAGGGAAGCAGGAAAACGGAAACCAAAAAAGTCAAACCCCAAAGACTCGAAGGGACAAAGGCCTAGCTGGGGGAAAATTGTCCCACCTTAACCTCCTGTTTTCCATGCCTAGAATTTGGCCAGCATCGGGCGGATCAGGCTTCCTCGGTACCAAACCTCTCTGGGGCTCTTACCTTCTCCACGGGGACGTCTGTCTTCTCGCTCAATGAGCAGTGGGAAAGGAGAAAACTCCAGAGAGGCTCCACCTCGCGCTCACATACGAGACCCTGAATTCTCTCTCAGTCCTCAAGGAGACACCTCAAGAAGGAGACTCCCTGCAGCAAAGCCCCGGGGGTCTCTGAGATCCCCCTGCCCTGCAGCCTGTCCTCCCTGGCCGTTGTCGTGGACTCTCTGTGAGGTCACCGCCTCCCAACCTCCTTTGACCAATCAGCTGAGTGCTGCAAAAGGCCCTTGTGATGTCACTGCCACCCCCACCCCTGCCCTGCAGGGCTCATGTCCTGCCCCGAGCCGGCTCCTGTGCGTGTTTGAGCTGCTCTCCCTGGTTCACCCCCACACACTCAGTGGTCGTGCAAGGGTTCACGCAGGCCACACGTGGAACCATCAGAGGATGCTCAATGTGCCGCACTCGGTTTTGCAGAGATTTGGAGACTTGAAGGCCAGAAGAGACTGTTCGATCATCTCATCTGGCCCCCCTACGCATCACAGGCCTCCTGTATGGTGCAGTAGCGAGTTTTGGACCAAAGTAGACTCGAGAAAGGCATCTCATCAAGCGATGGAGGAAGCACCACTTCCCTTAGGACTCTGGAGGAAATTGATGCTGTGGGGGGCAGGGAATTGACCCCAAGGCCACACTTGTGAGTCTGTATCATAACACACATGCACAACAGCGCTGCGCGAAGTGTGTACACGTCACCTTAACTCTGATGTTTCGTAACATTTAAAGTCCTTGTCTCCAGGGTGTTCTTTGTGCTTCTAGATCTCTTTTGGGGAGAGATGCAATCATTTAGTTCAGAGTGGGAGCCGTGTTAGTCTGTATCAGCAAAAAACAAAAAGAAAACGAGGAGTAGTTCTGGCACCTTAGAGACTAACAAATGTATCTGGGCACATTTGATGGTGTGGCTGATGTGATTAGGTCCGAGGATGGTGTCCCTAGACTAGATATGTGGACAGAGTTGGCAATGGGTTTGTTGCAAGGATAGGTTCCTGGGTTAGTGTTTTTGCTGTTTAGTTGCTGGTGAGTATTTGCTTCAGGTTGGGGGGCTGTCTGTAAGCGAGGACCGGCCTGTCTCCCAAGATCTGTGAGATTGAGGGATCGTCCTTCAGAATAGATTGTAGATCCTTGATCCTGCCCTGGAGATCTTTTAGTTGGGGGCTGAAGCTGATGGCTGGTGGCGTTCTGTTCCTTTCTTTGTTGGGCCTGTCCTGGAGTAGGTGACTTATGGGTATTCTTCCTTTCAGCAGGTGGGGATTGTAGTTTGAAGAATGCTTGATAGAGATCCTGGAGGTGTTCTTTTCTCTGTCTGAGGGATTGGAGCAAATGCGGTTGTATCTTAGAGTTTGGCTGTAGACAACGGATCGTGTGATGTGGTCTGGATGAAAGCTGGAGGCATGTAGGTAAGTATAGCAGTCCAGGATAGGGTGGTGTTTATGTGACCATCGCTAATTAGCACTGTAGTGTCCAGGAAGTGGGTGTCGTGTGTGGCCTCTCCTTCTGCTCCTCCACCCCCACCAACATGATGCAGTTCTGCGGTGACCTGGAATCCTACTTTCCACGTCTCTGATGGAAGGAATATTTCCAACACTCCTCTGAACAACACTAATCCACAGAGACCTTCCTACCAACACAACAAAAATAAGGATTCTGCGCAGACTCCTCCTGAAGGTCGAAACAGCAGACAGGACTTCAACTCGAGTGCTTCAGCCGACAAGCACGGGCTGAAGTGGTCGAAAAGCAGCATCACTTGGTCCATAACCTCAGCTGTGCAGAACACAACACCGTCCACAGCCTCAGGACCAACTGACATCAGAATCAAAAAGGCTGACAAAAGAGGTGCTGTCGTCATCATGAATAGGTTGGAATATGAACAAAAGGCTGCTCGGCAGCTCTCCAACTCCACATCCTCCAGCCCATTCCCCTCTGATCCCACTCAGGGTGACCAAGAGAAACTGCACCATCTGCTCAAGACACTCCCTGAAAAAGCACAAGAACAAATCTGCACAGACCCGTCCCTGGCACCCCGACCAGGGGTCTTCTATCTGCTACCCAAGATCCATAAACCTAGAAATCCTGGACATCATCTCAGGCATTGGCTAGGGGTGCTAGTCACGCAGGGCCTGAGGAGAGAGTCGACATAGCCAGATAATCCTGCTGTCTGGATGCCAATGCTTGAGATGATTTCATCGCAGTCTCTGACGAGGGGCTTCAGGCTCCAGAGCTCTGCTCTGTTTTCCCAGCCCTGTGCAGGGGGTGGTTTCCAGTTTCAGAAATGGGGAAATGTTCACAGACTCCCAATGGGTCTGTGCATAAATCAGTCCCTAAGCCAGGGGCAGGCAAATTTTTGGCCTGATGCCGGATTGGGTTTCAGAAATTGTAGGAAGGGCCAGTTAGGGGAGGCTGGGCCTCCTCAAACAGCAAGGCATGGCCCGGCCCTCGCCCCCATCCGACCCCCACTTCTCGCCCCCTAACGGCCGCCCGGGGCCTCCAGCCCCATCCAACCCCTCTGTTCCCTGAGGGGCCCCAGATCCCCCCACCCCTTAGAGCCCCCCACCACCCCATCCAACCCCCCCTCTCCTTCCTGTCTGCCCCCCGGACCTTCTGCCCCATCCAACCACCCCTTCTCCCTGACCACCCCGGGACCTCCTGCCCCCATTCATCCCCCTGTCCCCCGCCCTCTCACCGCCCCGACCCCATCCGACCCCCAGCCCCTGACCCCCCCCCCGAACTCCCCTGCCCTCTACCCCACCCCTCCCCCGCTCCCTGCTCCCTGACCGTGCTGCCTGGAGCCCCGGGGGCTGGGGGTGGCTGCCCCAGGACTGGCCGCCGGGCCGCGCCGCACAGAGCCCCGGGGCCCGCCGGGCTCGTAGCCCCGCTGCCCGGAGCATGGGCCGGCGGCGCCGGGAGCGGAGGCTGCAGGGGGGGAACAGCAGGGGCGGGGCCGGGGGCTCTCCGGAGCTCGGGGCTGGGCGGAACGGATCAGAGTCCCCGGCCCCTCTTCTGCCCCCTGCCACCCCACCCACCCCCTTCAGACACCCGCCCCCGCTGGTGCACTAGAGTTTCCCCAAGACCGACCAACAGCTGTGAATGGTGTGGAGGAGAAGGTGTTGGTATTTGGTTGTGTATTGGTATTATGTGTCGAGGCTTGTGGCGGCTTTGTGCTGGGGGAGAAGCTGAGCCCTGATTCGGGGCCGGGGCTTCTCTGACTCGGGGTCCTATGAAGGGAGCCAGCCAGCCAGGCCGTGGCACAGGAGCCAGCAAACAGGGGAGTGTGAGGGGGAGTTTGTCTTGTGGTGCTTGTTTGGGGTTTGTTGTTGCTGTGGGGGGTGGGGTTTGGGTGTTTCCCAGGTGAACAGGATTTAGGTGGGAAGGGGATGACAGACAGAGAGGCAGCAGTGGGCGTGACTCATGTCGTGGAAGACACAATGGAGATGACTGGCGGTGGAAGCTGCCGTATGTCCATGATCCTGGAGGGGGGACCTGGTAAGAGTTTTGTCTGCATGAAATGCCGTCTGCTCGAGCTGATGGAGGAGAAGATCTGAGGTTTGGAGATGCAGGTGGAAAGTCTGGTTGAGTTTAGAAAGGGGTTTGAGCAGATGATGGAGCAAAGACATGAGGTATCTGAAGGGAAAAGCTCAGACTTGCAGATGGAAGCAGGACGGAGGAATTCTGAGGGGAGACAGCTGGGTGAGAAAAGTGGTCAGTGGAAGCATGTGACTACAAGAACCAGGCAGAGGAAAAGACGGGCTCGTGAAGGAGAAATAGAGCTCAGGAATAGGTTTTGAGAGTTGGAAAATGAAGAAGGGGCTCAGCAAGTAGTCACTGAAGGTGAAGGGGCAAGGAAGAAGAGAAGAGCGGCTAGTCCTATTGGAAAAGGGGAAGAGTCAATGGAGACTAAACCAGATATGAGCCCCAAAAGGTTACAGGATGGGTTGAAGAGGATTACAAGGGAGAGTAGGAATGGAAAGAACTTGCAGCCAGAGGGAAGAGGGGATAGACTGGAGAATAGCACCGTCACCAGGGAAAGGCAGGGCTACGTGATCGGGGACTCTTTACTGAGAAGACTAGACAGGCCTGTAACCAGAGCTGATCCAGAGAATAGAAGGGTGTGCTGTCTTCCAGGTGCTAAGATATGGGATGTAGATCTGAGGTTGAAAAGGATCCTAAAGGGAGCGGGAAAGAATCCCCTATTTATCCTTCATGTGGGAACAAATGATACGGCTAGATTCTCGCTGGAAAGGATTAAGGGAGAGTGTGCTAGGCTGGGGAAGACGCTTAAGGAAATCGAGGCTCAGGTGATCTGTAGTGGGATTTTGCCTGTTCCTGGAGAAGGGCAACAAAGGCGTGACAAGATTATGACTATCAACAGATGGCTCAGGCAATGGTGCTAGAAGGAGGGCTTTGGGATGTCTGGCCACTGGGAGGCATTCCTGGACAGAGAACAGTTCTCTCGGGATGGACTTCATCTGAGTAGGGAAGGAAATAGACTTCTAGGGTAGAGGCTGGCACAACTGATTAAGAGAGCTTTAAACTAGGAATCCGGGGGAGATGGTTGGTTGGGGGATGTCCAGGTATTGTCTACGCCGGATTTTAGCCTTGAGAGGGAAGAAAACAAAGTAAGAAAGGATACAGCCGTGGGAAGGAGAATGGCTATAAGGAGGAAGGGCAGTGTGGACACCAGTCTAATATTTTCTACTGGCTTCAGAATGACCGTGCCTCATTGGGTAAAGAACGTGAGCGAGGCCAAAGAGCAAAAATGAAGATGTTTGTACACTAATGCGAGGAGCCTAGGTAACAAAATGGAGGAACTAGAGCTACTGGTGCAGGAAGTGAAACCAGATATTCTAGGGATAACAGAAACAGGGTGGAATAGTCGTCATGACTGGACTACGGGTATTGAAGGGTATGTGCTGTTTAGGAAAGACTGAAATAAAGGTAAAGGTGGTGGAGTAGCATTGTCTATCAATGAGGAGGTAGAATGTAAAGAAATCAGCGATGGAATGGATAAGACAGAGTCCGTCTGGGCAAAAATGACATTGGGGAAGAAAACTACTCGAGCCTCCCCTGGGATAGTGCTTGGAGTGTGCTAGAGACCGCCGGGATCTAATGTGGATATGGATCGAGCCCTCTTTAGTGTTTTTAATGAAGTAAATACTCATGGAAACTGTGTGATCATGGGAGACGTTAACTTCCCAGATCTAGACTGGAGGACGAGTGCTAGTAATAATAATCGGGCTCAGATGTTCCTAGATGCGATAGCTGATGGGTTGCTTCATCAAGTAGGTGCTGAACCGACTAGAGGGGGTGCCATTCTAGATTTGGTTTTGGTGAGAAGTGAGGACTTCCCAGAAGAAATGGTTGTAGGGGACAAGCTTGGTTCGAGTGATCATGAGCTAATTCAGTTCCAATTGAACGGAAGGATCAACAAAAAATAAATCTGCAACTAGGGTTTTTGATTTCAAAATGGCTGACTTTGAAAAATGAAGGAAATGAGTTAGGCAAGTGGATTGGACTGAAGAGCTTTAGGGATCTAAAGGCAGAGGATGCCTGGGATTACTTTTAATCAAAGCTGCAGAAGCTATCAGAAGCCTGCATCCCAAGAAAGGGTGAAAAATTCATAGGCAGGAGTTGTAGACCAAGCTGGATGAGCAAGCATCTCAGAGAGGTGATTAAGAAAAAGGAGAAAGCATACAGGGAGTGGAAGATGGGAGGGATCAGCAAGGAAAGCTACCTTCTTGAGGTCAGAACATGAAGGGATAAAGTGAGAAGGACCTTGCAAAGAGAATTAAAACCAATCGTAAAAGGTTCTATAGCCATGTCAAGAAGAAGAAAACCAAGAAAGAAGAAGTGGGACCGCTAAGCACTGAGGATGGAGTGGAGGTCAAGGATAATCTAGGCATGGCCCAACATCGAAACAAATACTTTGCCTCAGTCTTTAATAAGGCTAATGAGGAACTTAGGGATAATGGTAGCATGACAAATGGGAAGGAGGAGATGGAGGTAGATATTACCATATCTGAGGTAGAAGCAAAACTCGAACAGCTTAATGGGACTAAATCAGGGGGCCCAGATAATCTTCATCCAAGAATATTAAAGGAACTGGCACATGAAATTGCAAGCCCATTAGCAAGAATTTTTAATGAATCTGTCAACTCAGGGGTTGTACCGTTTGATTGGAGAATTGCGAACATAGTTGCTATTTTTAAGAAAGGGGGGAAAAAAGTGATCTGGGTAACTGCAGGCCTGTTAGTTCGACATCTGTAGTATGCAAGGTCTTGGAAAAAATTTTGAAGGAGAAAGCAGTTAAGGACATTGAGGTCAATGGTAAATGGGACAAAATACAAGATGGTTTTACAAAAGGTAGATCATGCCAAACCAACCTGATCTCCTTCTTTGAGAAAGTACCAGATTTTTTAGACAAAGGAAACGCAGTGGATCTAATTGACCAAGATTTCAGGAAGGCGTTTGATATGGTGCCACATGGGGAATTATTAGTTAAACTGGCAAAGATGGGGATCAATATGAAAATTGAAAGATGGATAGGGAAATGGTTAACAGGGAGATTATAGCGGGTCCTGCTGAAAGGTGAACTGTCAGGCTGGAGGGAGGTTACCAGTGGAGTTCCTCAGGGATCAATCTTTGGGACCAATCTTATTTCATCTCCCTCCCTCAGCTCAGTGATGGCCTGAATTGCCCCTTCTCCCGGCAGAGCCAGAGGATTGGAAGCAGCAACATCAGACCCCTGTGTGGCTCGCAGGAATGAACACAAACACGCCCTGGTAGCTGAGCAGATGGTTAGTTTTACCCCTGGGATACTACAAGGCTAAAGAGAAAGGTGGTGGCCCCACATCTAAGGAATGAAACACAACACAGTCATCATCGTTCTGCCCGTCCTTGCCCCTTTATACTTCTACTGTCTCGCTCCCACCACCGTCGCCCTCTGTGGGTTCAGTGCGAGTGCCGCCCTCAGTGCTTCCTACACACACAGACTCACACACACATCTTGCAAGGAAAACCTCACCACGGAGTCACATGCACCTGTTGCTTCCCTGCACCCCTGCTCTCCAGAATCCAATCCCAAGGAAAGCTTGTCGGGCCCAGAGCTGGCAGGGCGTCCGGTGCTGGAGTATTGAAGCTACAGTGACGGCACTCAGAGGAAAGATGCTGAGAGAGTGCAAGTTAAGAATTGGCCGGTCAGGTTTCCAGTCACCTCACAGGTCATTCCCTCACTCGAGCAAAGGGGCACATCTCAATTCTCAGCTGGCTCAGTCGAGCTGCATCGTTCTTGTTTCCTCTCAGTCAGGTTTGAGGCCTCTTTCGCATCCTGTCTTTGAGAAGACAGTCAGAAACTACTCTCTGAAATAGCAAATGCAAGAGGACGTGTTATCGCTCCTGCCCCAAGACAGACAGACAAAGAGAGAAATGTTCTCGCTTTGAGGGTGGGACTCCCTGCCCTTGGCCAAAGACGAGCACTCTCTTTGACCTTTGAAACTTATTCAGCTTTTCTTTCAACAGGGAGCCGGAGAGCTCAGGTGCTGGAGCACTGCATTTGTCAGTGAAGCTCGGTGAGCTCCAATGTCACTTGGCTCTTCTACCAGCAAGGCAAAACACAGGAGGGATTTCCTCATTTGACAAGACTGGGGTTGTCTGAGGGTCTGTCCACACTGCACACTGAGCCTGTCTCTATGTGGCCTGGGCTTGCTGACTGGTGTTGCCAAGCCGGTGTTTGAGCATCCAGACTGCAGGGGAAACTCAGGCCTCACACTGTGTCTTTCTGTCAAGGTTCCTTCCCCAATCTGAACGCTAGGGTACAGATGTGGGGACCTGCATGAAAACCTCCTAAGCTTACTTTTACCAGCTTAGGTTAAAACTTCCCCAAGGTACAAACTATTTTACCTTTTGCCCTTGGACTTTCGCTGCTACCACCAAAAGTCTAACCGGGTTTTTTATTAGGAAAGAGCCGTTTGGAATGTCTTTCCCCACAAAATCCTCACCAAAACATTGCACCCCCCTTCTTGGGGAAGGTTTGGTAAAAATCCTCACCAATTTGCATAGGTGACCACAGACCCAGACCCTTGGATCTTAAGAACAATAAAAAAGCATTCAGTTTCTTAAAAGAAGAATTTTAATAGAAGAAAAAGTAAAAAGAATCACCTCTGTAAACTCAGGATGGTAAATACCTTACAGGGTAATTAGATTCAAAACATCGAGAATCCCTCTAGCCAAAACCTTTAGTTACAAAAAGACACACAGACAGGAATATCCATTCCATTCAGCACAGCTTATTTTCTCACCCATTTAAAGGAATCATAATCTAACGCATATCTAGCTAGATTACTTACTAAGTTCTAAGACGCCATTCCTGTTCTGTCCCCGGCAAAAGCATCACACAGACAGATCCAGACCCTTTGTTTCTCCCTCCCCGCAGCTTTTGAAAGTATCTTGTCTCCTCATTGGTCATTTTGGTCAGGTGCCAGCAAGGTTATCCAAGCTTCTTAACCCTTTACAGGTGAGAGGGTTTTTCCTCTGGCCAGGAGGGATTTAAAGGTGGTTAGCCTTCCCTTTCTATTTATGACTCTCTCCTACCGCAGTAAGTCATCCTAAGTTACGCTGCTCCCGCTGCGTGAATAACAGAGCTGGATTTGACATCGCTTCGGTCGACTTACTGCTGTGTCTACACTGGGCTGGGTCCACAGGAAACGCTCTTCGATCGACTTGTGTAGACCCCTGTCACTAAATAACCCCTCAAAGGAGAATGAAGGTGTGTGGGATGCAAATGGAGAAAAGGTTCATTTCCAAAGAAGGGGTGGTAAGAAGCAGGATTCCTGGGCGGGGGGCAGGAGGGTGTGGTTTGCACTGTTGTTGCCCAGGGTGGGAATGGGGAACTGGGCTCTGGCTTAAAGCGGTGTCAGGCTTCGAGGGGCTGGGTTCAGAGCTGGAGGTTGGGGTTGGGGTGAGGGTTGGGCTACAGTTTTGGTTCAGGGGTTTCGAGTTGGGGGGCAGGTTATGGGATCAGGGTTCCAGTTGGGTTCCGGGTAGGGGGTGGGGTTTAGATTTGGGGGGAGGGTTTGGCCAGCAGCAGCATAGAAGTGCGGGTGGCAATGGGGTGCCAGCCAATAGTGATAAGTCGGGGGTCTTTTAGGTGGTTTTAGTGTCAGTCGCACCCTGGGGAGGGGGTAGGGTCATGTTTACGACAGGGGGCTAAAGTGTTGGGGAAGGGGGTGGCAAGTTGACCCATCCCACTTCGCACTTCCCACACGGACACGCACAATACGTCCAACGCGCGGACGCACACACGTCACACACACACGATGACACAAAACGGCACACAACACGACACACAAAAATACACACGATACAAACACACGCACAACACGACACAGAAAGCATCACACACAAAACATCACACACACGACCCACAACACGTCACACTCACACACACACTCAACACGACCCACAACACGTCTCACACTCAACATGACCTACAATACGTCTCACAACACGTCTCACACACACTCAACAACACACAGCACGTTGCACGTACGTCGCACACACAGAACGTCGCACACACAGTTTGTCGCATGTCGCACGTATCACGTCACGTACATGTCGCACTACGCACATGCACAACATGTCACACGCACGCACACACTACATGTCACAGACACGACGCACACAACACGACACATGACACAAAATGGCACACGACATTGAGACACACACGACACTGGCCAGTCTCGGTGAGTAAGTGTCTGGTTTGGTGAGGACTCTGCTCACGCCCCACCTGAGTCCGGGTAGGGAAGCCCCGTAAATTAGGGTTCGGTTTGTAAGAAAAGGTTCCTGATCAGCTGTGGTTACGAGGGAGAAAAAGTCCCATTTTCAGAGGCTGCTCGTTTCTCTGGTCAGGAACGGTGTCTTCTCCGCAGCAGAAGGTTGGATCCAAGAGGATGACTCCAGGTGGTGAGTTGGTTGCCCTGCTCTAATGTTTCTCTGTCTTCTCTCGTGTGTTCGCCAACTCTCTCTTTCTCTTCTCTCCTCTGCTCTCCTCGTGCCGTGTCCCTTCACAGGACACGGGTAGGTGTGCATTCCCACAGGTGAGGTCTCGGGAGCCATGGAGAAGTCGGAGCGGAGGAAAATCATGCCGGGCAGTGGGGGCGAGCGTGAAGCGGTGACTGTCGGGATTAACTCTGTCTCTGTTCATCGCGTGGGGCCGATGAGCAGATGAAGGCAAGATTTCCAGCACCAATGGGGCTCTGTATAATGATAGCCTACGCGATGTGGCCCACTGAGGTTGTAACTTCTTTGTTTTTCCTCCTTGGTCTGGGTTTAGTACAAACAGTTGACTCCCCTCATCGGATGGAAAGCGAGCGAGAGCGGTGAGCCTGCGAGCACTGTTGATGCAGCCAGGAGTCGTCCGGTTGGCAGCGGAGCAGTCGCGAATGTCAGTGAGATAAGTGTCTGATTTGGTTAAGGCTTTGCTCACGGCCCGCCTGGCTCCAGGGAGGGACTCCCCATCAGCTGGGGCTGGGTTTGTAAGAAAAGGTTCCTGACCAGCTGTGGTTAGGAGAGAGACAAGGTCCCCATTTTCAGGGGCTGCTCATTCTTCTGGCCAGGAACGGTGTCTCCTTCGCAGGAGAAGGTGGCATCTAGGAGGATGACTCCAGCTGGTGAGTTGCTTGCCTTCCTCCCATATTTTTCTCTCTTCTCTTGTGTGTTGGCCAACTTTCTCAGTCTCTCTCTCCTCTGGTCTCCTGGTGCCGCCTCCCTTTGTAGGACATGGGTAGGTGTGCATTCCCACAGGTGAGGTCTCGGGAGCCATGGAAAAGTCGGAGCGGACGAAAATCATGCAGGGCAGTAGAAAGGCTGCTGAAAGTACCTGAAGAGACAAAGGAAATGAGAAGGGGGAAGTCCAGACTAAGACAGGAGTCTAGTCTGTAAAGAGAAACAACGGGAAGTCTAAGCTACAGAAACTCTTCAAGTTGCCGAAAGACATTTAGGATGGGAAATTACTTCTTGAATCCAGGCTCTTTAAGATCTTAGGCTTAGTATGCGTGTGTATTTGTATTTGCTTAGTAATCTGCCTTCTTCTGTTTGCTATCCCTTATAATCACTGAAAATCTACCTTTTCTAGTGAAACTATTTTTGATTTATTATTATTATTAAACTCAGTTTGTGCAACTGGTGCTCCGTGAGGGAAATGCTTTGTGTGTTACTCCAAGGGGCTGCCCGGTGTCACTCTTGCTCGATGAGGGAAATGATTTGAGCATGACCTGAATTGGCCACCCGGTGTCACTGTTGGTCCAGGAGGGAAATGATTTGTGCATTACCCTGAGTGGCCACCGAGTGTCACTGTTGCTCCAGGAGGGAAATGCTTTGTGCAATACCTGGATTAGCCACCCGGTGTCACTGTTGCTCCACGAGGGAAGTTGTTGGTGCATTACCCTGAGTGGTGGAAGGAAAAGTTAGCATATGTGACTCCATTTTGGTTTGGGGCCCACCATTGTCTAAAAGCAAGCACATCACGCACCAGGAGGAGTGTTTCTTAGATACTGCATTCCTGTGAAAATCCTCCGCCCCCCCGCCCTTGTCTCCAGCCTGTTTTATCTCCCGGTTTCTGTTCTTTGTCTGTTCCTAACTCCCTGCCTCCTGGCCTTGATGTGGGCGTCCCATCCTGATCAGAAAAGTTACTGGTGCATTGCTTTAGGACCATGCAATGTAGTTGAAGTCATGGTTTAGCGCGGGTAATGTACCTAGCCGGGATAGGTGGTAGGTAAGGGAAGGGTTTGTCTATTGGCTAAGGTTTCCGATGCACAAGGGCAACGTGCTTTGCTGAAAGGTCTATAATCTGTGTATAACCTGCATGCGGGGTCCCCTCCTGATGAGCAGGGGGGCACCACACTCGAGCGTAATAAACTTAGTCTTTTTGGGAACCCTGCCGTTTTGGACTTCGTTCATGTGCCTCAGCCTAGACTCGAACTGTGCGTGACCAATCGGGTATCATTCGCAGCAGTTCCTGTGCGTGACCTATCGGGTCTAATTCGCAGCAGTTCCTGTGCGTGACCTGTCAGGTATAATTCGTAACAGTGGCCACCCACTCTCACTGTTGCTCCGTGAGGGAAATGGTTTGTGCATGACCTGAATTGGCCACACACATCACTGTTGCTCCGCGGTGGGGTGGGGGGGGGGAATTGTTTGTGTGTTACTCCTGAGTGGCCACGTTGTGTCACTCTTCCTCCATGAGGGGAATGCTTTGTGCATTACCCTGTGTGGCCACCCAAGACAACACACACATCACACACAAAACATCACACACACAAAACATGACAGACGACACTGACACACACACACACAACACGACACCGACACACGGAGAGAGAACACGTCACACAGACAGAAACACGTCTCTCACACACACACAACACAGGACACCGACACACACAAACAAAATAAATGACTCCAGGTGGTGAGCGTGTGAGTGTGTGAGTGTGACATGTTGTGAGTCCTGTTGTGTTGAGTGTGACATGTGGGTCGCGTTGTGTTGAGTGTGTGTGTGTGTGACATGTGGGTCGTGTGTGTGATCTTTTGTGTGTGATGCTTTCTGTGTCATGTTGTGTGTGTGTTTGTATCGTGTGTATTTTTGTGTGTCATGTTGTGTGCCGTTTTGTGTCATCGTGTGTGTGTGACGTGTGTGCGTCCGCGCGTTGGACGTATTGTGTGTGTCCGTGTGGGAAGTGCGAAGTGGGATGGGTCAACTTGCCACCCCCTTCCCCAACACTTTAGCCCCCTGTCGTAAACATGACCCTACCCCCTCCCCAGGGTGCTACGGACACTAAAACGACCTAAAAGACCCCCGACTTACCACTATTGGCTAGCACCCCATTGCCACCCGCACTTCTATGCTGCTGCTGGCCAAACCCTCCCCCCAAATCTAAACCCCACCCCCTACCCGGAACCCAACTGGAGCCCTGACCCCATAACCTGCCCCCCAACTCGAAACCCCTGAACCAAAACTGTAGCCCAACCCTCACCCCAACCCCAACCTCCAGCACTGAACCCAGCCCCTCGAAGCCTGACACCGCTTTAAGCCAGAGCCCAGTTCCCCATTCCCACCCTGGGCAACAACAGTGCAAACCACACCCTCCTGCCCCCCGCCCAGGGATCCTGCTTCTTACCACCCCTTCTTTGGAAATGAACCTTTTCTTCACTTGCATCCCACACACCTTCATTCTCCTTTGAGGGGTTATTTAGTGACAGGGGTCTACACAAGGCAACTCTTTGCTATTCCAGCATAAAAGGACACAGAGACGTGAAAACAGTGCAAACAACATTCCACGAGTTTTCAGGAGGTTTAAACACCCAATACAGTTGCACATTGAACAGTCGCTTTGATCTCTACTAACACACACATCCGTTGGCCTGAACACACTCTGACACAAGCTGCTCTTTCAGCGTCACACCTTGTACAAACATTACTGCAACAGCGTGTAGGGCAGCGTGACCCCCGGGGGTCTGTGAGCTGGTTTCAGGGCGTCCGCAGGACCCCGCAGCTTCGCCTCCCCGCCTGTTCCACCCACCGCCTGTGCTTCCCCGGAGGGATCTCCAGACTGTCAATGCTGCCCGGAGCTTCCCTTCCCAGCCAGGCCTGAGTAACCAGCGCTTGTAACCAGGCCACTCACAGCCTCCCCGCGGGGAGCGTATGGACACAAACCGGCTGGAGAGCAGTTAGGGCAGGAATCCCTGGAGACTCGGGGAGCATCTTCAACGGATGAGGGTGACACACCCCACAGGAGCTGAATTTCCCACTCGGGTCTAAGTCGTGCCGTGTGGATGGGGCAGCACGGTTGGGAGGCTCTGTTTGCTGCGGTGGATCCACTGGGGGTTGATGTCGTGGGGGTCGAGTGAAGACCCACGAAATTGACAGCAGAGCGCTCTCCGGTCGCCGTTGGGACTGCGCCGGGAACGGCAGGAGGAAGGGAAGTCGACCGAAGAGCGTCTCCCGTCGACCCAGCCCAGTGTAGACACAGCAGTAAGTCGACCGAAGCGACGTCAAATCCAGCTCTGTTATTCACGCAGCGGGAGCAGCGTAACTTAGGACGACTTACTGCGGTAGGATAGACACAGTGTGAGGCCTGAGTTTCCCCTGCAGTCTGGATGCTCAAACACCGGCTTGGCAACACAAGTCAGCAAGCCCAGGCCACATAGAGACAGGCTCAATGTGCAGTGTGGACAGACCCTCAGACAACCCCAGTATTGTCAAAAGAGGAAATCCTTCCTGTGTTTTGACTTGCTGGTAGAAGAGCCGAGTGACATTGGAGCTCACCGAGCTTCACTGACAAACGCAGCGCTCCAGCACCTGAGCTCTCAGGCTCCCTGTTGAAAGAAAAGCTGAAGGAGCGACCAAGGTCAAGGAGAGGTGCTCGTCTTTGGCCAAGGGCAGGGAGTCCCACCCTCAAAGCGAGAACATTTCTCTCTTTGTCCGTCTGTGTTGGGGCAGGAGCGATAACACGTCCTCCTGCCTTTGCTATTTCAGAGAGTAGTTTCTGACTGTCTTCTCAAAGACAGGGTGCAAAACAGGCCTCAAACCTGACTGAGAGGAAACAAGAACGATGCAGCTCGACTGAGCCAGCTGAGAATTGAGATGTGCCCCTTTGCTCGAGTGAGGGAATGACCTGTGAGGGGACTGGAAACCTGACCAGCCAATTTTTAACTCAATCAGCATCTTTCCTCTGAGTGCCGTCACTGTAGCTTCAATACTCCGGCACCGGACGCCCTGCCAGGTCTGGGCCCGACAAGCTTTCCTTGGGATTGGATTCTGGAGAGCAGGAGTGAAGGGAAGCCACAGGTGCATGTGGCTCCGTGGTGAGGTTTTCCTTGCAAGACGTGTGTGTGAGTCTGTGTGTGTAGGAAGCACTGAGTGTGGCAATGAGTGAGGCTTCCAATCCTCTGGCTCTGCCGGGAGAAGGGGCAATTCAGGCCACCACTGAGCTGAGGGAGGGAGATGATTTTCTGACAGGGAGGGACGCCTCCTCCCAAAGGTGCTTGGCAGGCAGCCCTCCTTCCCAGGTCCGTCCTGACAACACCCAGTTCAAAAGGGACCCTGCCCAGCCCTCCTCAGCGCGGTGACAATGAGCGAGTGAGGGAGCGTGGGGGAGAGGGAGCGACAGAGGGGAGGGAGATGGCGTGAGCGGGCCGGGACCTCGGCGAAGGGGAGCGCAAGGGTGTTCAGTTTTGTTGGGTTCGGAAGTTGGCAACCCTAGATCCAGGGGCAACAACTCCAACCTCCACAGAGGCTGGGCAGGGGCAGGACATCAGCTTGGAGGGGAGGGGTGGGGGGGCAGTGACATCACCAAGGCCTTTTGCAGGAACTCAGCCCATTGGGCAAAGGTGGTGGGGAGGGGGTGACCTCACAGAGAGACCCCGACATCAGCAGGGCAGGGCCGAGGTGCAGGGCCAGGGCAGTCTCTGAGACCCCCCCGGCTTTGCTGCCGCACGTCTCCTTTTCCACGTCTCCCCTCGAGGCCGGGGAGAGAATTCGGATTCACGACTGTGAGCATGAGGAGGAGCCTCTGTGGAGTTTTCTCCTTTCCTACCCCTGGTTGTGCCAGAAAATGAACTTCCCTTGGACAAGGGCAGAGGCTCCGAGAGGTTTCGAACCTGTTGGGTCTGATGCACCTGCTGCAGGCAGAATTCTCGGCACAGAAAACACTGGCTTAAGGGGGCAGGATTTGATTTCCTACCTCGGACTGTGACCCTTGGAATCACTGGGGACCTGGGGGTTTATCCTTTTCCTCTTTCCTCCCTCTTTCTCCTCATCTCTTGCTTCCTTTCCCCCTTTTCCCTGCTTCCCTCCCTCTACCAAGGAGGGGTGTGTGTGGAGTGGGGGCGAGGAAGGGGGGGTTGCTCACATTGTGGGAGGTCCTCCCAAAGGGGTGGGTCCGGATCTGAGAGTGATCCCCTCTGATGGTGATCAGGGCCCTCCTTTGAGACATCTGGTGAGACCTCTCAGCCTCCCGCCCCTCAGCGTCTCAATGCTGACTGGCCGAGCAGGGGGCTATCCACAGCGAGGAGACTCAGGTCCTTTTGGTCTCTTTCAAATCAGGGAAATAAGACACAACCAATCCAAAGTATGGGATTCCTCTTGCTGCTTCTCTCCATTAATTGTCTCTTAGCAGTTGATGATTTCCTCCAGTGTTCCAGGTCTTCTAAAATGCTTGCTGAATAATTCCTATGAACAACTGTTTGTCTGTAGGTCACCTGAGAGCCCTTTATTCTCATCGGTCAATGTATGAAATTCAAGATATGACAGACAGGTGGAAAGTCAGGAGCAGTGTTTCCTCTAATTGGTTATGTCCGTGTGCTGTAAGGCGATTTTGGTACATGGTCATATTCTGTTTTGAATGTTGCTGCAATTAAGAATGGAGTTTAGAAATTCAAGATGGCGCACATGATTGGAAGGGTTTGAACTCCATCTTGATACCCTTTCTTCCTGGCATTTTCCCGCCAAAACTCTGTGTCCCTGAGGGAACCGGAGGGGCAGAGAACTGGCTGGGCCTGGTGGGGGCAGGGCCCGTCAGCGTGCGCCTCAGGAATGTGCGCCACCGCGAGCGTACGAGGGAGGGTCGGGGGTGACGCAGGCGCTGTCCACCATGGAGGCAGCCACGGCCAGGCTCTTTGCGCGGCATCGGATCAAGACTCCAGCTCCTAACATCTGTCAAGGACTCGGATACTTACCTGACTCCTGTCATCCACCAAAGGCCCCAGTGGAGGCTTTGCTGTCAGCCCAGATCTGTTGATCTCCTGCTTCGGCAGTAGAGAGCCAGATCCTCCGATGCTCCAGAGATCCTGAGACGGACCGTCCGTTGTCGGTGTCCTCCTTCTGCAGCTTGGAGAGAGAGAATCATTATTTTTTGGGCATTTATTAGTTTAACTAAGGGACAGTTTAAGGGTCTGGGCTTTATGCCCCTTGCTGGAATCTATGGGTAGGTATTTGTAGTGTTCCCCATCGTGAATCTTCCCCCACTTGTATCTATGCCTTAATAAATCTTCTTTCTGTTTAAGGTTATATTCTTTCTATCCTTTATTTCAGTGCAACATGGGTGAGAGGCACAGAGTTTTCTAATGCTCCCAGTTGATAGATGCTGGTAGGAGTCGGACCTGTTGAAAATGTTAACTAACTGTTTTGAGTAGTAACATTAACTAATGTTAATGTTACTACTCAAAACAGCACACACTGCTGTACAGTACATCTTGTCAGGAAAGGCGAATTCAGGGAAGGTCAGCAATCCAAGACTGGCAGCGTGGACTTTAACCCTTTTAAATAGGGAGATAGAAGTGCAAAAGGTTCAACACTTGGCTGCTGTACCCAATGCTTTAATGTCTGCGGAAGAAGCTCATGAATGTCCATTACCTGATATGCATGCACCAGCATTTAAGACTCCATTTCTCCTTGAAGCTAAATATGAGGACGCTAAAGAAAACTCTCAGGAAATTTGGGTGGTAGATGGATCCAGTTCCCATCATAGTACATCCCCTCTTGCTGGTTTTGCAGCTATGCAGGCTTCTTCAGGGAAGATAGTGCAAGGCACCATCCGCCATCACTCAGCGTACGCGGCTGAAATCGCAGCGGTGATAGCTGCTTTAAGATCAGCAGATCCACAGAAGGACATCACAGTGTGTACAGACTGTGACTGGGTCCTGAGGGCATTCATCGATTGGATGGCAGTTTGGCTGGAGAGAAACATGTCTTCGGCAGATCAACGGCCAATAGCTCATGCTTCATATTTACTGTACGCTTGGAAGCTGGCAGAAGCAAGGCAAGGAAAAACTTTTCTATTCAAGGTCAAGGCTCACAGGAAAAATCAGTCAGAGATCTCCATCCTGAATAGTGCTGTGGATAAATTGGCGAAACAGGCTGCTTTATTGGGTGTAGAAGCTGAATGGAATGTACCCACAGATGTTGTGAACACTGTCCATCCCACTGAAACCTTGCAACATCAGGATTTAAGACAGCTTCAGCAGAAGGATGCCAGTGTGATGGAGCTGTTGAGTAAGCAGCGGTGCAAAGGATTTACCATCTACACAGATCAGACACGATTAATTCTGGCAAGAAAAGAAAACCAACCAGAAGGCATCAAAGGCATCCCTGTGTTAGTAATTCCATCCTATCTCTGCGAAATTAGCCCACGAGCAAGGTCATTATGGAATGGAGAAAACCTTAAAGCTCCTACTCACCTTAGGATGGTGGCCTTCAATGGTCAAGGAAGTAGAATCCTGGACATACAACTGTTTTCCAAGTGCCACGTGTAACCCAGATTCAAGGATCTAAAAGGGACCATTACTTCACCGGCCTATCAATGGCCCTTGGACAAAGTGCAAACAGATTTTGTAGGTCCATTGCCAAGGACAGGCCGAGGAAATCTATACTGCTTAGTGCTTCTAGAGCCATTCACCAAATGGATAGAGGCCTATCCCACAGAGAACTGCACTGCAAATACCACCGCTAGAGTCCTCTTAGAACAAGCTTTTAGTAGGTTTGGGTGTGATTTAATATATCAGGTCCATTTAATATATCCATCACAATGGGTATTGCCCCCACTAATGTATCCTCAATAAATGTAAAGGTCTTCCTCCCTAGTCATCAAATGGATCATATTGAACTAAAATGTCAAGAATGTACTGCTCATTGCAATAAGGCTCCTAAGGAGGTTGTCAAATCAACATTTGGTGAAATGGAAGAACACCCTAGAAGTTTGGGAGCAGTATGTCACACTTTGTTAAAACTAAATGTTTCTGTAAATGATACTGGGAATTGGGAATGGAAAGGTCCTTTTGGCTTAGTGAACAGCAGAGAGGCTTACAGAGGGAGTTTGCCTGGGATCTGCCTGAGAGGAGGTACGCTAAGGGCTGCATTAAGGAGGCTGTGTTGGTGAGTATCTGAGTGTCTGTTGTGGGGACAATTTGACCGTGTGCTTGATTGGTTGTTTGAAAAGTGTGAATTGGGAGTGCTTTGTTCCAGGTGAGCCTTGAGTGGGCCTGACTGTTCTCAAAAGCCAGTCAGCTAGGAACCAGCTGAGCAGTGAACAACAGAGAGGCTAACAGCGGGAGTTTGCCTGGGAGTTTGCCTGGGGAAAGCCCACTGAGGCTTACATCCTGCCGGCTTCTCTGAGTAGTTACTAAAACTCCTGAGGAAGGTCGTAGAAGGAAGATAATATGGATGAGGGGTGTTCAGCTGTTGTGACCTGCACTGGATGTGCCATGTCTGTCTTTCTTCCACAGGACAGAAGCGACTTTGTCTGTACAAAGTGCAAGCCGGTCTCCATATTGGAAGAGAAGGTTCAAGGTCTGGAGCAACAGGTATCGACCCTGCGTTGCATAAGAGAAACTGAAGATTTCCTGGACAGACGTCAGGATATGCTTCTACGGACACAATGTTCTGAAGATTCAGAGCAGGCTGCGCAGCGGGGACAGGAGGATGGTGAAGAAATTTGGCAGCATGTGACCTCCAGAAGAAGAAAGGGGAGTGTCCATGTACCAGCAATGCAGATACAGGTAAGTAACCGTTTTCATGTTCTCTCCACAGGTATTAATGCGGAGAGTGGCCCAGATGATACATCTGAGGGAAGGGAGCAGAAGGAGACTCCGCCGATTGGAAGGCATGAGATGCACTGTCCTAGGGTTGGGGGTTCCATGACCACCGCTCCCAAGAGAAGGAGGCGGGTGGTGGTGGTCGGGGACTCTCTCCTCAGGGGGACTGAGTCATCTATCTGCCGCCCTGACCGGGAAAACCGAGAAGTCTGCTGCTTGCCAGAAGCTAGGATTCACGATGTGACGGAGAGACTGCCGAGACTCATCAAGCCCTCGGATCGCTACCCCTTCCTGCTTCTCCACGTGGGCTCCAGTGATACTGACAAGAATGACCTTGAGCGGATCACTGCAGAGTACGTGGCTCTGGGAAGAAGGATAAAAGGAGTTTGAGGGTGCATGTGGTGTTCTCGTCCATCCTCCCCGTGGAAGGAAAAGGCCTGGATAGAGACCCTCGAATCATGGAAGTCAACGATTGGCTATGCAGGTGGTGTCGGAGAGAAGGCTTTGGATTCTTTGACCATGGGATGGTGTTCGAAGAAGGAGAAGTGCTAGGCAGAGACGGGCTCCACCTAACGAAGAGAGGGAAGAGCATCTTTGCAAGCAGGCTGGCTAACCTAGTGAGGAGGGCTTTAAACTAGGTTCACCGGGGGAAGGAGACCAAAGCCCTGAGGTAAGTGGGGAAGTGGGATACCGGGAGGAAGCAGGAGCGCGCGAGAGGGCAGGGATCCTGCCTCATACTGAGAAAGAGGGACGATCAGCGAGTTATCTCCAAGTGCCTATACACAAATGCAAGAAGCCTGGGAAACAAGCAGGGAGAACTGGAAGTCCTGGCAAAATCAAGGAATTATGATGTGATTGGAATAACAGACTTGGTGGGATAACTCACATGACTGGAGCACTGTATGGATATAAACTGTTCAGGAAGGACAGGCAGGGCAGAAAAGGTGGGGGAGTTGCATTGTATGTCAGGGAGCAGTAGGACTGCTCAGAGCTCCAGTATGAAACTGCAGAAAAACCTGAGAGTCTCTGGATTAAGTTTAGAAGTGTGAGCAACAAGGGTGATGTCGTGGTGGGAGTCTGCTATAGACCAGCGGACCAGGGGGATGAGGTGGACGAGGCTTTCTTCCGGCAACTCACGGAAATTACTAGATCTCAGGCCCTGGTTCTCATGGGAGACTTCAATCACCCTGATATCTGCTGGGAGAGCAATACAGCGGTGCACAGACAATCCAGGAAGTTTTTGGAAAGTGTAGGGGACAATTTCCTGGTGCAAGTGCTGGAGGAACCAACTAGGGGCAGAGCTCTTCTTGACCTGCGGCTCACAAACCGGGAAGAATGAGGAGGGGAAGCAAAAGTGGATGAGAACCTGGGAGGCAGCGACCATGAGATGGTCGAGTTCAGGATCCTGACACAAAGAAGAAAGGAGAGCAGCAGAATACGGACCCTGGACTTCAGAAAAGCAGACTTTGACTCCCTCAGGGAACTGATGGGCAGGATCCCCTGGGAGAATAACATGAGGGGGAAAGAAGTCCAAGAGAGCAGGCTGTATTATAAAGAATCCTTATTGAGGTTACAGGGACAAACCATCCAGATGTGTAGAAAGAATAGTAAATATGGCAGGCGACCAGCTTGGCTTAACAGTGACATCCTTGCTGATCTATATACAAAAAAGAAGCTTACAAGAAGTGGAAGGTTGGACAAAGGACCAGGGAAGAGTATAAAAATATTGCTCGGGGATGCAGGTGTGAAATCAGGAAGGCCAAATCACACCTGGAGTTGCAGCTAGCAAGAGATGTTAAGAGTAACAAGAAGGGTTTCTTCATGTATGTTAGCGACAAGAAGAAAGTCAAGGAGCGTGTGGGCCCCTTACTGAATGAGGGAGGCAACCTAGTGAGAGAGAACGTGGAAAAAGCTAATGTACTCAATGCTTTTTTTGCCTCTGTCTTCACGAACAAGGTCAGCTCCCAGGCTACCTCTCTAGGCAGCACAGCATGGGGAGGAAGTGACCAGCCCTCTGTGGAGAAAGAAGTGGTTCGGGACTATTTAGAAAAGCTGGACGTGCACAAGTCCATGGGACCGGATGCACTGCATCCGAGAGCGTGAGAGGAGTTGGCGGATGTGATTGCAAAGCCATTGGCCAGTATCTTTGAAAACTCATGGTGATCGGGGGAAGTCCCGGACGACTGGAAAAAGGCTAATGTAGTGCCCATCTTTAAAAAAGGGAAGAAGGAGGATCCTGGACACTACAGGCCAGTAGCCTCACCTCAGTCCCTGGAAAAATCATGGAGCAGGTCCTCAAGGAATCAATTCTGAAGCACTCAGAGGAGAGGAAAGTGATCAGGAACAGTCAGCATGGATTCACCAAGGGCAAGTCATGCCTCACTAATCTAATTGCCTTCTGTGACAAGATAACTGGCTCTGTGGATGCGGGGAAAGCAGTGGACGTGTTGTTCCTTGACTTTAGCAAAGCTTTTGACACGGTCTCCCACAGTATTCTTTCCAGCAACTTAAGGAAGTATGGGCTGGATGAATGGACGATAAGGTGGATAGAAAGTTGGCTAGATCGTCGGGCTCAACGGGTAGTGATCAATGGCTCCATGTCCAGTTGGCAGCCGGTGTCAAGTGGAGTACCCCAGGGGTCGGTCCTGGGGCCGGTTTTGTTCAATATCTTCATAAATGATCTGGAGGATGGTGTGGATTGCACCCTCAGCAAGTTTGCAGATGACACTAACTGGGAGGAGAGGTGGATACGCTGGAGGGTAGGGATAGGATACAGAGTGCCCTAGACAAATTAGAGGATTGGTCCAAAAGAAATCTGATGAGGCTCAACAAGGACAAGTGCAGATTCCTGCACTTAAGACAGTAGAATCCCATGCACCGCTACAGACTAGGGACCGAATGGCTCGGCAGCATTTCTGCAGAAAAAGACCTAAGGGTTACAGAGGATGAGAAGCTAGATATGAGTCAACAGTGTGCCCTTGTTGCCAAGAAGGCCAATGGCATTTTGGGATGTATAAGTAGGGGCATTGCCAGCAGATCGAAGGACGTGTTCGTTCCCCGCTATTCGATGTTGGTGAGGCCTCATCTGGAGTACTGTGTCCAGTTTTGGGCCCCACACTACAAGAAGGATGTGGAAAAATTGGAAAACGTCCAGCGGAGGGCAACAAAAATGATTAGGGGACTGGAGCATATGACTTATGAGGAGAGGCTGAGGGAACTGGGATTGTTTCGTCTGCAGAAGAGAAGACTGAGGGGGGATTTGATAGCTGCTTTCAACTACCTGAAAGGGGGTTCCAAAGAGGATGGATCTAGACTGTTCTCAGTGGTAGCAGATGACAGAACAAGGAGTAATGGTCTCAAGTTGCAGTGGGGGCGGTTTAGGTTGGATATTAGGAAAAAAACTTTTTCACTCGGAGGGTGGTGAAACACTGGAATGCGTTCCCTAGGGAGGTGGTGGAATCTCCTTCCATAGAAGTTTTTAAGGTCAGGCTTGACAAAGCCCTGGCTGGGATGATTTAGCTGGCGATTGGTCCTGCTTTCAGCAGAGGGTTGGACTAGATGACCTCCTGAGGTCCCATGCAGAATGTGCCCGGTATGTAACCCCTTTGCTAATGGGGTGGATGGCATGGGTGCAAGGTAATGACTTGCAACAACCGTCTCCCCACAGAACTAAGAGAGATCTAACTGCTAAGGTCCTAGGAGGGGTGGGGACTGGACTAGGAGTGCTAAATACGGTGGATCAGCAGTTCCTGGCATTACGTATAGGTGAAGTGGGACATGATATCTCCTCACTAGCCAATCCCCTCTCTGCAGCATTGAATGATTTGAGTGAATTAGGTTTTCGTGTTGCTAACACGTGACCAGCGTGGTTAGAAGTGCAGGAAATGGATCACGTGCAGGTGACAGGAGCACGGGAGACACTGCAGCCTGGTCGAACAGAAGCACTTGCATGGGTGCAAGCGCAGCAGCTGCTTCTCGATATTGCAAAGGCTGGAACCAGGGCTGGTGAGAATGGGAACGTGCCGCAGGAAATTCAGCACGTTTTCTGGTCTAATGCCACCAAATTCGAGAAAGAAAAACAGCAATGGTGGAAAATGGTGAATTTCACCTATGACCATGCTAATGAGCCTATTGTGGCATCCATACTTCCTTTAAGGGATGCCATAGAGGAAACAATTCACCCCCCTGATTCCTTTGGGAATGTTTGTAAACAATTCCCTAATGCTGCCTACGGAAAATACCAAATGGGTGCATGTAAGAGAAGAGCAATATTATTCTTTACATTTACAAGCTTGTGTGGAGGAAGTGAAAGTGGGTTTCACCTGTACCACTGGGGTATGGGAGGAGACCCACCTTTGTTGAGATCCCCATGAAGGGAAATGTAACTACCGGCTTCACCATCCTATGCATTTTCAAAATTCAGCGATAGTGGTTATTGATAGTCATTGTTTGTGTAGAAGAACTTTTATGTAAATGTGTTAATTAATGGTTTTTATCATATTGAACATGATGCAGGAGATACTAGATGTTTATGTGCAGTTTTTTCTGTGAGGGGCTGCGCTACAGACATGAATCTGTCAGAGGTGGAAGTGAGGAGCATAATAGCATCTTACACTACATATGACCATCTTCCACCTATTCATATCGGAGCAGACCTCCAAGCACTGAAACATTTAATGCACCATAAGGAGATGGTTGACCACCTAAAACAGCTTCAGCAGGATGGAGCTCACACTTTCCTCACGGTACATCATTCTGTGGGTCAAATCAGAAAGGTGTTAAAAAGAATCGGTGATGAAACCAAATCATCCAGCTGGTGGGAAGATGGTTTTACAGCTCGATCAGGTGAAGATAAAAAGGCTTGGGAAATTCCGCTCCATTCAATTGGAGTAATACTGATCAGGCAGGTGGTTATGGTCGTATATCTAGTAATTATATCTGTGTATGTGTGTGCAAAAAGAAATTTAAAGCTAAACTTCGGCGGTGATGCCTTTTGTAATGGGTCAACCTGCATAACTTCATTATGGGTTCAATGTTCAATGTTATTAATGTAACAATAATGCCAGAAGTTTGTTAAAATGTTCACACCTGTCAAGGAGGGGATATGGAAGGTGATTCTGGTACATGGTCATATTCTGTGATGAATGTTGCTGCAATTAAGAATGGAGTTTAGAAATTCAAGATGGCGCACATGATAGGAAGGGTTTGAAATCCATCTTGGTACCCTTTCTTCCTGGCATTTTCCCGCCAAAACTCTGTGTCCCTGAGGGAACCGGAGGGGCAGAGAACTGGCTGGGCCCGGTGGGGCAGGGCCCGTCAGCGTGCGCCTCAGGAATGTGCGCCACCGCGAACGTACGAGGGAGGGTCGGGGCTGGACGCAGGCGCTGTCCACCATGGAGGCAGCCATGGCCAGGCTCTTTGCGCTGCATCGGATCAAGACTCCGGCTCCTAACATCTGTCAAGGACTCGGATACTTACCTGACTCCTGTCATCCATCACAGGCCCCAGTGGAGGCTTTGCTGTCGGCCCAGATCTGTTGATCTCCTGCTTCGGCAGTAGAGAGCCAGATCCTCCGATGCTCCAGAGATCCTGAGACGGACCGTCCGTTGTCGGTGTCCTCCTTCTGCAGCTTGGAGAGAGAGGGTCATTATTTTTCAGGCATTTATTAGTTTAACCAAAGGACAGTTTAAGGGTCCTTTATGCCCCTTGCTGGAATCTATGGGTAGGTATTTGTAGTGTTCCCCACAGTGAATCTTCCCCCAGTTGTATCTATCCCTTAATAAATCTTCTTTCTCTTTAAGGTTATATTCTTTCTATCCTTTATTTCAGTGCAACATGGGTGGGAGGCACAGAGATTTCTAATGCTCCCAGTTGATAGATGCTGGTAGGAGTCGGCCCTGTTGAAAATGTCACCTCCTTATTATTCCTGACAGAGATTTGGGGGTAACCGTGAGGAATGAATGTTGTTCTGTGCCCCAATATGGAGATGAGGGGTGACCCCTCCCCTGTACGTTGCTGCACATTCCAAACTTCATTCTGCACGTGGACGCTGTGTGGTAGGCTGAAGGGTTCGGCGTGTGGGAGTTAGCTCAGGTGGGGCAGAGGGTTGGGGTGTGGGCTGTTGGGTGGGGCCAGGGATGAGGGGCTCAGGGCTAGGGCAGAGGGTTGGGGTGCAAGAGTGTGAGGGGTCCGGCTGGGGGTGCGGGCTCTGGGGTGGGGTTGAGGATGAGGGGTTTGGGGTGCAGGTTCCTCCGTCTAATCTCCAAGATGCTCTGGAAATAAGACGCCGTGTCCTGTGGTGAGCTCCCAAGAGCAGAGGGTGTGAGAACTCCAGCAACTGAGAGGGCAAGGGATTTACCATCAGATTGTTTCAAATGCTGCATTCGTCAGGTGACACTGAACAGCAACGCTCAGCTAACATCGTGGAGAAAGGAATTCTCTGCTAAGGATTCAAGGTGCCCCTTTGGCCAACTCCACCCCTCCCCTGAAGGGAGTGTGCTCCGAACAACCCCTCCTCAGCCGAACACACACAAACCCACAGCTGGGCGCCCAGCACAAAGCATGGGAGGGGCTTGCTTGGATTGTTTTACTTTTTACTTTACAAGAGGTTTTTTCAAAAGCATTTCCTGTTCCCCATGGGAAGGAAGCGGATGGTTGTGGGGAAGGGAACCTCAGCGTGGTGGAGCTGGGAATTTGGGGAGAGGCAGAGGGAGGGGAGTGGGTGAGGGGGTGAAGGGGCAATTGCGGGGGAGGGAGGCTAAAGGGGGTATGTGGGGCAGCTAGGTGAGGGCTTTGGGGGTAAGGCTGAAGGAGGGCAGTTGGCTGTAGGGGGGAAAGACTGAAAGCGCAGCTGGGGAGGAGCCTAGGAGGGGGGGAAGGTTGAGGGGGGCAATGAGGGGAAGGGGACCGGGGCACTTGGGGGAGGCTGAAGGGGGGCTGAAGAGGTGATGGGGGGAAGGGAACATTTGGAGGGAGGCTGAAGGGGTGATGAGGTATAGGAGGCCGGGGCAGAGAGACAGCTGGGGGGGCTGCTCATCCCCACGGGAGGGGAGGAGGAAGAGGAGTCCCCTGGTATCAGAAGCTGCTTCTTTATTAGAACTTTCTACGTTCCTGAGCAGGGTCCTGGGATCCAAAGGTTCGACAGGGAACTAGAGAGATTCCTGGCGGCTCGGTCCATCGATGGCGATTAGCCAGGATGGGCAGGGATGGTGTCCCTAACCTCTGTTTGTCAGAAGCTGGGGATGGGGCAACAAGGGATGGATCCCGGCATGATTCCTGTCTGTTCATTCCCTCTGGGGCACCAGGCACTGGCCACTGTCGGCAGACGGACACTGGGCTAGATGGACCTTTGGTCTGACGCCATCTGGCCAATCTTTGCTCTTCTGTTCTTATCACCTGCTCAGTGACATCTGCAAGTTGCTGCCCTCACTCACCACCAGCATCTGCTCCCTGCAACCAAAGGCAGGGAAAATCCCCCTGAAGGGGGGAAACTGGAGGGGAGGGCTGGGCAGAGGGACAAAACTGGGAGCGGATCAGGGGTTCAGACGGGGGGCTGCCCTGCCAGATAGGCACAGAAGAGAAAACCCCCAGATACAGGGTGGCAGAGGGGATAACAGTTCCCACAGATGGGGTGAGCCATCAGCAGCCGTTCCAAAAGAGGGTGTGGTGGATGGTAGAAGGACTTGTGTTCCTCACTGGATGGTCCCTCTCAGCACCCCCTCCCCAGGACTGTGGTGTTAAAGGCCCCGGGGGGCCCAATGCCCAGGGACCGCAGCTCTTCTCTCGCTGACATGGTGGACTGAGCTGCCAGTGGAAACTTGATTCAGGGAAATAGTTTACACCCACCCCCCAAAGCCCCTCATCATAATGCAAATGGATACTTTTATAAGTGTTTACCCAGTTTCCAAGAATTCCTGGCCGGTTTCCGTCTCTATAACATGTCTGCTTGGAGCCTCATAGGAGCTCTAAATGTGTCCTATCTGCTGTTCTGATTGCCTGAATTGGTCTCCCTGTCCTGAACCCCCCTGGCTTGCTGTCTTTCCGCATCTTTTCATGATTGATTTCCTAACAATGTTGTTTGGATGACACTGTCCAGTAGAGCAGGAACCCACCCGAGAGGTCGGAATTAGGAAACCCCGGTGATCCAATCCCCTGGCCCGAGCTCTTTCCTTATTTAGCCGCAGGGAACCAACTTCCACAGGAGCGCGGGAGAGAGCCCCACCACAGCACCGTGCTCCACACACTGACCTGAAACATGGGGACCCTGGTTCAATCCTTCCTCCCTTGCAGACAGTGGGGGGTGATGCTGGCAGCACCAGCTCCTGCTCAGGCCTCTCTGAGCCACAGATCGAGCCCAAAGGCAGGCTTGCCTTGGTGGCAGGACAGAGCAGAGGGCCCAAGGGGAGTGTCTGGGACTCCCTCTTCAGGCTGTTGCCCTGCCTGGGGAGTTGGCTCTTGGTGGGTGAAATCAAACTATCGAGCTCCCAATCCCCATGGGGTGTGTGCCCTGGTGTGTAACACTCTGCCCTGAGGTTGGTACTCACGCCCTGAGCTACGCTAGGCAGCTGGACACAGCCCAGGTGCGTGCTGTGAGAGAAGGGTCGGGCTCGGACACCTCCCCCTCGTCAGTCTCTCCCATTCAAGGGCTTGGCCTCATCTGGAGTACTGTGTCCAGTTTTGCGCCCCACCCTACAAGAAGGATGTGGAAAAATTGGAAAACGTCCAGCGGAGGACAACAAACATGATTAGGGGACTGGAACACATGATTTATGAGGAGAGGCTGAGGGAACTGGGATTGTTTAGTCTGCGGAAGAGAAGAATGAGGGGGGATTTGATAGCTGCTTTCAACTACCTGAAAGGGGGTTCCAAAGAGGATGGCTCTAGACTGTTCTCAGCGGTAGCAGATGACAGAACAAGGAGTAATGGTCTCAAGTTGCAGTGGGGGAGGTTTAGGTTGGATATTAGGAAAAACTTTTCACTAGGAGGGTGGTGAAACACTGGAATGGGTTACCTAGGGAGGTTGTGGAATCTCCTTCCTTTGAAGTTTTTAAGGTAAGGCTTGACAAAGCCCTGGCTGCGATGATTTAGTTGGGGTTGGTCCTGCTTTGAGCAGGGGGTTGGATTAGATGACCTCCTGAGGTCCCTTCCACCCTGATATTCTGTGATTCTTTGATTCTATCAATATGGGGGTTACAGGGCACCTAGAGGAGTTGGATTTTATGTTTGCATTTTGCATAATGAAAGATAAGGGATAATCATGTATTAAATGGATTGATGTATGATAGGATTTGACCATATTCTGCCAGCCACCCTTTCTGAGAGCAGGAAGGAACAGCCTTGTGTGCCATTGGTAAAGAGGCATCAGCCAGATTCTGATGTCTGAAGCTGATTTCAGACAGGAATAGACCAGAACATTCCTGGTCACCTTTTGTTTTAGGATTTGGTTTCATTATGGTATTTGCTCTAAGGTCTTGTTTCTTATCTGCATTACAAATTAAGTTGTGTTTCTTGTCTGCATTGCAAACTAAGTTGCCTAAGGTTCTTTTGTAATCCCTTCAGAAACCATATCATCCTTTCTAAAATGATATCCTGTCTGAAAGTCTCCGTCAAATTGTCTGGTGTGAGTGAGAAATGTGTGCATAGTTCAAAATAAAGGTGAAAAGCCATCACAAATGTCCAGATGGTCAAGAAGACGTGAGAGACTTGGAAACAGCAGGAGACAATCAGAAAACATCCATTGTATCCGACGCTAAACATGTTAGCAGCATTGATGACCTGAGCGGCGAGGCAGGCACCCTGAATGCAAGACAAAGAAGAGCTAAGGATGGGAAGCCAACAAAACCACCAAATGATAACAGCGGAAAACCCGGAGATTAACCCCATTTAAGGACTAACGATTACAGAATGACATTGCAAAATCCGTAAACGAAAGTGGGAATTTACAAGTCTAAAGCTGGGGTGTTTTGCCATAAGACTGTGGGTTCAGTCCTGCAAAGCCTCGGAGCATGGGATCGCGACCGACAGAGCCCAGCTCCTCGCTTGTGTTCAATCTAACTGGCCATTCGATTGACAAGAGCTACAGCAAACTGGTAACTGTAAAACCATCTGCAGGACGTGTGTGTGTGTGTGTGTGTGTGTGTGTGTGTGTGTGTGTGTGATGAAATGTGTATGTTTACAGTTGTATTTTCAATAAATGCGGCGTATTGCCTTTTCCCCTGAAAAGATCCCGTGTGCTTCTTATCAGCATAAGATGCTCCCCCAAGGTGTAGACTGTCACAAACACATCTCATGACTCTGCCTCCAACAACTGGAACTGGGACATGAATGTGGAAGAAACAAGAAGAATTGTTTTAATGGTTTATTTACAGTAAGTGGAAAGCAGGAAAGTAAAAGGAGCTGAGAAGGACCTTTCATAACCACAGCGTAGGGCAAGGAGACCCAGAGATTTGGAGAACAGTTTTCTTAATGGCACTAAAGTCATAGAAATGGCCAGGAAGTAACCCAGGGAATTAAGGAATTACCATCTCACATGAATAAATCTCTCTGTCCCGCTTACTGTCCTGTTCCTTCTCCTTTTGCTTTGTTGTTGGTCCAGGAGTAGCTTTTCTTTCCCTGCCCGAGAGCATGATTGGCTGTCGGTTGCCCCATCCTCTTCTGGGAGCATGTGCAGAGAACGAAAAAAGCTTTCAAAGACTGGGCTCTTTCCCTTTTGATTTTCCTTCCACTCTCTGTCGGCCTGTGTCCTTGCTGCCTTTTTGCTGCTGCTTCCAGGTGGTTGGTTTGCGGTCCATGGGGTCTGTGGTGTCCCGGTTTGGGTGGGTTATTGGAGAAGGGGGAGGGGGAGTCTATGGCAACAGCTTGCGATTTGCCTTGCCTGCCTGGCTTGCGCTTTTGGCTTCACTTTTGGTTTTTGATTTTTTCCTTCCACTATCATCAGTTCATCTCTTCATCACGTAATTGTCCGGAGCCTGGCTCGGAGCCGGAGGCAGGAGGAGAGAGACAAGAGTGAGATTTCAGCATCTCCAGGTAGGGACCACGGCTCCAGGAGGCCCCAACAAACAGTGTGGGGTTTTTAATTCATAGCTATTGGTCGGTCTTGGGGAAACCCTGGTGCACCAGCGGGGGAGGGTGTCTGACGGGGTGGGTGGGGTGGCAGGGGGCGGGGAGGGGGCCCTGCTGGGAGGTGGAGGGGTCTGTGTGGTGCGAGCTGTGGGAGGGTAGGGGATGGATTGGTGCTGTGGGAGGAGGAGAGGGGGGTTGTGGACAGGGGGCATTTGGGTTGAATGGATGGGGACGGGGTCTGGGAGGGATGTGGGGGAGGGAGAGGCTATAGGGGAGTTGGATCGGGGACTTGGGTCAATGGCATGGCTGTGGCGGTTGGGTTGGGAGGGGCAGCACCATGGCCACCCCTAGGAGGACACAGCATGGCTGTGGGGGGCTGTAGGGAGGGGAGGGGTCTGTGGGGTGGAGTGGCTCAGCTGCATGGGGCGGCTGCACCCTGGGTTGGGGCGAGGAGGACAGTCGGTGGGGGATTGTGGAGTGGCACGGCCACACTGGGGTCTGGGGACTTGTGGGGAGGCGGCCCCACGGGGCTGTGGGGAGGGGTAGTGTGGTGGCACCAGGCCATGGCTGCCGCCCCCCAGCTACTGGTGCTCCAGGCAACGTGGTAAGGGGGCAGGGAGTGGGCGAGGGGTGGGATAGAGGGCACGGGAGTTCGGGGGGTGATCAGAAGCTGGGGGGTGGATAGGGGTCGGGGCCATCAGACAACGGGGAACAGGGGGTTGAATAGGGGCAGGAGCTCCCGGGGCGGTCAGAGACAAGGGGTGATTGGATGGGGCAGGGGTCCCGGGGGCAAGTCAGGAAGGATAGGAGGGGTTGGATGGGGCGATGGGGGGCAGTTAGGGCAGGGGTCAGTTGAGGCGGAGAGTCTTGGGCCGGTCAGGGAGAAAAGGTGGTTGCATGGGGCATGGGTCGCGGGGGGGCAGGCAGTCAGGAAGGAGAAGAGGGGATGGATGGGGCAGCGGGGGACAATTAGGGGTGGAGGAATCCGGGGGTGGTCAGGGGACAGAGAGCACGGGGGGTTGGATGGGGCAAGGGTCCTGGGGGGCCCCTCAGGGAACAAAAGGTTTGGATGGGGCCGGAGGCCCGGGGCAGCCGTCCGGGCTCGAGAAGTGGGGGTCGGATGGGGGCGGGGGCAGGGCCATGCCTTGCTGTTTGAGGAGGCCCAGCCTCCCCTAACTGGCCCTCCATACAATTTCTGAAACCCGATCCAGCATCAGGCCAAAATTTGCCTGCCCCTGGCTTAGGGCCTAATTTATGCAAAGACCCATTGGGAGTGTGTGAACATTGCCCCATTTCTGAAACTGGAAACAACCCCCTGCACAGGGCTGGGAAAACAGAGCAGAGCACTGGAGCATGAACCCCGTTGTCAGAGACTGCGATGAAATCATCTCAGGCATTGGCAACCTGACAGCAGGATTATCTGGCTGTGTCGACTCTCTCCTCAGGCCCTACACGAACAGCACCCCTAGCCAGAGATGCTTGAGATGACGGGGCGTCCAGGATTTCCAGGTTTATGGATCTTGGGTAGCAGATAGAAGACCCCTGGTCGGAGTTCCAGGGGTGTGTCTGTGCAGATTTGTTCTTGTGCTTTTTCAGGGAGTTTCTTGAGCAGATGCTGCAGTTTCTCTTGGTCACCCTGAGTGGGATCAGAGGGGAATGGGCTGGAGAATGTGGAGTTGGAGAGCTGCCGAGCAGCCTCTTGTTCATATTCCAACCTATTCATGAAGACGACAGCACCTCCTTTGTCAGCCTTTTTGATTCGGATGTCAGAGTTGTTCCTGAGGCTGTGGACAGTGTTGTGTTCTGCACGGCTGAGGTTATGGGCCAAGTGATGCTGCTTTTCCACCACTTCAGCCCGTGCCTGTCGGCTGAAGCCCTCGAGTTGAAGTCCAGTCTGCTGTTTCGACCTTCAGGAGGAGTCTGCGCAGAATCCTTCTTTTTGTCGTATTGGTAGGAAGGTCTCTGTGGATTAGTGTGTTGTTCAGAGGTGTGTTGGAAATATTCCTGGAAAGTAGGATTCCAGGTCACCGCAGAACTGTATCATGTTGGTGGGGGTGGAGGGGCAGAAGGAGAGGCCACACAAGATACCCACTTCCTGGATACTACAGTGCTAATAAGCGATGGTCACATAAACACCACCCTATCCTGGACCACTATGCTTACCTACATGCCTCCAGCTTTCATCCAGACCACATCACACGATCCGTTGTCTTCAGCCAAGCTCTAAAATACCACCACATTTGCTCCAATCCCTCAGACAGAGAAAAAAACACCTCCAGGATCTCTATCAAGCATTCTTAAAACTTCAATCCCCACCTGCTGAAAGGAAGAATACCCAGAAGTCACCTACTCCAGGACAGGCCCAACAAAGAAAGGAACAGAACGCCACCAGCCATCTCCTTCAGCCCCCAACTAAAAGATCTCCAGGGCAGGATCAAGGATCTACAATCTATTCTGAAGGATGATCCCGCACTCTCACAGATCTTGGGAGACAGGCCAGTCCTCGCTTACAGACAGCCCCCCAACCTGAAGCAAATACTCACCAGCAACCACACAACAAAAACACTAACCCAGGAACCTATCCTTGCAACAAACCCATTGCCAACTCTGTCCACATATCTAGTCTAGGGACACCATCCTAGGACCGAATCATGTCAGCCACACCATCAAATGTGCCCAAATACATTTGTTAGTCTCTAAGGTGCCAGAACTACTCCTCGTTTTGTTTTTGGTTTTGGTTTTGGTTTTTGCTAATACAGACTAACACGGCTCCCACTCTGAACTAAATGATTGCATCTCTCCCCAAAATCGATCTATAAGCACAAAGAACACCCTGGAGACCAGGCCTTTAAACATTAGGAAACATCAGAGTTAAGGTGACGTGTACATACTTCGCGCAGTGCTGTTGTGCATGTGTGTTATGATACAGACTCACAAGTGTGGCCTTGGGGTCAATTCCCTGCCCCCCACAGCATCAATTTCCTCCAGACTCCCAAGGGAAGTGTTTCAGAGTAACAGCCGTGTTAGTCTGTATTCGCAAAAAGAAAAGGAGTACTTGTGGCACCTTAGAGACTAACTAATTTATTTGAGCATAAGCTTTCCTGAGCTATAGCTCACTTCATCGGATGCATACTGTGGAAAGTGTAGAAGATCTTTTTATACACACAAACCATGAAAAAATACCTCCCCCCACCCCACTCTCCTGCTGGTAATAGCTTATCTAAAGTGACCACTCTCCTTACAATGTGTATGATAATCAAGGTGGGCCATTTCCAGCACAAATCCAAGGTTTAACAAGAACGTCTGAGGAGGGGGCGGGGGGTAGGAAAAAACAAGGGGAAATAGGTTACCTTGCATAATGACTTAGCCACTCCCAGTCTCTATTCAAGCCTAAGTTAATTGTATCCAATTTGCAAATGAATTCCAATTCAACAGTCTCTCGCTGGAGTCTGGAATTGAAGATTTTTTTGTTGTAATATCGCAACTTTCATGTCTGTAATCGCGTGACCAGAGAGATTGAAGTGTTCTCCGACTGGTTTATGAATGTTATGATTCTTGACATCTGATTTTTGTCCATTTATTCTTTTACGTAGAGACTGTCCAGTTTGACCAATGTACATGGCAGAGGGGCATTGCTGGCACATGATGGCATATATCACATTGGTGGATGTGCAGGTGAACGAGCCTCTGATAGTGTGGCTGATGTTATTAGGCTTTGTGATGGTGCCCCCTGAATAGATGGTGTCCCCCTCCTCACATACGTGACCCAGGGGGAGCAGCTCAAACACGCACAGGAGCCGGCTCGGGGCAGGACATGAGCCCTGCAGGGCAGGGGTGGGGGTGGCAGTGACATCACAAGGGCCTTTTGCAGCACTCAGCTGATTGGTGAAAGGAGGTTGGGAGGCGGTGACCTCACAGAGAGTCCACGACAACGGCCAGGGAGGACAGGCTGCAGGGCACGGGGATCTCAGAGACCCCCGGGGCTTTGCTGCAGGGAGTCTCCTTCTTGAGGTGTCTCCTTGAGGACTGAGAGAGAATTCAGGGTCTCGTATGTGAGCGCGAGGTGGAGCCTCTCTGGAGTTTTCTCCTTTCCCACTGCTCATTGAGCGAAAAGACAGACGTCCCTGTGGAGAAGGTAAGAGCCCCAGAGAGGTTTTGTACCGAGGGAGCCTGATCCACCCGGTGCTGGCCAAATTCTCAGCACGGAAAACAGGAGGTTGAGGTGGGACAATTTTCCCCCAGCTAGGCCTTTGTCCCTTCGAGTCTTTGGGGTTTGACTTTTTTGGTTTCCCTTTTCCTCCTTTCCTCCCTCCACTGGCGAGGAGGGGGCTGCTCTGTAGCCCTCATGGTGGGAGGCCTCCCAAAGAGATGGGACAGGAAGCGTGCTCTGAGAGTGATCCTCACCGGTGACCTGAGCCATCCCTGGGCCATCCGGGGAACCCTCAGCCCACCGCCAGAGTCTCCATGCTGATTGGCTGAGCAGGGGGTCTCGTGGCAGGGAGGAGATTCAGGACTTTGTTGTTCTCGTTTAAGGCCCAGCAAATAAGCCAGAACCAATCATCTGCTTGGTGAATTGTTCTCCTTCTCGCTGCTGATTGTCTCTGAGCCGTTCCTGGTTCTCGCTGGTGTTCTCGTGCTTCTAAA
Source organism: Natator depressus (assembly GCF_965152275.1). Taxonomy (NCBI): domain Eukaryota; kingdom Metazoa; phylum Chordata; order Testudines; family Cheloniidae; genus Natator; species Natator depressus. The sequence continues at coordinate 305,348 of NW_027439787.1, forward strand.
ACACTTGCTGAAGAATCAGTGTGAATGGTTGTTGGTCTGTAGCTCATTGCAGGTCCCTTTATTCTGATCATTCAGTGTGTGAAACTCCAGACTGACGGTACGTTTGAAAGCCAGGACACCCGGGTCCTGTTCCCAACTCTATCCCGACAGGTTGTGTGATGGAAGACAAGGCCCTTCACCTTTCTCTGCCTTCGTTTCTCCCTCTGTCAGTTGGGGAGAACAATCCTCTCACACCTGCCTCCTGGTGGGGGGAGCCTGGGGAGCTGTGGGGACCTGTTTGAGAGCGTCACTCGTAGCAGTGTATCGTAGGAGGTGTCCTATCGGGTTGAGTCATTCCAGAGGATGATGTCGTGCAGCAGAACCCCGTTTTCCCAACCTGGCGTGACACAGCTTTGCACGTGAACCGAACCAATGGCGCACACAGGTCCAGAAGCCGGCGATTTCTCCTTTGGCCGCTAGATGGCGCTGCAGGCTCCCACTTCCCCCTTCTCCTGGTCAGTGCAATGGGGGTTAGTCTCCCCAAAAAGAACGCCTGCTTGAACCCTTGCACTACCACTGAATGTGTGGGGGTGTGTGCGGGGGTGACACTCCCCAAAAAGAACGCCTTCCAGCCCCCAAATCTGATGAACGTGAACACACAGGCACACACACATGAACATGGCATGTCAGAGAGGACTGGGTCATCAGCACTCGCAAGCTGACCCCAGATGTGTCCCGGGACTCAGTGGGCTGGATCGAACAGCAATTTAAAGCTGGTCCCCTCATACGTCCTTGGTCTCAGCGGGCTGGGCTGAGCAACACCTTAATCTGCCACCCTCCTCTGCCCCCAGGTTCAGCACCTCCCTATCCCCACCTTCACCCCACAACCATTCTGCTCGTAACCCACTTGCTGAGCAAAGCCCCGAGGATTTTTGGGGCTGCAGGGATCTTTAGCTTGGGTACAAGGAGCGTTGCTGCAGAGTGCATGGAGAAGCCAAAAACACCCATGGAGGTGGGGTGGGGGGCTAGCAAACTATAACAGATCACAGGAGGCAGGGTCAGGAGGCTATTCCTAGAGAGAGACAGGGGCACAGAAAGAGACAGATGGATCTCAGCACTCCTTGAAGCTGGAATCGATCAGGGTTCCCAGGGGGCCTTGGTAGCTGAGGGACCGGAGCGCTGGAGCCAGGCAGAGCCCTCAGCATAATCAGTCAGGAAAAGCGAATGAGAAGGACTTGTGGCACCTTAGAGACGAACCAATTTATCTGAGCATGAGCTTTCATGGGCTAAAGCCCACTTCATCAGATGCATGCAGGGGAAAATACAGCAGGAAGATATAGATATAGATATATCGATACAGAGAAGACGAGAAAATGGGGGTTGCCATAGCAACTCTTAAGGAGACCAATCGATGAAGGTGGGCTGTTAGCAGCAGGAGAAACAAAACTTTTGTTGTGATAATCAGGCTAATCCGGGGGGACTAAAACTGCAGGGCAGAGAGACCAGTAAGTGTTGGGGGGTCCCGATCCAGTCCCCAGCTTCTAGCCGCCCACCCCCTTAAGGCTGCCATTGCTGGGAGCCCCCTCCATCTGCAACTTCAACTTCAACCCTCAGGGAGACGCTGTCCCTGACAGCAACCAGCCACGTTTGCCCACGTGTTTGTGTGAGACACGTTTGTGTGTGTGTGTGATGTCTTGTGTGTGTGCTGTGTGTCGTCCAGAGTCTTATGTTCAGTGTGTGTGTGCTGTGTTGTGTTTCGTGTTGTGTGTGTGTGTTGTGTGTGTAGTGTTGTGTGTCATGTTGTGTGTCATCTAGAGTGTTGTGTGACATGGTATGTCGTGTTGTGTGTGTGTCTGTGTGTTGAGTGTTGTGTTGTGTGTGTGATGTGTTGTGTGTCGTGTTGTGTGTCGTGTTGTGTGTGTGTTGAGTTGTGAGCCATTTTGTGTGTCATGTTGAGTGTGTGTTGTGTGGTTGTGGTGTCATGAGACGTGTTGTGTGTGATGTGGTGTGTGTCGCACGCATAGACACAACACCTCGCATGTCACACGCAAAACACGTCGCGTGTAGCACGCACACACAACACATCGCCTCGAACGTCATACACACAGCACATAGCACTTCACACACACAACATGTTGCGTGGCGCACGCACGCCCAGCATGTCGCACGTCACACTCACAATGACGTCTCACATACGCACAACACGACACACACCACGTCACACAGACAGAAAACACTACACACAACATATTACACACACAAACACACACAAGACGACACACAACACACAAAACGGCACACAACGCAACATAGGCACACAACCTGACAAGCAACACATCACAGACACCCACACAGACACACACACACAACGACACAGAACACATCACACATACTCTAGACGACACCCAACACACGCAACGCGTCATACACACACAAACACACACAAGACGACACACACACTGCACACACCATGTCACACAGACATTGCAAGCGTGTGCACTCTCGACGGTTGGTAACACCGCCCTCGCCCACGTCCAGAGTCCGATCCCCTCGTTTGAGTCGGGGTCTCTGCTCTTCCCGACTGGGCAGGTTTGTTGCTGACAGGCCGTTGCGGGTGCCAGACGCACTCCTGAGGACAATTAGCTCTTCTCCCTCAGCTCCAGGGATAACGGGCGGCCCCCACTGGTTTGGCAGCTGCTTCTCCAGCCTTCCTCGCAGGTCAGCCCGACCTCGGCCTCAGGCTTCAACTGCTTTACTCGCGTCTGCGGAGTTAGTAACTCCTGCGAAGCCATAAGAGCAAACGGATTAAACAAACATTTCTATAAACTAGCATGTCAGCCCTTTCCTATCCCAACGACACACACAGGAACACGTCGCACGTCCCACACAACACGTCGCAGGTTGCAGGTTGCACGGATACACGCAACACGTCGCACGCACGCATGCACGCATGTCGCACATTGGACGTCGCAGGACACACACACACAAAAAGGTCACACAAACACACACACAACGCGACACACAAAACGTCACACACACAACACGTCACACACACAAAAAGATCTCATGCACACACACACAACAAGACACACAACCCATCGCACACACACACATAACACGACACACACACAAACACACACAACACGACACACACAAACACACACAACACGTCACACAGACAGTAACAAACACACACAACATGATGCAGAACATGACACAAACTCAGAACACTACACAAAACATGTCACACACACACACGCCATGTCATATGGCACTACAAACACAACACCAGACACACAAATCACACAACTCTAGGTGACACAAAACAAGACACACAACACATCACACACACACAACACGTCACACACACAACATGACACACAACCCATCTCACACACACACATAACACAACACGACACACACAACGTGACACACACAGAAACAAATCTCATGTCCCGCACAACACGTCGCAGGTTGCATGGATACACACAACACATTGCACCCACACATGCACGAAAGTCGCATGAAAAACACACACAGAAACACGTCACACACACAAACACACACAATGCGACACACAACACGACACACAAGACATCACACACACAAACACGTCTCTCACACACACACACAACACGACACAGAACCCGTCTCACACAGACACACACAACACGAAACACAACACGTAACACACACAACATGACACACAACACGTCACACATACAACACATCGCATGTTGTACGTCGCATGGACACACACAACACATCGCACGTCACACAAACACTTTGCACATCGCATGTCGCACGTCACACCTGCGCACACAACACGTCGCGCGTCGCACGTAACACACACAACACGTCGAATGTCGGTCACACAACACGTCGCACATACACTCAGCATGTCGCACGTCATACGTTGCTCGCCGCACGTTGAACACACAACACGTCACACACAAAAACGTTGCACATTGCACACACAATATGTTGCACGTTGCACGTCGTGCATCACACATACAACATGTCGCATGTCTCACAAACACACACAACGCGTCAAACACACACAAACAGGTCTCTCACACACACAGACACACACAACACAAAACACAACACATAACACACATGACACACAACACGTCACACATACAACACATTGCATTTTGCACATCACACGTCTCTCACACACACACAACATGAAACACAAAACGTCACACACAACATATCACACAGACACAAACACACACAATGACACATGTCACACACACACACACACCACGTCACCCACCTTCATCGATTGGTCTCGTTAAGAGTTGCTATGGCAACCCCCATTTTCTCGTCTTCTCTGTATCGATCTATCTATATCTATATCTTCCTGCTGTATTTTCCCCTGCATGCATCTGATGAAGTGGGCTTTAGCCCCTGAAAGGCATTCTTTTTGGGAAGTGTCACCCCCGCACACACCCCCACACACTCAGTGGTAGTGCAAGGGTTCAAGCAGGCGTTCTTTTTGGGGAGACTAACCCCCATTGCGCTGACCAGGAGAAGGGGGAACTGGGAGCCTGCAGCGCCATCTAGCGGCCAAAGGAGAAATCGCCGGCTTCTGGACTTGTGTGCGCCCTTGGTTCGGTTCACGTGCAAAGCTGTGTCACGCCAGGTTGGGAAAACGGGGTTCTGCTGCACGACATCATCCTCTGGAATGACTCAACCCGACAGGACACCTCCTACGATACACTGCTACGAGTGACGCTCTCAAACAGGTCCCCACAGCTCCCCAGCCTCCCCCCACCGGGAGGCAGGTGTGAGAGGATTGTTCTCCCCAACTGACAGAGGGAGAAACGAAGGCAGAGAAAGGTGAAGGGCCTTGTCTTCCATCACACAACCTGTCGGGATAGAGTTGGGAACAGGACCCGGGTGTCCTGGCTTTCAAATGAACCATGAGTCTGGAGTTTCACACACTGAATGATCAGAATAAAGGGACCTGCAATGAGCTACAGACCAACAACCATTCACACTGATTCTTCAGCAAGTGTTTTAGAAGCACGAGAACACCAGCGAGAACCAGGAACGGCTCAGAGACAATCAGCAGCGAGAAGGAGAACAATTCACCAAGCAGATGATTGGTTCTGGCTTATTTGCTGGGCCTTAAACGAGAACAACAAAGTCCTGAATCTCCTCCCTGCCACGAGACCCCCTGCTCAGCCAATCAGCATGGAGACTCTGGCGGTGGGCTGAGGGTTCCCCGGATGGCCCAGGGATGGCTCAGGTCACCGGTGAGGATCACTCTCAGAGCACGCTTCCTGTCCCATCTCTTTGGGAGGCCTCCCACCATGAGGGCTACAGAGCAGCCCCCTCCTCGCCAGTGGAGGGAGGAAAGGAGGAAAAGGGAAACCAAAAAAGTCAAACCCCAAAGACTCGAAGGAACAAAGGCCTAGCTGGGGGAAAATTGTCCCACCTCAACCTCCTGTTTTCTGTGCTGAGAATTTGGCCAGCACCGGGTGGATCAGGCTCCCTCGGTACAAAACCTCTCTGGGGCTCTTACCTTCTCCACGGGGACGTCTGTCTTCTCGCTCAATGAGCAGTGGGAAAGGAGAAAACTCCAGAGAGGCTCCACCTCGCGCTCACATACGAGACCCTGAATTCTCTCTCAGTCCTCAAGGAGACACCTCAAGAAGGAGACTCCCTGCAGCAAAGCCCCGGGGGTCTCTGAGATCCCCCTGCCCTGCAGCCTGTCCTCCCTGGCAACCACCTTTTCTCCCTGACCGGCCCAAGACTCTCCGCCTCAACTGACCCCTGCCCTAACTGCCCCCCATCGCCCCATCCAACCCCTCCTATCCTTCCTGACTTGCCCCCGGGACCCCTGCCCCATCCAATCACCCCTTGTCTCTGACCGCCCCGGGAGCTCCTGCCCCTATTCAACCCCCTGTTCCCCGTTGTCTGATGGCCCCGACCCCTATCCACCCCCCAGCTTCTGATCACCCCCCGAACTCCCGTGCCCTCTATCCCACCCCTCGCCCACTCCCTGCCCCCTTACCACGTTGCCTGGAGCACCAGTAGCTGGGGGGCGGCAGCCATGGCCTGGTGCCACCACACTACCCCTCCCCACAGTCCCGTGAGGCCGCCTCCCCACAAGTCCCCAGACCCCAGTGTGGCCGTGCCACTCCACAATCCCCCACCGACTGTCCTCCTCGCCCCAACCCAGGGTGCAGCCGCCCCATGCAGCTGAGCCACTGCACCCCACAGACCCTTCCCCTCCCTACAGCCCCCCACAGCCATGCTGTGTCCCCCTGGGGGTGGCCATGGTGCTGCCCCTCCCAACCCAACCGCCACAGCCATGCCATTGACCCAAGTCCCCGATCCAACTCCCCTATAGCCTCTCCCTCCCCCACATCCCTCCCAGACCCCGTCCCCATCCATTCAACCCAAATGCCCCCTGTCCACAACCCCCCTCTCCTCCTCCCACAGCACCAATCCATCCCCTACCCTCCCACAGCTCGCACCACACAGACCCCTCCACCTCCCAGCAGGGCCCCCTCCCCGCCCCCTGCCACCCCACCCACCCCGTCAGACACCCTCCCCCGCTGGTGCACCAGGGTTTCCCCAAGACCGACCAACAGCTATGAATTAAAAACCCCACACTGTTTGTTGGGGCCTCCTGGAGCCGTGGTCCCTACCTGGAGATGCTGAAATCTCACTCTTGTCTCTCTCCTCCTACCTCCGGCTCCGAGCCAGGCTCCGGACAATTACGTGATGAAGAGATGAACTGATGATAGTGGAAGGAAAAAATCAAAAACCAAAAGTGAAGCCAAAAGCGCAAGCCAGGCAGGCAAGGCAAATCGCAAGCTGTTGCCATAGACTCGTCCTCCCCCTTCTCCAATAACCCACCCAAACCGGGACACCACAGACCCCATGGACCGCAAACCAACCACCTGGAAGCAGCAGCAAAAAGGCAGCAAGGACACAGGCCGACAGAGAGTGGAAGGAAAATTAAAAGGGAAAGAGCCCAGTCTTTGAAAGCTTTTTTAGTTCTCTGCACATGCTCCCAGAAGAGGATGGGGCAACCGATAGCCAATCATGCTCTCAAGCAGGGAAAGAAAATCTACTCCTGGACGAACAGCAAAGGAAAAGGAGAAGGAATGGGACAGTAAGCGGGACAGAGAGATTTATTCATGTGAGATGGTAATTCCTTAATTCCCTGGGTTACTTCCTCGCCATTTCTATGACTTTAGTGCCATTAAGAAAAATGTTCTCAAAATCTCTGGGTCTCCTTGCCCTACGCTGTGGTTATGAAAGGTCCTTCTCAGCTCCTTTTACTTTCCTGCTTTCCACTTACTGTAAATAAACCATTAACACAATTCTTCTTGTTTCTTCCACATTCATGTCCTGGTTCCAGTTGTTGGAGGCAGAGTCATGAGATGTGTTTGTGACACTCTACACCTTGGGGGAGCGTGTTATGCTGATAAGAAGCACACGGGATCTTTTCAGGGGGAAAGGCAATACGCCGCATTTATTGAAAATACAACTGTAAACATATGCATTTCATCACACACACACACACACACACACACACACACACACACACACAGACACGTCCTGCAGATGGTTTTACAGTTACCAGTTTGCTGTAGCTCTTGTCAATCGAATGGCCAGTTAGATTGAACACAAGCGAGGAGCTGGGCTCTGTCGGTCGCGATCCCATGCTCCGAGGCTTTGCAGGACTGAACCCAGAGTCTTATGGCAAAACACCCCAGCTTTAGACTTGTCAATTCCCACTTTCGTTTACGGATTTTGCAATGTCATTCTGTAATCGTTAGTCCTTAAATGGGGTTAGTCTCTGGGTTTTCCGCTGTTATCATTTGGTGGTTTTGTTGGCTTCCCATCCTTAGCTCTTCTTTGTCTTGCATTCAGGATTCCTGCCTCGCCTCTGAGGTCATCAATGCTGCTAACATGTTTAGCGTCGGATAAAAGGGATGTTTTCTGATTGTCTCCTGCTGTTTCCAAGTCTCTCATGTCTTCTTGACCATCTGGACATTTGTAATGGCTTTCCACCTTTATTTTGAACTATGCACACATTTCTCACTCTTACCAAACAATTTGACGGAGACTTTCAGACAGGATAACATTTTAGAAAGGATGATATGGTTATAAAGGGATTACAAAAGAACCTTAGGAAACTTAGTTTCCAACGCAGACAAGAAACACAACTTAATTTGTAATGCAGATAAGAAACAAGACCTTAGAGCAAATACCATAATGAAACCTTATCCTAAAACAAAAGGTGACCAGGACTGTTCTGGTCTATTCCTGTCTGAAATCAGCTTCAGACATCAGAATCTGGCTGATGCCTCATTACCAATGGCACATGAGGCCATTCCTTCCTGCTCTCAGAAAGGGTGGCGGGCAGAATATGGTCACATCCTACCATACATCAATCCATTTAATACATGATTATCCCTTCTCTTTCACTATGCAAAATGCAAACATCAAATCCTCCTCCTCTAGGTGCCCTGTAACCCCCATATTCCTCATCTTGTCTTGAATTGTGATATTACACGTAAACCAGGCCATGCAAGGGATCAGGGGAAAGGTGAGGAGCTGTCAAAAGTCATGCTTCTCTCTGTCTAGATGTGTGTCTCCTCAGTGCTTATGAAATGACAAGAATTGTTCGGTGTTCACTGAAACATGCTTAAGTTGTGGGATCAGCCAAAAATTAGCTTCCCCAGAGGTAAGAAATGTCAGCAACCCCCGGGTAGGGTGTGAAACAGCCCATCAATAGCCATTGCCCAGCAAGGAAGCTCCCATTCAATGATTCACCTGCTAGAAAATCACAGGAACAACACGGATCCACCAAGCGGAGTTAGGTGCCTAAACTCTCCGTACAGCGCATGGGCCACACAGGCACCTTACAATACAACACACGAAAGCCAGCTCACTGGGCAGGGAGCCAGCCAAGCCCTTGAATGGGAGAGACTGACGAGGGGGAGGTGTCCAAGCCCGACCCTTCTCTCACAGCACTCACCTGGGCTGTGTCCAGCTGCCTAGCGTAGCTCGGGGTGTGAGTACCAACCTCAGGGCAGAGTGTTACACACCAGGGCACACACCCCATGGGGATTGGGAGCTCGATAGTTTGATTTCACCCACCAAGAGCCAACTCCCCAGGCAGGGCAACAGCCTGAAGAGGGAGTCCCAGACACTCCCCTTGGGCCCTCTGCTCTGTCCTGCCACGAAGGCAAGCCTGCCTTTGGGCTCCATCTGTGGCTCAGGGAGGCCTGAGCATGAGCTGGTGCTGCCAGCATCACCCCCCACTGTCTGCAAGGGAGGAAGGATTGAACCAGGGTCCCCATGTTTCAGGTCAGTGTGTGGAGCACGGTGCTGTGGTGGGGCTCTCTCCCGCGCTCCTGTGGAAGTTGGTTCCCTGCGGCTAAATAAGGAAAGAGCTCGGGCCGGGGGATTGGATCACCGGGGTTTCCTAATTCCGACCTCTCGGGTGGGTTCCTGCTCCACGGGACAGTGTCATCCAAAGAACATTGTTAGAAATCAATCATGAAAAGATGCAGAACGACAGCAAGCCAGGGGGTTTCAGGACAGGGAGACCAATTCAGGCAATCAGAACAGCAGATAGGACACATTTGGAGCTCCTATGAGGCTCCAAGCAGACATGTTATAGAGACGGAAACTGGCCAGGAATTCTTGGAAACTGGGTTAACACTTATCAAAGTATCCATTTGCGTTATGCTGAGGGCTTTGGGGGTGGGTGTAAACTATTTCCCTGAATCAAGATTCCACTGGCAGCTCAGTCCACCATGTCAGCGAGAGAAGAGCTGCGGTCCCTGGGCAATGGGCCCCCCGGGGCCTTTAACACCACAGCCCTGGGGAGGGGGTGCTGAGAGGGACCATCCAGTGAGGAACACAAGTCCTTCTACCATCCACCACACCCTCTTTTGGAACGGCTGCTGATGGCTCACCCCATCTGTGGGAACTGTTATCCCCTCTACCACCCTCTATCTGGGGGTTTTCTCTTCTGCGCCTATCTGGCAGGGCAGCCCCCCTGTCTGAACCCCTGATCCGCTCCCAGTTTTGTCCCTCTGCCCAGCCCTCCCCTCCAGTTTCCCCCCTTCAGGGGGATTTTCCCTGCCTTTGGTTGCAGGGAGCAGATGCTGGTGATGAGTGAGGGCAGCAACTTGCAGATGTCACTGAGCAGGTGATAAGAACAGAAGAGCAAAGAACGGCCAGACGGAGTCAGACCAAAGGTCCATCTAGCCCAGTGTCTGTCTGCCGACAGTGGCCAGTGCCTGGTGCCTCAGAGGGAATGAACAGACAGGAATCATGCTGGGATCCATCCCTTATCGCCCCATCCCCAGCTTCTGACAAACAAAGGTTAGGGACACCATCCCTGCCCATCCTGGCTAATCGCCATCGATGGACCGAGCCGCCAGGAATCTCTCTAGTTCCCTTTCGAACCTTTGGATCCCAGGACCCTGCTCAGGAACGTAGAAAGTTCGAATAAAGAAGCAGCTTCTGATACCAGGGGACTCCTCTTCCTCCTCCCCTCCCAATGGGGATGAGCAGCCCCCCCAGCTGTCTCTCTGCCCCAGCCCCCTATACCTCATCACCCCTTCAGCCTCCCTCCAAATGTTCCCTTCCCCCCATCACCTCTTCAGCCCCCCTTCAGCCTCCCCCAAGTGCCCCGGTCCCCTTCCCCTCATCGCCCCCCCTCAACCTTCCCCCCTCCTAGGCTCCTCCCCAGCTGCCCTTTCAGTCTTTCCCCCCTACAGCCAACTGCCCTCCTTCAGCCTTACCCCCAAAGCCCTCAGCTAGCTGCCCCACATACCCCCTTTAGCCTCCCTCCCCCGCAATTGTCCCTTCACCCCCTCACCCACTCCCCTCCCTCTGCCTCTCCCCAAATTCCCAGCTCCACCATGCTGAGGTTCCCTTCCCCACAACCATCCGCTTCCTTCCCATGGGGAACAGGAAATGCTTTTGAAAAAACCTCTTGTCAAGTAAAAAGGAAAACAATCCAAGCAAGCCCCTCCCATGCTTTGTGCTGGGCGCCCAGCTGTGGGTTTGTGTGTGTTCGGCTGAGGAGGGGTTGTTCTGAGCACACTCCCTTCAGGGGAGGGGTGGAGTTGGCCAAAGGGCCACCTTGAATCCTTAGCAGAGAATTCCTTTCTCCACGATGTTAGCTGAGCGTTGCTGTTCAATGTCACCTGACGAATGCAGCATTTGAAACAATCTGACGGTAAATCCCTTGCCCTCTCAGTTGCTGGAGTTCTCACACCCTCTGCTCTTGGGAGCTCACCACAGGACACAGCGTCTTATTTCCAGAGCATCTTGGAGATTAGACGGAGGAACCTGCACCCCAAACCCCTCATCCTCAACCCCACCCCAGAGCCCGCACCCCCAGCCGGACCCCTCACACTCTTGCACCCCAACCCTCTGCCCTAGCCCTGAGCCCCTCATCCCTGGCCCCACCCAACAGCCCACACCCCAACCCTCTGCCCCACCTGAGCCCCCTCCCACACGCCGAACCCTTCAGCCTACCACACAGCGTCCATGTGCAGAAGGAAGTTTGGAATGTGCAGCAACGTACAGGGGAGGGGTCACCCCTCATCTCCATATTGGTGCACAGAAAAACATTCATTCCGCACGGTTACCCCCAAATCTCTGTCAGGAATAATAAGGAGGTGACATTTTCAACAGGGCCGACTCCTACCAGCATCTATCAACTGGGAGCATTAGAAATCTCTGTGCCTCCCACCCATGTTGCACTGAAATAAAGGATAGAAAGAATATAACCTTAAAGAGAAAGAAGATTTATTAAGGGATAGATACAACTGGGGGAAGATTCACTGTGGGGAACACTACAAATACCTACCCATAGATTCCAGCAAGGGGCATAAAGGACCCTTAAACTGTCCTTTGGTTAAACTAATAAATGCCCGAAAAATAATGACTCTCTCTCTCCAAGCTGCAGAAGGAGGACACCGACAATGGACGGTCCGTCTCAGGATCTCTGGAGCATCGGAGGATCTGGCTCTCTACTGCCGAAGCAGGAGATCAACAGATCTGGGCCGACAGCAAAGCCTCCACTGGGGCCTTTGGTGGATGACAGGAGTCAGGTAAGTATCCGAGTCCTTGACAGATGTTAGGAGACGGAGTCTTGATCCGATGCCGCGCAAAGAGCCTGGCCGTGGCTGCCTCCATGGTGGACAGCGCCTGCGTCACCCCCGACCCTCCCTCGTACGCTCGCGGTGGCGCACATTCCTTAGGCGCACGCTGACGGGCCCTGCCCCCACCGGGCCCAGCCAGTTCTCTGCCCCTCCGGTTCCCTCAGGGACACAGAGATTTGGCAGGAAAATGCCATGAAGAAAGAGTACCAAGATGGAGTTCAAACCCTTCCTATCATGTGCGCCATCTTGAATTTCTAAACTCCATTCTTAATTGCAGCAACATTCATCACAGAATATGACCATGTACCAAAATCACCTTCCATATCCCCTCCTTGACAGGTGTGAACATTTTAACAAACTTCTGGCATTATTGTTACATTAATAACATTGAACATTGAACCCATAATGAAGTTATGCAGGTTGACACATTACAAAAGGCATCACCGCCGAAGTTTAGCTTTAAATTTCTTTTTGCACACACATACACAGATATAATTACTAGATATGCGATCATAACCACCTGCCTGATCAGTATTACTCCAATTGGATGGAGCGGAATTTCCCAAGCCTTTTTATCTTCACCTGATCGAGCTGTAAAACGACCTTCCCACCAGCGGATGATTTGGTTTCATCACCAATTCTTTTTAACACCTTTCTGATTTGACCCACAGAATGATCTACCGTGAGCTCCATGCTGTGGAAGCTGTTTTAGGTGGTCAACCATCTCCTTATGGTGCATTAAATGTTTCAGTGCTTGGAGGTCTGCTCCGATATGAATAGGTGGAAGATGGTCATATGTAGTGTAAGATGCTATTATGCTCCTCACTTCCACCTCTGACAGATTCATGTCTGTAGCGCAGCCCCCACAGAAAAAACTGCACATAAACATCTAGTATCTCCTGCATCATGTTCAATATGATAAAAACCATTAATTAACACATTTACATAAAGTTCTTCTACACAAACAATGACTATCAGTAACCACTATCGCTGAATTTTGAAAATGCATAGGATGGTGAAGCCGGTAGTTACATTTCCCTTCATGGGGATCTAAACAAAGATGGGTCTCCTCCCATACCCCTGTGGTACAGGTGAAACTCTGCACTATAAGGAATGAGGCAAAGGCTAATTTTACTTAAATTTCTGATGAAGAAAGCTCTGAGTTACAACCCTCACCTTGCTGAGCACCTGCCCATAGCCCAGGGTCCCCGATGACAGCAGAGACCCCAGAACACAGAGACCCAAAGGGGAAGCAGCTTTTAGGTGAAGCAATGACAGACTCTGGGGAGGGGTTCTGGGGAAGCAGAGAAAGACCAACTAACTGCAGAGGGGAAAATCATAATCTATCAGGGAGAAAGAACTGACTCCACGAGGACATCACACCAACTCCAGCCAGGCTGGGAGACCAGCAATTCGGGGCTGGAGCAGCTCCAGCTAGAGGCTGGGCGGAGGCAGGGGACCTCAGTCTCTCTGCTGAGCAGGCTGCTTTGGGTGCAAGGAGGGACAAGGAGCCCCTCCAGCCAGGGTCTTGCTGCCCAAGGAGGGGGATATCTGGGGCAGTCTTTGGAGGAGCTGGTTCAGCAGCTGTGAGCCCGCTGGCTTGTCCAGGCCTGAGCTCTCCAAGAGCACCCTGTACACAGGTGTACGCATGGGATGGAGGCACCAGTGTAACGCTACAGGGCCTGAGTCTGCTGAGTGCTGCCTGCAAGAGACGGGGCAGAGTCCAGGGCAGATGGGGGCAGGAGATGACAGGGCCAGCACCCATGAGCTGAATCCATCACACCTCTGGCCCGTGACGTCACCACCCGTCCCTGCAGCTCTCCACCTGTCCCGCTGTCCATCCAACCCTAAAGCCCCCCATCCGCCCCCACTGTATGCAACATACAGCCCTTCACCCATCTGCCTCACACACTCATCTACCTCCTCATGCATCCTGCCGGCCCTCTGGGTGTCCGTGCAGTGCCCAGCACAAGGAGGTGTGGACAGGGCCCGATTAACCTTCTGTGAGCCCGGCACCAAACATATATGTGGGTCCCCATGGCCTACAGACCCCTATGCCCAGCACTCCCTTTCACAGCCCCCCCCCCACACAACTGCTCAGCACCCCATATTCCTGAGGGAATTCAGCACCAAACAATTAAAAATTCTGTGCACTATTTTCAAATTCTGCAAATGTTATTTGTCAATAAATGAATGTGGAAGCTCCCGCCTGGCAGTGGGGAGCAGAGGCCACTGGCTGCGTGGAGGTGGGAGATCACCCTGCAGCCTTCCCCCTCCCCTCCCGGGATAGGGACTCGGCCGTGAGGCTGCACCCGACCCTGACACAGCGGAAGGGATAAACCTGCCCCAGAAACACTCTTGGCCACTGCCCCTGCGCCAGGTGTTGGCAGACAGGCTCAGCCTGGCAGGATCGAAGTGTGGAGGGGCTCAGTGTGAGGGGATCCCGGTGGGGTAAGAGGGTTCTGTGTGGAGCAGTCGGGCTGAGGTGGCTCACTGCGGGATCTGGATGCACAGGGGCTTGTTGGGGGGCTCCAGGTGCAGGCGCAGTGGGACTCTGCAGAGGGCTCCAAGTGAAGGTGGTTGGGGCTCAGCAGGAGGTGTGTTGGTGTGGGGAGCTCAGCGCAGGACGGGTCCGGGTGCAGGGGAGGTAGGGCTCATTGGAGTGCGGGTCCAAGTGCAGCAGGCTGGGGCTCTGTGGGGTGGGTGTCCGGGTGGCTTATCATGGTGGTCCAGGTGCAGGGGAGATGGGGGCTTGTCAGGGTGAGGGTTTGATGGGCCTGCTTAATGGGGAGCCTCAGCTGCTGCCAAGGGGATGCTGCATGCCGGGCCCTCGCTTCCCCCTGCCCCCGCTTCCTCTATCCCCTTCTCTTCCCCACCCCGTGCTCCTTTCCTATTGCCCCAGCCCTCCTCATCCCACCCCCTTCCTTCCCTATGGCTTATTTCCCCCCGCTCCCCCCACCCCGCCCTGCCCCAGCACACGCATTCACTGCTGTACAGAGAACAGGATGGCTCCTCCCAGCACGCAGACGGGGAGCCCGACAGGCACTAGGACCCAAAAGGCAGCGTCCACCTGCAGAGTCAGCAGAACTGAGAGCTGGGGGTGTGTCAAGGTTCCTCCCCCACTCTGAACTCTAGGGTACAGATGTGGGTACCTGCATGAAAACCTCCTAAGCTTACTTTCACCAGCTTAGGTTAAAACTTCCCCAAGGTACACATTAATTTTATCCTTTGACCCTGGATCTCCACTGCCACCACCAAACTCTAACTGGGTTTACTGGGAAACGTAGTTTGGACACGTCTTTCCCCCCAAAATCCTCCCAACCCTTGCACCCCACTTCCTGGGGAAGGTTTGGTAAAAATCCTCACCAATTTGCATAGGTGACCACAGACCCAAACCCTTGGATCTGAGAACAATGAAAAAGCAGTCAGTTTTCTTACAAGAAGACTTTTAATAGAAAGAAAGGAACCACCTCTGTAAAATCAGGATGGTAGATACCTTACAGGGTGATTAGATTCAAAACAGAGAGAATCCCTCCAGGCAAAACCTTAAGTTACAAAAAAGACACACAGACAGGAATAGTCATTCTATTCAGCACAGTTCTTTTCTCAGCCATTTAAAGAAATCAGAATCTAACACATACCTAGCTAGATTACTTACTAAAAGTTCTAAAAAGAAAAGGAGTACTTGTGGCACCTTAGAGACTAACCAATTTATTTGAGCATGAGCTTTCGTGAGCTACAGCTCACTTCATGGGATGCATAGGGTGAAAGCTCATGCTCAAATAAATTGGTTAGTCTCTAAGGTGCCACAAGTACTCTTTCTTTTTGTGAATACAGACTAACACGGCTGTTACTCTAAAAGTTCTAAGAGGCCATACCTGTTCTATCCCCGGCAAAAGCATCACACAGACAGACACAGACCCTTTGTTTCTCTCCCTCCTCCCAGCTTTTGAAAGTCTCTTGTCTCCTCATTGGTCATTTTGGTCAGGTGCCAGCGAGGTTACCTTTAGCTTCTTAACCCTTTACAGGTGAGAGGATTTTTCCTCTGGCCAGGAGGGATTTTAAAGGGGTTTACCCGTCCTTCTATTTTTATGACAGGGTGGCACTCTTTCCAACAGAGCTCCTACAGCCCATCAATCAGCACTGAACAAATATCACAACACTAACACCTTCCAGGCCAGATTTTAGCAGAGAGCCTCTAAGCCTCACTGCAGGGAGCTTCCCCCCAGCAGCCCTGAACAGAATATCGCTGCCAGCCTCCAGCTCAGAGTTGAGCCTTCACTTCCTCCCATGCAGCTCTCAGAGAAAAAGCTGCTTCGGTTCCCCGAAGGGGAAAATCCACAAACAAACCTTCCCTTTGCTCTCACACCTCTAGGGGCCCAGGACAGCCAGGTATCCATCCCAGCCCATGCAGGGGTAGGAGTTCCTGCTGATCCCTGTTGACAAACACTGACCTTGCGCTGCCCTGGGGGGGCTGGGGGAGCTGCCCCATTTTCCACACGTACGTCCTGTTTCTGGGAAGGAAGAACTACGGCCCGAGTGATAAGTCCCTGCTGCACCGTGCTCTACACAAACGCCAGAGCCTCACCGGGCCGGAGCCTCCTTTGTCAGCCACCTGCGAGAGGAGCAGGCTCGTTTCCACAAGACTTGGGGAGTTCGGAGAGACGGGGCAGAGGACGAAGTCTAGAGACACCAGTGGGAGCCCCATGCCCTGAGCTAAGAGAGCTAGTGCCCGATAAAAGAGCCTTCGCCGTAGAGCTTCCACCACCCGCGGCGGAGAGGCCCCAGCAGTGGCGGGGGGGGGGAGGGAGGAGGGGGAAAGAGGGAGGAGAGGAGCCCCACGCCTGGCCAGCTGAGAGGAGCGAGCAGTGGACGGGGGGAGGGGAAACGAGCCAGCTGGCAGGGGGACCTGAGGGCACATGGCAAGTGGAAGGGGCTGGGCCACGGCCCCTTCGAAGCAGGGGCAGTGCCAGGTTAACAAGACCACCAGTGGCTCCATGGAGCCGGGCACATGCTCAGAAGGGGCCCTGGCCTGCTCCACATGCACTGCACCCCGAGACCCCACTGGTCCCCACCCCCGCCCACCGTTTACTCCTCTCAGCCTGCTCCGTGGACGGCCAAGGGCTCCTCTCCACCCCGTGGCCACCCTGCCAGCTTCTTTCTGTCCCCTGGCAGGACCCCAGTGCACCTCCAGCTGCAGGCCTGTCGGGCCCCACCTGTCTCCCCAGAGCTGAGCTGCCTGGGACTGATGCAGAAGCCTGGCCAGTCTCGGCTGGTTGGGGGAGGGCAGTGCGGGGGGAGGGGCTTGGCTGGGCCCCTCCAGGCAATGGGTCCTGATGGAGCCCGGCAGGGGCAGGCCCTGGACTAGCTGATTGCACCATTTCCGAGGGGCCAGAGCGATTCCCCGCCCCAGGTCCAGCTCTGGCGGTTCAGCCCGGCTGACACAGTCACCTCCCAGCAGGGCCAGTGAGTGGGGCCAGGAGGCAGGGCTTGGGGGAGTGGGTCACTAGAGGGCCTGGAGCCGGGGGATGCTGGGCTGTGAGGGGGCAGGGAACGTGTGTGTTGGGGCACTAGGGAGTGGGGGTTCTGTTGGGGGTGCTGGACAGTTGTGGTGTTGTGCTGGGCGCTGTGCATATTTGGCAGGGTCGGGGGGGGGGAGGCGCTGGGCATAGCGGGTCTGGGGGGGCTTTGGCCATAGGGAACTGGAGGGGGGATGTTCAAGTGTTGGGCAGGGGGGCGGTGTGGCACAGTATGGGCCCACCCCCGAGGCGAAGAGGCACGCTGGCAGCACAGGGCTGGGTGGGCCATTGTGCATCTGGCGACTGCTGGTTCGTAAATAGTGCCCTCGTGCTGGGTGGAGCGGGGCTGCCCCTGCCATGCCATATTGCCCCTGACTTACCCCTCGCTCTGAGGACAGACCCCCCCCCGCACCATGCTCCATTGCCCCCATGGGGTGCGCACAAATATGTTGGCACCGGGTCCACCAAAGGTTAATCAGAAACCGAGTACTGGGCGTGGACCCTGAGCGAGGCTTTTGGGTGATGCAGTAATGGAGCTAGAGGGTGATTAGGGGGGTTCTTGGCATCTCTAATCCCAGCCCCACTTCTCCTGTGCCCAAAGTCGCCCAAAGAGAGCGAGCCACCCCTCTCCGTCTCAGACCCCACAGCCCAAAAGGCATGACTGGCCACTCACGCTGTGACCCAGTTACACCAATGAAGTCTCCCCAAACTCTCTAAGAAGATAGGGAGTAGGAGGAGCAACCCCTGTAGCCTGGCAGGCAGTACGCATCCTTCCTAGCAGGGCAGAGACCATGCCCATAGGCAGACAGACCCAGCCGAGCCCAGAGGAGACTGGGAGAGGGGGAGCAGAGGAAGTGTTAGGTGTTCATGAAAGGAGAGAGAGAGTTTGAGTGTGAATTAGCCAACACAGTAGAGAAGACAGAGAGAGAGAGAGAGAGAGAGAGAAACCTAGGAGGAAGGAAAGAAACTCAGAACAGGGAGTCACCCTCAGGGATCCAACCTTCTCCTGGGGAGCACACCCCACTCCTGGCCAGAGAGAATCAGCCCCCGCAAATGGCAACTTCATCTCCCTTGAAGCCACAGCTAGGCAGGAAACCCACACCCAGCTAACGGGAAGTCCCTGCTTGGAGCCAGGGGGGCTGTGACCAGAGCCCTCCCCAAACCAGACACTTACCTCACTGACAGGGACAGCTGCTTCGCTCTCAGCTGGACAGGTCTTGCCTGGCATCAACAGGATTCACGCTCTCACTGCTCTCGCTCACTTTCCATCTCACCTCGGGGCTGGACTCCGTCCTCATGATTTCTTTCCCCTTGGTATTAAACACAACACAAGAGGGAAAGAAAAAGCAATGGTGGCGAGGCTCCTCTTCTCGCTCCTCCCGCACCCCAGGGCTCTGGCTTCAACCCTCCTCCCGTTATGCCATCACAGATACAATTAGAAATCCCCCCTCTGCACCTGCACCCAAAGGAGTCACTCTGCACAGGAGACGATTTGTCTCTTCCCCTGCCCCTAATACCACGCGCAGCTCACGGCCTCTGAAGAAAACTAACCTGGGAAGAGCTGAGGAAGAGAGTGCCATCACCGCTGACTCACACCCAGTGTGGGAAAGGCAGAAAGCTCAGGACTGTTCATCTCTGCTTACCGGGATGTCCAGCCTGCTCAGCTCCACTTCTTCCAGCTTCTCCTCTGCCTGGGGCTCCTGGGCGACTCATCTGCAAGCGCAGGAAATAACCGATGAGCGAGGCAGCCCTGCCCACAGCTCTACTGGTGCGCGAGAGCTCGGCCTCCCTCCGTCTCCCACATGCTCTAGAGCAGCCCCACGCGATGAAAAGAGACAGAGCCAACAGGCTGCGTGGCCAGTCACCCCACCTCCCCCACTGTCGCCTCCAGGACCCGCTATGATTCTCTTCCCTCCTGCTAGATGGTGCAGGCTCTCGAGTCCAAGCCTGTGGGGATCAATGTGCACTTCTCCTGCCCATGGCCTGTGGTAGGAGGCACGACAAAGAGAGAGAGAAGGTGTGTTGTTCAACACAGAAGACAAGACAGAGAGAGAGGGGGAATAAGAGAAATTAAAGTCACTCAGCACCTGGAGTCACCCTCCTGGATCCAACCTCCTGGTGGGCTTGGACACACCCCTCCCACCAAGAGAGATGAGCAGTCCCCAAACCAAGCACTCCTCTCACAGACAGAGACAGCTGCTCCACTCCCAGCTGAACAGGTCTTGCCTGGCATTAACAGTGCTTGCGCTCTCGCTCGCTTTCCATCTCTCCACCAGGACAGACTCTGTCCCCGCCCCCGTCATCCTCCAGCATACACACACACACTTACACATCTCTTTTCCCTTGGTGCCAAACACAACACAAGAAGGAAAAACAAAAGTTATCGTCACACTCTGCCGTGATGGCAAGGCTCTGCTTCTTGCATCTCCCACACCCCAGGGCTCTACCCTGAACCCCCTTCCCATGATGTTCTGGGAGCCACAATTAGAAGCACCCCAGTGCACCTGCACCCAAAATAGTCACTCTGCACAGGAGACTCTTGTCCCTTCCACTGGTCTGAACCCCGCAGAGCCCTGGGCCCAGCTAGGATGCACCTTATTATTCTTGAGTACTGGGGCGCTTGTCCTCTCCTTCCTATCCCGCTTGGACTCCATCTGTGAGAGAGGACAGGGAAGTGTTACAGACACAGACACCCTCCCCCAGCTCTCTTTGCGCCCTGGGCTCACACCTGGTTGTCTCCCCAACCCTTGGCATTGTCCAGCATGTCTCCCTCCACAGAAGTCACCTGGCCTCATCTTAGACCCCATCTTCATATCGCTCTTCTCCTTCCCAGAGCTCCTGCTCTGCTCCTCAGACCCGTCTGTCCTCAGCTCTGCAGGCAGAGGGGAAGGGGCACCGTGGGATCACACACGCCCCATTGCAGACACCCCGTCGCATCCAAACGGTGTCACCTTCGGCCAAAAACCACACCCCACCCTGAGGGAGCAAAGAGTCTTTGTGAGCCCAGCACACACCAGACAGGAAAAGATTCACACCCACACCCAGCCCAGCCACATTGGGAGCTTGCCCCCCCTTCCCGGCCACGGGGCCACGGGGCTCATGGATGGAGAAGTTTGGGGGGCTGTGGGGGCCCCTGAAGGACTAGCTCAGCGTGTGAATGAGTGACCAGGATATCTGTGGGGGGCGGACTGTGGGGTTGAGGTGTCCAGGGGGACCCAAGGGAAGGGAATGGGGGATTCGAGGTAGAGGAGGGAAGGGTTACCAAGGCGCACTGTGGGAATAGGGGATTTAGAGACCACAGAGGGGCGGGTGGGGGTGTTTGAGGGCCCCACGGTGGCTGGAAAGGGGAACCCGGCAGGTTGGGGGGTAGCCGAGACGGGCGATGAGGAACCTGGCACGCTGGGGGTGGACGGGGGGAGGGGGACGGGAAAGGGGGGCCAGCAGTGGGGAAAGGGGGGGAGTCCGTGGGGCGGGGTGCTGAGGACGGGGGAGGAGCGGGGGGCGGCAGCACATTTCGGGGGACGCTGGGGGCCGAGGGATGAGGAAAAGGGTTGGGGTGACCTGGGGGGAGTTTGGGGAGCGGGGTCTGAGGGATCCCCGGATGGAGGGCGGGGCTGGGGGGGTGTCGGGGCCAATGGCTGAGGGGGGGCTGTGGGAGGCGTTGGGGGGGGGGGGGCTGAGGGAGCGCGCGGGGGGAGGGGTCGGGGGCGCAGACTCGGGCCGGGGGCGGGGCCGGGCTGATTGTGGCGCGGGCGACACGCGGCTGAGGACGGGGGAGGGACCCGCTCCGCCCACGTGACCCTCCGCCCCCCCTTGGGGGCCTCTGACCTTCTCCTCATGGCGTCCTGAGAGCCGCCCTCACTTCCTGTGGCCGCGACTTCCGCTCTGAGCAGGGAGGTCTGACGCCGAAAGCCCGGGCAGACCGTGGCCGGCCCCGCCCCCTTCCTGCCCCGGCCGCAGCCGGTGTCTGACCCCCAGGGGGGGGGCTGGGGGCGCGCCGAGGCCCCGCCCCCGGTGGCTCCCCCTCCCCGTCCCTGGGGCAGGGAGTTTGGGGGCGAGGGGGCGCCGGCTCCGGGGCGCCGGCTCCGGGGGGGGGGGTTGTGGGGCGCCGGCTCTGGGTGCTCTGGGGCGGCAGCACCGGGGGAAGAAGAGGGGTGCTCAGCACCCACCAGGGCGACCAGCCATCAGGGGACCAAGGGAGCCCAGCTCGCCCAGGGCGGGTGGGGGCAGGGCAGTTTCGGGGGGGGGGAGCCCCGACCCCAGCAGGAGATGCGGCGCTGAAGCCCCGACGCCCCCCTGTGCAGAGCTGGCCTGAGCCCCCCTCTCCCGTTCCCCCCCGTGCGTTCCCCCTGTGTGGGGCTGGCCTGAGCCCCCTCTCCCGTTCCCCCGTGCGTTCCCCCTGTGTGGGGCTGGCCTGAGCCCCCTCTCCCGTTCCCCCCCGTGCGTTCCCCCTGTGTGGGGCTGGCCTGAGCCCCCTCTCCCGTTCCCCCCCGTGCGTTCCCCCTGTGCGGGGCTGGCTCTCACTCTCAGGCCCTGGAGAAATTCAGCCCCAATCTACCCACCTGGGTGTCTCCGTTTCCCCCTCGTCACACAGCCGTGACTGGACTGTGCGGAGGAGGCAGGGTCAGTATTAGCCCCAGGCGGGATCTAGGGTACACGGAGGTGAAGTGACTTTCCCAAGGCTAAGCAGGGAGTCTGTGGCAGAGCAGAGACCCAAACCCAGCCCCCCGAGCCCCCAGGGCTGTGACTGAACCACTGGGCGACCTTCCTACCCGGAGCCTCCGCTGCGCTTTGAGCGTGTGGGTGGGCCAGGCCCTAGACCGAGCCACCAGGCGGGGGCATGGGGAAAGGCACATGGGTGGGAAGCAAGAAGGGGAAACATCAGGAAGGGGAGCAAAGACTTGGAGAAGAAAGAAGAGAGGGGCAGGGGGAGGGGAAAGACTCCCCATGGCTTGTCCCTCCCAGCTGCCACCTTCCCACAGCCATCACTGGCCCACAGCTGCCAAAGAGGCCCCAGGCAGGTACAAAGTGGAGCGAACCTCAGGTCTTTCCACTGGGCTGTTAGTGAAGACACCTGGAGTTGAGTGTAATCATTTTAAAACCCTGTAACTCCTGATCATGTCCTTACCTAGTTCGTTACTATTTTAATGATGGCATTAAGAACCCAATAACAATAATCAGTAGAATATGAAAAGTGCATAAATAGGCTGAAAATTGGCAGTTGGGGGGAGGCAGGAAGGGGGCAGGAAGGAGTGAGTGGGAGACCCCCAGGGGAGGGGAACCAGGGGGAGGGGCAGAAAGGGGTGGGGTGAGTTGGGGCTGGGGCCTTGGGGGAGAGGGCGGAGCCGGGATGGGGCACCCACTGGCAAAACCAAAGGCAGCATCTATGCTACACCTGATGTCCGATTACCAACTTTCTTCACAAAAGCGCACGCCCTAGCCCCGCCCCTTCCCCGAGGCCCCGCCCCCAGTTCACTCCATTCCCCCTCCCTTGGTGGCTCGCTCTCCCCCACCCTCACTCGCTATCACTGGGCTGGGGTAGGCGGGTGGGATGCAGGAGGGGGTGAGGGCTCTAATGGGGGGTGCGGGCTCTGGGGTGGGGCCAGAAATGAGGGGTTCAGGGTGCGGGACGGGGCTCCAGGCTGGGGCAGGGGTGCAGGAGGGGTGAGCGCTCTGGCTGTGTGTGTGACCTTCCCCTTTCCCTTAGCCATGTGTTTGCCTCCCCTCCTCCCCCACCAGGGCCAGCATGCACAAGGCCTTGCTTACGGGTCAGCTGGCTCTCCACTGACAGCTCAGAGGTCTGGTGTCCTCTGGCCCTGAGACCCCACAATAACTCCAAGGTTATTTCTAACGGGTTAAAGCTGAACTTGTGCTGAGATGAACACATCCCTCGTGGGTGTGGGGTTTTACAATATGAACTGGCTCTGCGTGTGGGTACAGTGCATGGGTCTGAGTGAGACCCACACACCAACATGGCTGAAACACACAACTCCCCATCCTGGGGGTTTCCATCCCCCTCATTCCTCCCACGGGGGCCTGGCCCGTCTCCTGTACGGCCAGAGACCTGAGGGCCAGCAGTCGGGGTGTTGGGAGAGGGTCTGTTTTCTGTGGCTAGTGACTGCCCCAGAGTCACTCCCACCAGCCCCGATTGCCTTGCGCGGCAGCTGCTGTCCTCTGAAGACTGGCTGGGGATTCGACTAGGAAGAGGCACCTGGGAGCTGGAGTGACCACGGGTCAGACACTGCAACATTGGAGCCAGAACATCCAGGTCTTGATTTTCAGGCCAGTCAGGACAATAAAATAATCCAGTGTGACCCCCAGACACATGACACCCAGCTGATCCGGGCAAGTGACTTGTGCCCCTTGCCACAGAGGACGGCAAAAACTCCAACATCCCTGCCAATCTGACCTGGGGAAATTCCTTCCTAACCCCCAAAAATGGAGATCAGTGAGACCCTGAGCATGTGAGCAAGGCCCACCGGCCAAGCACCGGAGAGAAATCGTTTTCTATATCACCTGAGAGCACTTGCTTCAGCACCCCCTGCCCCCTCCTGCCACCTCCACGTGGAGTGGAGAATCCATCATTGCCCTGGGTACCTTGTTCCAATGTTTAATCACCCGATTTCAAATGTGTCCCAAATTTCTAATGTTAGTTTCTCTGGCATGAACTTCCAGCCATTGGTTCTTGTTCTGCCTTTCGCTGCTCGGTTAAAGAGCCCTTTCGTACCCAGGTTTCTCTTTGTGAGGGGATTTACGCACTCTCATCAAGTGACCTCTTGGTCTTCTTTGTGAGAAACTGAACAGATTCAGCTCTTGTCTCGCACTGAAAGGCAACTTTTCAGCTCCTTTTTTTTTTCTTTGGGGCGGGGGGTTCTCTGCCCCCTGTCCAATTTTTCATTCTTCCTCTTAAAATGCGGCCAACACGACTGTATGCAAGATTCCGGTGTTGGTCTGACCATGGTGGTATACAGAGATGTCTCTGGTGCCCTATTACTAGTCACTATTCTCCTGTCTGTGCGTCCAAGGGTGGCCACAGCATCGCACGGGGATTTCATGCTGAGTTGTATGTCCATTATGACACCTAAATCCTTTACCAAGTCACAGAAGTCCGGCCTTCCTCCATATTAAAGCTCAGTGTGTTTGAATGGACACAGCTTCCCAAGTGCTCCGTCACACACATGTAAGCAGTGTCAGGATGAGCTCCACCCTGATATCTGGTGGTGAGGTGTGGCAAGTTGTGGAAAAAAAAACTTCAGGGGCTGATCTCATTTGCATAGGCACACCCACCCCGCCTAGACTGAGGCCATAGCTGCCCAAATGGTCACTTCGGCTGCTGTGGGATCCCCAGTGTCTCTGTTATTGGGGCAGGAAGAATAAATTGTTATTACCCTGATTATGGGAACTGTGCTTGGAACTGAACTTGGCCTTTTGCTATGATGGAGGGACTCACTATCAACTAAGTAGCACTCGCTAGGCAAGGGTCATGGGTTCCAAAACTGTGTGAATTGAGAGAGACTTGAGACAGGTATTAGTACCTGGTGGTGTGGGCCCCTTTGTGAGGGCCTGAAGCACCAATTGCACCTCTGTCTCTCTCCACTGTGGAATGTCAGAGCTAATTTTGGGTCTATTAAGAGTCTTGCTACAGGTACTGTGCTGCATTCACTTTGGCCTTAAGGTGCACCAGCACTAAGGCCCCCACTACTATGAGCTGAAATCACTGTGTCAAGTAGTGGGGAGCCGGAAGATCTAGAGTGCAGCGGTGTGTTTGTGAGACGGCAAGGTGTGCGGAGTGGAGCCGTCTGTGAGACAGTGGTGTGTGTGTGACACGGTGAGCTGAGCAGAGCTGTTTGTGAGACGGTGAGCTGTGCAGAGCGGAGCCATTCATGAGACAGCGAGCTGAGCAGAGCTGTTCTTGAGACAGCGAGCGGTGCAGAGCAGAGCCGGTCGTGGTGGAGTGGAGCCGTTCGTGAGACAGCGGTGTGTTCGTGAGACGGCGAGCTGAGCAGAGCCGTTTGTGAGATGGCGAGCGGTGCAGAGCGGAGCCGGTCGTGAGACAGCGTAACAGAGCAGAGCCCTGTGGGGCAGTCAGCTTCAGGACACGTAAGGTGCCCCTTGCCCCTTTTCCCCCACACAGGCACATTTTAGCCAGACTGGGGAGTAACACTATGCAGATGAACTTTTGAACTCTGGGGCTGGACTTTTTAGACTTTGGGTGATTTGTGGATTGCTGGACTCAAGAGACGTTTGGGTGCTGGGACTCAAGAACCTGAGGGAAAGGGGCATGCCCCAATTTGCTTGGGGTGGTTTTTTTTGCTCATGGGTTGTGTTATGAATCCTGTTGGTGGTGTTTCCCCAACATAATGCCACATTGTTTCTCTCTGTTATTAAAAGGCTTTTTGCTACACTCAGACTATGTGCTTGCGAGAGGGGAAGTATTGCCTCTTGGAGGCGCCCAGCGGGGGTGGTATATATTTGTCCCAGGTCACTGGGTGGGGGCTCGAGCCGGTTTGCATTGTGTTATTGGAATGGATCCCCTAGATATTGAACCCGGCCCTTGTTGCTGCCAACTCTGATGGGCAGAAGGGTTACACACACAAGGGAATCCCCCACTCAGCCACCTTCACCTGCTGCTGGTCTCTTTTCTCTTTCTTTTTCTCCAGGATCCGCATGTGTCCTTCTGGGGGCAGTTCTCCTCCTCTCTTTGCCTGTGAGCAATGTGACCCCCCCTGGACAGACTGACCAACCCAGGATTCCTTCAGCCTGAAAGCAGAGGGGAGCCTTCACCCACTCCGTCTTTAGGGCTCCAGTCTCAGGACCTAAATTCCCTGCCACAGCCCAAAAATCCACACTGGGCCCCACTCCTCTCTCTGGCGATTTCCCTTCTCCCACAGGCCTGTCTTGAGGACACAGCCCTGGGGCCAGGTGAGCAGAGCCCCTGAGATTTCCCTTCGCGGTCTCTGAGGGTCAGGTCGCCCCGTTACACAGCTCGGTAATGTCGTCTTTTCTTCTCCTTTCAGAAGTAAATTGTTGTATTTCTAGTCTCTTTAGACGACCCCCCGATTTGCTGCTTCCAGTTCTCTGCTGTACACACCAACACTGGACTGGGTGAGGAGCCTGGAGCCATCCTGCACTGGGTACGTGGGAGGCTTGTAGGATCAGACCCTAAAATAGCTTTGGAGGGAAATTCTAACCCCCCCTTCCCGTCCCGACCTGTCATTGGGAGGTGCCGGCACTGACCCAGGCCGCCGAGCACCACAGACACAGGAGACCAATTTTATCCACAAAAAGAAAAGGAGGACTTGTGGCACCTTAGAGACTAACCCATTTACTTGAGCAGAAGCTTTCGTGAGCTACAGCTCACTTCATCGGATGCATAAAGTGGAAAATGCAGTGAGGATGTGTGTAGCTAGTGCGCCAAGAGCAGCAGCGTGGCCGTGGCGGCTCGGCCGGTGGCTGGGGCTAGTCGCCTGAGCATGAACCCAGCCGACGCCATGAGACGGCCCCGGGTCACTCGCCTAACCCCCCACACGGCTGCTGCCGCCGCCCCGTCAGTGCCTGAGCTCCAGCAGACCCTGCTGGGGACCAGCCCCCAGCTGCAGGGTAGACGCCCCTGAGAGCACGGCAGGGCCCAGCTCCCCGGCTGACCTGTGCCGCTGAGCGCTGGGGGGACGGGGGGACGGACGGACGGACACACACACACCCATAGCTCCTTGGCAAGACATTGGTTTCTCTTCCCCAGACAGGGAGGACGAACCCGTCTGACCAGGCTGGTGGGGCCGGGGCCGAGGGTGCTGGGTGACAGGTGGGTGTCGGCTCTGGGGTGGGACTGTCACTTCCCCCCCGCCCGCCCATCCGACAGGATCCCAGTGAACAAAACCAGCTCAGCCCGCAGGAAGAGTTCGGACCAGGGCCTCGTGCATTCTGGGAGCAGGGATTGTCCAGAGAAAGCGCAGACAGAGGGCAGCTCTGAACACTCTGCGCAAACCTGCCTGTCCGGACCTGCACCCCCGGATGTCCCAGCCCTGAGCTCCCCACTCGCCGCTCTGCCGGTGCCCCTCACTCCCGACCTGCAGCCCCCGCTGTCCCAGCCCTGAGCTCCCCACTCGCCGCTCTGCCGGTGCCCCTCACTCCCGACCCACAGCCCCCGCTGTCCCAGCCCTGAGCTCCCCACTCACCGCTCTGCCGGTGCCCCTCACTCCCGACCCGCAGCCCCCGCTGTCCCAGCCCTGAGCTCCCCCCTCGCCCCTCTGCCGGTGCCCCTCACTCCCGACCTGCAGCCCCCGCTGTCCCAGCCCTGAGCTCCCCCCTCGCCCCTCTGCCGGTGCCCCTCACTCCCGACCCGCAGCCCCCGCTGTCCCAGCCCTGAGCTCCCCACCCGCCGCTCTGCCGGTGCCCCTCACTCCCGACCCGCAGCCCCCGCTGTCCCAGCCCTGAGCTCCCCCCTCGCCCCTCTGCCGGTGCCCCTCACTCCCGACCTGCAGCCCCCGCTGTCGCAGCCCTGAGCTCCCCCCTCGCCGCTCTGCCGGTGCCCCTCACTCCCGACCCGCAGCCCCCGCTGTCCCAGCCCTGAGCTCCCCACCCGCCGCTCTGCCGGTGCCCCTCACTCCCGACCCGCAGCCCCCGCTGTCCCAGCCGTGAGCTCCCCCCTCGCCCCTCTGCCGGTGCCCCTCACTCCCGACCCGCAGCCCCCGCTGTCCCAGCCCTGAGCTCCCCCCTCGCCCCTCTGCCGGTGCCCCTCACTCCCGACCTGCAGCCCCCGCTGTCCCAGCCCTGAGCTCCCCCCTCGCCGCTCTGCCGGTGCCCCTCACTCCCGACCCGCAGCCCCCGCTGTCCCAGCCCTGAGCTCCCCCTCGCCCCTCTGCCGGTGCCCCTCACTCCCGACCCGCAGCCCCCGCTGTCCCAGCCCTGAGCTCCCCCCTCGCCGCTCTGCCGGTGCCCCTCACTCCCGACCCGCAGCCCCCGCTGTCCCAGCCCTGAGCTCCCCCCTCGCCGCTCTGCCGGTGCCCCTCACTCCCGACCCGCAGCCCCCGCTGTCCCAGCCCTGAGCTCCCCACTCGCCGCTCTGCTGGTGCCCCTCACTCCTGACCCGCAGCCCCCGCTGTCCCAGCCCTGAGCTCCCCACTCGCCGCTCTGCTGGTGCCCCTCACTCCCGACCCGCAGCCCCCGCTGTCCCAGCCCTGAGCTCCCCACTCGCCGCTCTGCCGGTGCCCCTCACTCCCGACCCGCAGCCCCCACTGTCCCCGCCCTGAGCTCCCCCCTCGCCGCTCTGCCGGTGCCCCTCACTCCTGACCCGCAGCCCCCGCTGTCCCAGCCCTGAGCTCCCCACTCGCCGCTCTGCCGGTGCCCCTCACTTCCGACCCGCAGCCCCCGCTGTCCCAGCCGTGAGCTCCTCACTCGCCCCTCTGCCGGTGCCCCTCACTCCCGACCCGCAGCCCCCGCTGTCCCCGCCCTGAGCTCCCCCCTCGCCCCTCTGCCGGTGCCCCTCACTCCCGACCCGCAGCCCCCGCTGTCCCAGCCGTGAGCTCCCCCCTCGCCGCTCTGCCGGTGCCCCTCACTCCCGACCCGCAGCCCCCGCTGTCCCAGCCCTGAGCTCCCCCCTCGCCGCTCTGCCGGTGCCCCTCACTCCCGACCCGCAGCCCCCGCTGTCGCAGCCCTGAGCTCCCCCCTCGCCGCTCTGCCGGTGCCCCTCACTCCCGACCCGCAGCCCCCGCTGTCCCAGCCCTGAGCTCCCCACCCGCCGCTCTGCCGGTGCCCCTCACTCCCGACCCGCAGCCCCCACTGTCCCAGCCCTGAGCTCCCCACTCGCCGCTCTGCCGGTGCCCCTCACTCCCGACCCGCAGCCCCCGCTGTCCCAGCCCTGAGCTCCCC
Source organism: Natator depressus (assembly GCF_965152275.1). NCBI lineage: Eukaryota > Metazoa > Chordata > Testudines > Cheloniidae > Natator > Natator depressus. The sequence goes on from NW_027439787.1 coordinate 334,878, forward strand.
ACTCGCCGCTCTGCCGGTGCCCCTCACTCCCGACCCGCAGCCCCCGCTGTCCCAGCCCTGAGCTCCCCACCCGCCGCTCTGCCGGTGCCCCTCACTCCCGACCCGCAGCCCCCACTGTCCCAGCCCTGAGCTCCCCACTCGCCGCTCTGCCGGTGCCCCTCACTCCCGACCCGCAGCCCCCGCTATCCCAGCCCTGAGCTCCCCCCTCGCCGCTCTGCCGGTGCCCCTCACTCCCGACCCGCAGCCCCCGCTGTCCCAGCCCTGAGCTCCCCACTCGCCGCTCTGCCGGTGCCCCTCACTCCCGACCCGCAGCCCCCGCTGTCCCAGCCCTGAGCTCCCCCCTCGCCGCTCTGCCGGTGCCCCTCACTCCCGACCCGCAGCCCCCGCTGTCCCCGCCCTGAGCTCCCCACTCACCGCTCTGCCGGTGCCCCTCACTCCCGACCCGCAGCCCCCGCTGTCCCCGCCCTGAGCTCCCCCCTCGCCGCTCTGCCGGTGCCCCTCACTCCCGACCCGCAGCCCCCGCTGTCCCAGCCTTGAGCTCCCCCCTCGCTGCTCTGCCAGTGCCCCTCACTCCCGACCCGCATGACCTGCTATCTCAGCCCTGGGCTCCCCCCACACCTCTGCAGTCTATATGTTTTATGGAAATATGCTTATAAGTGTGAATATGACGTAACTGGATTATGCTTTATGCACAAAAGTCTCTGGTAAGGTCTCATTACAAGGCTTATCATCTCCTGAGTGTGGTCATCCTATCTGTATCATTCTTGTACACGCGTCATTCTTGTGTCTGAGGCTAGAAATATGAAGTATGACTCTGAAGTTCTGTTGTAATTATGGACAGTGTGGGCCATTGATGATGGTTTGGAAGCTCGATGGCTCCCACTGACTGGGACACTGGGTTGTAAATGGCTCTGTTCACCTGGTGCGGGCTAGCCCTGGAAGAATGGAGACAAGGGGGCTCACAGGACATGTGACATGTCCGGAAGTCGAGGACACAGGAAGTGAGGGCTGCTCTCAGGACGCCATGAGGAGAAGGTCAGAGGCCCCCAAGGGGCGGGCGGAGCAGGTCCCTCTCCCGTCCTCAGCCACGTGTCGCCCACGCCATAAGCAGCCCGGCCCCGCCCCCGGCCCGAGTCTGCGCCCCCGACCCCCCCCCCGCGCGCTCCCTCAGCCCCCCCAACGCCTCCCACAGCCCGCCCCTCAGCCATTGGCCCCCGACACCCCTCCAGCCTCCCGCGGGCCCCCCCAGCCCCGCCCTCCATCCGGGGATCCCTCAGACCCCGCTCCCCAAACTCCCCCCAGTTCACCCCAACCCTTTTCCTCATCCCTCGGCCCCCAGCGTCCCCCGAAATGTGCTGCCGCCCCCCGCTCCTCCCCCGTACTCAGGACCCCGCCCCACGGACTCCCACCCCTTTCCCCACTGCTGGCCCCACTTTCCCGTCCCCCCTCCCACCGTCCACCCCCAGCGTGCCAGGTTCCTCATCGCCCGTCTCGGCTACCCCCCAACCTGCCGGGTTCCCCTTTCCAGCCACGGTGGGGCCCTCAAACACGCCCCCACCCGCCCCTCTGGGGTCTCTAAATCCCCTATTCCCACAGTGCACCTTGGTAACCCTTCCCTCCTCTACCTCGAATCCCCCATTCCCTTCCCTTGGGTCCCCCTGGACACCTCAACCCCACAGTCCGCCCCCCACAGATATCCTGGTCACTCATTCACACGCTGAGCTAGTCCTTCAGCCCCCACAGCCCACCAAACTTCTCCATCCATGAGCCCCGTGGCCCTGTGGCCGGGAAGGGGGGGGCAAGCTCCCAATGTGGCTGGGCTGGGTGTGGGTGTGAATCTTTTCCTGTCTGGTGTGTGCTGGGCTCACAAAGACTCTTTGCTCCCTCAGGGTGGGGTGTGGTTTTTGACCAAAGGTGACACCGTTTGGGAGCCCTGTGGTTGCGACGGGGTGTCTGGAATGGGGCGTGTGTGATCCCACGGTGCCCCTTCCCCTCTGCCTGCAGAGCTGAGGACAGACGGGTCTGAGGAGCAGAGCAGGAAGGAGAAGAGCAATATGAAGATGGCGTCTAAGATGAGGCCAGGTGACTTCTGTGGAGGGAGACATGCTGGACAATGCCAGGGATTGGGGAGACAACCAGGTGTGAGCCCAGGGCGCAAAGAGAGCTGGGGGAGGGTGTCTGTGTCTGTAACACTTCCCTGTCCTCTCTCACAGATGGAGTCCAAGAGGGATAGGAAGGAGAGAACGAGCGCCCCAGTACTCAAGAATAATAAGGTGCATCCTAGCTGGGCCCGGGGCTCTGTGGGATTCAGACCAGTGGAAGGGACAAGAGTCTCCTGTGCAGAGTGACAATTTTGGGTGCAGGTGCACTGGGGTGCTTCTAATTGTAGCTCCCAGAACATCATGGGAAGGGGGTTCAGGGTAGAGCCCTGGGGTGTGGGAGATGCAAGAAGCAGAGCCTCGCCATCATGGCAGAGTGTGACGATAACTTTTGTTTTTCCTTCTTGCCTTGTGTTTGGCACCAAGGGAAAAGAAGTGTGTAAGTGTGTGTGTGTATGTTGGAGGGTGAGGGGGGTGGGGACAGAGTCCGTCCTGGTGGAGAGATGGAAAGCGAGCGAGAGCGCAAGCACTGTTAATGCTAGGCAAGACCTGTTCAGCTGGGAGTGGAGCAGCTGTCTCTGTCTGTGAGAGGAGTGCTTGGTTTGGGGACTGCTCATCTCTCTTGGTGGGAGGGGTGTGTCGAAGCCCAGCAGGAGGTTGGATCCAGGAGGGTGACTCCAGGTGCTGAGTTACTTTAATTTCTCCTATTCCCCCTCTCTCTCTGTCTTGTCTTCTGTGTTGGACAGCACACCTTCTCTCTCTCTTTGTCGTGCCTCCTACTGCAGGCCATGGGCAGGAGAAGTGCGCATTGATCCCCACAGGCTTGGTCTCGAGAGCCTGCACCATCTAGCAGGAGGGAAGAGAATCATAGCGGGTCCTGGAGGCGACAGTGGGGGAGGTGGGGTGACTGGCCACGCAGCCCGTTGGCTCTGTCTCTTTTCATCGCGTGGAGCTGCTCTAGAGCATGTGGGAGACGGAGGAAGGCCGAGCTCTGGCGCACCAGTAGAGCTGTGGGCAGGGCTGCCTCGCTCATCGGTGATTTCCTGCGCTTGCAGATGAGTTGCCCAGGAGCCCCAGGCAGAGGAGAAGCTGGAAGAAGTGGAGCTGAGCAGGCTGGACATCCCTGTAAGCAGAGATGAACAGTCCTGAGCTTTCTGCCTTTCCCAGCACTGGGTGTGAGTCAGCGGTGAGGGCACTCTCTTCCTCAGCTCTTCCCAGGTTAGTTTTCTTCAGAGGCCGAGAGCTGCGCGTGGTATTGAGGGCAGGGGAAGAGACAATCGTCTCCTGTGCGGAGTGACTCCTTTGGGTGTAGGTGCAGAGGGGGGATTTCTAATTGTATCTGTGATGGCATAATGGGAGGAGGGTTGAAGCCAGAGCCCTGGGGTATGGGAGGAGCAAGAAGAGGAGCCTCACCACCATTGCTTTTTCTTTCCCTCTTGTGTTGTGTTTAATACCAAGGGGAAAGAAGTCATGAGGACGGAGTCCAGCCCCGAGGTGAGATGGAAAGTGAGCGAGAGCAGTGAGAGCGTGAATCCTGTTGATGCCAGGCAAGACCCGTCCAGCTGGGAGCGAAGCAGCTGTCGCTGTGAGTGAGGTAAGTGTCTGGTTTGTGGAGGGCTCTGGTCACAGCCCCCCTGGCTCCAAGCAGGGACTTCCCGTTAGCTGGTGTGGGTTTCCTGCCTAGCTGTGGCTTCAAGGGAGATGATGTTGCCATTTGTGGGGGCTGATCATCTCTCTTACCAGGAGTGGGGTGTGCTCCCCAGGAGAAGGTTGGATCCCTGAGGGTGACTCCCTGTTCTGAGTTTCTTTCCTTCCTCCTAGGTTTCTCTCTCTCTCTCTCTCTCTCTGTCTTCTCTACTGTGTTGGCCAATTCACACTCAAACTCTCTCTCTCCTTTCAGGAACACCTATCATATTCAGTTGCCTACATCCTCTTCCTCTGCTCCCCCCTCCCAGTCTCCTCTGGGCTAGGCTGGGTCTATCTGCCTATGGGCATGGTCTCTGCCCTACTGGGAAGGATGCGTACTGCCTGCCAGGCTACGGGGGTTGCTCCTCCCACTCCCTATCTTCTTAGAGAGTCTGGGGAGACTTCATTGGTGTAAGTGGGTCACAGCGTGAGTGGCCAGTCATGCCTTTTGGGCTGTGGGGTCTGAGACGGAGAGGGGTGGCTCGCTCTCTTTGGGCGACTTTGGGCACAGGAGAAGTGGGGCTGGGATTAGAGATGCCAAGAACCCCCCTAATCACTCTCTAGTTCCATTACTACATCACCCAAAAGCCTCGCTCAGGGTCCACGCCCAGTGCTGGGTTTCTGATTAACCTTTGGTGGGCCCGGTGCCAACATATTTGTGGGCGCCCCATGGGGGCAATGGAGCATGGCGCAGGGGGGGTCTGTCCTCAGAGCGAGGGGTCAGTCAGGGGCAATATGTCATGGCAGGGGCAGCCCCGCTCCACCCAGCACGAGGGCACTATTTACGAACCAGCAGTTGCCAGATGCACAATGGCCCACCCAGCCCTGTGCTGCCAGCGTGCCCCTTCTCCTCGGGGGTGGGCCCATACTGTGCCACACCACCCCCCTGCCCAACACTTGAACATCCCCCCTCCAATTCCCTATGGCCAAAGCCCCCCCAGACCCGCTATGCCCAGCGCGCCCCCTCCCCAGACCCTGCCAAATATGCACAGTGCCCAGCACAACACCACAACTGTCCAGCACCCCCAACAGAACCCCCACTCCCTAGTGCCCCAACACACACGTTCCCTGCCCCCTCACAGCCCAGCATCCCCCGGCTCCAGGCCCTCTAGTGACCCACTCCCCCAAGCCCTGCCTCCTGGCCCCACTCACTGGCCCTGCTGGGAGGTGAGTGTGTGAGCCGGGCTGAACCGCCAGAGCTGGACCTGGGGCGGGGAATCGCTTTGGCCCCTCGGAAGTGGTGCAATCAGCCAGTCCAGGGCCTGCCCCTGCCGGGCTCCATCAGGACCCATTGCCTGGAGGGGCCCAGCCAAGCCCCTCCCCCCGCACTGCCCTCCCCCAACCAGCCGAGACTGGCCAGGCTTCTGCATCAGTCCCAGGCAGCTCAGCTCTGGGGAGACAGGTGGGGCTCGACAGGCCTGCAGCTGGAGGTGCACTGGGGTCCTGCCAGGGGACAGAAAGAAGCTGGCAGGGGGGCCACGGGGTGGAGAGGAGCCCTTGGCCGTCCACGGAGCAGGCTGAGAGGGGTAAATGGTGGGCGGGGGTGGGGACCAGTGGGGTCTCGGGGTGCAGTGCATGCGGAGCAGGCCAGGGCCCCTTCTGATCATGGGCCCGGCTCCATGGAGCCACTGGTGGTCTTGTTAACCTGGCACTGCCCATGCTTCGAAGGGGCCGTGGCCCAGGCCCTTCCACTTGCCATGTGCCCTCAGGTCCCCCTGCCCGCTGGCTCGTCTCCCCTCCCCCCGTCCACTGCTCGCTCCTCTCCGCAGCGGGTGGTGGAAGCTCTACGGCGAAGGCTCTTTTATCGGGCACTAGCTCTCTTAGCTCAGGGCATGGGGCTCCCACTGGTGTCTCTAGACTTCGTCCTCTGCCCCGTCTCTCCGAACTCCCCAAGTCTTGTGGAAACGAGCCTGCTCCTCTCGCAGGTGGCTGACAAAGGAGGCTCCGGCCTGGTGAGGCTCTGGCGTTGTGTAGAGCACGGTGCAGCAGGGACTTATCACTAGGGCCGTAGTTCTTCCTTCCCAGAAACAGGACATACGTGTGGAAAATGGGGCAGCTCCCCCAGCCCCCCCAGGGCAGCGCAAGGTCAGTGTTTGTCAAAAGGGATCAGCAGGAACTCCTACCCCTGCATGGGCTGGGATGGATACCTGGCTGTCCTGGGTCCCTAGAGGTGTGAGAGCAAAGGGAAGATTTGTTTGTGGATTTTCCCCTTCGGGGAACCAAAGGAGCTTTTTCTCAGAGAGCTGCATGGGAGGAAGTGAAGGCTCAACCCTGAGCTGGAGGCTGGCAGCGATATTCTGTTCAGGGCTGGTGAGGGGAAGCTCCTTGCAGTGAGGCTTAGAGGCTCTCTGCTAAAATCTGGCCTGGAAGGTGTTAGTGTTGTGATATTTGTTCAGTGCTGATTGATTGGCTGTAGGAGCTCTGTTGGAAAGAGTGCCACCCTGTCATAAAAATAAAGGGAAGGGTAAACCCCTTTAAAATCCCTCCTGGCCAGAGGAAAAATCCTCCCACCTGTAAAGGGTTAAGAAGCTAAAGGTAACCTCGCTGGCACCTGACCAAAACGACAAATGAGGAGACAAGGGACTTTCAAAAGCTGGGAGGAGGGAGAGAAACAAAGGGTCTGTGTCTGTCTGTGTGATGCTTTTGCCGGGGATAGAACAGGACTGGAGTCTTAGAACTTTTAGTAAGTAATCTAGCTAGGTATGTGTTAGATTCTGATTTCTTTAAATGGCTGAGAAAAGAACTGTGCTGAATAGAATGACTATTCCTGTCTGTGTGTCTTTTTTGTAACTTAAGGTTTTGCCTAGAGCGATTCTCTATGTTTTGAATCTAATCACCCTGTAAGGTATCTACCATCCTGATTTTACAGAGGTGATTCCTTTATTTCTATTAAAAGTCTTCTTGTAGGAAAACTGACTGCTTTTTCATTGTTCTCAGATCCAAGGGTTTGGGTCTGTGGTCACCTATGCAAATTGGTGAGGATTTTTAGCAAAGCTTCCCCAGGAAGTGGGGTGCAAGGGTTGGGAGGATTTTGGGGAGAAAGCCGTGTCCAAACTACGTTTCGCAGTAAACCCAGTTAGAGTTTGGTGGTGGCAGTGGAGATCCAGGGTCAAAGGATAAAATTAATGTGTACCTTGGGGAAGTTTTAACCTAAGCTGGTGAAAGTAAGCTTAGGAGGTTTTCATGCAGGTCCCCACATCTGTACCCTAGAGTTCAGAGTTGGGGAGGAACCTTGACACACCCCCAGCTCTCAGTTCTGCTGATTCTGCAGGTGGACGCTGCCTTTTGGGTCCTAGTGCCTGTCGGGCTCCCCGTCTGAGTGCTGGGAGGAGCCATCCTGTTCTCTGTACAGCAGTGAATGTGTGTGCTGGGGCAGGGCGGGGTGGGGGGAGCGGGGGGAAATAAGCCATAGGGAAGGAAGGGGGTGGGATGAGGAGGGCTGGGGCAATAGGGAAGGAGCACGGGGTGGGGAAGAGAAGGGGATAGAGGAAGCGGGGGCATGGGGAAGCGAGGGCCCGGCATGCAGCATCCCCTTGGCAGCAGCTGAGGCTCCCCATTAAGCAGGCCCATCAAACCCTCACCCTGACAAGCCCCCATCTCCCCTGCACCTGGACCACCCTGATAAGCCACCCGGACACCCACCCCACAGATCCCCAGCCTGCTACACTTGGACCCGCACTCCAATGAGCCCTACCTCCCCTGCACCTGGACCCGTCCTGCGCTGAGCTCCCCACACCAACACACCTCCTGCTGAGCCCCAACCACCTTCACTTGGAGCCCTCTGCAGAGTCCCACTGCGCCTGCACCTGGAGCCCCCCAACAAGCCCCTGTGCATCCAGATCCCGCAGTGAGCCACCTCAGCCCGACTGCTCCACACAGAACCCTCTTACCCCACCGGGATCCCCTCACACTGAGCCCCTCCACACTTCGATCCTGCCAGGCTGAGCCTGTCTGCCCACACCTGGCGCAGGGGCAGTGGCCAAGAGTTTCTGGGGCAGGTTTATCCCTTCCGCTGTGTCAGGGTCGGGTGCAGCCTCACGGCCGAGTCCCTATCCCAGGAGGGGAGGGGGAAGGCTGCAGGGTGATCTCCCACCTCCACGCAGCCTGTGGCCTCTGCTCCCCACTGCCATGCGGGAGCTTCCACATTCATTTATTGACAAATAACATTTGCAGAATTTTAAAATAGTGCATAGAATTTTTAATTGTTTGGTGCTGAATTCCCTCAGGAATATGGGGTGCTGAGCAGTCGTGGGGGGGGGGCTGTGAAAGGGAGTGCTGGGCATAGGGGTCTGTAGGCCATGGGGACCCACATATATGTTTGGTGCCGGGCTCACAGAAGGTTAATCGGGCCCTGTCCACACCTCCTTGTGCTGGGCACTGCACGGACACCCAGAGGGCCGGCAGGATGCATGAGGAGGTAGATGAGTGTGTGAGGCAGATGGGTGAAGGGCTGTATGTTGCATACAGTGGGGGCGGATGGGGGGCTTTAGGGTTGGATGGACAGCGGGACAGGTGGAGAGCTGCAGGGACGGGTGGTGACGTCACGGGCCAGAGGTGTGATGGGTTCAGCTCATGGGTGCTAGCCCTGTCATCTCCTGCCCCCATCTGCCCTGGACTCTGCCCCGTCTCTTGCAGGCAGCACTCAGCAGAGTCAGGCCCTGTAGTGGTACACTGGTGCCTCCATCCCGTGCGTACACCTGTGCACAGGGTGCTGCTGGAGAGCTCAGGCCTGGACAAGCCAGCGGGCTCACGGCTGCTGAACCAGCTCCTCCAAAGACTGCCCCAGATCTCCCCCTCCTTGGGCAGCACGACCCTGGCCGGGGGGACTCCTTGTCCCTCCTTGCACCCAAAGCAGCCTGCTCAGCAGAGAGTCTGAGGTCCCCTGCCTCCGCCCAGCCTCTAGCTGGAGCTGCTCCAGCCCCGAATTGCTGGTCTCCCAGCCTGGGTGGAGTTGGTTTGTTGTCCTCGCGGAGTCAGTTCTTTCTCCCTGATAGATTATGATTTTCCCCTCTGCAGTTAGTTGGTCTTTCTCTGCTTCCCCAGAACCCCTCCCCAGAGTCTGTCATTGCTTCACCTAAAAGCTGCTTCCCCTTTGGGTCTCTGTGTTCTGGGGTCTCTGCTGTCATCGGGGACCCTGGGCTATGGGCAGGTGCTCAGCAAGGTGAGGGTTGTAACTCAGAGCTTTCTTCATCAGAAATTTAAATAAAATTAGCCTTTGCCTCATTCCTTAAAGTGCAGAGTAACACACAGGCACACACCTGCTCACCAGGGGTATGTGTGGGTTGGTGTCAGGGTGCAGGGCCCCCTGGTGCCCAGGTGGGGCAGTGCATGGTGAATATCGCTCTTGTTGGGGCACTGACAGCTGCTGGCCAGGTGGGATAGTGCCCTATGTGTATCTCCCCCCCAGCACTGTGATAGTGACCCCTGCCGACCAGGCACCACTGGTAGCCAGATGAGTCAGTGCTCTAGGTGAGTACTTCACCTCCCCCAAGGCGGCAGGGTGCCTGGGTGGCCGTGTTAGGTAGTACCCTGGGTATCTTCCAACCCCCTTGTGGCAGTGAGCCCTGTTCCTGGTGCACATCACTCCCCCACTAGGGATGTGCACTGGTGGCCAAGTGGGGCAGTTTCCTGTGTGTAGCCCCCCACCCCCTCTGTGGCCAGCTATGGCAGGCACTAATCCCTGGCATCCACGTGGGGCAATACCCTCTATATATCCCCCAATTGGGGCAGTGCCCTGTGTGTGTGTTTGTCTCCCCTGTCAAGGTTCCTTCCCCACTCTGAACTCCAGGGTACAGATGTGGGGACCGGCTTGAAAACCTCCTAAGCTTACTTATACTAGCATAGGTTAAAACTTCCCCAAAGTACAAATTATTTTTACCCTTTGCTCTTGGAATTTCCACTTCCACCACCAGACTTTAACTGGGTTTACTGGGAAACGTAGTTTGGACACGTCTTTCCCCCCAAAATCCTCCCAACCCTTCCACCCCACTTCCTTGGGAAAGTTTGGTAAAAATCCTCACCAATTTGCATAGGTGACCACAGACCCAAACCCTTGGATCTGAGAACAATGAAAAAGCAGTCAGTTTTCTTACAAGAAGACTTTTAATAGAAGTAAAGGAATCACCTCTGTAAGATCAGGATGGTAGATACCTTACAGGGTGATTAGATTCAAAACATAGAGAACCCCTCTAGGCAAAACCTTAAGTTACAAAAAAGACACACAGACAGGAATAGTCATTCTATTCAGCACAGTTCTTTTCTCAGCCATTTAAAGAAATCATAATCGAACACATACCTAGCTAGATTACTTACTAAAAGTTCTAAGACTCCATTCCTGTTCTGTCCCCGGCAAAAGCATCACACAGACAGACACAGACCCTTTGTTTCTCTCCCTCCTCCCAGCTTTTGAAAGTCTCTTGTCTCCTCATTGGTCATTTTGGTCAGGTGCCAGCGAGGTTACATTTAGCTTCTTAACTCTTTACAGGTGAGAGGATTTTTCCTCTGGCCAGGAGGGATTTTAAAGGGGTTTACCCTTCCCTTTATTTTTATGACATCCCCTATTTGGGTGGTGACTGCTGGTGGCTAAGTGAGACAGTGGCCTTTGATTTCCTCTTCTCTCCCCGCACTCCCACATCTGAGGTAGTGCCCCCTGTTGGCCAGTTGAGGCACTACTAATTGGAGCAGTGACCTCCCGGTGGTGGCCTGGTGTGGCAGTGCCCTCTTGGTATCTCCCTCCCACAACAGACAGACACACACTATTGTGGTAGTGGCCACTTCAGGTCTTGGCCTGTTTATCATTCCTCCACCACCACCATTGCAGCAGTGACTCCTGGTGGCCACGTGAGGCAGGGCCCTGCATGTGTCCCCCTGGCCAGTGCTGCAGTGACCCCTGGGGCCCAGTTTGAGAACAGGTTTTGTGTACCTCACGTGTAGCCTGCGTGTACCTCACGTCTTGGGGCAGTAAAGTGTGGTAGCCAGCTAACACAGGGCACAGTCTGACGTCTGGTGGCCACGTAGGGCAGTGGCCTGTGTGTACCATCTCCACTGGCGCCGTGACCCCTGGTGCCTTGGTACTAAGATGCAGCCACATCTGGGTTACACAGTGGGGCTGTATATCGGCCAATGGAGATAGGCCCCCACTGTTCCAGGAAGTAGACAAGGTCTAAGATACCAGAGCAACTGCTGCTGCTATTTCAACAGGAAGAGAAGGAGGAGGCTGCAGGATGGTGAAGGAGAGAAAATCAACACTGCAGGAGCAGGAGAAGCTAAAGACCAGGAGAATCCAGAAGCCAAGTCACCAGAGAGGTACAGGGAACCTCTCTGCAACCTCCCCAGAACTCTCATTTGAAGAGGGGTGTGGACTGTGGAATATGTAGCTTTCTCCCAAAAAACATAAAGAAATAGCTTTGAGCTCTGATGCGCTATGTAGGTCAGTTCTTTGATGGGGTTAGTGAGGGGTTCAATGCCATTTAACTAATCCACTTTCAAGTCACACCTTCTACTAATCAAAATTCATTTTGCTGAGTGTCCCCCTGTTGGCAAGCCCTAAATTCTCCGCGCTGACCTGTCCCTTCAAGGCCCTGGGTTTGTGGTACAGGAAGGACTGGATCACTTTTTGTAGTGGGAGAGCTGAAAGCCGGCTAGCTGGATCCCCGTGTGTTCACAAGCAGTGTGAAAAAACACAATTCCCGCTCACACTGCTCAGGGACAGCACAGCTCGGGGGTTCTCAAGGATCACACAATAATGCTCGCTTCAGAGGCGTGCGCACGGGGTGGGCCCAGGCACACCCGAATCAGGGTCGCCCCAAGCGCAAAAAAAAAAAGGGGGGGGGGGCGGCCGGACTGCTGGAGATGGGGGGGCGAGGGAGTCTGGGGTAGGGGGGCCCTGGCCCAGCCACTCTTCTCCGCCCCCGCTCTCTCCTGTGGGGGAGAAGCTTGGTGGGGCTGCGCCCTGGGCTCGGTCCTGCTGCTCCGAGTCTGCTGGCAGCCAAGCTCCCGCCTCGCCCTGCAGCTCGCTGTGGACTCGCCCCACCTCCTCCCCCTGCCCCCGGTCCACGGTGTGCCGGGCAGAGAGAGGGGGACATGGAGAAGAGGCAGGGACAGGGCCTTGAGGAAGCGGGTGGAATCGGGGTATACCCCCTCCAGCCCCCTCCTGTGAACCGCTCAGGGCAGGGGGCTGGGAGCACCCCCATGACTCCAGCGCACCTCCCCAGCCCTGACCCCTGCAGCCCTCTCCCACACACGCAGCCCTCTGCCCTGACTCCTACACACCCCAGCCCTGACTCCTGCACCCCCTCACACACCCTGCCCTGACTCCTGCACCCCCCTCACACACACCCAGTCCCCAGTTCTGACTCCTGCACCCCCCACACATCCCCACCCCCACCCTGAGCACCAAACTGGAGCTCTTGCACCCTCCCCCCCACATACCAACCTGCACCCCTCGCACCGAATGGGAGCTGCCCTAGGTAAGCGCTCCACACCCCCAACCTCCTGCCCCAACCCTGAGCCCCCTCCCTCATTCTACCTCCTGTTCAGACCCTGCACCCCAACCCCCAGCCTTCTCCATCACACCCAGCCCTGTGCTCAGTGCACCCCCCACCCTCAGCTCAGTGCAGAGTGAGATGAAGAGAATGGGCTAGAATCAGGGAGAAGGTAGGTACCCACTCTATGTGGGCAGGAGTGGGGGGGATCCTGTTTACCCCCTCCCCAGACCTGCTGTGCTTGCAGTTTACCCCCGGCCCCTTTTTTGCTTCAAGGACCAATCCTAGCTCCTGCCCCACTGTGCTTTTGCCCTCAGCCCCTGCCTTGCTCCAGTCAACAGGGACTAATCCTCCCCCCATGTCCCACTGTGCTCATCTTGCCCCTATCCCCTGCCTCACTCCAGCTGGGGACCAATCCTTCCCCCCGCCCCCCATGCCCAACTTTGAGGGTGGATGAAAATCAATGACTTTTTAAAAAAAATCAAATAATCTGATTTTTTTAATTTAAATTGGATTTTTGAGGAAAAAATATCTAAAGATTGTTTTAATTAAGGTACATCAGAGATGCTTAGTTTTGCAGTTCTCAGACTGTGGATTTGTGTCTACAGAGGTAATGTGCTTGTTAACAGCAAAAATGTTTTAAATAAATAAATAATATAGAGAGGTGAGAAATAACAGACCTCAACTCTATTGTCCCTCTGCAAATATGTGGACACAGGGTCAACTCCTTACCTCTCTTTAAAAGTGACAAGTTTCAAAAAGTTCAATGAATAGAAGATTGTTGGTTGCAGAATAGATCTGGACAAGGAAAAGAAGTTTGGAGATAAACGTGAGAAGTGAGAGACATATGCTTTTTGTTAAACTATTATGTTTGCTGTTGAAGAAAAATATCCAGAATACTTCATGTTGTTGTTTTAGTTAAATAAAGCAATTTAAATATCTGTCTGGGGATGTTCTCTTCCTCATACAGCCTGGCAAGAAAATCCTCCAAATATTAATGATTAACCTGTTGAATTGGAGAGAGTTCACCTCCCAATAACTTCATAAATCTCTGCTTCAGTTACCTTTGGTAAATGAAATAACCAAACACTCATTCATGTTGTGACATAGCTGTAAAACTCATCTGAAAAGTTTTCCAAATAAATCACGGTTTAAAAATGTATAGTGTTTCCCTTCTGAAAGTGAAACCTACATCAAAATCTGAGTTGTGAAGAATGTGTATTAAGGTTATAACAAGCAACAAGAATGCACTTTTATGTAGAAAACCATGATTAAATGGTGACTTCCTGACGAGTGATTTAAATCAAATCCACCCTGCCCGCTGTCCTCTTGCCCCGGCCTCTTCATTCCCCAGGGGGGCCCACAAATATGTTTGGTGCCAGGCCCACAGAAAGTCAATCCTGCCCTGTTCCTAGAATGAACCCTCATTGAGTGGGGCGATCCCCAGGGAGCAGCTCCAACCTCCAGCGTGTCTGACCAGCGACAGGACATGAGCACGGCAAGGGAGGGGGTGACAGTGACATCACACAGGCCTTTTGCAGGAGCTCAGCCGATTGGTCAAAGGTGGTGGGGAGGTGGTGACCTCACAGACAGATGCTGACATCAGCCAGGCAGGACTGGGAGGGGCCAGGGAAACCTCGGCGACCCCTGTGGCTTCACTTCAGCGAATCTCCTTCTCGAGGTCTCTCCGTGAGGACTGAGAGGGGATCGGGGTCACGTACGTGAGCACCAGGGGGAACCTCTGTAGAGTTTTCTCCTTTGCTTTCATAGATTTATTGATAGAAAACAGACGTCCCTGTTGAGAAGGTAAGAGCCTCCTCAGGTCTGAAACCTCTTCAGTTGGATCCATCTGGTGACAGTTGAATTCTAGGCGTGGAAAACACAAGCTTAAGGGGGCAGAATTTTATTCCGCACCTAAATTCTGTCCCTTAGAATCACTGGGGACATGAGGGTTAGTCCTTTTTATTTCACCTTTTCCTCCATTCCTCCCTCCTTTCTCTTCTTCTCTTGCATCTTTTGTCCTTTCTCCTCTTCCCCTCCCAACACCAGGAGGTGTGTGTGTGTGTGTTTGTGAATCCACTGATCTTCCTTCATGTGGGAACAGATGATACCGATAGATTCTCTTTGGAACGTATCAAGGAAGACTATGCCAGGCTTGGGAAGAAGCTTTAGGAAATTGAGGCTCAGGTGATCTTCAGTGGGTTTCTGCCTGTTCCTAGAGGTGGGCAACAAAGGTGTGACAAGATTATGACTATCAACAGATGGCTCAGGCAGTGGTGCTGTAAGGAGGGCTTTGGGATGTCTGGCCACTGGGAGGCATTCCTGGACAGAGGACTGTTCTCTCCGGATGGACTTCATCTGAGTAGGGAAGGAAATAGACTTCTCGGATGGAGGCTGGCACAACTGATTAAGAGAGCTTTAAACGAGGAATCTGGGGGAGATGGTTGGAAGATGTCCAGGTAATCTCCACACCGGATTTTAATATTGAGAGGGAAGAAAACAAAGTAATGAAGGATACAGCTGTGAGTAGGAGAATGGACATAAGGAGGAAGGGCAGTGTGGACACCAGTCTAATAGGTCATACTGGCGGTAGAATGTCAGTGCCTAATCGGGTAAAGAATGTGATTGAGGGCAAACAGCAAAAATGAAGATGTTTGTACACCAATGCGAGGAGCCTAGGTAACAAAATGGAGGAACTAGAGCTACTGGTGCAGGAAGTGAAACCAGATATTGTAGGGATAACAGAAACAGGGTGGAATAGTCGTCATGACTGGAGTTCAGGTATTGAAGGGTATGTGCTGTTTAGGAAGGACCGAAATAAAGGCAAAGGTGGTGGAGTAGCATTGTCTATCAATGAGGAGGTCGATTGTAAAGAAATAAGAAGCGATGGAATGGATAAGACAGAGTCTGGGCAAAAATCACATTGGGGAAGAAAACTACTAAAGCCTCCCCTGGGATAGTGCTTGGGGTGTGCTAGAGACTGCCGGGATCTAATTTGGATATGGAGAGAGACCTCTTTAATGTTTCTAATGAAGTAAATACTAATGGCAACTGTGTGATAATGGGAAATCTTAACTTCCCAGATATAGACTGGAGGACGAGTGCTAATAATAATAATAGGGCTCAGATTTTCCTAGATGCGATAGCTGATGGATTCCTTCATCAAGTAGTTGCTGAACTAACAAGAGGGGATGCCATTTTAGATTTGGTTTTGGTGAGTAGTGAGGACCTCACAGAAGAAATGGTTGTCGGGGACAACCTTGGTTCGAGTGATCATGAGCTAATTCAGTTCAAACGGAATGGAAGGAGAAACAAAAATAGATCTGTGACTAGGGTTTTTGATTTCAAAACGGCTGACTTTCAAAAATTAAGGAAATTAGTTAGGGAAGTGGATTGGACTGAAGAATTTATGGATCGAAAGGCGGAGGAGGCCTGGGATTACTTTAAATCAAAGCTGCAGAAACTATCAGAAGCTTGCATCCCAAGAAAGGGGAAAAAATTCATAGGCAGGAGTTGCAGACCAAGCTGGATGAGCAAGCATCTCGGAGAGGTGATGAAGAAAAAGCAGAAAGCATACAGGGAGTGGAAGATGGGAGGGATCAGCAAGGAAAGCTACATTATTGAGGTCAGAACACGTAAGGATAAAGTGAGAAAGGCTAAAAGTCAAGGAGAGTTGGACCTTGCAAAGGGAATTAAAACCAATAGTAAAAGGTTCTATAGCCATATAAATAAGAAGAAAACAAAGAAAGAAGAAGTGGGACCGCTAAACACTGAGGATGGAGTGCAGGTCAAGGATAATCTAGGCATGGCCCGATATCTAAACAGATATTTTGCCTCAGTCTTTAATGAGGCTAATGAGGAGCTTAGGGATAACGGTAGCATGAGAAATGGGAATGAGGCTATGGAGGTAGATATTACCGTATCCGAGGTAGAAGCCAAAAACTCAAACAGCTTAATGGGACTAAATCGGGGGCCCAACTAATCTTCCTCCAAGAATATTAAAAGAATTGGCACAAGAAATTGCAAGCCCATTAGCAAGAATTTTTAATGAATCGGTAAACTCAGGGGTTGTACCATATGACTAGAGAATTGCTAACACAGTTCCTATTTTTAAGAAAGGAAAAAAAGTGATCCGGGTAACTACAGGCCTGTTAGTTTGATATCTGTAGTATGCAAGGTCTTGGAAAAATTTTGAAGGAGAAAGTAGTTAAGGACATTGAGGTCAATGGTAAATGGGACAAAATACAACATGGTTTTACAAAAGGTAGATCGTGCCAAACCAACCTGATTGCTCTCTTTGAGACAGAAACAGATTTTTTTAGACAAAGGAAACGCAGTGGATCTAATTTACCTAGATTTCAATAAGACATTTGATACGGTGCCACATGGGGAATTATTAGTTAAATTGGAAAAGATGGGGATCAATATGAAAATTGGAAGGTGGATAAGGAAGTGGTTAAAGGGGAGACTACAGTGGGTCATAGTGAAATGCAAACTGTCAGGCTGGAGGGAGGTTACCAGTGGAGTTCCTCAGGGATCGGTTTTGGGACCAATCCTTTTTAATCTTTTTATTACTGACCTTGGCACAAAAAGTGGGAGTGTACTAATAAAGTTTGTGGATGACACAAAGCTGGGACGTATTGCCAATTCAGAGAAGGACCAGGATATCATACAGGAAGATCTGGATGACCTTGTAACCTGGAGTAATAGCAATAGGATGAAATTTAATAGTGAGAAGCGTAAGGTCATGCATTTAGGGATTAATAAGAAGAATTTTAGTTATAAGCTGGGGACACATCAATTGGAATTAAGAGAGGAGAAGGACCTTGGAGTACTGGTTGACCGCAGGATGACTATGAGCCACCAATTTGATATGGCCGTGAAAAAAGCTAATGCGGTCTTGGGATGCATCAGGCAAGGTATTTCCATTAGAGATAAGGGGGTGTTAGTACCATTATGAAAGGCATTCTTCACCTGGAATACTGTGTGCAGTTCTGGTCTCCCATGTTTAAGAAGGAAGAAATCAAACTAGAACAGGTACAGAGAAGGGCTACTAGGATGATCCGAGGAATGGAAAACCTGTCTTATGAAAGGAGACTCAAGGAGCTAGGCTTGTTTAGCCTAACCAAAAGAAGGCTGAGGGGAGATATGATTGCTCTCTATAAATATATCAGAGGGATAAATACCATAGAGGGAGAGGAATTATTTAAGCTCAGTACAAATGTGGACACAAGAACAAATGGATATAAACTGGCCATCAGGAAGTTTAGACTTGAAATTAGACAAAGGTTTCGAACCATTATCAGAGGAGTGAAGTTCTGGAACAGCCTTCCAAGGGAAGCAGTGAGGGCAAAAAACCTATCTAGCTTCAAGATTAAGCTCGATAAATTTATGGAGGAGATGGTATGATGGGACAGCATGATTTTGGCAATTAATTGATCTTTGACTCTTCGTGGTAGATGGGGCCCAGTGGCCTTTCATGGGATGTTGCATGGGATGGGATCTGAGTTACTACAGAGAATTTTTTTCTGGGTATCTGGCTGGTGAGTCTTGCCCACATGCTCAGAGTTCAGCTGATCCTCATATTTGGGGTCGGGATGGAATTTTCCCCCAGGGCAGATTGGCAGAAGCCCTGGGGGTTTTTCACCTTCCTCTGCAACATGGGGCATGGGTCACTTGCTGGAGGATTCTCAGCACCTTGAAGTCTTTAAACCATGATTTGAGGACTTCAATACCTCAGAGAAAGGTGAGAGGTTTATTGCAGGAGTGAGTGTGTGAGATTCTGTGGCCTGCATTGTGCAGGCCAGACTAGATGATCATAATGATCCCTTCTGACCTTAAAGTCTATGAGTCGATGACTGTCATGGCTGGGTCAAGGACAGCCAGACCTACTGGTCAGAGCCAGAGTCCACACTCACAGGACAGGAGTCATGAGTCAGCTGGGTCAGGATACTGGAAGATCAGAAGCAAAAAACAAACTTGCGATCACAACCACAAATCAGATGCCAGGAAATCAAGCCAGGGGAGCGGCAGCAGAAAGAGGCAGCACATGGTCCAGAACAGGGAGCAGCCCTGGTGTTCAGACAGCTTCCTCTTCCTGCTGCTGTCTTAAGCAGGGCCAGGGGGCCAATTAGCTGCTCTCCGACTCCTCCAGTAGGACCTCGGGAGTGGAGCCTCAAACTGGGGCTGAACGTCGTGGGTCCTAGGTAAGCAATTTTCAGCAGGCTTCCAGGTGGAGAGTTGGAGTGTGGCTGCTTCCATGAACCCTGCAGACCCGTGGGTCATGACAGTGAGTGATCTCTGCCCACTCAAACTTCCTGCAGGAAACTGTCTCCAGGATCCTGGATACATCCTCTGAGAATAACATGAGGATATCACGATGAGAAATAGGTCTCTGCACCAGGGCTGGGATCCAGGGACAGGGAAACCTCCCAACAAGGATATGTAGCAGGAGCCCCCTGTTTGTAGCAAGAGCCCTAAGTGGCAGGACGAGTGAACGGTTCTTACCTCCAGGAGATGTATGGGATCTTCCATCTGAGTCTCAATGGGACCCATGTTGCTTGGTTTCACAGGATGAGATAACCTGTCCGCACTGCTCCCTGAGTTGGGCTGGCTGCAGGATATATCTGAGAGGCTGGGACAGAGCCTGAAAGACAGATCTGACAATCAGGGTTCTGTCACCCCAGAGGGAGAACAGAGGGTCTGAACCCCAGAGAATAAGCAACTGAACCAACCAATTCCTGTTCTGGATCTAGAAGCGGCTTCAGTTTGCTAGCAGGAGACTGTACAGGAGACCTTGCAGCTGGGGGGCAACCCAGGCACTAACATGGGCATGGAAGTTTGAGGAACAGGGCAGAGGCCTGTGTGGGGCTAGGAGGGCAGGGGTTGGAGAAACAAGAGCAGAGGATCAAACACGTTCTTAAGGTAGGTCAGGATGATCCCCATTTCAAAGCTAGAGAAAGTGAGGCACCAGATGGGAGAGTGACGTGGCCAGGATCACGTTACCACTCAGTGGCAGGGCTGCACTACAACCTGTTCCCTGCTCTCATCACTGGACCCTGCTGCCCCTGCTGTATGACCACTCCGGCCATGCTCTCCCAGAGGCCATCCCCACCACTCTCCATTACCGGCTGTTTCCACAATGGAAGCAGGCTTGTAACAGAGTTCACTCACCGATAGGTTCCCCTTCCTGGCAAGGCCTGGTGCCACAGCTTTCTTGCTGGGCTAGCACCCCGGCCAAGAGTCGGTAGGGCACTCTGGCAGTTTTTTGCCTGGGAACTCAGCCCTTCAGTCAGGTGACCGTCTTTTAGCCCACTCCTTCCTGGGTCGCGCTCATCCTAAACTAAAAGTCCAAAAATGTCTTTGTCATAAATATAAAGGGAAGGGTAAACCCCTTTAAAATCCCTCCTGGTCAGAGGAAAAATCCTCTCACCTGTAAAGGGTTAAGAAGCTAAAGGTAACCTCGCTGGCACCTGACCAAAATGACCAATGAGGAGACAAGAGACTTTCAAAAGTTGGGAGGAGGGAGAAAAACAAAGGGTCTGTGTCTGTCTGTGTGATGCTTTTGCCAGAGACAGAACAGGAATGGAGTCTTAGAACTTAGTAAGTAATCTAGCTAGGTATGTGTTAGATTATGATTTCTTTATATGGCTGAGAAAAGAACTGTGCTGAATAGAATGACTATTCCTGTCTGTGTGTCTTTTTTGTAACTTAAGGTTTTACCTAGAGGGATTCTCTATGTTTTGAATCTAATTACCCTGAAAGGTATTCACCATCCTGATATTACAGAGGTGATTCTTTTCTTTTTACTTCTATTAAAAGTCTTCTTGTAAGGAAACGGAATGCTTTTTCATTCTTCTAAGATCCAAGGGTTTGAGTCTGTGGTCACCTATGCAAATTGGTGAGGATTTTTACCAAACCTTCCCCAGGAAGTGGGGTGCAAGGGTTGGGAGGATTTTGGGGGGAAAGACATGTCCAAACTCTGTTTTTTCAGGAACCCAGTTAAAGTTTGGTGGTGGCAGTGGAAATCCAAGGGCAAAGGGTAAAATTAATTTTTACCTTGGGGAAGTTTTAACCTAAGCTGGTAAAAGTAAGCTTAGGAGGTTTTCATGCAGGTCCCCACATCTGTACCCTAGAGTTCAGAGTGGGGAAGGAACCTTGACATGGTGGCAGAGTGGTGGGATTAACCTGAAATCATTCTGAGATCAATTTGAGATTTTTTGAACGAGAAAAACAGATTTTAAAAAGGAAATATTTTTTTTCCTTTGGGGCTGCTGGAAAGGAGGTCCAACTGAAAGCAGCTAGTTTTTTCTCTGCTTTGGGGCCAGAGCAGAGACAAAAGGGTATTATCTTTGTGAATTGCAGGTTTTCTTTGCCTGGAGGCAGAGTAGTTAACCTCCTGCAGGGAAATTCACAGTCTTCACAAACCTGAGGTTTTTTTCCCCCTAAAAGTAAATAGTGGGGTGTTCTATACCAATTTGCCTGGAGACAAAAGTGGTAGGGTTTTTTTTTTTTAGGATTTTGATTTTTTTTACAAGGAGCGCAGATTTGAAAAGGAATTTTTTTTTCCTTTGGGGCTGCTGGAAAGGAGGTTTCCAAGTAGTGGAGGTTTTTTGCTTTGATTTGGGGCCAGAGCAGAGACAAAGGGAATTGTCTTTTTCTGTAGGCTGACAATCACTATCAGAGAATAGGTATCCTATTCCAGCACAGCAAAATTTTATCAGCGAAGTTTTGTTTGTTTATTTCTAAATCTCGGGTGTAAAGTTAGTTAAAAACAGAGAGGTTAGGATGACAGACTCCACGGCTCAACAAAAGCTGGAATTAGCCAGATTTCAGGCTGAGGAAAAACAAAAGGAACATGAAAGACAGATAGAACTCATGCACCTGGAGAAGGAAGTACAGGAGGCTGCCCACAGGAGGGAAATGGAGGCAAGGAAGCATGTGGAGGAGGAGAAGGAAAAAGAGAGGAAGCATGAACTGGAGATGGAGAAGGTAAAGGCTCAGCAGAATATACCAACAAACCCTAGCAATCCTTCTCCAGGTACCACTTCCCATCCCAGAAAGTTCCCCACCAACAAGGCAAGCGATGATACGGAGGCCTTCTTAGAAAACTTCGAAAGGGCCTGCCTTGGGTACAGCATCTCTACTGACCAATACATGGTAGAGCTGAGGCCGCAGCTCAGTGGACCCTTAGCTCAGGTGGTGGCTGAAATGCCTAAAGAACACATGAAGAAGTATGAACTTAAATCCAAGGCGAGAGTCAGAATGGGGATAACACCCAAGCATTCTCATCGGAGGTTCCGAGCCCTAAGGTGGAAACCAGATGTGTCATTTACCCGACATGCCTACCACCTTGTGAAACATTGGGATGCCTGGATATCAGGAGCAAGTGTTGAATCTCCAGTAAATTTGCCCTTCCTAATGCAAATGGAACAATTCTTAGAGGGTGTTCCTGAGGAAATAGAAAGATCCATCCTAGATGGGAAGCCCAAAACTGTAATTGAGGCAGGAGAGATTGGAGCCAGATGGGTGGAGGTGGCAGAGAAGAAGAAAACTGGTCGCAGTTGGAGCGGAGACCAGAAGGGACAACCCCAGACCACACCCTATTACCGGGGGCTGCCCAAGGCCCCACCTACCTCCCAAAGAACCCTCCAGACACCCTATCGTCCCACTACCCCATTCTCCAGCAACCCGCCTCACCCCAGTGACCTGTCAGCTCTTGTTAAACCCTGGATTTGTGCTGGAAATGGCCCACCTTGATTATCATACACATTGTAAGGAGAGTGGTCTCTTTAGATAAGCTATTACCAGCAGGAGAGTGGGGTGGGGGGAGGTATTTTTTCATGCTTTGTGTGTATAAAAAGATCTTCTACACTTTCCACAGTATGCATCCGATGAAGTGAGCTGTAGCTCACGAAAGCTTATGCTCAAATAAATTGGTTAGTCTCTAAGGTGCCACAAGTCCTCCTTTTCCTTTTTGCGAATACAGACTAACACGGCTGTTACTCTGAAACCTGTCATTACGCAAGGCACTGCATTTAGCCGTATGGAGTGGAAATCTATCAACTGCATGAAAAAACTTGTACAGATACAGACAGACATCATCTTCCTTTCCAAATGCAAACAGATGGACATCGTACCAAAAGGACTGAAGGTAAAAAATCCATTACAATCTACATACCACACAGACTATGCTGACAGCTTGTGCCACACGCTCTCAAAGAAACTGCGGAACCACCTGATCAACCTCCTCTACAGCAAACAGGGAAAGATAAAGAATGAGCTCTCAAAAATGGATACTCTCATAAAAAACCAGCCTTCCACACAAACTTCCTCATGGCTGGACTTTACTAAAACTAGACAAGCCATTTACAACACACCCTTTGCTTCTCTACAAAAGAAAAAGGACACTAAATTTTCTAAACTACTACATGCCACAAGGGGCCACAGCAACGGTTCCCTCAACCCACCCAGCAATATTGTTAACCTATCCAACTATACTCTTAGCCCAGCAGAAGCAGCTGTCCTATCTCCTTCTGCCCCTGCACCCCCACGAACATGATACAGTTCTGTGGTGACCTAGAATCCTACTTTTGACGTCTCCGACTCAAGGAATATTTCCAACACACCTCTGAACAACATACTAATCCACAGAGACCTCCCTACCAACACTACAAAAAGAAGGATTCTAGGTGGACTCCTCCTGAAGGTCGAAACAGCAGACTGGACTTCTACATAGAGGGCTTCCGCCGACGTGCACGGGCTGAAATTGTGGAAAAGCAGCATCACTTGCCCCATAACTTCAGCCATGCGGAACACAATGCCATCCACAGCCTCAGAAACAACTCTGACATCAGAATCAAAAAGGCTGACAAAGGAGGTGCTGTTGTCATCATGAATAGGTCGAAATATGAACAAGAGGCTGCTCGGCAGCTCTCCAACACCACTTTCTACAAGCCATTATCCTCTGATGCCACTGTGAGTTACCAAAAGAAACTACAGCATTTGCTCAAGAAACTCCCTGAAAAAGCACAAGATCAAATCCGCACAGACACACCCCTGGAACCCTGACCTGGGATATTCTATCTACTACCCAAGATCCATAAACCTGGAAATCCTGGGCACCCCATCATCTCAGGCATTGGCACCCTGACAGCAGGATTGTCTGGCTATGTAGACTCCCTCCTCAGGCCTACGCTACCAGCACTCCCAGCTACCTTCGAGACACCACTGACTTCCTGAGGAAACTACAATCCATTGGTGATCTTCCTGATAACACCATCCTGGCCACTATGGATGTAGAAGCCCTCTACACCAACATTCCACACAAAGATGGACTACAAGCCGTCAAGAACACTATCCCCGATAATGTCACGGCTAACCTGGTGGCTGAACTTTGTGACTTTGTCCTTACCCATAACTATTTTACATTTGGGGACAATGTATACCTTCAGATCAGCGGCACTGCTATGGGTACCCGCATGCCTCCACAGTATGCCAACATTTTTATGGCTGATTTAGAACAACGCTTCCTCAGCTCTCGTCCCCTAACGCCCCTACTCTACTTGCGCTATATTGATGACATCTTCATCATCTGGACCCATGGAAAAGAAGCCCTTGAGGAATTCCACCATGATTTCAACAATTTCCATCCCACCATCAACCTCAGGCTGGTCCAGTCCACACAAGAGATTCACTTCCTGGACACTACAGTGCTAATAAACGATGGTCACATAAACACCTCCCTATACCGGAAACCTACTGACCGCTATTCCTACCTACATGCCTCCAGCTTTCACCCTGACCACACCACACGATCCATCGTCTACAGCCAAGCTCTGCGATACAACCGCATTTGCTCCAACCCCTCAGAGACAAACACCTACAAGATCTCTATCAAGCATTCTTACAACTACAGTACCCACCTACGGAAGGGAAGAAACAGATTGATAGAGCCAGAAGAGTTCCCAGAAGTCACCTACTACAGGACAGGCCTAACAAAGAAAATAACAGAACGCCACTAGCCGTCACCTTCAGCCCCCAACTAAAACCCCTCCAATGCATTACTAAGGATCTACAAATTATCCTGAAGGATGACCCAACACTCTCACAAATCTTGGGAGACAGGCCAGTCCTTGCCTACAGACAGCTCCCCAACCTGAAGCAAATACTCACCAGCAACCACATACCACACAACAGAACCACTAACCCAGGAACCTATCCTTGCAACAAAGCCCGTTGCCAACGGTGCCCACATATCTATTCAGGGGACACCATCACAGGGCCTAATAACATCAGCCACACTATCAGAGGCTCGTTCACCTGCACATCCACCAATGTGATATATGCCATCATGTGCCAGCAATGCCCCTCTGCCATGTATATTGGTCAAACTGGACAGTCTCTACGTAAAAGAATAAATGGACACAAATCAGACGTCAAGAATTATAACATTCATAAACCAGTCGGAGAACACATCAATCTCTCTGGTCAGGTGATTACACACATGAAAGTTGCTATATTACAACAAAAAAACTTCAAATCGAGACTCCAGAGAGAAACTGTTGAATTGGAATTCATTTGCAAATTGGATACAATTAACTTAGGCTTGAATAGAGACTGGGAGTGGCTAAGTCATTATGCAAGGCAATCTATTTCCCCTTGTTTTTTCCTACCCCCCCGCCCCCAGACGTCCTTGTTAAACCCTGGATTTGTGCTGGAAATGGCCTACCTTGATTATCATACACATTGTAAGGAGAGTGATCACTTTAGATAAGCTATTACCAGCAGGAGAGTGGGGTGGGGGAAGGTATTTTTTCATGCTTTGTGTGTATGAAAAGATCTTCTACACTTTCCACAGTATGCATCCGATGAAGTGAGCTGTAGCTCACGAAAGCTTATGCTCAAATAAATTGGTTAGTCTCTAAGGTGCCACAAGTACTCCTTTTCTTTTTGCGAATACAGACTAACATGGCTGTTACTCTGAATCCCGAGAGAACTGTCCTCTATCCATGAATGCCTCCCAGTGGCCATACATCCCAAAGCCCTCCTTATAGCACCACTGCCTGAGCCATCTGTTGATAGTCATAATCTTGTCACACCTTTGTTGCCCTTCTCTAGGAACAGGCAGAATCCCACCAAAGATCACCTGAGCCTCAATTTCCTAAAGCTTCTTCCCCAGCCTAGCATAGTCTCCTTTAATACTTTCCAGCGAGAATCTAGCTCTATCATTTGTTCCCACATGAAGGATAATTAGGGGATTCATTCCCGCTCCCTTTAGAATCCTTTTCAACCTCAGGCCTACATCCCGTATCTTAGCACCTGGAAGACAGCACACCCTCCTATTCTCCGGATCAGCTCTGGTTACAGGCCTATCTATTCTTCTCAGGAAAGAGTCCCCAATCACATAGACCTGTCTTTTCCTAGTGACGGTGCTATTCTCCAGTCTATCTCCTGTTCCCTCTGGCTGCAAGTTCTTTCCATTCCTATTCTCCCTTGGAATCCTCTTTAACCCATCCTGTATCCTCCTGGGGCTCATATTTGGTGTAATCTCCATTAACTCTTCCCCTTTTCCTATAGGACTAGCCGCTCTTCTCTTCTTCCTTGCCCTTCCACCTTCAGTGACTACCTGCTGAGCCCCTTCTTCATTTTCCAACTCTGCATGCCTATTCTTAAGCTCTATTTCTCCTTCACTAGCCCGTCTTTTCCTCTGCCTGGTTCTTTTAGTCACATGCTTCCACTGACCACTTTCCTCACCCAGAAGTCTCCCCTCAGAATTCCCCAGTCCTGCTTCCATCTGCAAGTCTGAGCTTTTCCCTTCAGATACCTCGTGTCTTTGCTCCATCATCTGCTCAAACCCCTTCCTGAACTCTACCAGACTTTCCACCTGCATCTCCAAACCTCGGATCTTTTCCTCCATCTGCTCTAGCAGACGGCACTTCATACAGACAAAGCTCTTACTAGGTGCCCCTTCCAGGATCATGGACAAACGGCAGCTTCCACATCCAGTCATCCTCCTTGTGTCTTCCGCTACATGGGTCACTCCCACTGCTGCCTCTGTGTCTGTCATACCCTTCCCACCTAAGTCCTGTTAATCTGGGAACAACAAATCCCACCAAAACACCACCGCCCACAGCAAAACACAAGCCCCACAAGACAAACTCCCCTGACAAACTCCCCCTCAACCCCCCCCCGTCTACAGCTCTGTTCGCTAGCTCCTGTGCCGCTGCAGTGCTCCGGGCCGCTGCCTGACTCGCCAGACCTGCTCCAGCCCACCTATGCCTGGAGCCAGGAGCCTGGGGTCAGTGGCCACTGTCGTCGAACGCAGGGAGGGTGATGGTGGATCTGAGCAGGGCCATGCTGCTCCTAATGGCCCTGGCTCTCTCTCGTGACACCCTGGACACGATCCAGTAGTTAATGTGCTGTGGGGAAAGGAGGCAGCTCAGGATCAATGGGTAGGTGCATGTGTTATGCTAATGAGCCCCTCCCCATCCCCAGGGGGCTGAGACATTGTGTGTGGGGTGGAATATTTAATTCATTGATTGCAGAGCTTCTGAAGGGGATTGTTGCCCCAGGATGATGGTTGTATCCTGCAGGTCACAACTTGTCACTGTCTCTCTAGATTGGGACAATGCTCGGTGTTGGGGCTGCTCCCATCCTCCCTGAACTCCTGATTCCTGAACAGCTTACCAGGAAAGAGACAGACCCCTTCCCCCTCCCTGGCTCTCAAGTCCTTGGTTGGGTGAAGGGACTGAGTGTGAGCACAATCCCCCCAGGAATCTCAGCGCTGATTGTGTGGGGTCCTCCTGTTTCTCTAGGAACGAGCCTGTGACTCTTCTCTGAGGACCTTCTTCTGGATCTCATAGGAGGGGTTCAGACTCTCGCTCCCCAAGCCAGCCAGGGGCCCTGTGGTTAGTGCTGAACAGAACCAGGCAGACCTCTGGCTTGAAGTCCCAGCTCCTTCCTCTGTCCTTCCAGGAGGAAGGGCCTGACACTGCATTGCACTAACTGCCCTGACCAAGGATGGCCCACTGCGGGCCCAGATAGGAGGACAGACTGGAAAATGGATCTAAGAGTTAAGGTAAAATTGCCCCCACCCCTCTCATCACACTCACCTCCAAGATGTAGTGGAGCCTGTTGGTGCCTGGGGACTCTGCCAGCAGATTCCCCAGCATGGCATCCAGGATATCTGGCAAGACCCTATGCAGATCCTGCAAAGCAAGGGAGAGTCATGGGTCAGAGTTAGGGAAACTGGGGCTACACCTGCCACAGGATAGGAAGAGGGGTCTGTGGGAAGCAGTGGTGAGACCCCCAAACACATATCCTGGCCTCTCTCATTCACATCCCACTGCAGGCAATTAGCAAGGATTCGTGGCAGGATGACAACTAGCTCTTCAAGCCATGACTTTAGCATGATCTACCTGGACTTGGGTGGGGTCCTTCTCCATGCTCAGGGTGAACACGGCATGAAGGGCAGCACGAAGGAGGTGGGTCTCCAGCTCTGGCTCCAGGACGGGTGTCATGGTGCTGGCAAGAGAGAGAGGAGCCGGGATTAGACTGTGCAGTGCAGGGGTGGGACTGGCACCAACACGGACATGAAACTGCAGGGAAATAGGCAGAGGCTGGCGAGAATGCAAACTGAGGCACCAAGCCAGGGAATGATAAGGCCAAGGTTTCCCAGACAGACAGTGGCAGGGCAGGAATAGCGCCTGGTTCCCTGGACCCTGCTTCCCCTCCTGTAGCTGATCCTTGGAGTCAGCCTCTCCCAAAAGCCATTGCACTGTTACTGGAATGAAAAGAACAGCCCAGCCAGGAGCGTGTGAACCTTCCCGCCACCTCTGCCAGAGGACTCACCCTCTGGAGGTGACCTGGGCATGGGAGGGACAGTGACTCCCAGCCATGGACCTGAGCAGCACTGGCGTGAGGGGAACTGGGCAAGAGAGTCTCGGTATCTGAGGTTGCCCACAGCAATCAGGCAGTTGGCCAGGATGGCGCCGGGTGGAGAGTCATCAGGAAGCTCCTCAATGAGCTCCTGTGAAACCCAAAGGAGACAAAGGAGCGTGTGAGATTCGGGCCTCACTGACACTTTCCAATGAGAAGATTACACAGCCAGCACCCCACCCAGGCAGCAGGATCCCCCCACCTGCCTCCCACTCCTCCAATTCCTGCCCACTATTTCTCCCCTCTCTTCTCCCCTATCTTCACCCCAGCAATCCCTGCCCTCAGCTGCCCCTCCAGCACCAGCTATCCCCCAGCTGGCTCCAGCTGCCGGGCACCGTGTCTCGCTCACCACAATCCTCTCCACCACAGCCACCTTGCAGAGTGCGGCTCCAGTGTGTCCTGCCCTCTCTGGTGTGCAGCAAGACACGTGGAGTAGATGGCATGCAGGAACGTGAGCTGCTGGGCCTCATCCTGTGCCCACCAGGAGTGGGGTTAGGCAGGAGAGAGACAGTTAGCCAGGGACCTCCCTGCCCACACTCCCCCTTCTCAATGATGCCTTCAGCCCCCAGCTCCTTCTAGACTCCATAGCAAAGAGACCCCCCCCACCACTGTCTTGGGCTCCCTGGGAGGTGCCTCCCCCACCCACCCCGCCCAATGGAGCACCATGGACCCAAGTGGCAGCATCTTGTGTCAGTGGGGTTCACGTGGCTCAGACCAGACACCTGGGCTGGGGACCTGCCCCCCATAGCGTTGGTCGAGGGCCAGGGCCCAGAGTGTTCACAGCCCCCTCTTCACCCCTCCCTGAGCCCAGCCTGGCTCCTCACCTGGAACAAAGCAGAAGCGTCCATCGGCCTGGCTGCTGCTCGAGTCCCAGGCGCTGCTGCTGTCCCATGGGGAGTGGGCCGAGCTGCTGGTGCTGGGACAGGGATCCTCCACCTCCTGCCCTGGGGAGGCTGGAAGGTCCTCAGTGACCGGGCAGGGCGATGCCTCGTGCTGGAAATCAGGGCTGGGCTCCTGGGGCCGATGCTGCCCACACAACAAGCCCCAGAGCCACGCTGCCCGGCTCCGCTCCTGGGCTGGGTCCTGCCTGCCCAGCCGCATCCTGGGCCAGCTCCATTTTGGCCTGCCCACTGCCTCTTCCACCTCAGCATCTGCGCCGGGAGCGGGTTTCCTCTGCCAGAAAGCTGGGCACTTCCACCTCCTGGCCCGGCCGGGAGCTCCTTCCCCGCCAGCGGGGACGGAGGGGCCGCTCTGCTCCTGGGGAAGATGGCAGCTGCTTCCCTCAGGCTCTGGGGCCACCTGCAGAGCCTTCTTCCTGAACACCCTCAGGAGCCGGGCCACCCTGGACCCGAGCGGGGAGCAGTCGTGAGTCTGGGCTCAAGGCAGCCTCTCACTAACCAGCCTTTTTGGTCCCTCCCCATCCCTGCCCCAGCCAGAGCAGCTCCTTCCCTCCTCCCCGCAAAGGGGCACAGGGAGTGCAAGCTACACACACTGGCAAAAGTTCATTGCATGATCTGCTCCCAACTTTCCCCCTCGTCATCCCTGGTGCTGCAAGAACTGGGGAGTCTCCTCCTCTCGAGCACTGGGGTCAGTCACAAAGACCATCAGTTACTTTGGACAAGCAGCTCCCTCCTGCCATCACAGGCCACACTCCCACCTCCCCCCTCTGCCCCACCCAGCCTAGAGCAGGAACAGAACCCAGGAGTCCGGACTTCTCCTGGGAAACCACTCCCCACTTCAAACCATTCCCCACTTCCCTCGGCATAGCAAGGTCAGGGTCTCGTTGTTTCCCCCCATTGATTTCCATGCTCAGCAGCTCACAGTGTCAGGCCCAGCTCAGAGACTCTCAGCCTGGGGAACAGTCTCCCACAAGGGAAGGGCTGGGAGCCCCATTGCTGGGACCTTTCCAAACACACTGGACATGGCTCTGGAGAATTCCCTCCCTGGTCTGAGAGCCAGGGGCTCCTGGGGGCTCTTTGCAAATCCAATCTCCTTTGGGAGAGATTCTCTCCCCCTCTTTCTGCCTCTCCCCAGACAGACAGGGAACGCCACAGAGGAACCCTAATGCCACTCACTTGCTCTGGTGATGGAGCGATGGATGGAGGATGTTCAGTGTCATCCCTCACCCATCTCCTCACTCTCCAAGCCCGAGGCAGGCTGGAGAGGGTGGTGGTGACCTGAGGAGTTACCCTGCCCAGCCAGCAGGCAGGGTGATGACACTGGGCCATCGACTGGCTGTGAAAACAAGAGTCTGTCTTATTGCCAAGGGACAGAGAAACTTGGCCTGCAGCAGGGGGTGCAGTACACTGCGCTAGTGTGGAGGTGACAGAGCCTCCAGGATCCTGACATCCCAGCACTTTACACACCTTCCTGGAGCCTCCCAGCCCCCCTGGGCTGTAGGGACTGCGACCCCAACCCGACTGATGAGAAACAGGCCTGGGGAGGGGAAGCTATTGGCTCAGGGTCACACCAAGTGTCAGATCCTGGGATGGGACCCAGCAGTCCTTATTTCCAGGCCCCTTCACTAACCACTGCTGCACACTCCCTCCCACAGCTGGCAATTACCACCAGGCCCTTGTGTCTGCTCCCCCTGCCTTTGAGAGGGAGTGTGCTCTGCTGGAGTGACTGGACCAGGGATTGGGAGCCAGGACTCCTGAGTTCCATTGCTGGGTTTCCTATTGCTTCCATTGCTGGTTGTTTTCCTTTTCCTGTGGGACTTTGGGCAAGTTGCTCCCCCTCTATGGCTCTGTCCCCAGCAGTCAAATGGGGATTGAATACTTTCCACGATTGGACAGTGCTGGGAGAATCCCCCAGCAAAAGCTGCTCTGACAGTGCCAAGCAGCATCTGCCCATTAAAGGTCGGAGCGCACTGCCCGGGAGGAGGAGTGTTTGGCTCTGGGGTTTCACTTCAGCCCAATCCATAGAGAGGGGCCCAGTCATGGAGTTTGGCTCAAGAAGACCAAGTCTCCAATTTCCTAAGGCCTTTTTGAATTCCAGTCCTGTGCTCCAAAGTGCTTGGTGTCATTTGCATATTTTAGAAGCATACTTTCCACTCCATTTTCCAAATCATTAATGAAAATATTGAATCGTACCAGACCCCGGACTGATCCCTGCCAGACCCACTAGGTGCACCCTCTCCGTTGGACAGCCAAACATGGAGAAGGGCTCTTGGAGGATGGACTTTCAACCAGCTCTGCACCCACATTACACTAATTGCATCTAGACCACATTTCCCTAGTTTGCTTGTGAGAATGTCCTTAGTCACACCAAGGTCGATCACATCTACTGTTTACCCACCTCCACTAGGCCCGTAACCCTACTAAAGAAGGAAATAGGATTGGTTTGGAATGATGTGTTCTTGACAAATCTATGCTCACTAGTCCTAAGAACTGAATTATCCAGTAGGTGCTGACAAACTGATTGTTTAAGAATGTATTCCAGGATCTTTCCAGCTATGGAAGTGAAGCTAGCTAGTCTGTAAGTCCCAGGGTTCTCTTTGTTCCCCTTTTAAAGATAGGTCCTGTCTTGTGACTGGACGGGAAGATGTTCTTTTTCAGGGATCTCAGACGAGAACTGGGGCACAGCACCTGGTTCGTTAAGGCCACAAAACTAGAGGCAGGAACCTCTTCTCTCCTGCTGGCAAAGAACCCCAGGTACCTAAAAGGCAGGGACTCACATCCCTGAATGCGCTTTAAAAAAGGCAGTGGTTAAAAAATTTGGCCCTGACCATTTCTTGTTTCCACAGACTAGACATTTTAGCAAACTTTAGAATTCCTTGGTGCTAAACACCGCAAAACTCCCCTTTCTCCTTCCCAGAGGGCTTTAACGCCCTTTAGCTCACTCAGGATCACGACTGCCCAGAGTTGGAGAATTGTCCCTGTTCTCATTGAACAGATGGGGAGGAGCTTGAGGTGCAGAGAAGGGAAGTGACCTACCCAAGGGCCTACACAGCAAGGCAGTGGCAGAGCCAGAAAGAGAAGCCACCAGTCCTGACTCCTAACGGACAACAAACCCCCAAGAGGCAGGGATAGAGCCCAGGAATCGAGATGGTGGGAAATTTCATTGAAACCGTTTCTGTCAGAAAATCCCATTCAGACTAAACCAGTTTGTTCCTGGAAATCATAACAAGTGGGATGAGAGTTCTTTGCAAAAAGATTTTGTTGCCAAACAAAAGCATCTCCTCTTCGTCACAGTGTGTTAAATTGTCTCGTCGCACACAAAGAGGAGATACTTAGAACTCAAAAATTAGATAAGAAAATACAAATAAAATAGACTATTTCAGCTATTCTATTCTGTCATAATCTGATCTGAGTAAACGTGATAGGACACCTCATATTATGCACTACTCCTAGTGACTCTCTCCAATGGATCCACATCCTCCACCCACCGTGAGGTAGGGAGGAGTGGACCGTTATTATCCCTACTTGGAAGAGGGAGAAGTTAAGACTGAGAAAGGAGAATTGACTTGTCTTAGGTCATACAGCCAGTGAGTGGCAGAGTTGGGAATAGGACCCAAGAGCCCTGATTTTCAAACTAACCATCGGATCTTCAATTTCATACACTGAATGACCTGAATAAAGTGCTCTCAAATGAGCTCCAGACCAACAAGAGTGCACAGGAATTATTCAGCAAGTATCTGAGGAGAACTGGAATGTTCAAGAGAATCATGAACTGCTCAGAGGCAATTAATGCAGAGAAGCAGCAAAATTCGTCAACCATATGACTGGTTGTGACTTACTAGGTCTTAAAAGAGAACAACAAGGACCTGAGTCTCCTCCCTGTCAATAACCCCCTGCTCAGCCAATCGGGGTAGAGGCTGAGGACTGGAGGCTGAGAATTCTCACCAGAGAGCCCAAAGGATGGCCCAGGTCACTGGTGGGGATCACTGCCCGAGCACTATTTCAGCCCCACATTTTTGGGCGGACCTCCCACGACATGAGCTGCAGAGCACTCTCCCGTCACACACACACACATACCCCTCCTGGTGTTGGGAGGGGAAGAGGAGAAAGGACAAAAGATGTAAGAGAAGAAGAGAAAGGAGGGAGGGATGGAGGAAAAGGTGAAATAAAACGGACAAACCCTCATGTCCCCAGTGATTCTAAGGGACAAAATTCTAGGTGCGGAATAAAATTCTGCCTCCTTCAGCTTGTGTTTTCCACGCCTAGAATTCAACTGTCACCAGACGGATCCGACTGAAGAGGTTTCAGCCCTGAGCAGGCTCTTACCTTCTCAACAGGGACATCTGTTTTCTCGTCAAATCACTGAAAGGAAAGGAGAAAAGTCGACAGAGGTTCCTCCTGGCGCTCACGGACGTGACCCCTGATCCCCTCTCAGTCCTCACGGAGAGACCTCGAGAAGGAGACTTCCCTGGCCCCTCCCAGTCCTGCCTGGCTGATGTCAGCATCTGTCTGTGAGGTCACCACCTCCCCACCACCTTTGACCAATCGGCTGAGCTCCTGCAAAAGGCCTGTGTGATGTCACTGCCACCCCCTCCCTTGCCGTGCTCATGTCCTGTCGCTGGCCAGACACGCTGGAGGTTGGAGCTGCTTCCTGGGGATCGCCCCACTCAATGAGGGTTCATTCTAGGAACAGGGCAGGATTGATTTTTTGTAGGCCTGGCGCCAAACATATTTGTGGGCCCCCCTGGGGAATGAAGAGGCCGGGGCAAGAGGACAGCGGGCAGGGTGGATTTGATTTAAATCACTTGTCAGGAAGACACCATTTAATCATTGTTTTCTACATAAAAGTGCATTCTTGTTGGCTGTTATATCCTTAATACATATTCTTCACAACTCAGAGTTCAATGTAGGTTTCACTTTTAGAAGGGAAACAGTGTACATTTTTAAACCGTGATTTATTTTGAAAACTTTTCAGATGAGTTTTACAGCTATGTCACAACATGAATGAGTGTTTGGTTATTTCATTTACCAAAGGTAACTGAAGCAGAGATTTATGAAGTTATTGGGAGGTGAACTCTCTCCAATTCAACAGGTTAATCATTAATATTTGGAGGATTTTCTTGCCAGGCTGTATTAGGAAGAGAACATCCCCAGACAGATATTTAAATTGCTTTATTTAACTAAAACAACAACGTGAAGTATTCTGGATATTTTTCTTCAACAGCAAACATAATAGTTTAACAAAAAGCATATGTCCCTCATTCTCACATTTATCTCCGGACTTCTTTTCCTTGTCCAGATCTCTTCCGCCCCCAACAATCTTCTATTCATTGAACTCTTTGAAACTTTTCACTTTTAAAGAGAGGTAAGGGGTTGACCCTGTGTCCACATATTTGCAGAGGGACAATAGAGTTGAGGTCTGTTATTTCTCACCTCTCTATATTATTTATTTATTTAAAACCTTTTTGCTGTTAACAAGCACGTTACCTCTGGAGACACAAATCCACAGTTTGAGAACTGCAAAACTAAGCATTTCTGATGTACCTTAATTAAAACAATCTTTAGATATTTTTTCCTCAAAAATCCAATTTAAATTATTTGATTTTTTAAAAATAGTCATTGATTTTTATCCACCCTCAAAGTTGGGCATGGGGGCGGGGGGAAGGATTGGTCCCCAGCTGGAGTGAGGCAAGGGACAGGGGCAAGATGAGCACAGCGGGACATGGGAGGAGGATTAGTCCCTGTTGACTGGAGCAAGGCAGGGGCTGAGGGCAAAAGCACAGTGGGGCAGGAGCTAGGGTTGGTCCCTGCAGCAAGAGAGGGGCTGGGGGTAAACTGCAAGCACTGCAGGGCTGGGAAGGGGGTAAACAGGATCCCCCCCACTCCTGCCCACATAGGGTGGTTACATACCTTAGCCCTGGTTCTAGCCCATTCTCTTCATCTCGCTCTGCACTGAGCTGAGGGTGCGGGGTGCACTGAGCACAGGGCTGGGTGTGAAGGAGAAGGCTGGGGGTTGGGGTGCAGGGTCTGAACAGGAGGTAGAATGAGGGAGGGGGCTCAGGGTTGGGGCAGGAGGTTGGGGTGTGGAGCGCTTACCTGGGGCAGCTCCCCTTCCGTGTGAGGGTTGCAGGTTGGTATGTGGGGGGGGGGGGTGCAAGAGCTCCAGTTTGGTGCTGAAGTGGGGGCGGGGATGTGTGGGAGGTGCAGGTGTCAGGACTGGCTGTGTGTGAGGGGGGTGCAGGAGTCAGGGCTAGGTGTGTGAGGGGGGTGCAGGAGTCAGGGCAGAGGGCTGCGTGTGTGGGAGAGGGCTGCAGGGGTCAGGGCTGGGGAGGTGCGCTGGAGTCATGGGGGTGCTCCCAGGCCCCTGCCCTGAGCAGCTCACAGGAGGGGGCTGGAGAGGGTATACCCCGATTCCACCCCCTTCCTCAAGGCCCTGTCCCCGCCTCTTCTCCACGTCCCCCTCTCTCTGCCCGGCACACCGCGGACCGGGGGCAGGGGGCGAAGGTGGGGCGAGTCCGCAGCGAGCTGAGGGGCGAGGCGGGAGTTTGGCTGCCGGTGGCCTCGGAGCAGGGGAGAGCGGGGGCGGAGAAGAGTGGCTGGGCCGGGACCCCCCACCCCAGACTCAAATGCCTTTTGGCCAGAGCTGAGCACCCTTCTTTGCTCCTCCACCCCCAGCAAGGAACTGAGCAGCTGAGGTCCTGCAGCTCCTTTTTCTAGGAGGCTGCTGGGCTCTGACTGGCTGCTTCCATGAGGCTTCTCTAGGCAAGCCTAGAGGAGCCCCCTCTGCTGCTCCTTCCTGGGGCAAGGAGTAGGACTGCAGGGCCACCAGGAGGAGGCCACAAGGGGCCAGGTATACCCCATCACAAACAGGCCTCCAGATTTTAGTTGCCAAAATCCTGGGTTTGTTTGAGTGTCAAAGCCAAACTCCTGGGGTTTGATCTGATTGGCCCTAGAAACACTCTGGGGAGTGAGGGGAGACATTGGGGATCGGCGGAGGGAATGAGGGGAGAAGAGCAAGGATCACTATCATTCCACCCAGCAGAAATGGGGCTTGGGGTGAAGAGAACGGGGCTGTGTGAGAAGAGACAAAAGGCAGGAAAGCTACCGAGCATGTTATGAGAACCTGTCTAGACCAGAAAGTTGATTCACCTCACCCCACTGAGCCTTCTATAGAAATAGTCTTGTGTTTTAATGCTGGGCTGGGGGTCTGCTCTTCCCCAGGGTCCCCCTTCATGTAAGGGGCACTCTTTGCTGTTTGATTCCTGAGCCTTTCGGGTGGAATGAGGTCACATTTTCAATTCTCTGCATCCACTAGGGCTAGAAACTTAACTTTATTTTTCTTAAATGAAAGCCAAAGTTCTCACCTAGCCATTGGACGCCAGGAGCTGGGCTCTTGGAAACCCCAAATACCATGAGACCCATGATAAAATCACCTGGTGGCAATACGGAGGCTGAGACTTTCAGAGCAGTCATGGGGATTTAGATCCATAATTACCTGAATTGAAGAAGTGCCTAGATGAGCAGTTCTCCAATGGATTTTTGCTCTGTCTGCCCATGCAGTCATAGCAATTTCACAGTGGCCACAGCGTGAGCAGTTACAATATTGTACTGACAGCATTGCGGCAGAATGATGAGGGCAGAGGCAGCACAGACCAGATGTCACTCATTGCATGACATTGGTACCCTGCTAGCAAGAAAAGCTACCTGGAGAGGAAATACGCAGGAGGAGCAAGCCTCCAATGCAGTTAATGGGCTGTCCTGGCCAGCTGTAGTCCCTGGGAGGGGAGCTAGGGTTGCAGATACCTTGCAGAGCTCCACTTCTTCTTCAGGCAAGCCCAGTTGGCTCCGTATTGCCCATGAGCTCATCCTACAGGCCAATCCAATGGAGACAGCAAGAAAGGAGTAAAATGGGACCAAGGGCTACAGAATGGGGCAGCAGCAACAGGGACCAGAGCTACAGAATTCTGCAGTTTACAATATTTTATTTGGTTGCTTAAGTCTATAAAGAGAAAAATTGTAAATGACTGTCTAACAGTCCCCCCCTCCCCCAATAAAATCAATTAATGCATCTAACAGTGTTCAGGGAAGGTCCCATAATTCTGAGGAAATGCCAAATCCTGGGGCAGGTTGCTGGGCCTCTCCTCTGGCCCTGCCCTTCCAGCAGTAGACCTGCTGCATGTTTTCAAGTGTCACAGGAGCCTCTTACCCTGTGAGCAGCTTCTTTTGAGAGGGGTCCAAGGCATTAAACCAGCCAGGGATTTTCAGGCCACTAGGCCGTTATCATCCAGTCCCGTGATTCCCAAACACATTTTTGCTTTAGTTGAACTTATGGCCACAGCAAACTCAACGCGGCGGCTGCTGCTGTGACAGTTAAATTGTCCTGCGAGGGCTGGGGGGAGGGGGGGTCAATGAGCAGAGGTGCGTTGGGGCTCCTGCTCTGATCGGGGGCAGGCTCCAGTCTAGAGTTTCTGTTGAAGTATTTTTTAGAACCGCTTGTGAAGGGCTGCCCAGAGCTTCAGCTGGGTGCGCTTTGGTTGTCGACTGTAAGACCATTTCTTGAGAGTTGATCCTGGGAACCACACGGATACATTTCAGGTCTTACGCTCAGCATCCCCCTGCTAAGCTTTGTCCTTTCAATCTCACTTTCCTACTTGTAAATCCTTTTCTTGTCACTGCGGCCCCTAGGGTTGGCTGCAGGAGAAAGTGGCACTTGTGTCATTTCAATCAGTGTTTACACGTGCGTTCTCTTCCTCCCAACACACTACTTTGCACCAGAGCCAACCTCTCCTCCAGGCTGCTCCCCCTCCCCACCCAAACTCTCTGCTACCTCCCCTGGGACAGATGCTTCTGCCTCCCTACCTCTCCTATATGTCCCCTCCTGTCAGCTTCTCAGTGGGGATGGCACAAGTCTCACACGCACCCCCAGTCCCCGCTACTGACCAAAGGAACCCCTGGCCCTTGCTTCAACCTCCGCACCCCTTTACCCCCCTCCCTACGGACCCAGCTCCCTCCAGGTCCCTCCTCCCCCAATGGCTGCAGTGCCCTCCCCACCACACTGCCCCACCTGCCTTGCTCCAATCCCTACAGCCCCAGCCCCTTCCGGCTCCAATCACCTCAGCACAAACCTGCTCCCTGAGGTCCCCCCACAAGCCCCCCAGCAATGGCTGTGGAAGGTGGGGGGTCCCTCTTGGCAACCGCACACCCACAGCATCTCCCTAAGCAACAACCCCCTCAGACTCTCCAATGCCCCCCCCCAACCTCCCTTGCAATGGCCATGGTGCTGTCCGGGCTCCCCTCCCCCACCATAGCCTTCAGTGTCCTCATTCCCAGCCCCTCCTCAAGGACCCTGGTGCTGCTGTCCAGCCCCCTGCCAGTCACTATAGCCCTGGGGCACCTTACAGGAGCCACTGGATCCCAGACCTTGACCCCCCAGAACCTGGCCGTGGCACTCTGGGCCCCGCTAGCTATGGAGTCCTCCCGCAAAGCCCACCAGACAATTCTGTGACCCCCCACACCACAGCCTCCGCATCCCACTTAGTCAGGCTCCCTGATCCCCCCACCGCAAATAGCCTCAGCCCCCCAACTGCTACCACATACTCCCCTTCACTGCAGCCCCCCCTTAACCGCCAGTCTCCTCTCCCCCAGTTCCTCCCTCATCACACACCCCTGGGGTGTCCCTTCAGCCCCACCCCCCAGAATTATGCATGGAGCACACCCCTTCCCCCGCCCCCAAAGGCCAGGCCCGGCCTTCTGTCCACAGCCACCCCCCACTCCACTTTGGCTCCCCCGTGTCGGAACCGGACCGTCGCCCCAGGTCCAGGGGGGAGGGCAGCCGGGAGAGGGCTGCCGCAGCCACTTCCGGTGCCTCGGACCCCGTCCCCGGTCCCTTTGATTTCTTCATGACAACATGTTATTAATGTTTCTTGGGAGTGTTTTCTGAGTCTAAAGATGTGAGTTTGTTTGTCTTGCAGGAGGATTGTTTTAAAAGCTGATCCTCTTTCTACTGTGAGTCTTTTCATCAGTGTGAGGGATGAATGCTTTCCAGATGGAGAGTCTGTTGGGGAGATGGTTGGTTGGGTTTGGGGGGTTTTTTGGTGAGGGGGGCAGATTGGTAATATTTGAGGTCACACATATATCGATAACTGCATGAGTTACAGACTTCTCCCCCCCCAGCCCACTTTCCCTGGATCTTGCCTGAGCTCCCCCGCCCCCCATCCCAGGGCAGAAGCCTGAAGCCCGAGCCCCACCGCACCTGGGAAGGTTGGAACTCCCACCGCTTGCCTGCTCCTACAGGGCTGATGACTCCGGAAGTGGGTAGGGACCAACCCCTGCAGGCAGCCCCCGGCGAAGAGCCATTGCTTTGCTGCCCCCGACTCCCCCACAATTCCAGCACAGCAGGGCCGGCTCCAGGCACCAGCATTCCAAGCAGGTGCTGCGGCGGCCCTGGGAAAGGGGCATTCCAGGTGCCGTCAGGGCGGCCCTCGTCTTTCCGCGGCAGCGATAATTCGGCCGCACCTTTACTCTGCAGGCTGGTCACAATGGTGGTGGTCGGGTCACATAGGCAGTTGCCCTCAGTGACCACCAGAGGTCGCTGCAGCAATGAGAGGGGGGATACATGCCAGGCATTGCCACACCTGGCCACCAGGAGTCACTGCTCCAACTAGAAGGCACCTAAAGGGCACTCCCGGGCCTGGCCAGCAGGGGTCACTATCACAGTGCTGGGGGGGGGGGGAGATACACATAGGGCACTATCCCACCTGGCCAGCAGGGGTCAGTGCCCCAACAGGAGCGATATTCACCATGCACTGCCTCACCTGGGCACCAGGGGGCCCTGCACCCTGACACCGACCCACACATATCCCTGGTGAGCAGGCGTGTGCCTGTGTGTTACTCTGCACCTTAAGAAATGAGGCAAAGGTTAATTTTAATTAAATTTCTGATGGCGAAAGCTCTGAGTTACAAAGCTCACCTGGCTGAGCACCTGCCCATAGCCCAGGGTCCCCGATGACAGCAGAGACCCCAGAACACAGAGACCCAAAGGGGAAGCAGCTTTTAGGGGAAGCAATGACAGACTCTGGGGAGAGGTTCTGGGGAGGCAGAGAAAGACCAACTAACTGCAGAGGGGAAAATCATAATCTATCAGGGAGAAAGAACTGACTCCGCGAGGACATCACACCAACTCCAGCCAGGCTGGGAGACCAGCAATTCGGGGCTGGAGCAGCTCCAGCCAGAAGCTGGGCAGAGGCAGGTGACCTCAGTCTCTCTGCCGAGCAGGCTGCTTTGGGTGCAAGGAGGGACAAGGAGCCCCCCCGGCCAGGGTCTTGCTGCCCAAGCAGGGGGAGATCTGGGGCAGTCTTTGGAGGAGCTGGTTCAGCAGCCGTGAGCCCGCTGGCTTGTCCAGGCCTGAGCTCTCCAGGAGCACCCTGTACACAGGTGTACGCACGGGATGGAGGCACCAGTGTAACGCAACAGGCCCTGAGTCTGCTGAGTGCTGCCTGCAAGAGACGGGGCAGAGTCCAGGGCAGATGGGGGCAGGAGATGACAGGGCCAGCACCCATGAGCTGAACCCATCACACCTCTGGCCCGTGACGTCACCACCCGTCCCTGCAGCTCTCCACCTGTCCCGCTGACCATCCAACCCTAAAGCCCCCCATCCGCCCCCACTGTATGCCACATACAGCCCTTCATCCATCTGCCTCACACACTCATCTATCTCCTCATGCATCCTGCCGGCCCTCTGGGTGTCCGTGCAGTACACAGCACAAGGAGGTGTGGACAGGGCCCGATTAACCTTCTGTGAGCCCGGCACCAAACATATATGTGAGTCCCCATGGGGGAATGGGGTATGGCACAAGGGGGGGTTGATCAGCAGAGCCAGGGGCCGGCCAGGGGTAAGGCACAGGGAGGTGGGGGGAGGGAGACACAGCTCCGGTCTGCACAGCCCCACACAGGGGCACTCTTTGCAAACCCGCAGCCACCAGACACATACTGGCCCACCCAGCCCTGCGCTGCCAGCGTGCTCTGCCATACCACTCCCCTGCCCATTGCTCCCCACCCTCTTATGCCCAGCAACTCCCATGCCCAGTGCCCCCTCACCCAGAGATCTGGCTCACAGATCCCTGTGCCCAACACTCCCCACTGCCCAGTGCCCCCTCACAGCCCCCCCACAACTGCCCAGCACCCCATATTCCTGAGGAAATTCAGCACCAAAGAATTAAAAATTCTGTGCACTATTTGAAAATTCTGCAAATGTTATTTGTCAATAAATGAATGTGGAAGCTCCCGCCTGGCAGTGGGGAGCAGAGGCCACTGGCTGCGTGGAGGTGGGAGATCACCCTGCAGCCTTCCCCCTCCCCTCCTGGGATAGGGACTCGGCCGTGAGGCTGCACCCGACCCTGACACAGCGGAAGGGATAAACCTGCCCCAGAAACACTCTTGGCCACTGCCCCTGCACCAGGTGTGGGCAGACAGGCTCAGCCTGGCAGGATCCAAGTGTGGAGGGGCTCAGTGTGAGGGGATCCCGGTGGGGTAAGAGGGTTCTGTGTGGAGCAGTCGGGCTGAGGTGGCTCACTGCGGGATCTGGATGCACAGGGGCTTCTTGGGGGGCTCCAGGTGCAGGCGCAGTGGGACTCTGCAGAGGGCTCCAAGTGAAGGTGGTTGGGGCTCAGCAGGAGGTGTGTTGGTGTGGGGAGCTCAGCGCAGGACAGGTCCGGGTGCAGGGGAGGTAGGGCTCATTGGAGTGCGGGTCCAAGTGCAGCAGGCTGGGGCTCTGTGGGGTGGGTGTCCGGGGAGCTGGTGAATTGGCCAACACAGTAGAGAAGACAGAGAGAGAGAGAGAGAGAGAGAAACCTAGGAGGAAGGAAAGAAACTCAGAACAGGGAGTCACCCTCAGGGATCCAACCTTCTCCTGGGGAGCACACCCCACTCCTGGCCAGAGAGATGATCAGCCCCTGCAAATAGCAACATCATCTCCCTTGAAGCCACAGCTAGGCAGGAAACCCACACCAGCTAACGGGAAGTCCCTGCTTGGAGCCAGGGGGGCTGTGACCAGAGCCCTCCCCAAACCAGACACTTACCTCACTCACAGCGACAGCTGCTTCGCTCCCAGCTGGACAGGTCTTGCCTGGCATCAACAGGATTCACGCTCTCACTACTCTCGCTCACTTTCCATCTCACCTCGGGGCTGGACTCCGTCCTCATGACTTCTTTCCCCTTGGTATTAAACACAACACAAGAGGGAAAGAAAAAGCAATGGTGGCGAGGCTCCTCTTCTCGCTCCTCCCATACCCCAGGGCTCTGGCTTCAACCCTCCTCCCATTATGCCATCACAGATACAATTAGAAATCCCCCCTCTGCAC
Organism: Natator depressus; assembly: GCF_965152275.1. Taxonomy (NCBI): domain Eukaryota; kingdom Metazoa; phylum Chordata; order Testudines; family Cheloniidae; genus Natator; species Natator depressus. The sequence continues at coordinate 377,342 of NW_027439787.1, forward strand.
CTGCACCCAAAGGAGTCACTCTGCACAGGAGACGATTGTCTCTTCCCCTGCCCTTAATACCACGCGCAGCTCACGGCCTCTGAAGAAAACTAACCTGGGAAGAGCTGAGGAAGAGAGTGCCGTCACCGCTGACTCACACGCAGTGCTGGGAAAGGCAGAAAGCTCAGGACTGTGCATCTCTGCTTACCGGGATGTCCAGCCTGCTCAGCTCCACTTCTTCCAGCTTCTCCTCTGCCTGGGGCTCCTGGGCGACTCATCTGCAAGCGCAGGAAATAACCGACGAGCGAGGCAGCCCTGCCCACAGCTCTACTGGTGTGCGAGAGCTCGGCCTCCCTCCGTCTCCCACATGCTCTGGAGCAGCCCCACGGGATGAAAAGAGACAGAGCCAATGGGCTGCATGGCCAGTCACCCCACCTCCCCCTCTGTCGCCTCCAGGACCCGCTATGATTCTCTTCCCTCCTGCTAGATGGTGCAGGCTCTCGAGACCAAGCCTGTGGGGATCAATGCGCACTTCTCCTGCCCATGGCCTGCGGTAGGAGGTATGACAAAGAGAGAGAGGGTGAGCTGGACAGGTCTTGCCTGGCATCAAGACACACACATACACACTTCTTTTCCCTTGGTGCCAAACACAACGCAAGAAGGAAAAACAAAAGTTATCGTCACACACTGCCGTGATGGTGGGGCTCTTCTTTTCGCATCTCCCACACCCCAGGGCTCTACCCTGAACCCCCTTCCCATGATGTTCTGGGAGCTACAATTGAAGCACCCCAGTGCACCTGCACCCAAAATCGTCACTCTGCACAGGAGACTCTTGTCCCTTCCACTGGTCTTAACCCCACAGAGCCCCGGGCCCAGCTAGGATACACCTTATTATTCTTGAGTACTGGGGCGCTCGTCCTCTCCTTCCTACCTCTCTTGGACTCCATCTGTGAGAGAGGACAGGGAAGTGTTACAGACACAGACACCCTTCCCCAGCTCTCTGCACCCTGGGCTCACACCTGGTTGTCTCCCCAACCCTTGGCATTGTCCAGCATGTCTCCCTCCACAGAAGTCACCTGGCCTCATCTTAGACGCCATCTTCATATCGCTCTTCTCCTTCCCACGCCCCATTGCAGACACCACATCGCATCCACACGGCTCCCAAAAGGTGTCATCTTCGGCCAAAAACCACACCCCACCCTGAGGGAGCAAAGAGTCTTTGTGAGCCCAGCACACACCAGACAGGAAAAGATTCACACCCACACCCAGCCCAGCCACATTGGGAGCTTGCCCCCCCCCCTTCCCGGCCACGGGGCTCATGGATGGAGAAGTTTGGTGGGCTGTGGGGGCCCCTGAACGACTAGCTCAGCGTGTGAATGAGTGACCAGGATATATGTGGGGGGCGGACTGTGGGGTTGAGGTGTCCAGGAGGACCCAAGGGAAGGGAATGGGGGGATTCGAGGTAGAGGAGGGAAGGGTTACCAAGGTGCACTGTGGGAATAAGAGATTTAGAGACCCCAGAGGGGACGGGTTGGGGGCGTGTTTGAGAGCTCCACGGTGGCTGAAAAGGGGAACCCGGCAGGTTGGGGGGTAGCAGAGACGGGCGATGAGGAACCTGGCACGCTGGGGGTGGATGCGGGGAGGGGGGCCGGGAAAGGGGGGCCAGCAGTGGGGAAAGGGGTGGGAGTCCGTGGGGCGGGGTGCTGAGGATGGGGGAGGAGCTGGGGGCAGCAGCACATTTCGGGGGACGCTGGGGGCCGAGGGATGAGGAAAAGGGTTGGGGTGAACTAGGGGGGTGTTGGGGAGTGGGGTCTGAGGGATCTCCTGGATGGAGGGCGGGGCTGGGGGGGCCCGCGGGGGGCTGGAGGGGTGTCGGGGGCCTATGGCTGAGGGGGGGGGACTGTGGGAGGCGTTGGGGGGGGCTGAGGGAGCGCATTGGTGGGGGAGGGGTCAAGGGGCGCAGACTCGGACCGGGGGCGGGGCCGGGCTGCTTGTGGCGCGGGCGACACGTGGCTGAGGACGGGAGAGGGACCCGCTCCGCCCACCTCACCCTCCGCCCCCCCTTGGGGGCCTCTGACCTTCTCCTAATGGCGTCCAGAGAGCAGCCCTCACTTCCTGTGGCCGCGACTTCCGGACATGTCCCATGTCCTGTGAGCCCCCTTGTCTCCATTCTTCCGGGGCTAGCCCGCACCAGGTGAACAGAGCCATTGACAACCCATTGTCCCAGTCAGTGGGAGCCATCGAGCTTCCAAACCATCATCAACGGCCCACACTGTCCATAATTACAAGAGGACTTCAGAGTCATACTTCATATTTCTAGCCTCAGACACAAGAATGACGCGTGTACAAGAATGATACAGATAGGATGACCACACTCAGGAGATGATGAGCCTTGTAATGAGACCTTACCAGAGACTTTTGTGCATAAAGCATAATCCAGTTACATCATATTCACACTTATAAGCATATTTCCATAAAACATATAGACTGCAGAGGTGTGGGGGGAGCCCAGGGCTGAGATAGCAGGTCATGTGGGTCGGGAGTGAGGGGCACCGGCAGAGCAGTGAATGGGGATCCCAAGGCTGGGACAGCGGGGGCTGCGGGTCGGGAGTGAGGGGCACCGGCAGAGCGGCGAGGGGGGAGCTCAGGGCTGGGACAGTGGGGGCTGCGGGTTGGGAGTGAGGGGCACCGGCAGAGGGGCGAAGGGGGAGCTCAGGGCTGGGACAGCGGGGGCTGCGGGTCGGGAGTGAGGGGCACCGGCAGAGCGGCGAGTGGGGAGCTCAGGGCTGGGACAGCGGGGGCTGCGGGTCGGGAGTGAGGGGCACCGGCAGAGGTGCGAGAGGGGGAGCTCAGGGCTGGGACCGCGGGGGCTGCGGGTCGGGAGTGAGGGGCACCGGCAGAGCGGCGAGGGGGGAGCTCAGGGCTGGGACAGCGGGGGCTGCGGGTCGGGAGTGAGGGGCACCGGCAGAGCGGCGAGGGGGGAGCTCAGGGCTGGGACAGCGGGGGCTGTGGGCCGTGTGGGGGGTTAGGCTAGTGACCCGGGGCCGTCTCATGGCGTCGGCTGGGTTCATGCTCAGGCGACTAGCCCCAGCCACCGGCCGAGCCGCCACGGCCACGCTGCTGCTCTTGGCGCACTAGCTACACACATCCTCACTGCATTTTCCACTTTATGCATCCGATGAAGTGAGCTGTAGCTCACGAAAGCTTCTGCTCAAATAAATGGGTTAGTCTCTAAGGTGCCACAAGGACTCCTTTTCTTTTTGTGGATAAAATTGGTCTCCTCTGTCTGTGGTGCTCGGCGGCCTGGGTCAGTGCCAGCACCTCCCAGTGACAGGTCGGGACGGGAAGGGGGGGTTAGAATTTCCCTCCAAAGCTATTTTAGGGTCTGATCCTACAAGCCTCCCACGTACCCAGTGCAGGATGGCTCCAGACTCCTCACCCAGTCCAGTGTTGGTGTGTAGCATAGATGTTGCCTTTGGTTTTGCCAGTGGGTGCCCCATCCCGGCTCCGCCCTCTCCCCCAAGGCCCCAGCCTCAACTCACCCCACCCCTTTCTGCCCCTCCCCCTGGTTCCCCTCCCCTGGGGGTCTCCCACTCACTCCTTCCTGCCCCCTTCCTGCCTCCCCCCAACTGCCAATTTTCAGCCTATTTATGCACTTTTCATATTCTACTGATTATTGTTATTGGGTTCTTAATGCCATCATTAAAATAGTAACGAACTAGGTAAGGACATGATCAGGAGTTACAGGGTTTTAAAATGATTACACTCAGCTCCAGGTGTCTTCACTAACAGCCCAGTGGAAAGACCTGAGGTTTGCTCCACTTTGTACCTGCCTGGGGCCTCTTTGGCAGCTGTGGGCCAGTGATGGCTGTGGGAAGGTGGCAGCTGCGAGGGACAAGCCATGGGGAGTCTTTCCCCTCCCCCTGCCCCTCTCTTCTTTCTTCTCCAAGTTTTTGCTCCCCTTCCTGATGTTTCCCCTTCTTGCTTCCCACCCATGTGCCTTTCCCCATGCCCCCGCCTGGTGGCTCGGTCTAGGGCCTGGCCCACCCACACACTCAAAGCGCAGAGGAGGCTCCGGGTAGGAAGGTCGCCCAGTGGTTCAGTCACAGCCCTGGGGGCTCGGGGGGCTGGGTTTGGGTCTCTGCTCTGCCACAGACTCCCTGCTTAGCCTTGGGAAAGTCACTTCACCTCCGTGTACCCAGATCCCGCCTGGGGCTAATACTGACCCTGCCTCCTCGGCACAGTCCAGTCACGGCTGTGTGAGGAGGGGGAAACGGAGACACCAAGGTGGGTAGATTGGGGCTGAATTTCTCCAGGGCCTGAGAGTGAGAGCCAGCCCCACACAGGGGGAACGCACAGGGGGGAACGGGAGAGGGGGCTCAGGCCAGCCCCACACAGGGGGAACGCACGGGGGGGAACGGGAGAGGGGGCTCAGGCCAGCCCCACACAGGGGGAACGCACGGGGGGGAACGGGAGAGGGGGCTCAGGCCAGCCCCACACAGGGGGAACGCACGGGGGGGAACGGGAGAGGGGGCTCAGGCCAGCTCTGCACAGGGGGGCGTCGGGGCTTCAGCGCCGCATCTCCTGCTGGGGTCGGGGCTCCCCCCCCCCCGAAACTGCCCTGCCCCCCCCCGCCCTGGGCTCCCTTGGTCCCCTGATGGCTGGTCGCCCTGGTGGGTGCTGAGCACCCCTCTTCTTCCCCCGGTGCTGCCGCCCCAGAGCACCCAGAGCCGGCGCCCCACAACCCCCCCCCGGAGCCGGCTCCCCTCGCCCCCCAAACCCCTGCCCCAGGGACGGCGAGGGGGAGCCACCGGGGGCGGGGCCTCGGAGCGCCCCCAGCCCCCCCACTGGGGTCAGACACCGGCTGCGGCCGGGGCAGGAAGGGGGGCGGGGCCGGCCACGGTCTGCCCGGGCTTCCGGCGTCAGACCTCCCTGCTCAGAGCGGAAGTCGCGGCCACAGGAAGTGAGGGCGGCTCTCAGGACGCCATGAGGAGAAGGTCAGAGGCCCCCACGGGGGGGCGGAGGGTCACGTGGGCGGAGCGGGTCCCTCCCCCGTCCTCAGCCACGTGTCGCCCGCGCCACAAGCAGCCCGGCCCCGACCCTGCCCTGCCCCAGTCCGAGTCTGCGCCCCCGACCCCTCCCCCCGCGCGCTCCCTCAGCCCCCCAACGCCTCCCACAGCCCCCCCTCAGCCATTGGCCCCGACACCCCTCCAGCCCCCCGCGGGCCCCCCAGCCCCGCCCTCCATCCGGGGATCCCTCAGACCCCGCTCCCCAAACTCCCCCCAGGTCACCCCAACCCTTTTCCTCATCCCTCGGCCCCCAGCGTCCCCCGAAATGTGCTGCCGCCCCCCGCTCCTCCCCCGTCCTCAGCACCCCGCCCCACGGACTCCCCCCCTTTCCCCACTGCTGGCCCCCCTTTCCCGGCCCCCCTCCCCCCGTCCACCCCCAGCGTGCCAGGTTCCTCATCGCCCGTCTCGGCTACCCCCCAACCTGCCGGGTTCCCCTTTCCAGCCACCGTGGGGCCCTCAAACACGCCCCCACCCGCCCCTCTGGGGTCTCTGAATCCCCTATTCCCACAGTGCACCTTGGTAACCCTTCCCTCCTCTACCTCGAATCCCCCATTCCCTTCCCTTGGGTCCCCCGGACACCTCAACCCCACAGTCCGCCCCCCACAGATATCCTGGTCACTCATTCACACGCTGAGCTAGTCCTTCAACCCCCACAGCCCCCCAAACTTCTCCATCCATGAGCCCCGTGGCCCCGTGGCCGGGAAGGGGGGGAAGCTCCCAATGTGGCTGGGCTGGGTGTGGGTGTGAATCTTTTCCTGTCTGGTGTGTGCTGGGCTCACAAAGACTCTTTGCTCCCTCAGGGTGGGGTGTGGTTTTTGGCCGAAGGTGACACCGTTTGGGAGCCCTGTGGATACGACGGGGTGTCTGGAATGGGCGTGTGTGATCCCACGGTGCCCCTTCCCCTCTGCCTGCAGAGCTGAGGACAGACGGGTCTGAGGAGCAGAGCAGGAGCTCTGGGAAGGAGAAGAGCGATATGAAGATGGCGTCTAAGATGAGGCCAGGTGACTTCTGTGGAGGGAGACATGCTGGACAATGCCAAGGGTTGGGGAGACAACCAGGTGTGAGCCCAGGGCGCAGAGAGCTGGGGGAGGGTGTCTCTGTCTGTAACACTTCCCTGTCCTCTCTCACAGATGGAGTCCAAGAGGGATAGGAAGGAGACGACGAGCGCCCCAGTACTCAAGAATAATAAGGTGCATCCTAGCTGGGCCCGGGGCTCTGCGGGGTTCAGACCAGTGGAAGGGACAAGAGTCTCCTGTGCAGAGTGACAATTTTGGGTGCACGTGCACTGGGGTGCTTCTAATTGTAGCTCCCAGAACATCATGGGAAGGGGGTTCAGGGTAGAGCCCTGGGGTGTGGGAGATGCGAAAAGAAGAGCCCCGCCATCACGGCAGTGTGTGACGATAACTTTTGTTTTTCCTTCTTGTGTTGTGTTTGGCACCAAGGGAAAAGAAGTGTGTAAGTGTGTGTGTGTATGTTGGAGGGTGAGGGGGCGGGGACAGAGTCTGTCCTGGTGGAGAGATGGAAAGCGAGCGAGAGCGCAAGCACTGTTAATGCCAGGCAAGACCTGTTCAGCTGGGAGTGGAGCAGCTGTCTCTGTCTGTGAGAGGAGTGCTTGGTTTGGGGACTGCTCATCTCTCTTGGTGGGAGTGGTGTGTCCAAGCCCACCAGGAGGTTGGATCCAGGAGGGTGACTCCAGGTGCTGAGTGACTTTAATTTCTCCTATTCCCCCTCTCTCTCTGTCTTGTCTTCTGTGTTGGACAACGCACCTTCTCTCTCTCTTTGTTGTGCCTCCTACTGCAGGCCATGGGCAGGAGAAGTGCGCATTGATCCCCCACAGGCTTGGTCTCGAGAGCCTGCACCATCTAGCAGGAGGGAAGAGAATCATAGCGGGTCCTGGAGACGACAATGGGGGAGGTGGGGTGACTGGCCACGCAGCCCGTTGGCTCTGTCTCTTTTCATCGCGTCGGGCTGCTCTAGAGCATATGGGAGACGGAGGAAGGCCGAGCTCTGGTGCACCAGTAGAGCTGTGGGCAGGGCTGCCTCGCTCATCGGTTATTTCCTGCGCTTGCAGATGAGTCGCCCAGGAGCCCCAGGCAGAGGAGAAGCTGGAAGAAGTGGAGCTGAGCAGGCTGGACATCCCGGTAAGCAGAGATGAACAGTCCTGAGCTTTCTGCCTTTCCCAGCACTGGGTGTGAGTCAGCGGTGAGGGCACTCTCTTCCTCAGCTCTTCCCAGGGTAGTTTTCTTCAGAGGCCGTGAGCTGCGCGTGGTATTAAGGGCAGGGGAAGAGACAATCGTCTCCTGTGCAGAGTGACTCCTTTGGGTGCAGGTGCAGAGGGGGGATTTCTAATTGTATCTGTGATGGCATAATGGGAGGAGGGTTGAAGCCAGAGCCCTGGGGTGTGGGAGGAGCGAGAAGTGGAGCCTCGCCACCACTGCTTTTTCTTTCCCTCTTGTGTTGTGTTTAATACCAAGGGGAAAGAAGTCATGAGGACGGAGTCCAGCCCCGAGGTGAGATGGAAAGTGAGCGAGAGCAGTGAGAGCGTGAATCCTGTTGATGCCAGGCAAGACCTGTCCAGCTGGGAGCGAAGCAGCTGTCGCTGTCAGTGAGGTAAGTGTCTGGTTTGGGGAGGGCTCTGGTCACAGCCCCCCTGGCTCCAAGCAGGGACTTCCCGTTAGCTGGGTGTGGGTTTCCTGACTAGCTGTGGCTTCAAGGGAGATGATGTTGCCATTTGCGGGGGCTGATCATCTCTCTGGCCAGGAGTGGGGTGTGCTCCCTAGCAGAAGGTTGGATCCCTGAGGGTGACTCCCTGTTCTGAGTTTCTTTCCTTCCTCCTAGGTTTCTCTCTCTCTCTCTCTCTCTCTCTCTTCTCTACTGTGTTGGCCAATTCACACTCAAACTCTCTCTCTCCTTTCAGGAACACCTATCATGTTCAGTTGCCTGCATCCTCTTCCTCTGCTCCCCCTCCCAGTCTCCTTTGGGTTCGGCTGGGTCTGTCTGCCTGTGGCCATGGTCTCTGCCCTATTGGGAAGGACGCGTACTGCCTGCCAGGCTACGGGGGTTGCTCCTCCCACTCCCTATCTTCTTAGAGAGTCTGGGGAGACTTCATTGGTGTAACTGGGTCACAGCGTGAGTGGCCAGTCATGCCTTTTGGGCTGTGGGGTCTGAGACGGAGAGGGGTGGCTCGCTCTCTTTGGGCGACTTTGGGCACAGGAAAAGTGGGGCTGGGATTAGAGATGCCAAGAACCCCCCTAATCACTCTCTAGTTCCATTACTACCTCACCCAAAAGCCTCGCTCAGGGTCCACGCCCAGTGCTGGGTTTCTGATTAACCTTTGGTGGGCCCGGTGCCAACATATTTGTGGGCGCCCCAGGGGGGCAATGGAGCATGGCACGGGGGGGGGTCTGTCCTCAGAGCGAGGGGTCAGTAAGGGGCAATATGGCATGGCAGGGGCAGCCCCGCTCCACCCAGCACGAGGGCACTATTTACGAACCAGCAGTTGCCAGATGCACAATGGCCCACCCAGCCCTGTGCTGCCAGTGTACCCCTTCCCCTCGGGGGTGGGCCCATGCTGTGCCACACAGCCCCCCTGCCCAACACTTGAACATCCCCCCTCCAATTCCCTATGGCCAAAGCCCCCCCAGACCCGCTGTGCCCAGCGCGCCCCCCCCCAGACCCTGCCAAATATGCACAGTGCCCAGCACAACACCACAACTGTCCAGCACCCCCAACAGAACCCCCACTCCCTAGTGCCCCAACACACACGTTCCCTGCCCCCTCACAGCCCAGCATCCCCCGGCTCCAGGCCCTCTAGTGACCCACTCCCCCAAGCCCTGCCTCCTGGCCCCACTCACTGGCCCTGCTGGGAGGTGACTGTGTCAGCCGGGCTGAACCGCCAGAGCTGGACCTGGGGCGGGGAATCGCTCTGGCCCCTCGGAAGTGGTGCAATCAGCCAGTCCAGGGCCTGCCCCTGCCGGGCTCCATCAGGACCCATTGCCTGGAGGGGCCCAGCCAAGCCCCTCCCCCCGCACTGCCCTCCCCCAACCAGCTGAGACTGGCCAGGCTTCTGCATCAGTCCCAGGCAGCTCAGCTCTGGGGAGACAGGTGGGGCCCGACAGGCCTGCAGCTGGAGGTGCACTGGGGTCCTGCCAGGGGACAGAAAGAAGCTGGCAGGGGGGCCACGGGGTGGAGAGGAGCCCTTGGCCGTCCATGGAGCAGGCTGAGAGGAGTAAATGGTGGGTGGGGGTGGGGAGCCAGTGGAGTCTCAGGGTGCAGTGCAAGTGGAGCAGGCCAGGACCCCTTCTGAGCATGGGCCCGGCTCCATGGAGCCACTGGTGGTCTTGTTAACCTGGCACTGCCCATGTTTCGAAGGGGCCGCGGCCCAGCCCCTTCCACTTGCCATGTGCCCTCAGGTCCCCCTGCCCGCTGGCTCGTCTCCCCTCCCCCCGTCCCCTGCTCGCTCCTCTCAGCTGGCCAGGCGCGGGGCTCCTCTCCTCCCCCTTACCCCCTCCCCCCCCGCCACTGCTGGCTCCTCTCCACCCCCTTCCCCCCACCACTGCTGGGGCCTCTCCGCCGCGGGTGGTGGAAGCTCTACGGCGAAGGCTCTTTTATCGGGCACTAGCTCTCTTAGCTCAGGGCATGGGGCTCCCACTGGTGTCTCTAGACTTCGTCCTCTGCCCCGTCTCCCCAAACTCCCCAAGTCTTGTGGAAACGAGCCTGCTCCTCTCGCAGGTGGCTGACAAAGGAGGCTCCGGCCCGGTGAGGCTCTGGCGTTGTGTAGAGCACGATGCAGCAGGGAGGTAACACTAGGGCCGTAGTTCTTCCTTCCCAGAAACAGGACGTACGTGTGGAAAATGGGGCAGCTCCCCCAGCCCCCCCAGGGCAGCGCAAGGTCAGTGTTTGTCAACAGGGAGCAGCAGGAACTCCTACCCCTGCATGGGCTGGGATGGATACCTGGCTGTCCTGGGCCCCTAGAGGTGTGAAAGCAAAGGGAAGGTTTGTTTGTGGATTTTCCCTTTCAGGGAACCGAAGGAGCTTTTTCTCAGAGAGCTGCATGGGAGGAAGTGAAGGCTCAACCCTGAGCTGGAGGCTGGCAGCGATATTCTGTTCAGGGCTGGTGGGGGGAAGCTCCCCGCAGTGAGGCTTAGAGGCTCTCTGCTAAAACCTGGCCTGAAAGGATATTTGTTCAGTGCTGGTTGATTGGCTGTAGGAGCTGTGTTTGGGGAGTTCCCACAGAACTGCCCGGGGGAATTCCCTCAGGAATATGGGGTGCTGGGCAGTTGTAGGGGGGCTGTGAGAGGGGTGCTGGGCAGTGGGGGGTTCTGGGCTTAGGCATCTGCAGGCCAGATCTCTGGGTGAGGGGGCACTGGGCATGGGAGTTCCTGGGTATAAGGGGGTGGGCGTAGTGGGAAGGGGAGGTGGTATGGCAGAGCACGCTGGCAGCGGACGGCTGGATGGGCCAGTATGTGTCTGGCAGCTGTGGGTTTACAAACAGTGCCCTCGTATAGGGCTGCGCAGACCGGAGCTGTGCCCGTCGTCCCCAACCCCCACCCCCCGCCAACCCCTCACTCTGGGGATCAACCCACCCTCATGCCATGCCCCATTCCCCCATGGGGGCCCACAAAAGGTTAATCCGGCCCTGTCCACACCACCTTGTGCTGGGCACTGCACGGACACCCAGAGGGCCGGCAGGATGCATGAGGAGATGAAGGGCTGTATGTGGCATACAGTGGGGCTGGAAGAGGGTTGAGGTTTTGCTAGACAGCGAGACAGATGGAGAGCTGCAGGGGCGGGTGGTGACTTCACGGGCCAGAGGTGTGATGGGTTCAGCTCATGGGTGCTGGCCCTGTCATCTCCTGCCCCCATCTGCCCTGGACTCTGCCCCGTCTCTTGCAGGCAGCACTCAGCAGAGTCAGGCCCTGTAGCATTACACTGGTGCCTCCATCCCGTGCGTACACCTGTGCACAGGGTGCTGCTGGAGAGCTCAGGCCTGGACAAGCCAGCGGGCTCACGGCTGCTGAACCAGCTCCTCCAAAGACTGCCTGTGACGATGTGACGCAGCAGGGAGGGGGGAGTGTTGACCTGGGAATGTGCCCTGGGGACGGGAGACCTGAGAGCCTGTCACCTGAGCCAGGAGGGGGAGGGGGAGGTAACACCTCTGCCCAGGAATGTGGAGGGAGGCTGCAGCAGGGAACCTGCTCAGTGGGTTTAGTTTCAGTTTGGGGCTGGGTGGAGGAACACAGGGAACCCCAGGGCTGGGGTCTAAGCTCCCTGCTCCCCCAGAAGGACTTCACTGAGGGGTCCTGGGTGTACCCACAAGCTCTGTTTTGGACTGTGTTCCTGTTGTCCAATAAACCTTCGGTTTTACTGGCTGGCTGAGAGTCTCAGTGAATCCCAGGAAGAGGGGTGCAGGGCCTGGACTCCCCCACACTCCGTGACAACTGGTGGCAGCGGTGGGATCTACTGCACCCCGTGAACGGCGCTTCCTGCAGTAAGTGACTGGGGAACAGTAAAACGAAGGGGGATTGACGGGGACCAGGCGTGCTGAAGATTCAGAGAGAGAGACGGTTTCAGGGGGCGGTTAACCCCTGGGAGTGTGTCACCAGAGAGAAGGACTTTTGCAGTAACAGGGTCCCCCGGGGGATTGCAGCGAGCGGTCCCAGGGGCGGAGGAGTCTGCAACTCGACCCTGGCAAAGAGGTGGTGACCTCAAGAAGGACTGGCACACTAGGGGCTTTTCCTGGAAACCGTGGACAGCTGCCCGGCCTGCGAGTGGCCAGCCGGGAGATGTACGCTAAACGCCTTAAGAGCGACCTGGTGGAGCTGTGCAGGCAGAGGGGGCTGCGCGTCGGGAGGTCCACCAAGGAACAGCTGATTGCCCAGCTGGAGGAGAGGGATCGCTTGGATGACCCGATCCCTGTCCCTGAGGGAAGCCGCCCGGCGGACGCAGCGTGGGCCCTGGGGCCTGACCAGGCTGGGAGGGGTCAGACTGCTGCCCAGGACACCCCGAGACCCTTCCTACCTATGCCTGGGGGAGGGGTTGTGGGAAGCCCAGCGAATACCGAGGGCCCCCTGACCCCAGCAGCCAGCAGGGGATCCTCCCAGCGGAGCTCCCCATCCCTGGAGCGGATGCGGCTGGAATGGGAGAGGGAGAGGAAAATGAGGGAGCTGGAGGATCATGAAAAACAACGTCAACATGAGGAGAAACAACGTCAACATGAGCAGGAGGAGAAGGAGAAACAACGTCAACATGAGCAGGAGGAGAAGGAGAGGGAGCGTCAGGAGAAGGAGAGGGAACGTCAGGAGAAGGAGAGGGAACGTCAGGAGAAGGAGAGGGAACGTCAACATGAGCAGCAGGAGAAGGAGAAACAAAGACAGCATGAACTGGAGCTGGCCAGGCTGAGGAGCAGTGGGGCCCCGGCTGCGGTGAGTGAGGGGGGACCCAAGACTGCAAGGAGCTTTGATAAGTGCTTCCTGGCCCAGCGGAAGGAGGGGGAGGACATAGATAGCTTCCTGACGGCCTTTGAGAATGCCTGCGAGCTGCACAGGGTTGACCCTGCAGACAGGCTCCAGTTCCTCACCCCCTTACTGGACCCCAAAGCCGTGGAGGTCTACAGCCGGATGACAGGGGCAGAGGCAGGGGACTATGAACTGTTCAAACAGGCTCTGCTCCGTGAGTTTGGGCTGACCCCCGAGATGTACCGGAGAAGGTTCCGGAGTCAGCGTAAAACGCCTGAGGTCACCTACCTACAACTGGTCAACAGGATGCAGGGATATGCCCGCAAGTGGACAGCGGGGGCCCAAACTAAAGAGGACCTGCTTGACCTGTTTGTACTGGAGCACCTGTATGAACAGTGCCCTTCCGACCTGAGGCTGTGGCTGGTGGACAAAAAGCTCGCGAACCCCCAGCATGCAGGGCAGCTGGCCGACGAGTTTGTGAACAGTCGGTCAGGGGGTAGCCGGGAGGAGTCCCAAAAGAACAGGCCCCCCCCGATGCAGAGAGAGAGTCACCATGGGGCCTCCCAGCGGGGAAATAGGGAGAACCCCCTCCAAAGGGGAACGCCTGGTGTCGGGCCCCTCCGACCCGTTCGAGGGGACCAACGTGACCTGAGCTGCTATCACTGTGGCCAGAGAGGCCACGTACGGGCCCAGTGCCCCGGGCTCAGGGACAAACTGAGCAGACCCAACCTACCCAGGGTTAACTGGGTAGGGACTCAGCTGGACGAGGGGCAGGCGACCCAGGAAAGGGGGGCTACCAGTTTGCCACCTGCTCAGGAGGGAAGAGTACCCCCAGCCAGCCCCGCCAGAGGGCTGGAGGCTCTGGACTCAGGGTGCTCGGTTTACAGGGTGGGTGCGGGGCTGTCCCTCCGGAGAGAGTGCCTTGTTCCCCTGGAGGTGGATGGGAGGAAGGTCAATGGATACTGGGATACGGGCGCGGAGGTGACGCTGGCCCGGCCCGAGGTGGTGGCCCCAGATCGGGTGGTGCCCAACACCTACCTGACCCTGACGGGGGTGGGCGGAACCCCATTTAAGGTGCCCGTGGCAAGGGTACACCTGAAATGGGGGACCAAGGAGGGCCCCAAGGATGTGGGGGTACACCACCATTTGCCCACTGAAGTTTTGATGGGGGGAGACCTAGAGGACTGGCCAAGCGACCCCCAGACCGCCCTGGTTGTGACCCGTAGCCAGAGCCGGCGAGGGGCACTGCGACCTGACCCTGGGGAGGGTACCACACTGGAGGCGCGAGACCCTACTCGGGTGGGGAGGGAGCGCCGAGGGGCACGGCTCAGAGAGGCTGCGGCCTCAGACCTGGCCACGGAGGGGGAACCGGGCCCCATCCCTTCCCCAGCCGCTGAGTTCCAGGCCGAGTTGAGGAAAGATCCCTCCTTGCAGAAGCTCAGGGACCTGGCCGACCTCAGTGAGGGACGGACCATGAGGAGAGGCTGCCAGGAGAGGTTCCTGTGGGAGAAGGGGTTCCTGTACCGAGAATGGGCTCCCCCAGGGGAAGGGGAGTCCTGTGGGATCAGGAGGCAGCTGGTGGTCCCCCAGAAGTACCGCCGCAAGCTCCTGTCCCTGGCCCATGACATCCCCCTCGCAGGGCACCAGGGAATCCGGCGCACCCGGCAGAGGTTGCTACAGAACTTTTACTGGCCCGGGGTCTTTACCACCGTCCGGCAGTATTGCCGATCCTGTGACCCCTGTCAGAGGGTGGGGAAGGCCCGGGACAAGGGGAAAGCGGCGTTGAGACCTTTGCCCATCATAGAGGAGCCTTTCCAGAAGGTGGCCATGGACATCGTGGGGCCTCTCAGCAAGACGACCCGGTCGGGGAAGAAATACATTCTGGTGGTGGTAGATTTCGCCACCCGCTACCCCGAGGCAGTGCCCTTAGCTTCCATTGAAGCAGACACCGTGGCAGATGCGCTCCTGACCATTTTCAGCCGAGTGGGGTTCCCCAGGGAAGTCTTGACAGACCAAGGCTCCAACTTCATGTCGGCCCTGCTCCGGTGCTTGTGGGAGAAATGTGGGGTCCGGCATGACTGGGCCTCAGCGTATCACCCCCAGTCCAATGGGCTGGTGGAGAGGTTTAACGGGACGCTAAAGATGATGCTGAAAACCTTTATGAACCAGCACCCGCAGGATTGGGACAAGTACTTACCTCACCTGCTGTTCGCGTACAGGGAGGTGCCCCAGGAGTCTACCGGATTTTCGCCTTTCGAACTGTTATATGGAAGGAGGGTGAGGGGCCCCCTGGACCTGATGAGAGACGAGTGGGAGGGGAAGGCCACTCCCGATGGAGAGTCAGTGGTGGAGTATGTCCTGACCTTCCGAGAGAGACTGGCTGAACTCATGGGCCTGGCCAGGGAGAATCTGGCCAGAGCCCAGAGGAAGCAGAAGGTCTGGTATGACCGCACGGCGCGGGCCCGTGCCTACGCCACCGGGGATCAGGTGATGGTTCTCATCCCCGTGAGAAAGAACAAACTACAGGCCGCCTGGGAGGGCCCGTTCAAGGTCGTCAAGCAGCTCAATGAGGTAAACTATGTGGTGGAGCTGTCGAACCGGGCCCACCACCGCCGGGTGTACCATGTGAATATGATGAAGCCATATTATGCCAGGGGGAATGTGGTGTTAGCTGTGTGTGGTCAGTGGGAGGAGCAGGGAGATGACCCTTTAGTAGATCTATTCCCTGGGACCAGAGCTGGTTCCCCCCTGGAAACAATCCCCCTCTCGGATCAGCTCACCCCTGCCCAGCAAGCTGAGGTCAGGGGGGTGCTGCATCCGTACCGACAGCTGTTTTCCAACCAGCCTGGACGCACTAATCTGACTGTCCACCGGGTGCAGACAGGGTCGCACCCGCCGATAAGATGCTCCCCCTTCCGAGTCACAGGGAAAACTGCTCAGGACCTGGAAAGAGAGGTCCGGGACATGCTGGCTTTGGGGGTGATCCAGCCATCGGCCAGCCCTTGGGCCTCGCCGGTGGTGCTGGTCCCCAAAAAGGATGGGTCAGTCCGGTTCTGTGTGGACTATCGGAAGCTCAATGCCATCACTGTATCGGATGCCTACCCCATGCCCAGGCCGGACGAGCTCCTAGACAAGCTGGGAGGAGCTCGGTACCTTACCACCATGGACCTTACAAAGGGCTACTGGCAAGTGCCGCTGGATGCAGATGCCCGGCTGAAATCGGCCTTTATCACCCCTCTGGGGCTCTATGAGTTTCTGACCCTGCCTTTCGGCCTCAAGGGAGCGCCGGCCACCTTCCAGCGCCTGGTGGACCAGCTCCTGAGGGGGATGGAGAGTTTTGCCGTGGCGTATATTGACGACATCTGTGTCTTTAGCCAGACCTGGGAGGACCACGTGTCCCAGGTTAGACAAGTGCTGGACCGACTCCAGGGGGCTGGGCTGACTGTCAAAGCGGAGAAGTGCAAGGTGGGGATGGCTGAAGTATCTTACCTGGGCCATCGGGTGGGGAGCGGCCGCCTAAAGCCGGAACCGGCCAAGGTGGAGGTGATCAGAGACTGGCCCGCTCCCCACACCAAAAAGCAGGTCCAAGCCTTTATTGGGATGGCAGGATACTACCGAAGATTTGTGCCCCACTTTAGCGCCATAGCCACCCCCATCACTGAGCTATGCAAGAAGGGGAAGCCAGACAAGGTGGTCTGGACCGAGCAGTGCCAGGAGGCTTTCCGGGCGCTGAAGGAGGCTCTGGTCAGTGGCCCAGTTCTAGCAAACCCAGACTTTGACAAGCCCTTTGTGGTGTTCACCGACGCCTCCGACACGGGACTGGGGGCGGTGCTAATGCAGGAGGATGAAAAGGGGGAGAGACACCCCATCGTGTACCTGAGCAAGAAGTTGCTACCCCGGGAGCAACACTACGCGGCCATCGAGAAGGAGTGCCTGGCCATGGTGTGGGCCCTCAAGAAACTAGAGCCCTATCTCTTCGGGCGACACTTCACCGTCTACACCGACCACTCTCCCCTGACCTGGCTGCACCAGATGAAAGGAGCCAACGCCAAGCTCCTGAGGTGGAGCCTGCTCCTGCAGGATTACGCCATGGACGTGGTCCACGTGAAGGGAAGTGCCAACCTGATAGCGGATGCGCTGTCCCGGAGAGGGGGCCCCGAACTTCCCCAGGTCACTGGTCACAGTGACCCCGCTCAGTTCAGTCTCGAAGGGGGGAGAGATGTGACGATGTGACGCAGCAGGGAGGGGGGAGTGTTGACCTGGGAATGTGCCCTGGGGACGGGAGACCTGAGAGCCTGTCACCTGAGCCAGGAGGGGGAGGGGGAGGTAACACCTCTGCCCAGGAATGTGGAGGGAGGCTGCAGCAGGGAACCTGCTCGGTGGGTTTAGTTTCAGTTTGGGGCTGGGTGGAGGAACACAGGGAACCCCAGGGCTGGGGTCTAAGCTCCCTGCTCCCCCAGAAGGACTTCACTGAGGGGTCCTGGGTGTACCCACAAGCTCTGTTTTGGACTGTGTTCCTGTTGTCCAATAAACCTTCGGTTTTACTGGCTGGCTGAGAGTCTCAGTGAATCCCAGGAAGAGGGGTGCAGGGCCTGGACTCCCCCACACTCCGTGACACTGCCCCAGATCTCCCCCTGCTTGGGCAGCAAGACCCTGGCAGGAGGGGCTCCTTGTCCCTCCTCACACCCAAAGCAGCCTGCTCGGCAGAGAGACTGAGGTCACCTGCCTCCACCCGGCCTCTTACTGGAGCTGCTCCAGCCCCGAATTGCTGGTCTCCCAGCCTGGCTGGAGTTGGTGTGATGTCCTCACAGAGTCAGTTCTTTTCCCTGATAGATTATGATTTTCCCCTCTGCAGTTAGTTGGTCTTTCTCTGCCTCCCCAGAACCCTTCTCCAGAGTCTGTCATTGCTTCCCCTAAGAGCTGCTTCCCCTTTTGGGTCTCTGTTCTGGGGTCTCTGCTGTCATCGGGGACACTGCTCTGGCTATGGGCAGGTGCTCAGCAAGGTGAGGGTTGTAACTCAGAGCTTTCGCCATCAGAAATTTAATTAAAATTAACCTTTGCCTCATTTCTTAAGGTGCAGAGTAACACACAGGCACACGCCTGCTCACCGGGGGTATGTGTGGGTTGGTGTCAGGGTGCTGGGCCCCCTGGTGCCCAGGTGAGGCAGTGCATGGTGAATATCGCTCCTGTTGGGGCACTGACCCCTGCTGGCCAGGTGGGATAGTGCCCTATGTGTATCTCCCCCCCCCAGCACTGTGATAGTGACCCCTGCCGACCAGGCACGGGAGTGCCCTGTAGGTGCCTTCTTGTTGGAGCAGTGACTCCTGGTGGCCAGGTGCGGCAATGCCTGGCATGTATCCCCCCTCTCATTGCTGCAGCGACCTCTGGTGGTCACTGAAGGCAACTGCCTATGTGACCCCACCACTACCATTGCGACGGTGAGCACTGGTGGGTAGGTGAGGCAGGGTACTGTATGTATATCAGCCATTAGGGCAGTGTCCTCTGCGTGTCCCACTCTCATCAGCCAGATGGGGCAGTCCTCTGTGTGTATTTACTCCCCCGAACTCCTGCATTTGTCCAGTGACCACTGGGAGCCAGAAGAGTCACTGCCCTAGGTGTGTTCTTCACCTCCCCCAAAGTGGCAGGGTGCCTGGGTGGCCGTGTTAGGCGGTACCCTGGGTATCTTCCCCCTTGTCGCAGTGAGCATCACTCCCCCACTTGGGATGTGCACTGGTGGCCAAGTGGGGCAGTTTCCTGTGTGTAGCCACCTACCCCCTCTGTGGCCAGGTATGGCAGGCACTAGTCCTTGGCATCCACATGGGGCAATACCCTCTGTATATCCCCCAATTGGGGCAGTGACCCCTGCTGGTCAGGTGGGGCAGCGCCCTGTGTGTGTCTGCCCCCTATTTGGGTAGTGACTGCTGGTGGCTGAGTGAGGCAGTGGCCTTTGATTTCCTCTTCTCTCCCTGCCCCCCCAAGGTAGTGCCCCCTGTTGGCCAGTTGGGGCACTACCTGATGTATGTATGTACTAATTGGAGCAGTGACCTCCCCGTGGTGGCCTCGTGTGGCAGTGCCCTATTGGTATCTCCCTCCCGCAACAGACACCCCATTGTGGTAGTGGCCACTTCAGGCAGTGGCCTGTTTATCATTCCTCCCCCCGCCCCCACCATCGCAGCAGTGACTCCTGGTGGCCAGGTGTGGCGGTGCCCTGCATGTGTCCCCCCAGCCATTGCTGCAGTGACCCCTGGGGCCCAGTTTGAGTAGTAGCCTGTGTGTACCTCCTATCCTGGGGCAGTAACCTGTGCTGGCCAGCTAAGACAGTGCACAGTCTGACGTCATAGAATATCAGGGTTGGAAGGGACCTCAGGAGGTCATCTAGTCCAACCCCCTGCTCCAAGCAGGACCAATCCCCAATTTTTGCCCCAGATCCCTAAATGGCCCCCTCAAGGATTGAACTCACAACACTGGGTTTAGCAGGCCAATGCTCAAACCATTGAGCTATGCCTCCCACCGAAAAGACACTCAGAAGGACGCTAAAGAGAAACTTTTATGATCTTGGGGAATAGTTCAACACCTGACCAGGGACTTGAACCCAGGACCCTCAGATTAAAAGTCTGATGCTCTACCAACTGAGCTAGCCAGGCTCACACATCTGATGACTACGTACGGCAGTGGCCTGGTATTACCTCACCTGCCTTGTGTCCCTGGTGTTCTGCAAGTGTCCAACTTCCCCTTCGCTATTGCTCTCCAAACCTCCTTCAGGCAACCCCTTCCCCAGGTCCCTTCACCTGCCAAACCTCCCCTGGACCCCCATCCGGGGTGAGGGGGGGCACCGCACCCCAAAACCCAATGGAGCCTGCGGGGTGGCCTGCTCCAAGGAGGGGAGGGGAAATCCTGGGGCCACAAACTGAGCAATGGGGTTGAGGCTGCCCCTGCAATGAGAAGCGGGGAGAGAAGAATGAAGCAATGCACGGTGGGATATGTAGCATCTGCCCCGGGCTCTATCTCCCCTGAGCCGCGGTGGGTCCCATGGCAGTGTCTCCAGCCTGCATTTCCTGATAGCCAGTGCCAGGCCCGGCCCGGACTTCCCATTTCCAGTGCGAGTCTGGAAGCAGAAGTTGCCATGAGGCAGGGCCGGGAAAGGTGGTGCTGTTGTCAGGAGAAAGCAGGAAGAGTAGGTGGGTCTGTGCTACCAAGGGGAGATGCAGCCCTTGCTGTGAAAGGGCCCCACCATTAGGGGAGATGTCGTCTCCCTGCCATGCCGTGCCCTGCGCCAGCCCCTGCGTGTCATGGGAGGTGCAGGCTCCAGCCTGCGGAGCTGCAGCAGGGAACCCCACATCCCAGAACCTGTCCGGCACCCCCATTCTCAATGCCCCTCGTCCCTGCCACCACCCCACCCCATCAGTGATAGAACAGGAGGCAGCTTAACTTCCGCTCACGGTTCCTGGTGGGTTTCAGAGGAGCAGCGTGTTAGTCTGTATCCGCAAAAAGAACAGGAGGACTTGTGGCACCTTAGAGACTAACCCATTTATTTGAGCATAAGCTTTCGTGAGCTACAGCTCACTGCATCGGATGCATGCAGTCCCGGTGGGACTCTAACAGAGCGCTTATCGGAGCATCTTAACTTCTGCTCGCTGTTCCCGGTGGGACTCTAATAGAGCGCCTACCGTGGCAACTTGCCTTCCGCTGGCTTTCTGGAAGCGCCCAGTCTAAACTCTCAACTGTATCAGGCTGGGCAGCAACTAGATGATGCAGGTTTTGTCACCTCTAGTCTACAGGTCTGTTCCTTAAACGTGGGTCAATCTCCTGTGGGGTTGGGGCACAGGAATGCCCCTGCACTGCCCCCGTGCTTCTAATCCCAGCACTCTTCACCCTGCGCCCTCCCCCCACCCCTAATTCTGCACCCCTAACCCTGCCCCCCCTCCTGTGCTTCTAATCCCTGCACTGTTCACCCTGCACCCTCCCCCAACCCCAACCTCTGCACCCCTAACCCTGCACCCCCCTCCTGCTCCCCTAACCCTGCGCCCCCCTCCGGCACCGCTAACCCCTGACTCCTCCTGCACCCCTAACCTCTGGACCCCTAACCCTGTGCTCCCCTCCTGTGCCCCTAACCCCTGCCTCCTCCACCCCAACCCCTGCCTCCTCCAGCACCCCTAATCTCTGCACCCCTAATCCTCTGCCCCCCTCAGGCACCGCTAACCCCTGCCTTCTCCTGCACCCCTAACCTCTGCACCCCGAACCCTGCACTCCCCTCCAGTGCCCCAACCCCTGCCTCCTCCTGCACCCCTAAACCTGCACCCCCCTCTGGTGCCCCTAACCCCTGTACCCCTAACCTCTGTGCTCATATCCCTGCGTCCCCCTCTGGTGCCCCTAACCCCTGCCTCCTCCTGCACCCCTAACCCCTGCATGCAGTGTGCTCCCTTTGCCTCTAACCCCTGCACCCCATCCTGTGCCCACTTGGGGAAGCTGACCTGGATGCACAGAGTAGCTGGCATTGCTGCTTTCTCCCCCAGCCACCTCTGAACACTGCTCCTCCACACACCACTAGGGGCTGTGAGGGGGGAGCAAGGAGTGACATCAGGGCTCCCTGCATCCAAGTCACCTTCCTCACCTGGGCTGCTGCTCTCTGCCCTCCACTTAGGCAGCCCAGGTGGGGAAGGTGACCTGGATGCAGGGAGCCCTGATGTCGTTCCTTGCTTCCCCCTCACAGCCCCCAAGGGGGGCATGGAAGACTGGTTTGGGGGAGCAGTATCTGCTCATAACCGCTCTCTCCCCCTTCTCTTCCCCTCCCTTCCCCCGTGTTCCTGTGCTGGGAGGGAGTAGGGAGAAATCTGGGCACCACCCCAAGCAGAACCCCCCTGCCAGCCGGGAGCAGTTTCTGACTTTACACAGACTCTCTGCTACCATACAGCACCACCCTTGACCATGGAGCCCCTGGGCGATTGCCTCGTGGCGTCCACCCCTAAGGCTGGCCCTGGCTATGGGCTTCAGAGGGAGTGACCAGATCAGGCACCTATGGAGAGATCCAGCCCCTGTTGTCCTCTCCCAGCTTCTGGCAATCAGAGGCCAGGGACATGCTTCCACACTGATGACGACTACTGCTCGATAACGAGCCAAAGCCTATTCATTTTCATCCTCTGAGTCAGATGCCACCAACAGAAGATTGATTTTCATGTCTAGTGGTTCGGGTTCTGTCGCGTCTGCATCGGAGTGTTGCTCTTTTAGAACTTAGAATCATAGAATATCAGGGTTGGAAGGGATCTCAGGAGGTCATCTAGTCCAACCCCCTGCTCCAAGCAGGACCAATCCCCAATTTTTGCCCCATATCCCTAAATGGCCCCCTCAAGGATTGAACTCACAACCTTGAGTTTAGCAGGCTAATGCTCAAACCACTGAGCTATCCCTCCCCAAATTTTACAACTTTGGACACTGAGTGATAGAGGACCAAGTTCTGCCTTGATTTACACCACATACAATTGGCACTATTGGGATTGTATGGATTGTAAATCAATGTAGAATTTGGCCCAAAGAAGCTAAATTGTGTATCCAGGTCCACACAGTAGATTAGAGTCCTTTACTAGACTATCTTGATGTACAGTTCCAAGCTAAGTCTGACTTTTTACACCGGGGCTCGCAAAAATGCCTTAGTAGCGACAAGTGTGGGCACTTAAGCCATCCATTTTTGCAAGCCATAAACTTTTTTCTTTTTTTAAAATAAAACTTCTGACAACATGTTTCACACTTCATCCCTCTCAGGGTTTAGAAGGCACCTCAGATTCTTAAACCTTGGCTGGAGTGCTGTAGCTATCTCTAGAAATCTCACGTTGTACCTTCTTTGCGTTTTGTCACATTTGTAGTAAAAGTGTTCTGAAACTGAACAACATGTGCTGGGTCATCACCCAAGACTGCCATAAAATGAAATATGTGGCAGAATGCGGATAAAACCATGGAGCAGGAGACATACAGTTCTACATCAAGGTCTTCAGTCACCAATTAAATTAATTATTTTTTTAACTAGCGTCATCAGCATGTCCTCTGGAATGGTGGTCGAAGTACAAAGGCATATGGATGTTAGCATAGCTGGCACATTAATACCTTGCAACACTGGCTACAAAAGTGCCAGGAGAAAGCCTGTTCTCACTTTCAGGTGACGCGTATAAGAAGCAGGCAGCAGTATCTCCAGTAAATGTAAACAAACTTGTTTGTCTTAATGATTGACTGAACAAGAAGTAGGACTGACTGGACTTGTAGGCTGGAAAGTTTTACATTGTTTTCGTTTTGAGTGCAGTTATGCAACCAAAAAAAATCTACATATGTAAGTTGCACGTTAATGATAAAGAGATCGCACTACAGTACTTTATATTTTTACAGTGTAAATATTTGTAATAAAAATAACGTATCGTGAGCACGGTAGACTTTGTATTCTCTGTTGTAATTGAAATCAATATATTTGAAAATGTAGAAAATCAAAAATATAATAAATTTAAATTGGTATCTACTATTTAACAGTGCGATTAAAACTGAGATTAATCGTGATTTTTTTAAAGTTAATTGTGTAAGTTAACTGCGATGAATTGACAGCCCTAGTTTTGAATGTTTCTGTCTCAAGCAGGACAGTCTAGACCATCCGTGTGCAGGGAATTGTGCTATGAAATTATTTCCTCTTGTGACATGTTCTCAGTTACCCTTCTTGCCCTACCAGGCTGCAGTGTAACATCCACATTTTGCTCCAGCTCGTTCCCTCCTCCCAGGGACCAGGGAAAAGAAATGGCTGAATTGGAGCCAGTTGAGGTCGGGCGTGTCAGGGCATTGCTGGGGGGTTCCCTCTGGGGGGAGAAAGGGCAGTAAATACGTAGGAGGTGGGAGTTCAGGAAGGTTGGTCTGGATGTGGGAGGGGGCAGCAAATCCCCAGGGTGGGGAAGGGGTTGGGGACAGGGTGTGACAAACCTGCAGGGATTTGTTTACTGTGAGGCCTCCGAGTTTCTCAAATGTGGCCACCTGGGGCTTTTATTGAGGCCACAGCCTCCTGGGCTGTAACTGAGTCAGGAGCAGCAAAGCCATGGCTCTTCCCCGGGGGCTGCCTGTGGGGGTTGGTCCCTACCCTCTTCCGGAGTCATCAACCCTGTAGGAGCAGGCAACCAGTGGGAGTTCCCCCCTTCCCAGGTGCGGTGGGGCTCGGGCTTCAGGCTCCCGCCCTGAGATGGTGAGGGCGGGGGGGCTCAGTCATGATACATGGAACGTGGGCTGGGTGGGAAGAAGTCTATGTAACTCAGGCAGTTATTGATACGTGTGTGACCTCAAATATTACCAATCTACCCCCCCTCACAAAACCCAACCAACCATCTCCCCAACAGACCCTCAGTCTGGAAAGCATTTGTCCCTCATACTGTTGAAAAGACTCACAGCAGAAAGAAAATCAGCTTTTAAAACAATTTTCTAGCAAAACAAAGAAACTCACATCTATAGACTCAGAAAACACTCCCAAGAAACTTTAACAATATGTTGTCGTCAAGAAATTAGAGTACTAAAGAGTCCAGATTTTTCAACTACTTTAAAACAAACCTTACCAAATCAGTATCTTCACAGTAAAACTCCTTCTGCTTTTCTAACCAGAAGATTCTCCCTAGAAGGAACTGCACCATTCCTGGAGATACTGCAATACCAGGACGATGCGTGAGATGGACAGAGCAAGCTCCTATTCCATCCCCCCGTTTCAAAAATCAACACAATACACCATTCTCAAATAGAGAACATATCAAAGATTAAACTGATAAGGACACTACACTTTGATCTTAGCGTCAAGAAGCAATACTGAGACTCTCGGACGCTATGCAGCCCTTCTGTGCCCACTGCTTTCTACCTCACCATGACAAGCTCCCAGACACAACCCAAACACCATTCACAAGACTTTGATAACTAGGTAACTCTAAGTGAGGATCACTTCCCCAAAATGACTCCAGTGGAAGAATTCAAAGCAAGAACCCTTAACACACAATTCTGTTCAAAGACAGAGAAGTCTTTCAGCCTCCTTCCTCTCGCTGGTTTCCCTGTATACTCCTAATTTGCATAAACCCACCCACTGAGCTGTGACTGGCAATCTCTCTCTGTTAACTATTACAGCAAAACAGGGCAAAGAAAGCCTATGCAAGCGCTATCCCACAGCCCCAGTGCTCTTTTCTGCTCCTTCCCACAGAACTATCTCAAACGTACAGTCTTCTGGCCTACAGAAGATACAGTTTCACTCCATACCAGTCCAGTTCCTTGCTGTTTCTTGTCTAACCACTGCACACCTATGGGATACCCTATCCTGAGGTGATTCCCAACTTTTGTGCTCAATACAGGAAAAAAGAGTTGAGAGGTAAGGGAAGTCTTCCTCAACTTGCACCCCACTCCCCAAGGGCCTTCCGGGGTCTTCTGTGGACTTCAGGTTCCATTTAATTTCCAAGGTTTCTGGTCTTATTCATTGGCCATCTCCTAATGCAGGGATCCTACCTGTCAGACCAAAGATCGATTTCCCAAAATAGCTAAGAAACAGAATTAAAGCTGAGCACTAGGCGTTACATTTACATGAGCATCCAGAATGTGACTGTGCCCTAGAAAGTTCAATGCTTCGGAAAGAAATCAGAAAATAAGGAGCCTGTCAGGTCCCCCTGCTAACACTCGAATCTCCTGTCTAGTCAATCTGCTGGGAAACAAGGAAAAGGAAATGAATAAAGAAGTCAGGAAATAACAAGAAAAGTAAATAAGGAAGTGTTATTTACTTCTTCTCATAACACAAGGACTAGGGGTCACCAAATGAAATTAACAGGCAGCAGGTTTAAAACAAACAAAAGGAAGTATTTCTTCACACAATGTACATTCAACTGGTGGAACTCCTTGCCAGAGGATGTTGTGAAGGCCAAGACTATGACAGGGTTCAAAAAAGAACGAGATAAGTTCATGGAGGATAGGTCCATCAATGGCTATTAGCCAGGATGGGCAGGGGTGGTGTCCGTAGCCTCTGTTTGCCAGGAGCTGGGAATGAACAACAGGGGATGGATCACTTGATGATTACCTCTTCTGTTCATTCCCTCTGGGGCACCTGGCATTGGCCACTGTCGGAAAACAGGATACTGGGCTAGAGGGACCTTTGGTCTGATCCAGTATGGCCATTCTTATGTTCATAAGCCTGTTAGGATGCAAATCTGCCCATGTCCTATGAAGGGAGACAGTACAAGGCAGAGAAGGAGAGCCTGTGTTCTCCAGCAGAATAGAGAAGAGACAGTGGGGAGAAGGTGGAAATTAACTCAGAGCCAGTGGACACATTCCTGGATCCAGACCTGTGCTGGGGAAGACACATTACTATCTGTCTTGGGGATCAACAGCTCCCCCCATACATTGGCAAGTTATCGCTGCCTGGAGCCACAGTCCATCAGCAACCTTTTTCTAGTAACCCAGCCTGTAGCAGCCTCTAGTGACCTGGGGTGGATCTGCAGAGCCCTGCCTCAGTTTCCCTTTCTGCTCAAGGCCCTTTAACAAGTCCTCACAAATCAGATAAATAAGCAAAGCTTTCCCCTTCTGGTGTCCATTTTAATAAATCCTGCAGCTTCTCCACCTTAGTCCCAAGCTGAGCACAGACTCTCAACCCTGAGCATCTGCCTTTCCTGCAGAATTCACACACACTTCTTTGCTTGAGTCAAGAGTCCCCAGCCCTCCTTCCCAGAGGCTGGCTTCAGTTCAGTCTCTCTCCTGGTATCTGGAGCCCCCAGGTCTCCTTCTCAGGGAGGGCTTCTCTTCTTTTCCTTCCTGCAAGAGCCAGTCTTGCTCCCTGCAGCACACCCCTGCAGCTACTTCCACACTCCAGCTACCGCTTCTCAGGAACCTGCCCTGCCTAAAACCCACTTAACTGAAGTTAGGATCCCACCTGAGCTCCCTTCCCGAGGGACAACCCCAGGAGCCCATCCCATCCTCCCTTATTTCCCCAGGTCTCTCCTGAGCTAGTCACATGGCCTCCTTGACTCTTACTCACCTGGGAAGGAAAGCCAGACTTGTCTCCTATGAAACTTAATTTTTCCAGCGGTGGGTCTGAGCCTACATGTGGGGAACAGCACTTCCATGTCGAACAATCTGCAAGGATGGGCCCAATCGTATTGAAGCAATGATATTGTGGAAGGTCAATGAACAGACAGTGAATGTAGCACTACAATGATCAGCTTCAGTCATCCCCCTAGATCAAAAGGTTGAAGCTCCTCTAAAGAGAAACACACTTGATACAAAAAGAAAAGGAGGCCGGGGGGGGGGGGGGGGGAGGAAAAAACAAGGGGAAATAGGTTACCTTGCATAATGACTTAACCACTCCCATTATGCAAGGTAACCTATTTCCCCTTGTTTTTTCCTCCCCCCCCACCCCCGTTCCTCAGATGTTCTTGTTAAACCCTGGATTTGTGCTGGAAATGGCCCACCTTGATTATCATACACATTGTAAGGAGAGTGATCCCTTTAGATAAGCTATTACCAGCAGGAGAGTGGGGTGGGGGGAGAGAAACCTTTTGAAGTGATAAACACCCATTTTTTTATGGTCTGTGTGTATAAACACATCCTCACTGCATTTTCCACTTTTATGCATCCGATGAAGTGAGCTATAGCTCACGAAAGCTTATGCTCAAATAAATGGGTTAGTCTCTAAGGTGCCACAAGTCCTCCTTTTCTTTTTGCGAATACAGACTAACACGGCTGCTACTCTGACACTTGATACAGTTACACAATTGTTAGACGAGCTTTTTAATCCAAAGATCTATTTGAAGCCCCACATTGGAAGCTAGGGAAAAATGGGATAATTACTGTTTGAAATGGATAAAGATCAGAGAGATTTGGTTATTGCTTGAAAACAAGTTCAATATAAAATGTATTTTATAAACAATTGGTTAATAATTTGGAGTTTTCCTGAAAGTTTTATTACTGGAGGCAGGCAGGGCCAGTGCAAGGATGTTTTGCGCCCTTGTGCCCGTCCCCCCCGCCCCCAAGCCCTGCGGCAGCTCCCCTCCGCCCTGAGGTGCCCCCCCGCAGCAGCTCCCTGCCCCAGCTCCCCTCTGCTCCGCCTCCTCCCCGAGCATGCCCCCGCTGCTGCTTCTCCTGCCTCCCAGGCCTGAGGCACCAATCAGCTGTTTAGCGGGCAAGCCTGGGAGGGAGAGAAGCCGGGCAGGGCGGTGCTCAGGGGAGGGGGTGGAGCAGAGCAGAGATGAGCTGGGGTGGGGAGCGGTTCCCCTGTGCACTGCCCCCTCCCCCCAGGTACTTGCTGCAGGTGGCCCTCCCGGCGCCCCCCGGCCCCAGCTCACCTCCGCTCCACCGCCTCCCCGGAGCGCACTTTTGGCCGCCTCCAACCACTTGGCGCCCTAGGCGGCTGCCTACTTTGCCTAGTGGTTGCACCGGCCCTGGAGGAAGGAAGCGTGAACCACCAAACCCAGCGCCTTCATGTTCATGGCAAGGGTCAGTGTCCATATTATTCTAAAGGAGGAGGATTTTGGTCACATATTTGTAGATTTACAATGACACAAGCTATTTCCGGCCCTCACAGAGCAGCTGCGAGCTTGGGCGAAGAAAAGCAAACCGGGCGAGGCGGCGAAGCGGCTTCCTGCTCGTCAAGCCCCCCCGCCCGCCCGCCCGTGAGGGGCTCTCGGCTGGTTCCCCCGCTGGCGCTGCGGGGTGACGACGCCCCGGCCCGGGACCCCGCGAAGGAGAAGCCTTGCGGAGGGGCTCGGCCAGCCCTGCCGAGGGTGCCAATGCGGGACCCCGACTCCCCGCACCCTCTGAAGGCAGCGTGTCCTGGGCCCGCAGCGTCACGCCAGACGCGCGACTCTGCTGCAGGGTCGGGGGTCGGGGACTCCGCGGTGCTCGGGGCAGACCCGGGGCCATGACACGCTGGGGCCGGGGGCGGGCGCGAACCCGGGGGCACTCGGGCACTGGGTGTCCCGGGCCGGCCCCGCCCCAGCCCCGGGACCGGGCAGGGAGGCAGCGCAGCCGGAGGCGCCGCGAGTCGCCCCCTGGTGGGGCCGGGCTGCAGCGGCAGGGCCTGGGTGCGGGGCCCGGATATGGCTGCCCTGGCTGGGGCTTGGGGGGCCCCGGGCTCCTCCCGCCTCGTTCCCCGGCCCGCAGCGCCCCTAGAGCCCCACCAGGAGCACTGACCGGACGTGCGGGCGGGCCCGGGCGCGCACAGACCGGCGGCAGGGAGCGGAAGTACGGTGCCCCGGTGCCCGCTCCTTTCGAGTCCGACGGGGAACTTCCGGTTCGGCAGCGACCTCTGCCGGGAATGGCGCTAACGGACCCCAGCGGGCGGAGCGCGCCCCGCCATTTCCCTGGCTGGGGAGCGCGTGGCGCAGGGGCTGGGCCGGGCCACAGGCAGGAGACGGGGCCCGGGCCAGCCGGGGAGTGCGTGGGCAGGAGGGGCAGGGCTGGGGGTCCCTGCTGCACTGCGCCGGCTGGAGCCCGCCCCCCGCAGCGCGCTGGGGCTGGGGCTGGGGCGGAGGGGAGGGGAGACAACATCTCCCCGGGGGGGCCCTTCCCAGCGTCATGGCAGCTTCTGCTTCCGGCCTCGCCCCGCCGGCCCCTCGCCTGAGAGATGGGAAGGCGGGGCGGGGCCTCGCAGCGACTGGCGGGAGATGGAGGCAGGGGAGAAACCACATCTCCCATGACCCTTGGGGCCTGCAGCAGGTGGGGGAGACCCTACATCTCCCATGATGCACTGGGGCCTGCAGCAGGTGGGGGAGACCCTACGTCTCCCATGATGCACTGGGGCCTGCAGCAGGTGGGGGAGACCCGACATCTCCCATGATCCCTTGGGGCCTGCAGCAGGTGGGGGAGACCCTACATCTCCCATGATGCACTGGGGCCTGCAGCAGGTGGGGGAGACCCTACCTCTCCCATGATGCACTGGGGCCTGCAGCAGGTGGGGGAGACCCTACATCTCCCATGATGCACTGGGGCCTGCAGCAGGTGGGGGAGACCCTACATCTCCCATGATGCACTGGCTCACTGCCCTCTCCCCACCCACCTCCGGGGCAGCCTCACCCAGTTACTGAGCTTGTGGCCCCGGGATTTCCCCTCCCCTGCCCTGCGCCCGCCCCCAGACTCCATAGGGTTTGCAGGTGGGGTGCCTTTGGGGGTTGGGGGCAACCCAGGATGTGAAGGTGGCCACTCATGTGTTCCCAGAATGCCCGGGGAGACAGGGCGGGGGAGGTAATGACTGTTATAGGAGCAACTACTTCTCCTGGGGAGAGAGACAAGCTTTTGAGCCAGGCAGGGCTCTTCTTCAGGGCTGGGAGAGGGTCTCAGAGCTGCCAAGCCAGAGGGGGTACTTGGGACCTTATCAGACTGGCTCAGTGAAGACGGGGTGTTGACAGATCAATACAGACGCTCTCCAGAGTATGGAGCAGCTTCCGCCCATGCAGCCAGGCAATGAGCATTTCCCACAGCCTGGAGCCAAGGGGGAGGCGGCAGCTGCTGTTCCAGCTCCTCGGGGACAGCTCTGTCACCCAACAGACACTTCTCACTCAGCCACAGCTAAGGGCGTCGGGTTCCTCCGGTGGGAGTGTGGAGCAGCCGTTCATTTTCCTGTTCGCACTCCTCTGCGGTGTGAAAATCGGGGAGGGGAGGCAGAAGCCCCACTTCCCTCCCTAAATGACGTCCAGTAGGGGAAGCCAGGACAACAGGGTGGGGTGGCAAGTGGTGGCCAGACTCTTGCCCCAGGGTCGAGTGTAGCTCAGGGTCCAGCTCAACTTCCTCCCTGCACCACTGGCCCCTCGTCCCCTTCCACCACTAGGTCAACCCAGGAAGTAAGGCGGGAACAGGGTGAGGAAGCAAGTCAAGCTGAGCAAGGCAGGCAAAAGCGAGTCTTGCCATCATGGGCCTCTCACAACGATGTCCTTTTTGTGTGCCACAGCTGACAAAAACATCCCGGACAGAGAAGCAGCAGGCCAAAAGAGAGCCATGGAGCTGCCGAAGTAGCTCAGTTGGGAGAGCGTTAGACTGAAGATCTAAAAGTCCCTGGTTCAGTCCCGGGCTTTGGCAGGCCCTTTCCTCCTCCTTTGTGCAGGGGTGGCTTGTTTTCTGGGAGGGCATCGGCACCTTTACCTGAGGCGGGTCCCTGATTTTGAGCTCCCCAGCAGGACAACGGAGCATGGGCTTCTGCCCCTAGTTGGCCCACCTGACCTTTAACAGTAAGAGAAGGGAGCTGTCTTTCACTGGCAACTTATTGGTGGACCCAATATGGCAGGAAGAGAATGAAGTAGGGCAGCTGTCAGGAAGGGTGCCAGAGTGGGTGTGGGGCAGTGACAGGCAGGGATTAGGGTCGAAAGCTCCTCTGCACAGGTCGGGTTGGGAAGGGGGGTTAGAATTTCCCTCCAAAGCTATTTTAGGGTCTGATCCTACAAGCCTCCCACGTACCCAGTGCAGGATGGCTCCAGACTCCTCACCCAGTCCAGTGTTGGTGTGTACAGCAGAGAACTGGAAGCAGCAAATCGGGGGGTCGTCTAAAGAGACTAGAGATACAACAATTTACTTCTGAAAGGAGAAGAAAAGACGACATTACCGAGCTGTGTAATGGGGCGACCTGACCCTCAGAGACTGCGAAGGGAAATCTCAGGGGCTCTGCTCACCTGGCCCCAGGGCTGTGTCCTCAAGACAGGCCTGTGGGAGAAGGGAAATCGCCAGAGAGAGGAGTGGGCCCAGTGTGGATTTTTCGGCTGTGGCAGGGAATTTAGGTCCTGAGACTGGAGCCATAAAGAGGGAGGGGGTGAAGGCTCCCCTCTGCTTTCAGGCTGAAGGAATCCTGGGTTGGTCAGTCTGTCCAGGGGGGGTCACATTGCTCACAGGCAAAGAGAGGAGGAGAACTGCCCCCAGAAGGACACATGCGGATCCTGGAGAAAAAGAAAGAGCAAAGAGACCAGCAGCAGGTGAAGGTGGCTGAGTGGGGGATTCCCTTGTGTGTGTGACGGAGCACTTGGGAAGCTGTGTCCATTCAAACACACTGAGCTTTAAGATGGAGGAAGGCTGGACTTCTGTGACTCGGTAAAGGATTTAGGTGTCATAATGGACATACAACTCAGCATGAAATCCCTGTGCGATGCTGTGGCCACCCTTGGACGCACAGACAGGAGAATAGTGACTAGAAATAGGGCACTAGAGATATCTCTGTATACCACCATGGTCAGACCAACACTGGAATCTTGCATACAGTCGTGTTGGCCGCATTTTAAGAGGAAGAATGAAAAATTGGACAGGGGGCAGAGAACCCTCCCCCCCCCCCCCAAAAAAAAAAAAAAGCTGAAAAGTTGCCTTTCATTGCGAGACAAGAGCTGAATCTGTTCAGTTTCTCACAAAGAAAACCAAGAGGTCACTTGATGACAATGCGTAAATCCCCTCACAAAGAGAAACCTGGTACGAGAGGGCTCTTTAACCAAGCAGCGAAAGGCAGAACAAGAACCAATGGCTGTGATGGATTCTCCACTCCACGTGGAGGTGGCAGGAGGGGGCAGGGGGTGCTGAAGCAAGTGCTCTCAGGTGATATAGAAAACGATTTCTCTCTGGTGCTTGGCCGGTGGGCCTTGCTCACATGCTCAGGGTCTCACTGATCTCCATTTTTGGGGGTTAGGAAGGAATTTCCCCAGGTCAGATTGGCAGGGATGTTGGAGTTTTTGCCGTCCTCTGTGGCATGGGGCACAAGTCACTTGCCCGGATCAGCTGGGTGTCATGTGTTTGGGGGTCACACTGGATTATTTTGTTGTCCTGACTGGCCTGAAAATCTAGACCTGGATGTTCTGGCTCCAGTGTTGCAGTGTCTGACCCGTGGTCACTCCAGCTCCCAGGTGCCTCTTCCTAGTCGAATCCCCAGCCAGTCTTCAGAGGACGGCAGCTGCCGCGCAAGGCAATCGGGGCTGGTGGGAGTGACTCTGGGGCAGTCACTAGCCACAGAAAACAGACTCTCTCCCAACACCCCGCCTGCTGGCCCTCAGGCCTCTGGCCGTACAAGAGATGGGCCAGGCCCCTGTGGGAGGAATGAGGGGGATGGAAACCCCCAGGATGGGGAGTTGTGTGTTTCAGCCATGTTGGGGTGTGGGTTTCACTCAGACCCATGCACTGTACCCACACGCAGAGCCAGTTCAGACTGTCGAACCCCAGACCCATGAGGGACGTGTTCAGCTCAGCATCAGTTGGGCTTTAACCTATGAGAAATAACCCTGGAGTTATTGTGGGGTCTCAGGGCCAGAGGACACCAGACCCCTGAGCTGTCAGTGGAGAGCCAGGTGACCCATCAGCACGAGGCCTTGTGCGTCAGCAGGAGGCCTTGTGCGTGGGGGGCAGACACACGGCTCAGGGAAAGGGGAAGGTCACACACACAGCTGGAGCCCTCACCCAGATCTGCACCCCTGCCCCAGCCCGCAGCCCCCTCCTGCACCCTGAACCCCTCATTTCTGGCTTCACCCCAGAGCCTGCACCCCCCCATTAGAGCCCTCACCCCCTCCCACATCCCACCCCCCTGCCCCAGCCCAGTGATAGTGAGTGAGGGTGAGGGAGAGCGAGCCACCAAGAGAGGGAGAATGGAGTGAACTGGGGGCGGGGCCTCTGAGAAGGGGCGGGGCAGGAGCTGAGGGGAAGGGGCGGGGCTAGGGGGGTTGGTTTTGTGCAGAAAGTTGGTAACCTGACATCAGGCCTGGCATAGGTGCTGCCTTTTGATTTTGCCAGTGGGTGCCCCATCCCAGCTCTGCCCTCTCCCCCAAGGCGCCAGCACCACCTCCACCCCACCCTGCTCTGCCCCCTCCCCTGAGGACATCCCACTCACTCCTTCCTGCCCCCTCCTACCTTAAGGGCACGGTGGGTGTGTGTTTGGGGGGGCTCAGCTCCCCCCAACTGGCAATTTTCAGCATATTCATGCACTTTTCATATTCTACCATTTGGGAGCCCTGTGGATGCCATGGGGTGTCTGGAATGGGGGGGGTGTCTGGAATGGGGGGGGTGTGATCCCACGGTGCTCCTTCCCCTCTGCCTGCAGAGCTGAGGACAGACGGGTCTGAGGAGCAGAGCAGGAGCTCTGGGAAGGAGAAGAGCAATATGAAGATGGCGTCTAAGACGAGGCCAGGTGACTCTGTGGAGGGAGACATGCTGGACAATGCCAAGGGTTGGGGAGACAACCAGGTGTGAGCCCAGGGCGCAAAGAGAGCAGGGGGAGGGTGTCTGTGTCTGTAACACTTCCCTGTGCTCTCTCACAGATGGAGTCCAAGAGGGATAGGAAGGAGAGGACGAGCGCCCCAGTACTCAAGAATAATAAGGTGCATCCTAGCTGGGCCCAGGGCTCTGCGGGGTTCAGACCAGTGGAAGGGACAAGAGTCTCCTGTGCAGAGTGACGATTTTGGGTGCAGTACACTGGGGTGTTTCTAATTGTAGCTCCCAGAACATCATGGGAAGGCGGTTCAGGGTAGAGCCCTGGGGTGTGGGAGATGCGAAAAGAAGAGCCCCGCCATCACGGTAGAGTGTGATGATAACTTTTGTTTTTCCTTCTTGCCTTGTGTTTGGCACCAAGGGAAAAGAAGTGTGTGCGTGTGCATGTCTTGATGCCAGGCAAGACCTGTCCAGCTCACCCTCTCTCTCTTTTTACTGCCTCCTACCACAGGCCATGGGCAGGAGAAGTGCGCATTGATCCCCACAGGCTTGGTCTCGAGAGCCTGCACCATCTGGCGGGAGGGAGGAGGGTTGAAGCCAGAGCCCTGGGGTATGGGAGGAGCGAGAAGAGGAGCCTCGCCACCATTGCTTTTTCTTTCCCTCTTGTGTTGTGTTTAATACCAAGGGGAAAGAAGTCGTGAGGACGGAGTCCAGCCCCGAGGTGAGATGGGAAGTGAGCGAGAGCAGTGAGAGCGTGAATCCTGTTGATGACAGGCAAGACCTGTCCAGCTGGGAGCGAAGCAGCTGTCGCTGTCAGTGAGGTAAGTGTCTGGTTTGGGGAGGGCTCTGGTCACAGCCCCCCTGGCTCCAAGCAGGGACTTCCCGTTAGCTGGTGTGGGTTTCCTGCCTAGCTGTGGCTTCAAGGGAGATGATGTTGCCATTTGCGGGGGCTGATCATCTCTCTTGCCAGGAGTGGGGTGTGCTCCCCAGGAGAAGGTTGGATCCCTGAGGGTGACTCCCTGTTCTGAGTTTCTTTCCTTCCTCCTAGGTTTCTCTCTCTCTCTCTCTCTCTCTCTCTCCGTCTTCTCTACTGTGTTGGCCAATTCACACTCAAACTCTCTCTCCTTTCATGAACACCTGTTATGTTCAGTTGCCTGCATCCTCTTCCTCTGCTCCCCCCTCCCAGTCTCCTCTGGGCTCGGCTGGGTCTGTCTGCCTGTGGGCATGGTCTCTGCCTACTGCGCTAAGTGGCTTGCCCCTCCCACCCCGTATCTTCCTAGAGAGTTTGGGGAGACTTCATTGGTGTAACTGGGTCACAGCGTGAGTGGCCAGTCATGTCTTTGGGGCTGTGGGGTCTGAGACGGAGGGGGTGGATTCGTGGTCATGGCTTAGGGCACAGGAGAAGTGGGGCTGGGATTAGAGATGCCTCGAACCCCCCTTATCATCGCTGGCTCCATTACTGCATCACCCAAAGGCCTCGCTCGGGGTCCACGCCCAGTACTGGGTTTCCAACGGTGCCACTGGCACCGTGGCACCGGGCCCACGCTCAGAAGGGGTCCCAGCCTGGCCCCCTCCACTTGCCATGTGCCCCGAGGCCCCACTACCCACTAGCTCCTCTCCCCTCTCGCCCATTGCTTGCTCCTTTTGGCCAGCCAGGCCCGGGGCTCCTCTCCTCCCTCTTCCCCCCTCCCCCCGCCACTGCTGGCTCCTCTCCGCCGCGGGTGGTGGAAGCTCTACGGCGAAGGCTCTTTTATCGGGCACTAGCTCTCTTAGCTCAGGGCATGGGGCTCCCACTGGTGTCTCTAGACTTCGTCCTCTGCCCCGTCTCCCCAAACTCCCCAAGTCTTGTGGAAACGAGCCTGCTCCTCTCGCAGGTGGCTGACAAAGGAGGCTCCGGCCCGGTGAGGCTCTGGCGTTGTGCAGAGCACGGTGCAGCAGGGAGTTATCACTCGGGCCGTAGTTCTTCCTTCCCAGAAACAGGACGTACGTGTGGAAAATGGGGCAGCTCCCCCAGCCCCCCCAGGGCAGCGCAAGGTCAGTGTTTGTCAACAGGGAGCAGCAGGAACTCCTACCCCTGCATGGGCTGGGATGGATACCTGGCTGTCCTGGGTCCCTAGAGGTGTGAGAGCAAAGGGAAGGTTTGTTTGTGGATTTTCCCCTTTGGGGAACCGAAGGAGCTTTTTCTCTGAGAGCTGCATGGGAGGAAGTGAAGGCTCAACCCTGGGCTGGAGGCTGGCAGCGATATTCTGCTCAGGGCTGGTGAGGGGAAGCTCCCTGCAGTGAGGCTTAGAGGCTCTCTGCTAAAATCTGGCCTGGAAGGTGTTAGTGTTGTGATATTTGTTCAGTGCTGATTGATGGGCTGTAGGAGCTCTGTTGGAAAGAGAGCCACCCCCAGCTCTCAGTTCTGCTGACTTTGCAGGTGGACGCTGCCTTTTGGGTCCTAGTGCCTGTCGGGCTCCCCGTCTGTGTGCTGGGAGGAGCCATCCTCTTCTCTGTACAGCAGTGAGTGCGTGTGCTGGGGCAGGGCGGGGTGGGGGGAGCGGGGGGAAATAAGCCATAGGGAAGGAAGGGGGTGGGATGAGGAGGGCTGGGGCAATAGGGAAGGAGCACGGGGTGGGGAAGAGAAGGGGCTAGAGGAAGCGGGGGCAGGGGGAAGCGGGGGCCCGGCATGCAGCATCCCCTTGGCAACAGCTGAGGCTCCCCATTAAGCAGGCCCATCAAACCCTAACCTTGACAAGCCCCCACCTCCCCTGCACCTGGACCACCCCGATAAGCTCCCCGGACACCCACCCCACAGAGCCCCAGCCTGCTGCACTTGGACCCGCACTCCAATGAGCCCTACCTCCCCTGCACCCGGACCCGTCCTGCGCTGAGCTCCCCACACCAACACACCTCCTGCTGAGCCCCAACCACCTTCACTTGGAGCCCTCTGCAGAGACCCACTGTGCCTGCACCTGGAGCCCCCCAACAAGCCCCTGTGCATCCAGATCCCGCAGTGAGCCACCTCAGCCCGACTGCTCCACACAGAACCCTCTTACCCCACCGGGATCCCCTCACACTGAGCCCCTCCACACTTCGATCCTGCCAGGCTGAGCCTGTCTGCCCACACCTGGCGCAGGGGCAGTGGCCAAGAGTGTTTCTGGGGCAGGTTTATCCCTTCCGCTGTGTCAGGGTCGGGTGCAGCCTCACGGCCGTGTCCCTATCCCGGGAGGGGAGGGGGAAGGCTGCAGGGTGATCTCCCACCTCCACGCAGCCAGTGGCCTCTGCTCCCCACTGCCAGGCGGGAGCTTCCACATTCATTTATTGACAAATAACATTTGCAGAATTTTCAAATAGTGCACAGAATTTTTAATTGTTTGGTGCTGAATTTCCTCAGGAATATGGGGTGTGGGCAGTTGTGGGGGGGCTGTGAGAGGGGCACTGGGCAGTGGGGAGTGTTGGGCACAGGGATCTGTGAGCCAGATCTCTGGGTGAGGGGGCACTGGGCATGGGAGTTGCTGGGCATAAGAGGGTGGGGAGCAATGGGCAGGGGGGTGGTATGACAGAGCACGCTGGCAGCGCAGGGCTGGGTGGGCTAGTATGTGTGTGGTGGCTGCGGGTTTGCAAAGAGAGCCCCTGTGTGGGGCTGTGCAGACCGGAGCTGTGTCTCCCTTCCCCCACCTCCCTGTGCCTTACCCCTGGCTGGCCCCTGGCTCTGGTGATCAACCCCCCCCTTGTGCTATACCCCATTCCTCCATAGGGACCCACATATATGTTTGGTGTCGGGCTCACAGAAGGTTAATCGGGCCCTGTCCACACCTCCTTGTGCTGGGCACTGCACGGACACCCAGAGGGCCGGCAGGATGCATGAGGAGGTAGATGAGTGTGTGAGGCAGATGGGTGAAGGGCTGTATGTTGCATACAGTGGGGCTGGATGGGGGGCTTTAGGGTTGGATGGAGAGCGGGACAGGTGGAGAGCTGCAGGGACGGGTGGTGACGTCACGGGCCAGAGGTGTGATGGGTTCAGCTCATGGGTGCTGGCCCTGTCATCTCCTGCCCCATCTGCCCTGGACTCTGCCCCGTCTCTTGCAGGCAGCACTCAGCAGACTCAGGCCCTGTAGCGTTACACTGGTGCCTCCATCCCGTGCGTACACCTGTGCACAGGGTGCTGCTGGAGAGCTCAGGCCTGGACAAGCCAGCGGGCTCACGGCTGCTGAACCAGCTCCTCCAAAGACTGCCCCAGATCTCCCCCTCCTTGGGCAGCAAGACCCTGGCTGGAGGGGCTCCTTGTCCCTCCTTCCACCCAAAGCAGCCTGCTCGGCAGAGAGACTGAGGTCACCTGCCTCCGCCCAGCCTCTAGCTGGAGCTGCTCCAGCCCCGAATTGCTGGTCTCCCAGCCTGGCTGGAGTTGGTGTGATGTCCTCGCGGAGTCAGTTCTTTCTCCCTGATAGATTATGATTTTCCCCTCTGCAGTTAGTTGGTCTTTCTCTGCTTCCCCAGAACCCCTCCCCAGAGTCTGTCATTGCTTCCCCTAAAAGCTGCTTCCCCTTTGGGTCTCTGTGTTCTGGGGTCTCTGCTGTCATCGGGGACACTGCTCTGGCTATGGGCAGGTGCTCAGCAAGGTGAGGGTTGTAACTCAGAGCTTTCGCCATCAGAAATTTAATTAAAATTAATCTTTTCCTCATTTCTTAAAGTGCAGAGTAACACTCAGGCACACCCCTGCTCACCGGGGGTATGTGTGGGTCCGTGTCAGGGTGCTGGGCCCCC
Source organism: Natator depressus (assembly GCF_965152275.1). Classification (NCBI taxonomy): domain Eukaryota; kingdom Metazoa; phylum Chordata; order Testudines; family Cheloniidae; genus Natator; species Natator depressus. The sequence continues at coordinate 415,722 of NW_027439787.1, forward strand.
TGGTGCCCAGGTGAGGCAGTGCATGGTGAATATCGCTCCTTTTGGGGCACTGACCCCTGCTGGCCAGGTAGGATAGTGCCCTATGTGTATCTCCCCCCCCAGCACTGTGATCGTGACCCCTGCTGGCCAGGCACCACTGGTAGCCAGATGAGTCAGTGCTCTAAGTGTGTTCTTCACCTCCCCCAAGGTGGCAGGGTGCCTGGGTGGCCGTGTTAGGTAGTACCCTGGGTATCTTCCAACCCCCTTGTGGCAGTGAGCCTTGTTCCTGGTGTGCATCACTCCCCGACTAGGGATGTGCACTGGTGGCCAAGTGGGGCAGTTCCCTGTGTGTAACCCCCCACCCCCTCTTTGGCCAGCTATGGCAGGCACTAATCCCTGGCATCCACGTGGGGCAATATCCTCTATATATCCCCCAATTGGGGCAGTGCCCTGTGTGTGTGTGTTTGTCTCCCCTGTCAAGGTTCCTTCCCCACTCTGAACTCTAGGGTACAGATGTGGGGACCGGCATGAAAACCTCCTACGCTTACTTTTACTAGCATAGGTAAAAACTTCCCCAAGGTACAAACTATTTTACCCTTGGACTTCCACTGCCACCACCAAACTTTATCTGGGTTCCTGAGAAAACGTTGTTTGGAAACGTCTTTCCCCCCAAAATCCTCCCAACCCTTGCACCCCACTTCCTGGGGAAGGTTTGGTAAAAATCCTCACCAATTTGCATAGGTGACCACAGACCCAAACCCTTGGATCTTAGAACAATGAAAAAGCATTCTGTTTCCTTACAAGAAGACTTTTAATAGAAGAAAAAAAAGAATCACCTCTGTAAAATCAGGATGGTAAATACCTTACAGGGTAATTAGATTCAAAACATAGAGAATCCCTCTAGGCAAAACCTTAGGTTACAAAAAGACACACAGACAGGAATATTCAGTCTATTCAGCACAACTTATTTTCTCAGACATTTAAAGAAATCATAATCTAATGCATATCTAGCTAGATTACTTACTAAGTTCTAAGACTCCATTCCTGTTCTGTCCCGGGCAAAAGCATCACACAGACAGACACAGACCCTTTGTTTTTCTCCCTCCTCCCAGCTTTTGAAAGTCTCTTGTGTCCTCATTGGTCATTTTGGTCAGGTGCCAGCGAGGTTACCTTTAGCTTCTTAACCCTTTACAGGTGAGAGGATTTTTCCTCTGGCCAGGAGGGATTTTAAAGGGGTTTTACCTTCCCTTTATTTTTATGACATCCCCTATTTGGGTAGTGACTGCTGCTGGCTAAGTGAGGCAGTGGCCTTTGATTTCCTCCTCTCCCCGCACTCCCACATCTGAGGTAGTGCCCCCTGTTGGCCAGTTGAGGCCTGTTTATCATTCCCCCACCACCACCATTGCAGCAGTGACTCCTGGTGGCCACGTGAGGCAGGGCCCTGCATGTGTCCCCCTGGCCAGTGCTGCAGTGCCCCTGGGGCCCAGTTTGAGAACAGGTTTTGTGTACCTCACGTGTAGCCTGCATGTACCTCACGTCTTGGGGCAGTGAAGTGTGGTAGCCAGCTAACACAGGGCACAGTCTGACGTCTGGTGGCCACGTAGGGCAGTGGCCTGTGTGTACCATCTCCACTGGCGCCGTGACCCCTGGTGTCTTGGTACTAAGATGCAGCCACATCTGGGTTACACAGTGGGGCTGTATATAGGCCAATGGGGATAGGCCCCCACTGTTCCAGGAAGTAGACAAGGTCTAAGATACCAGAGCAACTGCTGCTGCTATTTCAACAGGAAGAGAAGGAGGAGGCTGCAGGATGGTGAAGGAGAGAAAATCAACACTGCAGGAGCAGGAGAAGGTAAAGACCAGGAGAATCCAGAAGCCAAGTCACCAGAGAGGCACAGGGAACCTCTCTGCAACCTCCCCAAAACTCTCATTTGAAGAGGGGTGTGGACTGTGGAATATGTAGCTTTCTCCCAAAAAACATAAAGCAATAGCTTTGAGCTCTGATGCGCTATGTAAGGTCAGTTCTTTGATGGGGTTAGTGAGGGGTTCGATGCCATTTAACTAATCCACTTTCAAGTCACACCTTCTACTAATCAAAATTCATTTTGCTGAGTGTCCCCCTGTTGGCAAGCCCTGAATTCTCCGCGCTGACCCGTCCCTTCAAGGCCCTGGGTTTGTGGTACAGGAAGGGCTGGATCACTTTTTATAGTGGGGGAGCTGAAAGCCGGCTAGCTGGACTCCCGTGTGTTCACAAGCAGTGTGAAAAAACACAATTCCCGCTCACACTACTCAGGGGCAGCACAGCTCCGGGGTTCTCAAGGATCACACAATAATGCTCGCTTCAGAGGCGTGCGCACGGGGTGGGCCCAGGCACACCCGAATGAGGGTCGCCCCAAGCACAAAAAAAAAGGGGGGGGGCGGCCGGACTGCTGGAGATGGGGGACGGGGGAGTTTGGGGTGGGGGGCCTCGGCCCAGTCTCTCTTCTCCGCCCCCGCTCTCTCCTGCGGGGGAGAAGCTTGGTGGGGCTGTGCCCCGGGCTCGGTCCTGCTGCTCTGAGGCTGCCGGCAGCCAAGTTCCCGCCTTGCCCTGCAACTCGCTGCGGACTCACCCCACCTCCGCCACCTGCCCCCGGTCCGCGGTGTGCCGGGCAGAGAGAGGGGGACATGGAGAAGAGGCGGGGACATGGAGAAGAGGAGGGGACAGGGCCTTGAGGAAGCGGGTGGAATCGGGGTATACCCCCTCCAGCCCCCTCCTGTGAACCGCTCAGGGCAGGGGGCTGGGAGCACCCCCATGACTCCAGCGCACCTCTCCAGCCCTCTCCCACACACACAGCCCTCTCCCACACACACAGCCCTCTGCCCTGACTCCTGCACGCCCCAGCCCTGACTCCTGCACCCCCTCACACACCCTGCCCTGACTCCTGCACCCCCCTCACACACACCCAGTCCCCAGTTCTGACTCCTGCACCCCCCACATATCCCCACCCCCACCCTGAGCACCAAACTGGAGCTCTTGCACCCTCCCCCCCACATACCAACCTGCACCCCTGGCACCGAATGGGAGCTCCCCCAGGTAAGCGCTCCACACCCCCAACCTCCTGCCCCAACCCTGAGCCCCCTCCCTCATTCTAACTCCTGTTCAGACCCTGCACCCCAACCCCCAGCCTTCTCCTTCACACCCAGCCCTGTGCTCAGTGCACCCCCCACCCTCAGCTCAGTGCAGAGTGAGATGAAGAGAATGGGCTAGAACCAGGGAGAAGGTAGGTACCCACTCTATGTGGGCAGGAGTGGGGGGGACCTTTTTACCCCCTCCCCAGACCTGCTGTGCTTGCAGTTTACCCCCGGCCCCTTTCTTGCTTCAAGGACCAATCCTAGCTCCTGCCCCATTGTGCTTTTGCCCTCAGCCCCTGCCTTGCTCCAGTCAACAGGGACTAATCCTCCCCCCATGTCCCACTGTGCTCATCTTGCCCCTGTCCCCTGCCTCACTCCAGCTGGGGACCAATCCTTCCCCCCGCCCCCTATGCCCAACTTTGAGGGTGGATGAAAATCAATGACTTTTTAAAAAAAATCAAATAATCTGATTTTTTTAATTTAAATTGGATTTTTGAGGAAAAAATATCTAAAGATTGTTTTAATTAACGTACATCAGAGATGCTTAGTTTTGCAGTTCTCAGACTGTGGATTTATATCTCCCGAGGTAACGTGCTTGTTAACAGCAAAAATGTTTTAAATAAATAAATAATATAGAGAGGTGAGAAATAACAGACCTCAACTCTATTGTCCCTCTGCAAATATGTGGACACAGGGTCAACCCCTTACCTCTCTTTAAAAGTGAAAAGGTTTCAAAAAGTTCAATGAATAGAAGATTGTTGGGGGCAGAATAGATCTGGACAAGGAAAAGAAGTCTGGAGATAAACGTGAGAAGTGAGGGACATATGCTTTTTGTTAAACTATTATGTTTGCTGTTGAAGAAAAATATCCAGAATACTTCATGTTGTTGTTTTAGTTAAATAAAGCAATTTAAATATCTGTCTGGGGATGTTCTCTTCCTCATACAGCCTGGCAAGAAAATCCTCCAAATATTAATGATTAACCTGTTGAATTGGAGAGAGTTCACCTCCCAATAACTTCATAAATCTCTGCTTCAGTTACCTCTGGTAAATGAAATAACCAAACACTCATTCATTTTGTGACATAGCTGTAAAACTCATCTGAAAAGTTTTCCAAATAAATCACGGTTTAAAAATGTATAGTGTTTCCCTTCTAAAAGTGAAACCTACATCAAACTCTGAGTTGTGAAGAATGTGTATTAAGGTTTTAACAACCAACAAGAATGCACTTTTATGTAGAAAACCATGATTAAATGGAGACTTCCTGACGAGTGATTTACATCAAATCCACCCTGCCCGCTGTCCTCTTGCCCCAGCCTCTTCATTCCCCAGGGGGGCCCACAAATCTGTTTGGTGCCAGGCCCACAGAAAGTCAATCCTGCCCTGTTCCTAGAATGAACCCTCATTGAGTGGGGCGATCCCCAGGGAGCAGCTCCAACCTCCAGAGTGTCTGGCCAGCGACAGGACATGAGCACGGCAAGGGAGGGGGGTGGCAGTGACATCACACAGGCCTTTTGCAGGAGCTCAGCCGATTGGTCAAAGGTGGTGGGGAGGTGGTGACCTCACAGACAGATGCTGCCATCAGCCAGGCAGGACGGGGATGGGCCAGGGAAACCTCGGCGACCCCTGTGGCTTCACTTCAGCGAGTCTCCTTCTCGAGGTCTCTCCATGAGGACTGAGAGGGGATCGGGGTCACGTACGTGAGCACCAGGGGGAACCTCTGTAGAGTTTTCTCCTTTCCTTTCATAGATTTATTGATAGAAAACAGACATCCCTGTTGAGAAGGTAAGAGCCTCCTCAGGTCTGAAACCTCTTCAGTCGGATCCATCTGGTGACAGTTGAATTCTAGGCGTGGAAAACACAAGCTTAAGGGGGCAGAATTTTATTCCGCACCTAAATTCTCTCCTTAGAATCACTGGGGACATGAGGGTTAGTCCTTTTTATTTCACCTTTTCCTCCATTCCTCCCTCCTTTCTCTTCTTCTCTTGCATCTTTTGTCCTTTCTCCTCTTCCCCTCCCAACACCAGGAGGTGTGTGTGTGTTTGTGAATCCACTGATCTTCCTTCATGTGGGAACAGATGATACCGATAGATTCTCATTGGAACGTATCAAGGAAGACTATGCCAGGCTTGGGAAGAAGCTTTAGGAAATTGAGGCTCAGGTGATCTTCAGTGGGTTTCTGCCTGTTCCTAGAGGTGGGCAACAAAGGCGTGACAAGATTATGACTATCAACAGATGGCTCAGGCAGTGGTGCTGTAAGGAGGGCTTTGGGATGTATGGCCACTGGGAGGCCTTCATGGACAGAGGACTGTTCTCTCCGGATGGACTTCATCTGAGTAGGGAAGGAAATAGACTTCTCGGATGGAGGCTGGCACAACTGATTAAGAGAGCTTTAAACGAGGAATTTGGGGGAGATGGTTGGAAGATGTCCAGGTAATGTCCACACCAGATTTTAATATTGAGAGGGAAGAAAACAAAGTAATGAAGGATACAGCTGTGAGTAGGAGAATGGACATAAGGAGGAAGGGCAGTGTGGACACCAGTCTAATAGGTCATACTGGCGGTAGAATGTCAATGCCTAATCGGGTAAAGAATGTGATTGAGGGCAAACAGCAAAAATGAAGATGTTTGTACACTAATGCGAGGAGCCTAGGTAACAAAATGGAGGAACTAGAGCTACTGGTGCAGGAAGTGAAACCAGATATTGTAGGTTTCAGAGTAACAGCCGTGTTAGTCTGTATTCGTAAAAAGAAAAAAGAAAAGGAGTACTTGTGGCACCTTAGAGACTAACCAGTTTATTTGAGCATGAGCTTTCGTGAGCTACAGCTCACTTCATCGGATGCATAGCATATCGTGGAAACCGCAGAAGACATTATATACACACAGAGACCATGAAACAAAACTTCCTCCCACCCTACTGTCCTGCTGCTAACAGCTTATCTAAAGTGATCATCACTTTAGATCAACACAATCTGTGTGTGTGTGGGGGGGGGGGGGAAGAGTGAGAAAACCTTGATTTGTGCTGGAAATGGCCTTCCTTGATGATCACTTGATGATCACTTTAGATAAGCTATGCATCCGATGAAGTGAGCTGTAGCTCACGAAAGCTCATGCTCAAATAAACTGGTTAGTCTCTAAGGTGCCACAAGTCCTCCTTTTCTTTTTTCTTTTTACAGATATTGTAGTGATAACAGAAATACGGTGGAATAGTCGTCATGACTGGGCTACGGGTATTGAAGGGTATGTGCTGTTTAGGAAAGACCGAAATAAAGGCAAAGGTGATGGAGTAGCATTGTCTATCAATGATGAGGTCGATTGTAAAGAAATAAGACGCGATGGAATGGATAAGACAGAGTCTGGGCAAAAATCACTTTGGGGAAGAAAACTACTAAAGCCTCCCCTGGGATAGTGCTTGGGGTGTGCTAGAGACTGCCGGGATCTAATTTGGATATGGAGAGAGACCTCTTTAATGTTTCTAATGAAGTAAATACTCATGGCAACTGTGTGATAATGGGAAATCTTAACTTCCCAGATATAGACTGGAGGACGAGTGCTAATAATAATAATAGGGCTCAGATTTTCCTAGATGTGATAGCTGATGGATTCCTTCATCAAGTAGTTGCTGAACTAACAAGAGGGGATGCCATTTTAGATTTGGTTTTGGTGAGTAGTGAGGACCTCACAGAAGAAATGGTTGTCGGGGACAACCTTGGTTCGAGCGATCATGAGCTAATTCAGTTCAAACGGAATGGAAGGATAAACAAAAATAGATCTGTGACTAGGGTTTTTGATTTCAAAAGGGCTGACTTTCAAAAATTAAGGAAATTAGTTAGGGAAGTGGATTGGACTGAAGAATTTATGGATCGAAAGGCAGAGAAGGCCTGGGATTACTTTAAATCAAAGCTGCAGAAACTATCAGAAGCCTGCATCCCAAGAAAGGAGAAAAAATTCATAGGCAGGAGTTGCAGACCAAGCTGGATGAGCAAGCATCTCAGAGAGGTGATGAAGAAAAAGCAGAAAGCATACAGGGAGTGGAAGATGGGAGGGATCAGCAAGGAAAGCTACCTTATTGAGGTCAGAAGACGTAAGGATAAAGTGAGAAAGGCTAAAAGTCAAGGAGAGTTGGACCTTGCAAAGGGAATTAAAACCAATAGTAAAAGGTTTTATAGCCATATAAATAAGAAGAAAACAAAGAAAGAAGAAGGGGGACCACTAAACACTGATGATGGAGTGCAGGTCAAGGATAATCTAGGCATGGCCCAATATCTAAACAGATACTTTGCCTCAGTCTTTAATGAGGCTAATGAGGAGCTTAGGGATAACGGTAGTATGAGAAATGGGAATGAGGCTATGGAGATAGATATTACCGTATCCGAGGTAGAAGCCAAAAACTCAAACAGCTTCATGGGACTAAATCTGGGGCCCAACTAATCTTCCTCCAAGAATATTAAAAGAATTGGCACAAGAAATTGCAAGCCCATTAGCAAGAATTTTTAATGAATCGGTAAACTCAGGGGTTGTACCATATGACTAGAGAATTGCTAACATAGTTCCTATTTTTAAGAAAGGAAGAAAAGTGATCCGGGTAACTACAGGCCTGTTAGTTTGATATCTGTAGTATGCAAGGTCTTGGAAAAAATTTGAAGGAGAAAGTAGTTAAGGACATTGAGGACAATGGTAAACGGGACAAAGTACAACATGGTTTTACAAAAGGTAGATCGTGCCAAACCAACCTGATTGCCCTCTTTGAGACAGAAACAGATTTTTTAGACAAAGGAAACGCAATGGATCTAATTTACCTAGATTTCAATAAGACATTTGATACGGTGCCACATGGGGAATTATTAGTTAAATTGGAAAAGATGGGGATCAATATGAAAATTGGAAGGTGGATAAGGAAGTGGTTAAAGGGGAGACTACAGTGGGTCATAGTGAAAGGCAAACTGTCAGGCTGGAGGGAGGTTACCAGTGGAGTTCCTCAGGGATCGGTTTTGGGACCAATCCTTTTTAATCTTTTTATTACTGACCTTGGCACAAAAAGTGGGAGTGTACTAATAAAGTTTGTGGATGACACAAAGCTGGGACGTATTGCCAATTCAGAGAAGGACCAGGATATCATACAGGAAGATCTGGATGACCTTGCAACCTGGAGTAATAGCAATAGGATGAAATTTAATAGTGAGAAGCGTAAGGTCATGCATTTAGGGATTAATAAGAAGAATTTTAGTTATAAGCTGGGGACACATCAATTGGAAGTAAGAGAGGAGGAGAAGGACCTTGGAGTACTGGTTGACCGCAGGATGACTATGAGCCACCAATGTGATATGGCCGTGAAAAAAGCTAATGCGGTCTTGGAATGCATCAGGCAAGGTATTTCCAGTAGAGATAAGGGGGTGTTAGTACCATTATAAAAGGCATTCTTCACCTGGAATAGTGTGTGCAGTTCTGGTCTCCCATGTTTAAGAAGGATGAATTCAAACTGGAACAGGTACAGAGAAGGGCTACTAGGATGATCCGAGGAATGGAAAACCTGTCTTATGAAAGGAGACTCAAGGAGCTAGGCTTGTTTAGCCTAACCAAAAGAAGGCTGAGGGGAGATAGGATTGCTCTCTATAAATATATCAGAGGGATAAATACCATAGAGGGAGAGGAATTATTTAAGCTCAGTACCAATGTGGACACAAGAAGAAATGGATATAAACTGGCCAGCAGGAAGTTTAGACTTGAAATTAGACAAAGGTTTCGAACCATTATCAGAGGAGTGAAGTTCTGGAACAGCCTTCCAAGGGAAGCAGTGAGGGCAAAAAACCTATCTAGCTTCAAGATTAAGCTTGATAAATTTATGGAGGAGATAGTATGATGGGACAGCATGATTTTGGCAATTAATTGATCTTTGATTCTTTGTGGTAGATGGGGCCCAGTGGCCTTTGATGGGATGTTGCATGGGAGGGGATCTGAGTTACTACAGAGAATTCTTTTCTGGGTATCTGGCTGGTGAGTCTTGCCCACATGCTCAGAGTTCAGCTGATCGTCATATTTGGGGTCGGGATGGAATTTTCCCCCAGGGCAGATTGGCAGAAGCCCTGGGGGTTTTTCACCTTCCTCTGCAGCATGGGGCATGGGTCACTTGCTGGAGGATTCTCAGCACCTTGAAGTCTTTAAACCATGATTTGAGGACTTCAATACCTCAGAGAAAGGTGAGAGGTTTATTGCAGGAGTGAGTGTGTGAGATTCTGTGGCCTGCATTCTGCAGGCCAGACTAGATGATCATAATGATCCCTTGTGACCTTAAAGTCTATGAGTCGATGACTGTCATGGCTGGGTCAAGGACAGCCAGACCTACTGGTCAGAGCCAGAGTCCACACTCACAGGACAGGAGTCATGAGTCAGCTGGGTCAGGATACTGGAAGATCAGAAGCAAAAAACAAACTTGCAATCACAACCACAAATCAGATGCCAGGAAATCAAGCCAGGGGAGCGGCAGCAGAAAGAGGCAGCACATGGTCCAGAACAGGGAGCAGCCCTGGTGTTCAGACAGCTTCCTCTTCCTGCTGCTGTCTTAAGCAGGGCCAGGGGGCCAATTAGCTGCTCTCCGACTCCTCCAATAGGACCTCAGGAGTGGAGCCTCAAATTGGGGCTGAACGTCGTGGGTCCTAGGTAAGCAATTTTCAGCAGGCTTCCAGGTGGAGAGTTGGAGCGTGGCTGCTTCCGTGAACCCTGCAGACCCGTGGGTCATGACAGTGAGTGATCTCTGCCCGCTCAAACTTCCTGCAGGAAACAGTCTCCAGGATCCTGGACACATCCTCTGAGAATAACATGAGGATATCACGATGAGAAATAGGTCTCTGCACCAGGGCTGGGATCCAGGGACAGGGAAACCTCCCAACAAGGATATGTAGCAGGAGCCCCCTGTTTGTAGCAAGAGCCCCAAGTGGCAGGACGAGTGAACGGTTCTTACCTCCAGGAGATGTATGGGATCTTCCATCTGAGTCTCAATGGGACCCATGTTGCTTGGTTTCACAGGATGAGATAACCTGTCCGCACTGCTCCCTGAGTTGGGCTGGCTGCAGGATATATCTGTGAGGCTGGGACAGAGCCTGAAAGACAGATCTGACAATCAGGGTTCTGTCACCCCAGGGGGAGAACAGAGGGTCTGAACCCCAGAGAATAAGCAACTGAACCAACCAATTCCTGTTCTGGATCTAGAGGCGGCTTCAGTTTGCTAGCAGGAGACTGTACAGGAGACCTTGCAGCTGGGGGGCGAACCAGGCACTAACATGGGCATGGAAGTTTGAGGAACAGGGCAGAGGCCTGTGTGGGGCTAAGAGAGCAGGGGTTGGAGAAACAAGAGCAGAGGATCAAACACGTTCTTAAGGTAGGTCAGGATGATCCCCATTTCAAAGCTAGAGAAAGTGAGGCACCAGGTGGGAGAGTGACGTGGCCAGGATCACGTTACCACTCAGTGGCAGGGCTGCACTACAACCTGTTCCCTGCTCTCATCCCTGGACCCTGCTGTCCCTGCTGTATGACCACTCCAGCCATGCTCTCCCAGAGGCCATCCCCACCACTCTCCATTACCGGCTGTTTCCACAATGGAAGCAGGCTTGTAACAGAGTTCACTCACCGATAGGTTCCCCTTCCTGGCAAGGCCTGGTGCCACAGCTTTCTTGCTGGGCTAGCACCCTGGCCAAGAGTCGGTAGGGCACTCTGGCAGTTTTTTGCCTGGGAACTCAGCCCTTCAGCCAGGTGACCATCTTTTAGCCCACTCCTTCCTGGGTCGCGCTCATCCTAAACTAAAAGTCCAAAAATGTCTTTGTCATAAATATAAAGGGAAGGGTAAACCCCTTTAAAATCCCTCCTGGCCAGAGGAAAAATCCTCTCACCTGTAAAGGGTTAAGAAGCTAAAGGTAACCTCGCTGGCACCTGACCAAAATGACCAATGAGGAGACAAGAGACTTTCAAAAGTTGGGAGGAGGAAGAAAAACAAAGGGTCTGTGTCTGTCTGTGTGATGCTTTTGCCGGAGACAGAACAGGAATGGAGTCTTAGAACTTAGTAAGTAATCTAGCTAGGTATGTGTTAGATTATGATTTCTTTATATGGCTGAGAAAATAGCTGTGCTGAATAGAATGACTATTCCTGTCTGTGTGTCTTTTTTGTAACTTAAGGTTTTACCTAGAGGGATTCTGTATGTTTTGAATCTAATTACCCTGTAAAGTATTCACCATCCTGATATTACAGAGGTGATTCTTTTCTTTTTACGTCTATTAAAAGTCTTCTTGTAAGGAAACGGAATGCTTTTTCATTCTTCTAAGATCCAAGGGTTTGAGTCTGTGGTCACCTATGCAAATTGGTGAGGATTTTTTTCCAAACCTTCCCCAGGAAGTGGGGTGTAAGGGTTGGGAGGATTTTTGGGGGAAAGACGTGTCCAAACTCTGTTTTTTCAGGAACCCAGATAAAGTTTGGTGGTGGCAGTGGAAATCCAAGGGCAAAGGGTAAAATTAATTTGTACCTTGGGGAAGTTTTAACCTAAGCTGGTAAAAGTAAGCTTAGGAGGTTTTCATGCAGGTCCCCACATCTGTACCCTAGAGTTCAGAGAGGGGAAGGAACCTTGACATGGTGGCAGAGTGGTGGGATTAACCTGAAATCATTTTGAGATCAATTTGAGATTTTTTGAACGAGAAAAACAGATTTTAAAAAGGAAATATTTTTTTCCTTTGGGGCTGCTGGAAAGGAGGTCCAACTGAAAGCAGCTAGTTTTTTCTCTGCTTTGGGGCCAGAGCAGAGACAAAAGGGTATTATCTTTGTGAATTGCAGGTTTTCTTTGCCTGGAGGCAGAGTAGTTAACCTCCTGCAGGGAAATTCACAGTCTTCACAAACCTGAGGTTTTTTTCCCCTAAAAGTAAATAGTGGGGTGTTCTATACCAATTTGCCTGGAGACAAAAGTGGTAGGGTTTTTTTTTTTTAGGATTTTGATTTTTTTTACAAGGAGCACAGATATGAAAAGGAATTTTTTTTTTCCTTTGGGGCTGCTGGAAAGGAGGTTTCCAAGTAGTGGAGGTTTTTTGCTTTGATTTGGGGCCAGAGCAGAGACAAAGGGAATTGTCTTTTTCTGTAGGCTGACAATCACTATTAGAGAATAGGTATCCTATTCCAGCACAGCAAAATTTTACAGCCAAGTTTTGTTTGTTTATTTCTAAATCTCGGGTGTAAAGTTAGTTAAAAACAGAGAGGTTAGGATGACAGACTCCACGGCTCAACAAAAGCTGGAATTAGCCAGATTTCAGGCTGAGGAAAAACAAAAGGAACATGAAAGACAGATAGAACTCATGCACCTGGAGAAGGAAGTACAGGAGGCTGCCCACAGGAGGGAAATGGAGGCAAGGAAGCATGTGGAGGAGGAGAAGGAAAAAGAGAGGAAGCATGAACTGGAGATGGAGAAGGTAAAGGCTCAGAAGAATATACTAACAAACCCTAGCAATCCTTCTCCAGGTACCACTTCCCATCACAGAAAGTTCCCCACCTACAAGGCAGGTGATGATACGGAGGCCTTCTTAGAAAACTTCGAAAGGGCCTGCCTTGGGTACAGCATCTCTACCGACCAATACATGGTAGAGCTGAGGCCGCAGCTCAGTGGACCCTTAGCTCAGGTGGCGGCTGAAATGCCTAAAGAACACATGAAGAAGTATGAACTGTTTAAATCCAAGGCGAGAGTCAGAATGGGGATAACACCCGAGCATTCTCATCAGAGGTTCCGAGCCCTAAGGTGGAAACCAGATGTGTCATTTACCCGACATGCCTACCACCTTGTGAAACATTGGGATGCCTGGATATCAGGAGCAAGTGTTGAATCTCCAGTAAATTTTCCCTTCCTAATGCAAATGGAACAATTCTTAGAGGGTGTTCCTGAGGAAATAGAAAGATCCATCCTAGATGGGAAGCCCAAAACTGTAATTGAGGCAGGAGAGATTGGAGCCAGATGGGTGGAGGTGGCAGAGAAGAAGAAAACTGGTCGCAGTTGGAGCGGAGATCAGAAGGGACAACACCAGACCACACCCTATTACCGGGGGCTGCCCAAGGCCCCACCTACCTCCCAAAGAACCCTCCAGACACCCTATCGTCCAACCACCCCATTCTCCAGCAACCCGCCTCGCCCCAGTGACCTGTCAGCTCTTGTTAAACCCTGGATTTGTGCTGGAAATGGCCCACCTTGATTATCATACACATTGTAAGGAGAGTGGTCTCTTTAGATAAGCTATTACCAGCAGGAGAGTGGGGTGGGGGGAGGTATTTTTTCATGCTTTGTGTGTATAAAAAGATCTTCTACACTTTCCACAGTATGCATCCGATGAAGTGAGCTGTAGCTCACGAAAGCTTATGCTCAAATAAATTGGTTAGTCTCTAAGGTGCCACAAGTACTCCTTTTCCTTTTTGCGAATACAGACTAACACGGCTGTGACTCTGAAACCTGTCATTACGCAAGGCACTGCATTTAGCCGTATGGAGTGGAAATCTATCAACTGCATGAAAAAACTTGTACAGATACAGACAGACATCATCTGCCTTTCCAAATGCAAACAGATGGACATCGTACCAAAAGGACTGAAGGTAAAAAATTCATTACAATCCACATACCACACAGACTAAGCTGACAGCTTGTGCCACACGCTCTCAAAGAAACTGCGGAATCACCTGATCAACATCCTCTACAGCAAACAGGGAAAGATTAAGAATGAGCTCTCAAAAATGGATACTCTCATAAAAAACCAACCTTCCACACAAACTTCCTCATGGCTGGACTTTACTAAAACTAGACAAGCCATTTACAACACACACTTTGCTTCTCTACAAAAGAAAAAGGACACTAAATTTTCTAAATTACTACATGCCACAAGGGGCCACAGCAACGGTTCCCTCAACCCACCCAGCAATATTGTTAACCTATCCAACTATACTCTTAGCCCAGCAGAAGCAGCTGTCCTATCTCGGGGCCTCTCCTTCTGCCCCTCCACCCCCACGAACATGATACAGTTCTGTGGTGACCTAGAATCCTACTTTTGACGTCTCCGACTCAAGGAATATTTCCAACACACCTCTGAACAACATACTAATCCACAGAGACCTCCCTAGCAACACTACAAAAAGAAGGATTTTAGGTGGACTCCTCCTGAAGGTCGAGACAGCAGACTGGACTTCTACATAGAGTGCTTCCGCCGACGTGCACGGGCTGAAATTGTGGAAAAGCAGCATCACTTGCCCCATAACCTCAGCCGTGCGGAACACAATGCCATCCACAGCCTCAGAAACAACTCTGACATCATAATCAAAAAGGCTGACAAAGGAGGTGCTGTTGTCATCATGAATAGGTCGAAATATGAACAAGAGGCTGCTCGGCAGCTCTCCAACACCACTTTCTACAAGCCATTACCCTATGATCCCACTGAGAGTTACCAAAAGAAACTACAGCATTTGCTCAAGAAACTCCCTGAAAAAGCACAAGATCAAATCCGCACAGACACACCCCTGGAACCCCGACCTGGGATATTCTATCTACTACCCAAGATCCATAAACCTGGAAATCCTGGGCACCCCATCATCTCAGGCATTGGCACCCTGACAGCAGGATTGTCTGGCTATGTAGACTCCCTCCTCAGGCCCTACGCTACCAGCACTCCCAGCTACCTTCAAGACACCACTGACTTCCTGAGGAAACTACAATCCATCGGTGATCTTCCTGATAACACCATCCTGGCCACTATGGATGTAGAAGCCCTCTACACCAACATTCCACACAAAGATGGACTACAAGCCGTCAGGAACAGTATCCCTGATAATGTCACGGCTAACCTGGTGGCTGAACTTTGTGACTTTGTCCTTACCCATAACTATTTTACATTTGGGGACAATGTATACCTTCAGATCAGCGGCACAGCTATGGGTACCCGCATGGCTCCACAGTATGCCAACATTTTTATGGCTGACTCAGAACAACGCTTCCTCAGCTCTTGTCCCCTAACGCCACTACTCTATTTGCGCTATATTGATGACATCTTCATCATCTGGACCCATGGAAAAGAAGCCCTTGAGGAATTCCACCATGATTGCAACAATTTCCATCCCACCATCAACCTCAGCCTGGTCCAGTCCACACAAGAGATACACTTCCTGGACACTACAGTGCTAATAAACGATGGCCACATAAACACCACCCTATACCGGAAACCTACTGACCGCTATTCCTACCTACATGCCTCCAGCTTTCACCCTGACCACACCACACGATCCATCGTCTACAGCCAAGCTCTGCGATACAACCGCATTTGCTCCAACCCCTCAGACAGAGACAAACACCTACAAGATCTCTATCAAGCATTCTTACAACTACAATACCCACCTGCGGAAGTGAAGAAACAGATTGATAGAGCCAGAAGAGTTCCCAGAAGTCACCTACTACAGGACAGGCCTAACAAAGAAAATAACAGAACGCCACCAGCCGTCACCTTCAGCCCCCAACTAAAACCCCTCCAACGCATTATTAAGGATCTACAACCTATCCTGAAGGATGACCCAACACTCTCACAAATCTTGGGAGACAGGCCAGTCCTTGCCTACAGACAGCCCCCCAACCTGAAGCAAATACTCACCAGCAACCACATACCACACAACAGAACCACTAACCCAGGAACCTATCCTTGCAACAAAGCCCGTTGCCAACTGTGCCCACATATCTATTCAGGGGACACCATCACAGGGCCTAATAACATCAGCCACACTATCAGAGGCTCGTTCACCTGCACATCCACCAATGTAATATATGCCATCATGTGCCAGCAATGCCCCTCTGCCATGTACATTGGTCAAACTGGACAATCTCTACGTAAAAGAATAAATGGACACAAATCAGATGTCAAGAATTATAACATTCATAAACCAGTCGGAGAACACTTCAGTCTCTCTGGTCACGCGATTACAGACATGAAAGTTGCGATATTACAACAAAAAAACTTCAAATCCAGACTCCAGCGAAAGACTGCTGAATTGGAATTCATTTGCAAATTGGATACAATTAACTTAGGCTTGAATAGAGACTGGGAGTGGCTCAGTCATTATGCAAGGTAACCTATTTCCCCTTGTTTTTTCCTCCACCCCCCCCCCCCCGCCCCTCAGATGTTCTTGTTAAACCCTGGATTTGTGCTGGAAATTGCCCACCTTGATTATCATGCACATTGTAAGAAGAGTGATCACTTTAGATAAGCTACTACCAACAGGAGAGTGGGTTTGTGTGGGGAGGGGTGCGGGGGGGGAGGGGGGAGAATACCTGGATTTGTGCTGGAAATGGCCCAACTTGATTATCATACACGTTGTAAGGAGAGTGATCACTTTAGATAAGCTATTACCAGCAGGAGAGTGGGGTGGGGGGAGAAAAAACCTTTTGTAGTGGTAAATACCCATTTTTTCATGCTTTGTGTGCATAAAAAGATCTTCGATACTTTCCACAGTATGCATCCGATGAAGTGAGCTGTAGCTCACGAAAGCTTATGCTCAAATAAATTGGTTAGTCTCTAAGGTGCCACAAGTACTCCCTTTCAGGTAGTTGAAAGCAGCTATCAAATCCCCCCTCATTCTTCTCTTCCGCAGACTAAACAATCCCAGTTCCCTCAGCCTCTCCTCATAAGTCATATGCTCCAGTCCCCTAATCATTTTTGTTGCCCTCTGCTGGACTCTTTCCAATTTCTCCACATCCTTCTTGTAGTGCGGGGCCCAAAACTGGACACAGTACTTCAGATGAGGCCTCATCAATGTCGAATAGAGGGGAACGATCACGTCCCTCGATCTGCTGACAATGCCCCTACTTATACAGCCCAATATGCTGTTGGTCTTCTTGGCAACAAGGGCACACTGCTGACTCATATCCAGCTTCTCGTCCACTGTAACCCTTAGGTCCTTTTCTGCAGAACTGCTGCCTAACTGTTCGGTCCCTAGTCTGTAGCGGTGCATGGGATTCTTCCGTCCTAAGTGCAGGACTCTGCACTTGTCCTTGTTGAACCTCCTCAGATTTCTTTTGGCCCAATCCTCCAATTTGTCCAGGGCCCTCTGTATCCTATCCCTACCCTCCAGAGTATCGACCTCTCCTCCCAGTTTAGTGTCATCTGCGAACTTGCTGAGGGTGCAATCCACGCCATCCTCCAGATCAGTGGTCCCCAACCTTTCTGTGGGAACAGCACATTACTCTTCCCAGAAGACTGTGGCAAGGCGCAAGACACCCCGCGGCCAAAATGCCGCCGAGAAACGGTAATGCCTCTAGGTGTCGCCGCTTCTCGGCAGAATTTCGGCGGCATCCTTTCTGGCCACTGCCACTTCTCGGCAGCATTTCAGCGGGCGGTTCCTCGGTGGGGTGTCCTGCAGGCGCACAATAATGCCCTGGCGGGTGCCATGGCACCCACTGGCACCGCGTTGGGGACCACTGCTCCAGATCATTAATGAAGATATTAAACAAAACTGGCCCCAGGACCAACCCTTGGGGCACTCCGCTTGATACCGGCTGCCAACTAGACATGGAGCCATTGATCACGACCCGTTGAGCCCGACAATCTAGCCAGCTTTCTATCCACCTTATAGTCCATTAATCCAGCCCATACTTCTTTAACTTGCCGGCAAGAATACTGTGGGAGACCGTATCAAAAGCTTTGCTAAAGTCAAGGAAAAACACGTCCACTGCTTTCCCCATATCCACAGAGCCAGTTATCTCGTCATAGAAGGCAATCAGGTTGGTCAGGCATGACTTGCCCTTTGTGAATCCATGCTGACTGTTCCTGATCACTTTCCTCTCCTTTAAGTGCTTCAGAATTGATTCCTTGAGGACCTGCTCCATGATTTTTCCAGGGACTAAGGTGAGGCTGACTGGCCTGTAATTCTCCAGATCCTCCTCCTTCCCTTTTTTAAAGATGGGCACTACATTAGCCTTTTTCCAGTCGTCCGGGACCTCCCCCGATCGCCATGAGTTTTCAAAGATAATGGCCAATGGCTCTGCAATCACATCCACCAACTCCTTTAGCACTCTCGGATGCAGCGCATCCGGCCCCATGGACTTGTGCTCGTCCAGCTTTTCTAAATAGTCCTGAACCACTTTTCTCCACAGAGGGCTGGTCACCTCCTCCCCATGCTGTGCTGCCCAGTGCAGCAGTCTGGGAGTGGACCTTGTTCGTGAAGACAGAGGCAAAAAAAGCATTGAGTACATTAGCTTTTTCCACATCCTCTGTCACTAGGTTGCCTCCCTCATTCAGTAAGGGGCCCACACTTCCCTTGACTTTCTTCTTGCTGCTAACATACCTGTAGAAACCCTTCTTGTTACTCTTAACGTCTCTTGCTAGCTGCAACTCCCAGTGTTATTTGGCCTTCCTGATTCCACTCCTGCATGCCTGAGCAATCTTTTTAGACTCTTCCCTGGTCATTTGTCCAATCTTCCACTTCTTGTAAGCTTCTTTTTTGTGTTTAAGATCAGCAAGGATTTCACTGTTAAGCCAAGCTGGTCGCCTGCCATATTTACTATTCTTTTGACACATCGGGATGGTTTGTTCCTGCAACCTCAATGAGGATTCTTTAAAATACAGCCAGCTCTCCTGGACTCCTTTCCTCCTCATGTTATTCTCCCAGGGGATCCTGCCCATCAGTTCCCTGAAGGAGCCAAAGTCTGCTTTTCTGAAGTCCAGGGTCCGTATTCTGCTGCTCTCCTTTCTTCCTTGTGTCAGGATCCTGAACTCGACCATCTGATGGTCACTGCCTCCCAGGTTCCCATCCGCTTTTGCTTCCCCTACTAATTCTTCCCGGTTTGTGAGCAGCAGGTCAAGAAGAGCTCTGTCCCTAGTTGGTTCCTCCAGCACTTGCACCAGGTAATTGTCCCCTACAGTTTCCAAAAACTTCCTGGATTGTCTATGCACCGCTGTATTGCTCTCCCAGCAGATATCAGGGTGATTGAAGTCTCCCATAAAACCAGGGCCTGTGATCTAGTAACTTCCGTTACTTGCCGGAAGAAAGCCTCTTCCACCTCATCCCCCTGATCCGGTGGTCTATAGCAGACTCCCACCACGACATCACCCTTGTTGCTCACACTTCTAAACTTAATCCAGAGACACTCAGGTTTTTCTGCAGTTTCATACCGGAGCTCTGAGCAGTCATACTGCTCTCTTACTTACAGTGCAATTCCCCTTCCTTTTCTGCCCTGCCTGTCCTTCCTGAACAGTTTCTATCCATCCATGACAGTACTCCAGTCATGTGAGTTATCCCACCAAGTCTCTGTTATTCCAATCACAATATAATTCCTTGACTGTGCCAGGACTTCCAGTTCTCCCTACTTGTTTCCCAGGCTTCTTGCATTCGTGTATAGGCACTTAAGATAACTCGCTGATCGTCCCGCTTTCTCAGTATGAGACAGGAGTCCTCCCCTCTTGCGCTCTCCTGCTTGTGCTTCCTCCTGGTATCCCATTTCCTCACTTACCTCAAGGCTTTGGTCTCCTTCCCCCAGTGAACCTAGTTTAAAGCCCTCCTCACAAGGTTAGCCAGCCTACTTACGAAGATGCTCTTCCCTCTTTGTTACGTGGAGCCCCTCTCTGCCTAGCACTCCTCCTTCTTGGAACACCACCCCATGGTCAAAGAAT
The DNA here is from genome assembly GCF_965152275.1 of Natator depressus. Taxonomy (NCBI): domain Eukaryota; kingdom Metazoa; phylum Chordata; order Testudines; family Cheloniidae; genus Natator; species Natator depressus. The sequence goes on from NW_027439787.1 coordinate 435,464, forward strand.
CCAAAGCCTTCTCTCCGTACTCAGCACCCAATGGTCTGAGGTGATAAGGGACCTGCCGAGCTGAAGCAGGAGAGATGGTCCAAAACCAATAGAGAAGCAGGATCCGGTATGGGAACTGGTGTAATGCCCTTGGGTGCCCCGTCAAAAGCTCTGCTTGGAGCCCCCTGAGTATCTGTGAGGGCCAGGCAGCGAGGCCGAGGCAGATGGGGGTGGCTGTCTGCACCTATAACTTTTGTTCTGCTTTTTGAACAGGCGGGCCTGGAAAGCGGGCAGGCTGTTCGGGCTTGAAATGTTTCCTCGAAGGCACCGGGGCACTGAGATTCAAGGACTTGATGGTGGCTCTGGAGGCCTTCAGGCTGTGCAGTTTGGCATCTGTTTGCTCTGAGAAGAGCAAAGTCCCTTCAAATGGAAGGTCTTGAAGAGACTGCTGGACCTTTGCCTGTAGACCAGAGGAGTGAAGCCTGGAGCCCCTTTGCATGGGCACTGCTGACGCCATAACTAGAGCCGCCGCATTCGCTGTGTCAAGGGTGGCTTGTGGGGAAGCCCTGGCCACTGCCTTCCCTTCCCGTCCACCAGAGCAACGCTCTCCTGCCTGGACGCTTGAGGAAGCGAATCTTAAAATTTCAACATGAGGTCAAAGTCATATCTGCCCAGCAGTGCCTGTTGGCTGGAGCTGTGGAGCTATAGATGACTGGGAGAATACATTTTCCTACCAAAATGGTCTTGCTTTTTTGAGTCTTTTGACTTGGGGGTTTGTCCCTTACAACCCTGGCCTTTCCCTCTCATTGGCTGCCAAGGCCACCAAGGATCCGGAAGGGTGATGGGAATATACATACTCCTACCCTTTGGTGGAGACATAGTACTTCCTATCTGCCTTCTTTGATGTGCGGGGGGGGCAGTGAGGAAGGGGTCCACCACAGGGTTTTAACTGCACCCATGATGGCCTCATTGAGAGGCAGAGCTACCTTCAATAGGGCCACTGCAGCCCAGATGTTGACCAGGCTGTTGGAGGACTTTTTAATAACCCCCACTTCCAGCCCTAAGTTTGAGGCCACCTTCTCCCATATCTCCTGGTGAGACCTGAAGTGTCCTGGGGTGGCAAAACACCCATCCCTGCTTCTTCTGGGGGGGAGGAGGAGGCAGCCTGCACCAGCATGGGACCTTCCTCCTCTCCTTCTGCACCAACCGGATCCCGTAGCTCCAGGTTCTGAGCGTCTGTACCTGGCTCAATATCGTAGTCGGGATCAGCTGCTGTTTGGTGTGGCAGAGGAATCCTTCTCTCAGACACCACTGAGTAGGAGCGCCTAGACAGGGGGGCCAGGCAGAGGAGGAAAACCCCAGGGGTTTCAAAAAGGCGATCGTATCTGCATGGGCCATTGCCCACTGAGCCAGGCACTCGGAGGAACCCCCACCCCACGATCCACCATTGCACAGGACTGACTGGTGGGGTACTGGTACCAGTCCCTCGGCTGGGTGCAAGATTCAAACTCCAACTTGGATGATGAGTCATCTTGTGGGGACGAGGTGGGTGTGGTACCTGTTGGCTCCAAGAGATGGTGCTGAGGATCTAGGCATCGGGGCCGAGATGGGGAAGCCTGCTTCGACATAAGCAGACAGGAAGGGGCCTGGTACCAGATGGGAGTTTGGGGCAACATGCTCCCTTCTGCTTGCCTGCGCTGCTGGCACCAACTGTTGTAGCGAAGATACCAGCCAGTCCCTGGCCACCAAATGCCTCCGGGATGGACGGTACCGCAACCCTGCTGGTGCCTCACTGCCCCTCTGGTGCCGGCGGCTGGCCGGGTCCTGGACTCCACAGAGCCTGTGAACAGGGCAGAGTCAACGGTATCGCCTGCGGAGCAGGGGCAGAGGAGTGGCCAGATGCAGGTCGTACTCCCCTGCACTCCCCATGATTGTCCTTTCTTAGAGAAGGGGAACCTCTCAGACAGCTGCTGCTTATGCTTCTTTCCTGGCCCTGGGCATGGGGAACGGTGCCGAGAGTCCCATACAGACTCTCTCTGCAGCAGCTCTTCGTACCAGCACTGAGGTACACGGTGCCAAGTTTGACTGGCTTGGCTCTGAAGAAGGTTTGAGTGCGGCTTCCCTCAGGAGGGACTTCAGCCTGGCCTCCCTGTCCTGTTTCACATGTGGACTGAACTGGTGGCAGAGCTGACCACGATCCACAAGAGGAGTCTCATCCACGCACTTTAGACAGCTAGAGTGCCGGTCGCTCTAAGGCATGGGCTTGCCGCAGAAGGCACCAGGTTTGAAGCCCGGAGACTGAGCCTTGCCCAGTTCCAGGAGCAGAGGAAACTTCGCTACGAGAGTCCAACTAACTATTTACACCAATCAACTAAAGCCAAAAAGCGAGAAAACAAAGGAGGGGAAAAGGGATGGAGTAACAACGAGAGAACCACTGAGAAGCTTGAGAAGTGCGGGGTGGCTGGTCACAGACATGCAGAGATTCCAAGCCAGGCGCCCGAGAGCACTGGGGTGGGTCAGGCAGACTCACCCACCCCTCTTCTCCTCCATGCTGCACTCCACAGGGATGAGCAGGATGTGGGCACCGATGGGGTCTCAGAGGGACCAGATCCCGAATTCCCCCATTTGCGTGTTGGGGGCAGACGCAGCTAGAGAGGGGAACACTGTTGGTGGCCAAGATGCAGGACTCAGGACAGTCTCCGGCGAGCTGGCAGCCCCAGGACTGCGAGGAGGGGGTAAATGGGGGGAGGAGGGCAGGAGGGGGCAGTCGGGACAGTGGTTGGGGAGGGGGCAATGGGGACGGAACAGCAGCTCCCCAGCGCAGGCTTAGGGGCGGGCGAGCAGAGCCCCTCTCTCAGCACTGGGGAGGTCAGTGTCCCTGTGAGCAGGTCAGGCTGGACGGGCTCAGCAGCAGGGGACCAATGGGCGAGACTAGTCAGGAGAGGGTTAAACTAGCTACAGAGGGGGCACGCTGGGGGGCAGACACTTGGCAACCCTCCGCCCTGTCGCTTAGTCCTGGGGTAGGGCTACCAGGAACCCAGGTGTCCAGGACAGGATGGGAATTAGTTCTCATTGCTGGGATTCGAGGGGAGGTGGGGGAAAAGAGTACCACAAGGGACTGGGGACAAAGCACAATCAGGGGGCCTGGCCATGTGGCTACAGCCCCCCATATCAGGGACCGAGCAGGAAGAACAGCTCTTTACACATCTATCGATAGTGTGCAAGGGAACCAGGGGCTCCAACCAAGGGACACAGGCAGGGGTTTGTGCTGCCAGGAGTAAGGAAGCCCGGGAGTCTCTGCACGTTGCAGGGGCTGATTCTCTCACTAACTCTCCAGCCCAAGTCAATGTCAGACCCTCACTCTGTGGAGTGAAGAGGAATCTGACCTTAGATAAACTCACCTGGGAAATAAGACAAAGCGAACAATGAAGGAGGCTCACAGGTGAGCAGCTTCTCCCCAGGGCTGGGTGAATGCAGAGCTGCCTGTTCTTGTGACTTTACTGTGCGTCTCATAATAGCGGGTGGTTTTATTAAATCCCCAGTTCCTGGACTCATGGGATTAGAGGAGAGTCTCAGCTCTCTTTTTTTACAGCACTAACATCTACTCCTTCCAGCAGCAGGGAAAACTCCAGAAATGTGTCCCCTAAAGGCTCAAACCAGAGGGCAAATAAAAATAAGCTCCAATATTATCCCCAAAATACTGACGACATTTAAGCCAAACTCAGGATTTTGGAGGCCTGACTCGTGATGTCTCAACACTTGGGGCTGTCGATATTGGTGTTAGGATATAGATATTCAGGCCTGTCTGTAAAGGCCTGTACTTTAAGAATTTAGGGGTATTCTTATCACTTCGCTAGTTCTAGAGGTATAAAAGAAAGAATCAAAATCACTGTCTGCTGGTGTAAGGGCCTTCTCTTGCTGTGACAGTTTGAGGCTCTGTTCTTAGGCTAAGGCCTTTGGCTAAGCAGCAGAGGCAGCCATAAGCTGGGAAGCGACCGGTCACATCCTCACATTCCAAACTAGTCACATTGAAAGAAGGTGCTATTGGGCTGTTAGGAATACAATCCTGTCCTGATAATGCCTATCACCTCCAGAGAAAGGGAAGTGCCTAGAAAATGTAAAAGGAAACAGCATCCTGTCTGGCAAGAACTCACTTATCAATACTGGGATGTGAAATCCTCACTTCTGTATTGTTTTGTCATTATAGTTCCCACTTTGCTATTGTTTGTCTGTATAATCTCTGTCTGGTTCTGTGATTGTTCCTGTCTGCTGTATAATTAATTTTGCTGGGTGTAAACTAATTAAGGTGGTGGGATATAATTGGTTACATAATCATGTTACAATATGTTAGGATTGGTTAGTTAAATTTCAGGAAAATGATTGGTTAAGGTATAGCTAAGCAGAACTCAAGTTTTACTATATAATCTGTAGTCAATGAGGAACTGGGTGGGCGTGGGTGGGTGTTTGTGGGGGAGATGGGAACAGGGAATGGGGGTAAGGAAATTGGAACCATGTTTTGCTAAAGGGGGAAATGGGAACAGGGAATGGGAGTAAGGAAATTGGAATAATGTTTGGCTAAGGGCAGGAATGGGAACAGGGACACAGGTGTAAGGCTCTGTGATGTCAGAGCTGGGAAGGAGGATACTAAGGAAGGAAACTGGAATCATGCTTGCTGGAAGTTCACCCCAATAAACATCGAATTGTTTGCACCTTTGGACTTCGGGTATTGTTGCTCTCTGTTCATGCGAGAAGGACCAGGGAAGTGAGTGGGTGAAGGAATAAGCCCCCTAACAATTGGGATTCCCCATCACTCGGTGTCTGGGAAATGAGACAAGACGTCTCAGAGCCCTGCTCTAGCTCTAGGGTCTGACAGCATCACTGTCGTAGTCGGGAGGAACAAACCCTTCCATGCAGGTGTTGGGGACACTGGGGCACGGCCACTAGGTAACTCGAGGGGATGGAAGACCACGAGTGTCGATGAAGCCCCCTCGCACTAGGCCCAGGTGTCCTTGGCCCCCCCTCCCGCCTGGAGGCACTCACAGCAGCTCTGCGTACTAGGCCCAAGTGTCCTTGCCCCCCCCGCCCCCGGAGGCACACACAGCAGTTATGCTGAGAATCTGCAACAATATGCTGCAGAGTCAGACTGCCTGAAACTAAGCAAGGCCACACAGGGGAGATATGGAAGAACAATGCTGAATAAAGCAGCTTTATGTATAGGTTAACAAATGATACAGAGAATCAGGGAACTAGCTGGGAACTGGATTGGCTGGCTATATGGATACTTGGGGCAGCTTGCTATTGGATAAGTATGCTGGGAAAAAGGATGTATAAAAGCCTGTGTAACTTCCTGCTCTGTGTACAGGATTTGAGATTCAAATCTCCCTGTACCTATTTGAAGCTTCAAATAAACTTTTCTGCTTCTCCACCCCGTTGTGATTATTGGGTGTAGCACACCGGGTAACGAACCAACTCAAGCTGTTGTTCAGCCTCTCGGCACTGGGTGCCGGCAACAGCTTTTGGCGTCCCTGGGTGGGCCAGAGGCTGCAATTTAGCCATGCCCGGACCCCTCCTGGAGGTCGAGGATTGCGGCGAGAACCGACGCCCAGTGCGCACTGGTGAGTTCACCGGGGCCTCGGAGGAGACGCGATTTGATCGACCCCGGAGGGCACAACGGTGCAACGCACTCATATAGTGGAGAAGCAGTTGTGGACGGCGGTGAAGAACCGGTCCCTTACACATGGGGGAGGAGCAGCTGCAGGCCACGGTGAAGAACCGGTCCCTTGGATAAGGTAGGAACCTTTTGAAATCCGGATTGTATGCTCTGTTGGAACCTGGGGACACCCAGAGTTACCCTGTAGGTATGGGACAGGGACAGAGCTCAGGGGTTAGGGCACGGTGTACGCCCCTAGAGTGCATTCTAGCAAACTGGAAGGTATTTGGTGCGGATCCGATGACTAAGAGCCAATTAAAACAATTCTGTACAGTTGACTGGCCTCAATATCAACTAGAGGACCAGGAGTGGTGGCCACCAGGAGGGTCAATTAATTACAACACGATCCTCCAATTTGTTTTGTTTTGTCAGTGAATGGGTAAATGGAATGAACATATGTATGTGCATTTGTTTCTGACTTTATGTACTCGACCAGATATTTTACAGCACTGTAATCTGACTCCGACTGGTTCGGTAGCAGCTAATGTTAGTCCCCAGACCCCCACCCCCACTGTAATGGCAGAGCCGGTGTCCCCTTCGGCCCCTACACCCACACCTTGTAAGTCCCCCGAGCAGACCCCAGGTGGGATCCAAATGATGAAAGGGATATGACCCGCCTTACCTCCTATAAGGAGTTGCTTTTGCATGGACTCCGTCACTCGGCTGTCCGACATAATAATTGGGCAAAGCCATATGAAGTAATGCAGGATTTAAAAGAAAGCCCAGGGGCCTTTCTACAGCGTATTTAGGACACCATTCTACAGAACACTAATGCAGACCCCGATGATCAGGCAACTGAGTCAATTATTAAGGGAATTTTTACGAGCAGAGCAGCCCCTAATATTAAGAGAAAGTTACAAAAAAAGGAGGATTTAATGGGCATGACCATGGCACAAATCTTAGAGACTGTAAACCGAGCTTATAGTCTGAGAGAGACAGAGAAGGAGAAAAAGCAAGTGAGAGTGATGGTAACAGCGGTACAGGCCGGCACTAAGAGAAGTGGCCGGGGAGGAAGGGGCCGTGGACGCGACCGTCCGGGCCCGCAGGAGAGACGACTGGGTCGCAACCAGTGTGCCCTGTGTTGACAGGAGAGACTGGAAAAATGAGTGCCCAAAGAGGAAAGAAAAGGGGGGTTCCCCTATGATGGTGATGGCGGAGCAGGAATAAGGGTGTCAGGGGAGATGGACCACCCTACCCCCGGAACCCCGAGTAAAGATGCGGGTGGGAAGCTCAGAAATAGATTTTTTAGTGGACTCTGGAGCGGCCCGAACTGCCATAAATCAGCCTCTTCAGTTGCCAGTAGCAGATTCCCTTACTGTGGTGGGAGCCACAGGCAGGGACACCAAGTGCCCAGTGTATGCCCCAGCGGAATGCGCTTTGGGAAACAGGACTATATCCCACAAGCTGGTATACCTCCCTGAGTGTCCAATGCCTCTGCTGGGATGGGATCTACTTTGTCACCTCGGTGCCACCCTGCATTTTACTGAGGACGAAATAACCCTTACCTTACCCCCTGAGAATGCATGGATCATGACCCTTGCAGTTGAGCCCTCAGCCATGCAAGCCCCAGAATGGAGCCCGTGGGAAGACCAGGTGTACCCCCTCGTGTGGGCATCAGGGATTCCAGGAAAGGCCACCCACTCGACCCCCATTACTATTCAGCTCATACCAGGGAAAGGCCCAGTGCAAGTAAAACAGTATCCAATCAAGAGGGAAGCCAGAGAAGGTTTACAGGAAACTGTAGATCGATTCCTAATGTATGGTATTCTCCGGGAATGTCAGTCAGCCTGGAACACTCCCATTCTACCCATACAGAAGCCTGATGGGACGTATCGGCTGGTACAGGACCTAAGGGCAGTCAATGAACGGGTTAAGACTCTGCACACTCTTGTCCCTAACCCGTATACCTTATTGGCTTCTATAGGGGGACAGTATACCCATTTTTCAGTCCTTGATATGAAAGATGCTTTCTTTACCATCCCAGTTGCCACCCCGTCACAGGAGATCTTCTCCTTTGAGTGGGAGGACCGAAAAAGGGTTAAAAAGCAACTTTGCTGGACAGTGTTGGCCCAGGGATTTAAAAACTCCCCCACCCTCTTTGGCCAGGCTCTGGCCAGGGACCTAGAGGAGTGGGATAATGAGGAGGCCCTCCTTCTGCAGTATGTAAATGATTTGTTAATTGCCACTGTGGGCCAAACCCCCTGCCTTAAAGCCACCGTGAGCCTCCTGAATTTTATTGGACTCCGGGGATATCAGGTAGCACGGAGTAAGGCTCAAATCGCCCTCCCAGAGGTACGGTACCTCGGGTTTCCATACGGCAAGGGGAGCGTGAGCTTTCAAGCAAAAGAAAGGAAGCTATCTGTCAAGTCCCTACCCCAAGTACTCGTAAACGGCTCAGGGTTTCTGGGTATGGCAGGCTTTTGCAGGATATGGATCCCAGAGTTTGGACTGTGGGCTAAACCCCTGTACGACTGTGTAAAAGGAGCAGATCATGACCCCTTCTATTGGACCCCAGAGGCTGACAGGGCATTGAAAATCTTGAAAAGGAAGTTGATGGAAGCCCCGGCTCTGGGCCTGCCAGATCTCTCTAAGCCGTTTCAGTTGTATGTACATGCACGAAAGGGGGTGGCCCTAGGAGTGCTCACACAGCTGTTAGGAGCATGGAGACGTCCCGTGGCTTATTTTTCTATGCAACTGGATCAGGTTGCAAAGGGTTGGCCGGCACGTTTACGGGCAGTCGCAGCTACTGCCCTAGTGCTTGAGGAAGCCGAGAAGCTAACATTGGGAGGGGTTATGCAAATCTATACTCCCCATATGGTCCGAGCCTTATTGGATGCAAAGGGAGGGCTCTGGCTCACCCAGGCTCGGATTGCTCGGTACCAGGCTAAGCTGTTAGAGAACTCTGAAGTCACCTTACAGTCTTGCCCCTCCCTTAACCCAGCTACCCTCTTGCCAGAAACAGAGGACCAGGAACATGACTGTTTAGAGATCATAGATGCCCAGTACTCCAGCCGTCCGGATTTAAAGGATGTACCCCTCCCAAATGCAGATTATGAGTGGTACACTGATGGTAGCAGTACTGTAATAGATGGGCAAAGGAGGGCGGGTTATGCTGTTGTGACCCTCCATGACACTGTGGAAGCTGAAGGTTTGCCTGCTGGGACCTCTGCCCAGCTGGCCGAACTGATAGCCCTGACCCGTGCACTTGAACTGTCAAAAGGAAAGCGGGTCAACATTTTTACTGATTCAAAGTATGCTTTTGGGGTGCTACATGCTCATGCTGGCCTGTGGAAGCAAAGGGGAATGCTGACAGCCCAAGGCTCCCCAGTCAAGAACGGGCCCCAAATCCTCCAGCTCCTAGAAGCCGTACAACTTCCCTCAGAAGTGGCGGTGGTACACTGTAAAGCCCATCAAAGGGAAAATCAAGATGTGGCCAGAGGTAACACCCGGGCAGATAGAGAGGCTAAGCATGCTGCCACCCTGCCATCCCCTCAGACTGAGAACGCCCAATACATGCCCTTATCCCATCAGTAGGGGAGCTTCCAACCCCTCAGTACTCTGGGGAGGAGAGACAGCTAACTGACAAACTCGGTCTCCGGGAAAAGGAGGGATGGCTCCATTCCCCGGAAGGGAAGGTCCTCCTACCAAAGGGCCTGATCCGGCCGGTGCTGCAGAAACTACATGAAACCACTCATGCTGGCAGGGAAGCACTTATCCAACTAATGGGAAAATACTTTATCACTTCCGGACTCCGACCCCTGGCTGCCCAGGTACAAGCGGACTGCTTAGTCTGCCAAAAGAATAACCCCCGACCGGGACATCCTGTGCCACCAGCTGCCCTAGAACTCACTCTGGGCCCTGGACGAGTGTGGCAAATAGACTTTACTGAGTTTCCCCGGACCCAAGGGTTCAAATATCTCCTTGTCTTAGTGGATCGGTTCAGCAGATGGCCAGAAGCCTTCCCATGCCGTAATTGCACTGCCAGAACAGTGGCCCTCAAGTTTGTTAAGGAGATCATTCCTCTCTTTGGACTCCCCCGGTGGATGGAATCTGACAACGGGACACACTTCACGTCAAAAATCATCCAAAGCATCTCACATGCCTTACAGATCCCCTGGAAACTCCATACGCCCTGGAGACCGCAAGCCAGTGGGGTAGTGGAGCGTACCAATCAGACCCTTAAACGGCATCTCTCAAAAGTGTGTCAAGAAGCCTCACTGTGGTGGCCTGATGCTTTGCCCCTCGTCCTACTCCATATCCGCGTTCTCCCAAAGGGTAGATTAGGGCTCAGTCCCTTTGAAATTATGTTTGGAAGGGCATGGCCTATGAATGGCACCCCGGTTCTGTCAGGGGAATGGGAGTTGGGTAATGGTTTTTTGTCTCAGTATATGTGTTCCCTGTCTGCTGTTCTCTTGTCTCTTCACAGGTATACCAAGGATTCCCAGCCTCTCCCCTTGGACTCTCCCGTCCACTCCTTACAGCCCGGTGACTCTGTACTTGTTCGTACCTGGAAAGACGAGCCTCTCCAGGAAAAGTGGAAAGGACCCTATACCGTCCTGCTGGTCTCCCACACAGCGGCAAAGATCGAGGGACACAAGAACTGGATCCATCACTCTCGTCTGAAGGCAGCACCCGCCCCCTCGTCAGCAGAACAGTGGACCGTCCAACCTGCTGACTCCTCATCTAGTGACGATCTCGGGCTAAAGCTACTGTTTAAAAGACACAAATAGCAGACACCTTAATGCCAAAATGGGCCCACCCAGGTACTGGAGACCCTGGGTTGGGAAGACTCTGGTGATAATTAATTGGGTAGCATTGTTATTCTCTGTATTGGTATTTCCAAACTGTGCATATCGGGAGAATAACTCCTTTGTTTTGCTTGCGCACCATGTTGCTACTTTAACAAACCAGACTGATTGCTGGGTATGTGCTCCAACTCCACTGTCCCCCAAAACGGGAATGCCCCTTGACATGCTGCCCCTGACCCTAGCAGAATTAGCCGCCACCAAAGAGCAGGAAAGAACGGACTCGCCGTTCTGGAATAAGACCTCTTTACAGCAAGCCACCTATCAGGACCAGGAGTATTCAGTTGCAGTATTCACTGAGGGAGTGTTATGTTTTACCCAAAACCAATCTGATCACTATGGGCGTCCTGTGGGAAAAAGCTCCTGTGTTTTCACACAGTGGGCTGATGGTATTGGATAAAGACCAAGAGGGTAGGCCAGCAGTGTGGGTGTAATGGTTCCTCCCCTTTTAGGGGAACTCTTACAAATAATCTTACCACAAAAGAAAGGTTTGGAAATATAACTTGCCGTCCAGTTAATATCTCCAATGTAGCAAGCCAATGGTGGGTTTGTAGTGGTCCCTATGGCGAGTGTAATTTGGATGGCACAATTAGAAACGCCCCCACTTGTACCCAATCAGGAGGATGGGATGCCCCCTTAGGGGCATATGAACTGTTTGGAAAAGCAGCCAAAGCAGCCTTAAATATCCCAGGAATCCCCTTAAGAAACAATCCTTATTGGGCCCTACAGGGTCGCTATTTTGTATGTGGCCGAAAGGCTTACGAGGTGCTGCCAGCCAACTGGACAGGTAGCTGTTATATAGCTCATGGAGTTCCTCATCTTTCCATAACTGCCACACTGCCCAAAGGAAAGATTAGAAATGCCCGAGACACCTCTGTTGAGTCACGAGAAAAGACCCTGCGGCGACTGACTACGGCATTGGAGGGCAATATGAAGAATTCCCTCACAACCGAGAAGCTTGTAGGGTGCTCTGTACTGGGAATAGCGCCACTGTTTACCAGGCCAGCCATGGCATGCATAGGCCGCTATACTGTAAGGCTGCAAATGGTACTTGAGAAAGTGGTCTTAGAGTTAGAGGACTCGGTTAGTGATTTAGGATCAGCAATAGAAACATTAAATAAAGAGGTACAGCAGCTCAGGACATTTTCCCTCCAAAAACTGGCTTTGGACTAATCTCTTGGCATCCCAAGGAGGGGTTTGTGCCCTCGTCGGGCCCCGATGTTGTGTATATGTAAATGATAGCAGTTATGAGATCTATGAAAAGGTGGTACAGGCTGAGGCCCATGCCCGAGCTGGAGCACAGGTTGCCTATACTGCCCCAGAGAGCGATTGGTTGCAAACCTTGTTTTCAGGCTGGGGTTTGTCGTCTTGGCTTGGTGGTTTATTTAGCCTGTTATTGAAACTTCTCTTTCCTGTATTGCTTGTATTACTGGTATTATGCTGTGCAGTATCATGTGTCAGGGCCCTTTTGCAAAAGTTAATAAGTCATTCTCTTCAGGGCTATCACAAAGTGCTTATGCAAAGTCCTATTGTAAAGAAATAAGTAGCCCAAGTGAGAAAACTCAGAGCCAAGGCTGTTGAGTGTTCTCAAAGGAGGGAGTTGTTGGGGACACTGGGGCATGGCCACTAGGTAACTCGAGTGGATGGAAGACCACGACTGTCGATGAAGCCCCCTCGCACTAGGCCCAGGTGTCATTGCCCGCCCCCCCCCCCCCCCGCCTGGAGGCACTCGCAGCAGCTCTGCGTACTAGGCCCAAGTGTCCTTGGCCCCCCCGGCCTGGAGGCACTCGCAGCAGTTATGCTGAGGATCTGCAACAATATGTTGCAGAGTCAGACTGCCTGAAACTAAACAAGGCCGAACAGGGCAGATATGGAAGAACAATGCTGAAGAAAGCAGCTTTATGTATAGGTTAACAAATGATACAGAGAACAAGGGAACTAGCTGGGAACTGGATTGGCTGACTATATGGATACATAGGGCAGCTTGCTATTGGATAAGTGTGCTGGGAAAAAGGATGTATAAAAGCCTGTGTAACTTCCTGCTCTGGGTGCAGGATTTGAGATTTTATTCTCCCTGGACCTTTTTGCAGCTGCAAATAAACTTTTCTGCTTCTCCACCCCGTTGTGATTATTGGGTGTAGCACACCGGGTAGCGAACCAACCTCAGCTGTTGTTTAGCCTCTCGGCACTGGGTGCCGGCAACAATAACAATTATCAAAAAGTGTCATGTTTTCTCTAGTGACGTGCTAACATATTTTGCCACCAGGATAAAGATGGAATAATTCTAATGAATTACCACAGATTTACATTGGTGTAACTGAAATTATGCATTCAATATCCTGTTTCAGGTTAGTAAAAATAAAAGAATGCTGTGGGTTTTGCGGACGTGTACAAGATACAGATTTATAAAAACAACATGAAAACAGGTAGTTATGCTGGGGAAAGGGGAAGCCTTATTGAAGCTGGTGGGCATACCAGTTGTCCTTTATTCAGGATCAATGTAAAAACAGTCAACTCTTTTGTGGAATAGATGGCTGACTTAATAGAAGTCACCATCAAGTAAAGCTGGAATAGGAGTTGAGCCATATAGTGGAAGGGGCTTTCACTAGGGTCTGAATGCAAATGCAGGGGGATGGGGTTCGGGGCGGGGGGGAGGAAGAGAGGGAATGTGACACCGCAGAAGCACAAAGGAGCCCCAGAGAAGTATTTGTAGTGTGATCTCAGAAAAAGTTGAGAGAGAGAGAGCGCTTTAGGGTAGACTGCTGGATAGAAAGAGGCTTGGAATTGTGAGCCAAGAAACTATTCCTGCTGTCGTTAGGGAAATAGAACTTTGTGTACGTTCTTTGTAAATAAGCAGGATTGTGTCAAAAAAATACCTGACTCCATCATCCATTTCTTCCCCAATGGAAACAACTCACAAGACCCAAAATAGTCACTAATTGCTCAGGTCAAAAGGGATAACAATATTGTGAATTCTTTTGTTTTCCTGTTCTTAGATAAAGAATACACCTGCTTCAGTAAAGAACCATAAACACTGAAAATACTGTTTTGTTCTCTCAGAGCTAGCTCTCAGTAGATCTAGAAAATAAGAGTGTTTGTTGTTACACAATCCTTAGAATTCAATTATTTGCACAAATCATTTTAATTTTTCTCTGATTAGGATTTAAAAATAAGCAATTAGATATTCTGTATAGTGTTTAGGAAATTTGTAGGATTAAAATCAGCATGTGTTCTGGATACATGGCTTTCCCATATATGCAACCTCACATCTACACTTGTAAGAGGACCACATTTCCTGAAGCAGTTTCAAACCACTTCAAGCTAGGACAGTTTTAAGCTACTTTATGTTTCAAATGTGAATGGTGTCCAGCTGTGTCAATTAATATTTTTAAATTATGACCATGATCTAAGATCCATATTTTCAGAATTTTCTTACATCATTCATATGCTCGGATGAATAAGGCTGCTTTCCTGAACTGCGGTCCATATTTGGAACTGTCTTTATAGTTTAGACTCAACCACCCTTCTTAAACAGTTTGGAAGTTGTTCGATACTCCCTCGGGACCAGATTTACTCTTCTTTACACAGATTTGGGCCCTAGTCGGGGAGCGACGTACTCATGTAACCGAGGAGCAGAATTTGGCCCTAATATGGGTTCAGTCTCTCAGTTAGGCCTGTCTTTTTATCTTATCTATTGATATGGCATCCATCCCGAGAGTAGAAGAGCAGCTGTCCCATTTCAGACAAGATACATCAATACCTATATTGATTATTCACAATGTTTTTATCTTTGTTGTTACTGTTCCTTTTGAGAAATAAGAAAATAGAGTAAAAGTAAAATGTACTTTTTCTCCCAAATCTATGTGCCATTCCTGATCTTGATTGAACAGGGGAGAGCGTCTTTCCTCTGGATTAAGAATCCAGCTGAGACAACTACCCCAGCCCCACACATTCTACAAGGGAATCCAAAGTCAGAGCAGTGGCGTTCAGTGAAGGGTAGCTGCTCTCTTTGAACATCCTGATAGATGAAATAAAGGAAGGGGGTCATCATTAAAAGTACCTTAAATGGGAGCTCAATCCCCCGAGCTATGATTGCCGAATCAGGAAAAAACAAGAAAGTATGTCCTCTCAGGGATTGGCATATTCAAGTTTGCAAGAGAGACGATAAAGACTGGCCATGACGTAGAAAAATCAAAATTCAAGTTCGCCAGTAAGAAAAGAGCCTGAGTAATAGTCAGCTAAAGAATGGAAGGGACCAGTTTACCCAGGAAGTTACAAGAGCCTTTATTAAAATGGAGAGCTACTTTTGTCCTTCTGTCTGCTTGCTTCTGGCAAAGGTTGACTCAGGAATAGAGGGGGAATCTCTTGGGGTCCAGCAACTCTGCTGGCTTGGGAAGGTGTGCACTGCATCACCCACTCCTCCCTGTGTGAGACAATCTCTGTGCCTCTGTTTCGACAGTTCAAAACCCTTAAAAATATCTTTCTTTACAGCTCAATACAGAAATTGCCAGAACCTAGTCCTGTACTTTTTTCTTTAAAAACAAACAATGAAATGGGGATGTTTGCACGACGATATGAATCGATGTCTGTATTTTTATATCTTTAGACGCCCAACAAATATATAAAAATCTGCATTAAAATAACAATTAGTAAGTTTGCAAAACTGAGCAATGGAAAGTTCAGAAATGCCAGGATTCAGGGAGTCTGAGTACTGTGCACGTGCATTTTGACACAGTCTTTAATTGCACAATTGTACTATTTTTTTCCACAGGCCCCTCATTCAGTGACCATTGAAGTGTTGTTGGGCCTAAGGTGGGAGTGAAACCCTCGCCAACTGCTAGAGGGTGGTGTGAGGACGTTTTAGAGGGACCACAGGATCCTGTTGCGGGCAGGTCACTCTACTGCACCACTTCCCTTATTTGGTCAAATCCCCTTTCGGGGTGGTCCTACGGGGCTGACGCCCACTTCAATTGGTAGAGGACACAGGGAGGAGTTCTCAGAGGGGATATACAACCCTCTTCTGCATGGGTTACCTTGCCCCGCAACATCCCCTCATTGGTCAAATCCTTTCTCCGGGTGTGTGAAATGCTGGTTGCCCCTGCCAAACTTGCGTAAAAGAAGGGAAGAAAGGCATGTACCTTTTGGGTTATCTGTCAGGTGGCCATCTTGGACTTGGGAAAAGAATCTGGTGACCTTTAGCCATTTGCTAGATTAGTTTGGGTTGGGAAGCACACTCCCACGCATGGATTGAATCCACGTAGACAGGGTCTAACATCCAGGCAGAGACGACGCAAAGAGGGATAGGGAGGGTTTTTAGTTAGGTCTACTCACCCATTCCTGTGTCCATCATGGAGTCCCTCCCTGACGTCCAATGTCAAGAGAGCAGCAGCCGTCCATCGCTGTCCCTGCAAGAGAAGGGAGAGAGAACATCAACATGACCTCCTGGGTGTAATTGTTTGGGAGACTGGAGCACTTCCAGAGTTCAAGTTTTGTTAATCCACCCCTTCTCTAGCCTAGCCTAGTCCTTTTCCCTCTCGTAAATAAAGTCTTGTTTGTGTGCTTACCACTGCCTGGCGTTATTTTCTTGTGCTAAGGCAAGCTCTGACAGACGAGATTTACGAAGGGGACCATGTGGGAAGAATTTACTGTAAGATTCCCTGCATCTTCTGAATGGGGTTTGGGTTCTGCCCTTTTGAAAGGAAGGAAAAATCCTTCCAGGTGATCCTACGGGGCTGAAACCCACTGTGATTACTTAGTAATCTGTCCTCTTCACTACCATGTTTGTGACCTTCTGTGTCATAGGAAAGTAGCCCATGGCTCATTATGCATCTTTTGATTGAAAATGGACACGTGTGGTGTACAGACGAAGAAGGACAACTTTTCAAGTCCAATGTGCACAGAAATGGGATGGACGCTTCAAGGATTGAATACAATGCTTTGATCTTCCATCTGTTCATTAAACAAAGACAAAGGTGCAGATTTGGGAGGCTCGGCACTGACTTCCCCAGGATCATTCCTCTCCGTGTAATTCCCATGACAAATCTCCTCTCAAGGAAGAGCCTGAGGAAAGGTGATCAGGGGAACTACCCAGAGCACCAGATACCCCTGAGCTGAGAAAAACCAAGCCTCAGCCAGTTCACATTAATTCAGCTGTCCTCAGCACAGACACCCCTGAAGCACCCGAGGATTCCTTGAAAGGCTTTGAGAGGCTTGGCTCTGCAGAGCGAGAGATGAAGACTATTACTGCAGGGAAATCAATGACAGAGCACTGTCCACACCAGCACTTAGGTCGGTGTAACTTGTCTCACTCAGGGGGTGGCTTCTTCACACCCCTGAGCCACATACGTTCTACCGACACAAGGGGGTGTGTAGACGCAGCCTTAGCAGAGAAGCGATTTAGAAAACAGGTTTTGTTCTGGAGGAAATGCAGGAATCCCGGGTTTGTAATAACCCAAAGGAGAGTCCGACCCCACCAGTCACCTTCCCCACTTTGCACTTGGTCCGGGGATAGTTGTTTTCTCTCAGCCTGTGCCCACTATCATGCCACGTGAAGGGGAAGGAGCCATGCACCTGTCTAGGGTGCTTCTGACATCCGAGAGGGGAGAAAGGAAAAAAGAGGCTCAGTCCCACATGCTACTCACACAGGGGGTGGGAACTTTTGTGGTCATTTCAATAGACTCAAGGGGCTCCAAAAGAGTCAAAGCTGCTCACGTGACTCTGTCCCTGTCCAACGTTAAACAGGAGAAACAAGGCTGGCACTTTGGCCTGCTGGACAGAACAAGCCTTCAGGCCGAAAAGCCAACAACCTTTCTCTCCATTTCAGCAAAAAACAACATTCAACAAACCCCCACAAAAACAGGCACCTGAAAATGTCCTGCCCCCGACTTCACCTTTCCAAGGTCTTCTCCGCACTCTCTCCCGCCCCGAGTGAGAATCCCACACCTTGACCAACACACCACAGTCAGACCCGAATGCAGCTCTCCCTCTGGAGGCAGGATGGTGGAGAAAAACACAGGGGAAAAAACCCTCCCGGCTCAGCTGCGCACGGAGCCTTGGCAAGGACGTGGTGGAAAGGTGACGCCGGGATCTCTCGCACGGTAAAGGAGACTCGTGCCCGACTCCGACAAACCCTTTGGGAACTCGAAGGAAGCCGCATCCCACAGGCGTTTCCACAGACCAGCCACCAGCCACACACCCAGGCCGGAGGGGCTGGGACACGGGAAGGGGCAGCAGCAAACGCCCCCGGGGGGAGGGCTGGGGCGGGAGCTGCAGCCAGGCCCCTGGACCCGCAGGGAGACGCAGACCCTGACAGCAACCAGCCACGTTTGCTCACGTGTGTGTGTGAGACACGTTTGTGTGTGTGTGATGTCTTGTGTTTTGTGCTGTGTGTCATGCAGAGTCTTGTGTTCAGTGTGTGTGTGCTGTGTTGTGTTTCGTGGTGTGTGTGTGGTGTGGTGTGTGTGTGTAGTGTTGTGTGACGTGTCGTGTTGTGTGTGTGTTGAGTTGTGTGCCATTTTGTGTGTCATGCTGAGTGTGTGTTGTGTGGTTGTGGTATCATGAGACGTGTTGTGTGTGATGTGGTGTGTGTCGCACACACAGACACAATACATTGTACGCCACACGCACAACACGTCACGTGTAGCACGTCACACACGTCTCACGTCACACGCACAGCATGCTGCGTGTAGCACGCACACACACAGAACATTGCACGCCGCACGCACACACACAACACGTTGCCTGTCGCATGATGCACATCGCACACAGCACGGATGCACACAAAATGTTGTGCGTCGCACGCACAGCACCTCGCACCTCACACTCACAAACACGCCTCACACATACACAACACGACACACACCACATCACACAGACAGAAAACACTACACACATGTCACACATACAGAAACACAGACAACACAACACACAACACATCACATACACAGCACAACACACAAAACGGCACACAACACAACACAGGCACACAACCTGACAAACAACACATCACAGACACTCACACGGAGACACACACACTCAACATGACACACAACACATCACACACACTCAACACAACACTCTAGACGACACACAACACACACAGAATGCAACACACAACACATCACACACACAACACGTTACACAATGTCACACACACAAACACACAGAAGACGACACACAACATGACACACACACTACACACACGTCACACAAAACACATAACATGACACCACACACACAACACCATACACACACTGAACACGACACACAAAACAGCCCACAATACAACACACACACATCACACACAACACATCACGCACACAAACACCACACCAAAGACAGAAACACAGCATGTCACACACACACTACACAAAACATGTCTCACACACCCACACCCACACACCACGTCACATGTCACCACAAACACACAACCACACACCTTCCATACAACACTCTAGACCACATACAACACTCACACAACATGACACATAACCCGTCACACACACACAAAACCCATCACACACACACACACACACACAACACGACACACAGAACATGACACAAACACACAAAAACATTTCACACACACAACATGACACACAACCCATCTCACACACACACACATAACACAACATGACACACACAGAACAGGACACACACATAGAAACAAATCGCATGTCCCACACAACATGTTGCACATTGCACGGATACACACAACACATCACATGCACACATACACGCAAGTCGCATGACACACACACAGAAACATGTCACACACAAACACACATGTGACACACAACATGGCACACAACACATCACACACACAAACATATCTCACACACACACAAAATGACACAGAACGCGTCTCACACAGTCACACACAATATGACACACAACACAACATGTAACACACACGACACACAACACGTCACACACACAACACATCACACGCCGCACGTCGCACAAACACTTTGCACATCGCACGTCGCACGTTGCACGTCACACCTGCACACACAACACGTCATGCATCACACGTCACACACACAACACGTCGAATGTCGGACACACAACACGGTGCATGTCGCACGTACACTCAGGACGTCACACGTCGCATGTTGCATGCCACATGTCGAACACACAACATGTTGCGTGTCGCAGGTCACACACAAAAATGTCGCATGTCACACACACATGCTGCACGTCGCACATCGCACACACAACACGTCACACGTCACACAAACAAACACACAACGCATCACAAATACAACACATCACACACACGCACAACATTAAACACACACGTCACACACACACAACACGACACACAACACATCACACAGATAGACACAAACACATACAACATGACACACAACACGACACACCCAACACATCTCACACACACACACACACATACACCACATCACATACACCACGTCACATGACATCACAAACACAACATCACACACACACTCAAGACGGCAAACAAGAAGAGGCACATGTGAAGTGTGAGGTGCGATGTCTTATGTTTGCATGTGCGACGTGCAACGTGCGATGTATTGTGTGTGCGGCGTGCAATGTTTTGTGTGTGTGATGTGCGACGCAGGACGTGTTGTGTGTGTGACGTGCGATGTGCTCTGGGTGGGGTCTGTGTGTGTTTCTGCACAAGCTGATTGCGATGTCCCGGAGGCCAACAGCAAAGAGGGTCCGGCGTCAGTTTTCTTGCCCTGCCGTCAGTCTGCCACCTGGCTGGGGTGACAGCGGCTGGGGACCCCAGGAGCTGCTGAGAGACGCGGAGGATCCCTCGGAAGGGAGAAGACGACGTGAGAATCAGACTCTTCCAGCAACGAGCCACATTTGCCCAGTGCTGACGCTGTCAGGCCTCCGAATTTTGGGCCAGAAACCAACAGCCAAATCGAGCTGGAAAATTGAACCACTTGCAAATGGCCCTTCTAGCGTGTCACCAGGCCGCAGGCGACCGTCTGGGGGTGAGCTGTGGGCTCCCGACAGGTAGAATCCAGGGCCTGCCTCTTCGCTTCCCACGGCCAGGTATTTTCAGCCCCCAACAATTAGGGGAAGAACAGGGAGATGAAAAGCCAAAGAAAGTTTCAAGAGTTCTCCTTCCTGGCTGAGCTGGCTGCGCTGACCAGGTCACGGATGATCATTCTGGGGAGGGATGTGGGTCTGGTCCACTTTGAAGGCGGTTGATCTGGGGAAGGATGTGGGTCTCAGATATCTGGAGGATTGGCCCGGAGCCCAGTCTTGTGGGGGCACAGCTGGTGGTCCTCATCCTCCTCTGTCTGCCTCTCTTCTGCCAGAGAAGGCAAGCCAGGCGAGTACCAATAATGATGCTGTCAATAAAATGGAATCAAGTTGTGGATGTTTTTTCTTTTAAAAAATATTTTCACACTTTTCAATCGGCCCCTGGTAGTTCCTAAGAGAAATGTGAAGGAGGAGATATTGGAACAGTTCCCTCTTCGTGGGAGCAACAGCTGGCTGGGGTTTTGGCTGCTCAGGCTTTTGTTCCCTGGTTTTACCCACTGGGGTTTCTTTTGCATGGATTTCATGTACCTGTGTGTAAGTTTTTGCCCAAAGGCACCCAGCTGTACAGGTTTTATCTACAATCTTTACAAGTTGAAGTTGCAGATGGAGGGGGCTCCCAGCAATGGCAGCCTTAAGGGGGTGCACGGCTAGAAGCTGGGGGACTGGATCGGGACCCCCCAACACTTACTGCTGTCTCTGCCTTGCAGTTTTAGTCCCCCAAGATTAGCCTGATTATCACAACAAAATTTTGTTTCTCCTGCTGCTAACAGCCCACCTTCATCGATTGGTCTCGTTAAGAGTTGCTATGGCAACCCCCATTTTCTCGTCTTCTCTGTATCGATCTATCTATATCTTCCTGCTGTATTTTCCCCTGCATGCATCTGATGAAGTGGGCTTTAGCCCATGAAAGCTTATGCTCAGATAAATTGGTTAGTTTCTAAGGTGCTACAAGTCCTCCTAATTAGCTTTTCCTGACTGATTATGCTGGGGGCTCTGCCTGGCTCCAGCGCTCCGGTCCCTCAGCTACCAAGGCCACCTGGGAACCCTGATCGATTCCAGCTTCAAGGAGTGCTGAGATCCATCTGCCTCTTTCTGTGCCTCTGTCTCTCTCTAGGTATAGCCTCCTGACCCTGCCTCCTGTGATCAGTTATAGTTTGCTAGCCTCCCACCCCACCTCCATGGGTGTTTTTGGCTTCTCCATGCACTCTGCAGCAACGCTCCTTGTACCCAAGCTAAAGATCCCTGCAGCCCCAAAAATCCTTGGGGGTTTGCTCAGCAAGTGGGTTACGAGCAGAATGGTTGTGGGGTGAAGGTGGGGATAGGGAGGTGCTGAACCTGGGGGCAGAGGAGGGTGGCAGATTAAGGTGTTGCTCAGCCCAGCCCGCTGAGTCCAAGGACATATGAGGGGACCAGCATTAAATTGCTGTTCGATCCAGCCCACTGAGTCCCGGGACAAATCAGGGGTCAGCTTGCGAGTGCTGATGACCCAGTCCTCTCTGACATGCTATGTTCATGTGTGTGAGCCTGTGTGTCTGTTCATGTTCATCACATTTGGGGGCTGGAAGACCCCAGCCCTGGGGAACCGAGGTCCTGCAGGGTAGCTCCATTGGGAGGGAACTTGCAGAAGGAAGGAGTAGCGCTCCATAGGAAAACACAAGTGACAAAAGCAGCACATTGACAGAATTGCAGAATCTCCCCCCACCAGAAGAGTAATCCTAACAAATGGGCGTACCCCAAGGTAAAGGGCAATTCTGGTAACAGCTCATTTGGGGCTTGTTTGGAAGGGGGATTGACGTCATTCTTGCGACAAGGCACCTGCTATGGCCAAAAACAATTTAGCCCTGTGCGCCCTTCCAGACAAGTCTTATGTCCCAGATACTTTGGGTCTTCTGGGATAAGTCCCCGAATAATCAAGGATCTTGACCAAAAAGGTCGTCACGTCTAAAAAGGAAGAAAGATTGTCGTTGTGTAGACCATGAAACAAGCCCTGCAACTTTTGGACACGTATCCCGACAGTCCACAGGGTGCACGTCAAGGAACGTTCAAAGCGAGAAGGGCATTCTTTTTGGGAAGACTAACCCCCATTGCACTGACCAGGAGAAGGGGGAAGTGGGAGCCTGCAGCGCCATCTAGCGGCCAAAGGAGAAATCGCCGGCTTCTGGACCTGTGTACGCCCTTGGTTCGGTTCACATGGAAAGCTGTGTCACGCCAGGTTGGGAAAACGGGGTTCTGCTGCATGACATCATCCTCTGGAATGACTCAACCCGATAGGACACCTCCTACGATACACTGCTACAAGTGACGCTCTCAAACAGGTCCCCACAGCTCCCCAGCCTCCCCCCACCGGGAGGCAGGTGTGAGAGGATTGTTTTCCCCAACTGACAGAGGGAGAAACAAAGGCTGAGAAAGGTGAAGGGCCTTGTCTTCCATCACAGAACCTGTCGGGATAGAGTTGGGAACAGGACCCAGGTTTCCTGACTTTCAAACGAACCATCAGTCTGGAGTTTCACACACTGAATGATCAGAATAAAGGGACCTGCAATGAGCTACAAACCAAAAACCATTCACACTGATTCTTCAGCAAGTGTTTTAGAAGCACGAGAACACCAGCGAGAACCAGGTACGGCTCAGAGACAATCAATTCACCAAGCAGATGATTGGTTCTGGCTTACTTGCTGGGCCTTAAAAGAGAACAACAAAGTCCTGAGTCTCCTCCCTGCCACAAGACCCCCTGCTCAGCCAATCAGCGTGGAGACTCTGGCGGTGGGCTGAGGGTTCCCCAGATGGCCCAGGGATGGCTCAGGTCACCCGTGAGGATCACTCTCAGAGCACGCTTCCTGTCCCATCTCTTTGGGAGGCCTCCCACCATGAGGGCTACAGAGCAGCCCCCTCCTCGCCACTGGAGGGAGGGAAGCAGGAAAAGGGAAACCAAAAAAGTCAAACCCCAAAGACTCGAAGGGACAAAGGCCTAGCTGGGGGAAAATTGTCCCACCTTAACCTCCTGTTTTCCGTGCCGAGAATTTGGCCAGCACCGGGCGGATCAGGCTGCCTCGGTACCAAACCTCTCTGGGGCTCTTACCTTCTCCACGGGGACGTCTGTCTTCTCGCTCAATGAGCAGTGGGAAAGGAGAAAACTCCAGAGAGGCTCCACCTCGCGCTCACATACGAGACCCTGAATTCTCTCTCAGTCCTCAAGGAGACACCTCAAGAAGGAGACTCCCTGCAGCAAAGCCCCGGGGGTCTCTGAGATCCCCCTGCCCTGCAGCCTGTCCTCCCTGGCCGTTGTCGTGGACTCTCTGTGAGGTCACCGCCTCCCAACCTCCTTTCACCAATCAGCTGAGTGCTGCAAAAGGCCCTTGTGATGTCACTGCCAGCCCCACCCCTGCCCTGCAGGGCTCATGTCCTGCCCCTAGCTGGCTCCTGTGCGTGTTTGAGCTGCTCCCCCTGGGTCACCCCCACACACTCAGTGGTCGTGCAAGGGTTCACGCAGGCCACACGTGGAACCATCAGAGGATGCTCAATGTGCCGCACTCGGTTTTGCAGAGATTTGGAGACTTGAAGGCCAGAAGAGACTGTTAGATCATCTCATCTGGCCCCCCTACACATCACAGGCCTCCTGTATGGCGCAGTAGCGAGTTTTGGACCAAAGCAGACTCAAGAAAGGCATCTCATCAAGGGATGGAGGAAGCACCACTTCCCTTGGTAGCCTGGAGGAAACTGATGCTGTGGGGGGCAGAGAATTGACCGCAAGGCCACACTTGTGAGTCTGTATCATAACACACATGCACAACAGCACTGTGAAGGAAGTATGTACACGTCACCTTAACTCTGATGTTTCCTAACGTTTAAAGGCCTTGTCTGCAGGGTGTTCTTTGTGCTTCTAGATCGATTTTGGGGAGAGATGCAATCATTTAGTTCACAGTGGGAGCTGTGTTAGTCTGTATCAGCAAAAAACAAAACAAAACGAGGAGTACTTGTGGCACCTTAGAGACTAACAATGTATTTGGGAATAAGCTTTCATGGGCTAAAACCCACTTCATCGGATGCATCCACTGGAAAATACAGTCGGAAGATATATATACACAGAGACCATGAAAAAATGGAGGTTGCCATACCAACTCTAGCAGACGAATCAATTACGGTGGGCTAGTCTCAGCAGGAGGAAAAAAACCGTTTGTTGTGAAAATCAGGATGGCCCATTTCAAAGAGTTGACAGGAAGGTGTGAGTAACAGCAGTGGGGAACTTAGCATGGGGAAATAGTTTTTACTT
This sequence comes from Natator depressus, assembly GCF_965152275.1. NCBI lineage: Eukaryota > Metazoa > Chordata > Testudines > Cheloniidae > Natator > Natator depressus. The sequence continues at coordinate 460,266 of NW_027439787.1, forward strand.
TGTGTAATAACCCACCCACTCCCAGTCTTTATTCAAGCCCAATTTAACAGTGTCCAGTTTGCAAATTAATTCCAATTCTGCAGTTTCTGGTTGGAGTCTGTTTTTGAAGTAATTTTATTGGAGAATTGCGACTTTTAGGTCTGAAATTGAGTGACCAGGGAGGTTGAAGTGTTCTCCGACTGCTTTTTGAATGTTATAATTCTTGACGTCTGATTTGTGTCCATTTATTCTTTTGCATACAGATTGTCCGGTTTGGCCAATGTAGATGGCAGAGGGGCATTGCTGGCACATGATGGCAAACATCACATTGGTAGATGTGCAGGAGAGTGAGCCCATGATGGTGTGGCTGATGTGATGAGGTCCTATGATGGTGTCCCTAGAATCATAGAATCATAGATCCATAGAATATCAGGGTTGGAAGGGACCTCAGGAGGTCATCTAGTCCAACCCCCTGCTCAAAGCAGGACCGATCCCCAACTAAATCATCCCAGCCAGGGCTTTGTCAAGCCTGACCTTAAAAACTTCTAAGGAAGGAGATTCCACCACCTCCCTAGGGAACGCATTCCAGTGTTTCACCACCCTCCTAGTGAAAAAGTTTTTCCTAATATCCAACCTAAACCTCCCCCACTGCAATTTGAGACCATTACTCCTTGTTCTGTCATCCGCTACCACTGAGAACAGTCTAGATCCATCCTCTTTGGAACCCCCTTTCAGGTAGTTGAAAGCAGCTATCAAATCCCCCCTCAGTCTTCTCTTCCGCAGACTAAACAATCCCAGTTCCCTCAGCCTTTCCTCATAAGTCATATGTTCCAGTCCCCTAATCATTTTTGTTGCCCTCCGCTGGACTCTTTCCAATTTTTACACATCCTTCTTGTAGTGTGGGGCTCAAAACTGGACACAGTACTCCAGATGAGGCCTCACCAATGTCGAATAGAGGGGAACGATCACGTCCCTCGATCTGCTGGCAATGCCCTATATGTGCATCCCAAAATGCCATTGGCCTTCTTGGCAACAAGGGCATACTGTTGACTCATATCCAGCTTCTCGTCCACTGTAACCTCTAGGTCTTTTTCTGCAGAACTGCTGCCTAGTCATTCGGTCCCTAGTCTGTAGCGGTGCATGGGATTCTTCCGTCCTAAGTGCAGGACTCTGCACTTGTCCTTGTTGAACCTCATCAGATTTGTTTTCGCCCAATCTTCTAATTTGTCTAGGGCCCTCTGTACCCTATCCCTACCCTCCAGGGTATCTACCACTCCTCCCAGTTTAGTGTCATCTGCAAATTTGCTGAGGGTGCAATCCACGCCATCCTCCAGATCATTAATGAAGATATTGAACAAAACCAGCCCCAGGACCGACCCTTGGGGCACTCCACTAGATACCGGCTGCCAACTAGACATGGAGCCATAATAGAAAGTATGGAATAATGATAGAATAGAAAGTAACATCAAATACTCTCTTAGGAATATATTAAACTGTAAATCATCATTCACAATAAAGAAGTTTTTCGACAATATGCTGTGTGACCCTGGGAGGGAGTCACTTCCTCCTCTCCCTGGCTGCAGAGTCAAGGGTCACCCCAGTTGTCCCACTTTTGCCTCTCTCCAGCGTGTGATGCTCCTTTCCTTTGATGCTGGCTCCTCTTTCCAACAGAGAGAAAGAAGAGTAGCAAAGAGAGAAAATGCAGCTTCTGTTCTGGTGCTTCCTCTTGGTGGCAGCCTCACTGCGGAGAAACACAAGCCAGCCCATATTCTGATCAGCCACTCTGGAAAAATCACACCAGCACTGGGCTGTTTGGGGCATAGCTTTTAGCTGCCTCTTTGGTCGCAGGATCGCAGCAGTGCTGCAAAATAAGCATTCTTGGCCAGCTAAGCCAGATTCTTATTAGACAGAAAGAAAAAGGAGAGAGACTGGAAGGAGAAGAAATAATATAGAGCAGGAAAAGGACGCATTGGTGGGGGCAGACATCACATTGCAGGTGGTGTTCAGGAGTCAGCCAGAGCTGGTGGACGTAGCATTGCCTTCTGGGTCCCTCTCTCTGGCCTGGTCTGGTCAGAACATCTCTCAGGATTAGGACGAAGAAGGCCTCGGGTTCCAGGGGAGGGAGGAGTGGCAGCCATGATGGTGAAGCTCACTGCTTCCCCTTCTTTCAGACAGAATAGCAGTACCCTGCATCTGTTCAAATATATTCCCACCAAAATCTTCTTTTTAAGAACCCCAAAATGGAGTGAGGGGTGGAATAGCCCGTCCGCTCATTATTTTGTCCACCATTTAGGCCTAATTTCTGACAAATTTTGTTTCACTGATTTCTGATCCCACACTTCTCTTGTTTACCAGGCATGATCTTAACACAGTCTTTGAGTTCTATCAGGAGGCATTTTTGTTTGGACTAATTCAGTCTGTCTCCCCCCCTTTTCACCCTTTCCCCTCCACATTCATTGTTATCGCTTATTGTGACATTGTGTGAGCTTTCACTCCTGGCTCACAGTTGAGCTCATAATTAGGGTAAATTTGCAGGACCAATTACTACAACACCACCCAAAACAGAGAGACACAACGCTGGCTCAGGGTCTAACTGATCACCATATTTGGGGTCAGGAAGGACTTTTCCCCTGGGTCAGATTGGCAGAGACCCAGGGATTTTTTTGTTTTTTGGTGGGGTTTTTCCCCTTTCTTCTGCAGCATGGGGCATGGGTCACTTGCAGGTTTAAAATAGTGTAAATGGCAGAGTCTTTGTGACCTGAACTCTTTAAAATCATGATCTGAGGACTTCAGTGGCTCAGCCAGAGGTTCTGGGTCTGTTACAGGAGTGGGTGGGCGAGGTTCTGTGGCCTGCGATGTGCAGGAGGTCAGACTAGACGATCCTGATGGTCCCTTCTGGCCGTAAAGTCTGTGAGTTTAAGGCAGAGCAGCACAACTCTTCCCCTCCTTGTCTAGGCCGGCTCTTTGCACACCGGCTGCTGGAGATGTAAACAGCGAAGGGACAAAATTTGCAGATGTTACAAAATTACTCAAGAGAGTTAAGTCCAAAGCTCCCTGCAAAGAATTACAAAGGGATCTCACAAAACGGGCTGACTGGGCAACAAAATGTCAGATGAAATTCGGTGTTGATAAATGCAAATTAATGCACATTGGAAAGCATAATCCTAACTACACATACAAAATGATGGAGTTTGTATTAGCTGTTACCCCTCAGGGAAGAGATTGTGGAGTCATTGTGGATAGTTCTCTGAAAACATCCACTCAATGTGCAGCGGCAGCCAAAAAAGAGAACAGAATCATTGGGAAAGGGATCGGTAATAAGACAGAAAATATTATACTGCCACTATATAAATCTCTGGTACGCCCGCGCCTTGAATACTGTGTGCAGATCTGGTCACCCCATCTCAAAAAATATATTAGACTGGGAAAAGGACAACAAAAAATGACTAGGGGTGTCTAACAGCTTTCCTAGGAGGAGAGACGAATAAGGCTGGGATTGTTCAGTTTAGAGAAGAGATGAGGACGCGGGGAGGGGATAGAATTCTATAAAATCATCAGTGGTTTAGAGACAGCGATTAAGGAAGGGTTATTTACCCTTTCACACACCACAAGAACCAGGGGTTACCGGGTAAAATTATTAGGCAGCAGGTTTAACCCAAACAAAAGGAAGCACTTCTTCGAACAATACAGAGTCACCCTGCGGAACTTGTTGCCAGGGGATGTTGTGAAGGCCAAAAATAGACCTGGGTTCAAAAAAGAACTAGATACGTTCCTGGAGGACAGGTCCATCAATGGCCGGGATGGTCAGGGATTCAACCCCATGCTCTGGGTGTCCCTAAACCTCTGACTGCCAGAAGCTGGGACTTGACAGGGTTGGATCACTTGACAATTGGCCTGTTCCGTTCATTCCCTCTAAAGCCTCTGGCACTGACCACTGCTGGAAGACAGGACAATGGACTAGCTGGACCACTGATCTGGCCATTCCTGTGTTCTCAGGCCCCAGATCACACACTGACACTTCCCTACAGGGTCCCCTAGCCTTCAAGCAGGACCAGGAGCCCCCTTACACTTAAGACAATAGCTTGTCATCTGAACACAGTCTCCAGCACCCCACAGTCAGCACTGCGTGACATGAGCCTCTGCGTGACAACAACGGGTTCCAACTGGCTCAGGCCAGATCCTCTGAAAGGTGCAGTTCACCGCTGCTAGGGGCTGTAACATCTTGTATTCTCGCTGGATTGACTCACAGGGGGACTTTTAACTCACACCGCCAGTGGGCTACACATCTAGTTGCAAAGAATCAAAGCTAGTTCAACATGTTCTTGACTCTGGTTCACTGTCAGCAGGAAGGAAGGTCTCTGCACCGCTCCGTATTTTCTAATCTCTGCGGTTTGCCCTTTCGTGCGTTGAGCAGAGTTACATTATTATGGGTGATGTTACAAGAGAACTGGAGACCCCATTGTGCTGGACCGTGCAGAGACACATGGCACAAGGCCTGAAGGGCTAAATAGATAAGACAAAGAGTGGGAGGAAGGAAGTATCTTTCTTCTTTGAGTAGTGTCCTGTGGGTACTTCACTGAAGGTGTATTTGTGCCCCCTATGCCTCAGATCAGAGATTTTAGGTAGCAGCGTCTATTCAGCCCCCACAGATGCTGTCCCTGTCTCGGGCCCTGTATTAGGGCTATAGAGCGTTGCATGGGCAAACTGCCCTCAGCTCCTTCTCAACCACCTTGACCTGACACAGGGCCTCAGCAGCCCCTGAGTTGAGAATACCTCATCTATATTTTACTTTCTGTTTTGAGTGATTAGTGTTCGTTCACTGCATTTCAGTCAGTTAGTGTTCATACTCCCCTTCTGTTTCCTTTTTTCAAAAAAAAAAAAGAACAATAAAATAATCCCCCCTCTTTATTTTGTTATAAGACTAGCGAACTCCCTGTCCTTAGTTCTTTTTTGCCTCCTCCCTCTGGGGAAGTGAAACCTGGACAGGGTATGCCTGGCTCTTCCAGGTTTAAGTGTTGTTTCTCCTGCCGAGAACCAGTTCCAGTCAGTGATGTACATTCCCACTGCATTTGCTGTCTTGGAGAGTCACACGTGCCTTAAGAGTGTACTTTCTGCCTGAAATTAAAAGCTAGGAATAACCTTTAACTAAAACTATGACTACTAATGATGGAAAGTTGACTCGGATCAGCCTCTGACCCTGGCCCTGGGACACACACCCCCGTACAAGAGTCCCCAAAGTGGCCGATTCCATCTACTTCCTCGGCTCCACACACTATGGCAGCTTGGAAGAGGAAATTTTTGGATTCCTCTCAAAAAGCCACAAAAAAGCGGGCTACAAGTCATTGGGTAGAGAATCTACCACAAAGAAATGATCCCTAACAAGATCAACCACCCTGGTACTGACTGATCTACAACTGGGTACCCACGAGATGACTGGCTCCTCAGCTACTGGTGCCACCAGTGAGCCTAAAAACCCAAGGGGCACAGGCTATGGGAGTTTGGTACCACTGTGGGGAAAGGGGTGGTAGAGAGAGAACCAGCTCCTCTAGCTCATCTCCGATAGAGTGCTCTAGGGCCTCGATACCAAGTGCTTCGGCTCTTCAGAAGACCAGAACAACACTGCCGGCCATTTATCAGAGTGCAAAAGACTCCCACTACTGTCAGCTCCTTCTACATGAGCCATGTCTGCTCAGCTTACCTCAGCAGTGCCACCCGCTATTCTGGTATCACAGGAATTCCATTTGCCTAAAGACTTGCTGGTTTCAGAGATGCTGGAGTCGCCCCGGTTCAGCACCGACACATTCTTGGTACTGACCACATCTCAGTGCCCAGACATATATGCAGTACCAATGGAGTCTCCCACAGCATCCATGACAGCTCCACCTCTTCCCAGTGACGAGGAGGAGGATGACAGATTCTCCTCAGTCTCCTTGGAAGGCTCTCTGTCCCACTACCAGGGAGAGAATCACCCAGAAACCTCTGCAGAACCAGCTTACCACCACGAGAGACATGACCCACACAGTCGGTATGGACACGCTTGGGTGCACCCACCAATGCCCTTTGCACCACCCCAGTGGCCATACTGGCCTATAGACCCCAATTCTTGAGGGCCCCTGGTGTTGCTCATCAGGATAGGAGAAGGCAATCTCCTACTGCTTCTCTGTCTAGGTCTCCTGATCCACAGGAGGAGAACAGGCAGTGAGATGAGACAAAGGGGTTACTCCAGTGACTAACATCTCTTCATCCTCTCCTGATGAAGCTGTTATGCCTCCCCCACCAACTTTGGCAAATGACTTCAAACCATTTCAAGACTTCATCAAGAGAGAAGTGGATTCTCTACAAATTCCACTGGAAGAAGTCAAGGTGTTGCAACACAAGCTGTTCGACATCCTACACCCTTCATCATCAGCCTGTATTGCACTCACTATTAACAAGGTATCGCTGGACCCAGCAAAGACGATGTGGCACAGTACATCCCACATGCAAGAGAGCAGATAAAAATATTATGTTCCCTCTAAAGACTCAGATTTTTTATTTTCCCACCCATTCCCAAAATCCCTATAATCGATGCTGTAAATGAACGTGGCAGACAGCACCACGCTAAATCAACACCCTATGACAGAACTTAAAACAGCTTGAAAATCATATTCTTAGGTGACCCTGCAATTTAAGATTGCTAATTACCAAGCACTTATGGCAAAATACAACCATATCAATTATTCTACATTAAACACCTTCATTGACCATCTCCCATTAGTTTCAGGTGATCACTACTGAGGGTCAGCTTCTTGCAAGGACATTGTTGCAGGCCCCTCTCTAAACACCGCTGACACAGCTGCCTGCTTCATCTCAACAGCAGTGGGCATGCGGAGCTTCCTGGATTCACCTTTCTGGCTTTCCAAGGAAAGTCCAGTCTACTGTGGAGGACCTTCCATTTGAAGGATCCAAATTATCTGAAGGGAAAATGGATGAATCCCTCCACATACTAAAAGACTCTAGAGCCACTTTGCATTCACTGAGAATTTATGCACCTGCACAAAAAAAGAAGATATAATAAATCACAGATGACACAGAGATCCCAGCCTGATCAATTTTCTCCTCCCCAAAGGCATTATGAACCCCAACAGAAAACACAGTGAATACAAAAGTGAAGATCAACTCCCCCACAGTCATCAACATCACAGCCATCTACATCTATGCACAATTTTTGATGTGTTGTTTGAGGACCCGAGTTACCACCCCCATTTTAATTTGCTGCAAAAACACAAACATCACCACTACTTTGGCAACTGCCTTACTCTTTTTCATCAAAACTGGGACCAAGTGGGTTTTGGAGATCATCTCCACAGGATATTCGATCCATTTTACCTCCCTCACTCCTGCCTACCGCTCCCCCCCCGACCCTCCTCAGGAACCCTTCTCATGAGCAGCTTTTACATCAGGAAACAAGCTATCTTCTGAACCTAGGTGCTGTAGAACCAGTTCCTACTCAACACAGCGGGAAGGGCTTCAACTCCAAGTACTTCCAGATACTGAAAAAGAATGGTGATTGGAGACACATTCTGTATCTAAGATCACTCAACAGATTTGTAAAGATACAACACTTCAAGAAGGTTACTTTGGCAGCAATAATCCCATCTCTGGACCATGGGGACTGGTTCTCGACCCTTGACCTACAAGATGCTTACTTCCATATCGCGATCCACAGAAGGTTTCTAGTATTCACTCTGGGACAAGACCTCTTTCATTGTCAGCATCCAGAGTGTTCTCAAAGGTCCTTTCTATGGTTGTGGTGCTCCTTCACAAACAAAGAGTAATAATATTCCTGTATCTAGATGATTGCCTGCTCACGGCATGCTCCTTTCATGATGCTTTGACGCCCCCACAAAAGACTCTGGACCTATTCCTCCAACTGGCTCTAAAAGTAGACATCCAAAAGACCATATTAACTCCAGTATAACATCTGGAATTTATAGGGGCCTACCTAGATGGAGCAGAGGCCAAAGCCTTCCTCCCCTTATGCAGGTTCAACACCTGAGACAACTTAATCTCAACAGGACAGGCCAACCCTCAAACCTTGGTCAGAAATAGTCTTCAACTACTGGGACACATGGTGGCAGGCACCTTTGTAATAAATCACGTGAGACTCCACATGTACTGGCTTCAGTGGTGACTCAGCACATACCAAGCACACACAGTATAAACAAACTTCTATTGGTGCCCTCAACAGTCAAAAACTCCCTCAACTGGTGGAAAGACCCTCACAATGTCTGCTCAGGAGTTCCCTTCACTCAACCACCCCCAACGTTAATAATAACAACAGATGCATACCTACTGGGATGGGGAGCCCTCCTGGACACCAACATTAGTCAAGGCAAATGGTTCCCCTTCGAATCCACACTGCATATCTACTTACTGGAACTCAGAGCAGTCAGGAAAGCTTGTTCACATTTCCTCCTACTGACTGGGGCAAGCATATAAAGATTATGATAGACAACACTGCATGTATGTTTTACATAAATCACTAGGGAAGAGCAGGCTCAACTTCCCTTCTTACCAAGGTATTGACACTCTGGACCTGGTGCATTCATCACCCCATAGAACGGCTTCCGTATGAGGAGAGATTAATCAGGCTGGGACTTTGCAGCTTGGAAAAGAGGTGACTAAGGGGGGATATGATAGAGATCTTTGGGGTACCTGCCATTGGCCACTGTCGGAGGACAGGATACTGGGCTTGATGGACCTTTGGTCTGACCCAGTCTGGTCGTTCTTATGTTCTTATTTGTGGCAAGGTTTACTCATGCCCTGAGACATCATCTTGTTGTCGTCTTATGATGGAAGGGGGTGATGGCAGCGAGATGCACTTCCAGGGAGCGTAGCGATAACCCTGACATTTTCAGTTCTAGGATGCAATCTACCACAAGTGCTAGTGGAGAGGATGTAGGGGTAACATGTTTCCAGTCACACCAGAGCTGGAATCTCTTCCACTATTGAGTAGACATGGTCTTTACATACTCAGAGCAGGTCATTTCTAAGCGTTGGAAGCATTGAGTTGGAGAACCTGTCGATTGGGGTGATGGACCTTGCCAGTATCCTGAGAGGGGAGATGAGGAACAGCTGGTGAGTGATTGGCATGCAAATCACCAGTTGAGTATGGCATGGGAATCACGTTTGTCATGGCCACAAGGGGTCTACAAGTATAACCCTGGCCCTTTCTTTTCTTTCCTCAAGCAAGACCTTTGACATTTGAGGAATTGGAGGAAAGGCATAGAGGAGACCTGTGTTCCAATGTAGGAGAAAGGCATCTCCGAGAGAGTGATGACCCAGGACAGCTCCGGAGCAGAACTGGGAGCACTTCTTGTTTCTGGCTGTGGGGAATAAGTCTATCTTTGGGACTCCCCAACGTAGAAATATGCTGTGGAGAAAGGAAAGGTCTATTTCTCATTTGTGATCCTGGGAAAAGTTCCTGCTGAGAGTTTCCGCAGGAGTGTTCTGTGCACCCAAGAGGTGAGCTGCTGAGATGTTGGTGTGAACATAAGAGCATAAGAACAGCCATACTGGGTCAGACCAAAGGTCCATCTAGCCCAGTATCCTGTCTTCCGACAGTGGCCTATGGCAGGTGCCCCAAAGGGAATGAACAGACAGGTTATCCTCAAGTGATCCATGCCCTGTCACCCAATCCCAGCTTCTGGCAAACAGAGGCTTGGGACACCATTCCTGCCCATCCTGGCTAATAGCTATTGATGGACCTAGCCACCATGAATCTATCTAGCTCCCTTTTGAACCCCGTTATAGTCTTGGCCTTCACAACACCCTCTGGTAAGGAGTGCCAGAGGCTGACAGTGCGTTGCATGAAAAAATACTTTCTTGTGTTTGTTTTAAACCCGCTACCTATTAATTTCAGTTGGTGGCCCCTTGTTCTTGTATTATGAGAAGGAGTAAATAACACTTCCTTATTTACTTTCTCTATACCACTCATGATTTCATAGCCCTCTATCATATCCCCCCTTAGTCGCCTCTTTTCCAAGCTGAAAAGTCCCAGTCTTATTAATCTCTCCTCATATGGAAGCCGTTCTATACCCCTAATCATTTTTGTTGCCCTTTTCTGAACCTTTTCCAATTCCAATGTGTCTTTTTTGAGGTGGGGCGACCACATCTGCACACAGTATTCAAGGTGTGGGTGAACCATGGATTTATATAGAGGCGATATGATATTTTCTGTCATATTATCGATCCCTTTCTTGATGATTCCCAACATTCTGTTTGCTTTTTTGACTGCCGCTGCACACTGAGTGGATGATTTCAGAAAACTATCCACAATGACTCCAAGATCTCTTTCTTGAGTGGCAACAGCTAATTTAGACCCCATCATTGTACATGTATAGTTAGGATTATGTTTTCCAATGTGCATTACTTTTCATTTATCAACATTAAATTTAATCTGCCATTTTGTTGCCCAGTCATCCAGTTTTTGTGAGATCCTTTTGTAGCTCTTTGCAGTCTTCACAATCAGATGTTCTACACTGTCATGAGACCTCAACCACGTCCTTCGGTTTCTTACAAGACTTCCCTTCGAACCCATGGCCTCCTGCTCTCTTCTACACCTCTCTATGGAAACTACAATCCTAGTGGCCATTATGTCTGCACGGAGAGTGGGAGAGATAGGGGCTCTATTGGTATAGCCCCTGTTTACAGTTGTTTTAGAAGATAAGGTTACATTATGACTGTACCCCACATTCCTACTGAAAATATCTTCACACTTCCACATAAACCGGTTTATCCATCTCCCCACTTTCTTTCCAAAACCACACCAGGATAAAAGGGAGGTGACACTACACACTCTCAATGTCAGGAGAGTCCTTTTATTTGGTGAGGATTAAGCCCTTCAGGAAATCTCGCAGACTACTTCTCTCCATTGCAGACAGATCTAAGGGAGCCTCAATCGCTAAACAAAGACTCTCGAGATGGATATCAGACTGCATTACCCATTACTATCACACTTATGGCATTTCACCTTCCTGTACGGTTCAAACTCACTCCAGGAGATCTCCTTCCACTTATGCAGCCTCACTCAAGAATGTTCCGATCACAGACATGTGCAGAGCAGAAACATGGACATCTGCTCACACATTTGCTGAACATCATGCAGTCACCCACATCTCAGCAGAAGCACCTTAAAAGTGTGTGAGGGGCCCACAGGCACCTGAACTGTGGCTGCACCCCACATGCCATGTCCCGCCTGAGGCCCCGCCCCTTTCTCCCTGTGCTCACGCCACCCATTGCCCCCAAGCCCCTGACCTCACACTACCTCTTCTCCCCAAGCCCCTGACCTTGCACCAACCCTTCCTCCAAATCCCCAGCATCACTCCCTCTTCCCCCCAAAACCCAGCCTGCTGCTCACTCCTCTCCCCACCGTCACTTGCCTTTACAGCTGGCAAAAAGTCAGGGGAGAGCCTGACCCCTTGATCCCCCCAGTTCTGGCACCCCTGCATCCTCTGCTATATTTTATTCCAGTGTCTGATGCTCAGGACTAGACTCGACTCTGAACCCCACCCCTCCCTTATGGGTACTGCTGCAGAGTCGCCGAGACACCCACAGAGACACCGCTGCAAGGAGGAGAAAGGGGGACTCACCTGGTGCCGTAACTGTGGCTCTCTGAGATGTGTCCCTGTGGGTGCTCCACTACTTGCCCTCCTTCCCCTCTGCTTTGGAGCTCTTACCTACGAGCTCTGTGGTAGAGAAGGAGCTGGGGGCAGTTTGTCTGCACAGCGCTATATTGACCTAATGCGGAGCACGAGATGGGGAGAGCGTATGTGTGGGCCGAACAGAAACGGCTACCTAAAATCTCCGACGTGAGGCGCAGGGCTGTGAATACACAGAGCATGGAGTAACACACACCTCGAAGAACTGCAGTTACTGCACAAGGCGAGGAACCCTTTCTTATCCCATTTCACACTCAGGGAACTGAGGCCCAGAGAGCTCAGGGCCCCAGTTCAGCTAGATACAGGCTTAACTTTACGTGTGTGAATAATCACATTACTATAAGTCAGTCTCTCACTGTCAGGCATTTTTTCCAGCCCTCAAATAATTTTTGTGGCTCTTTTCTGCATCCTTTCCAGTTTTTCAATGTCTTTTTCCAAATGAGGTCAGCCAGTTGTTCAGACAGCCCCACAGCCAGCTGCACTGACTGCCAGCCACTGCTGGAGTGGCCCAGGGCAGCTGGCCCGGGGACCACCTGACCAGCAGCCGGTGGGGCTGGCCCCAGACAGCGCCTGAGCAGTGGTCCCTCGGGCGGCTGAAGCAGCTGCTGCTCAGTGGCCCCTGGCAGCTGGTGCCACTGGCCCTGCTCCCCCTCCAGCAGCAGCCCCGCTAAGATTTACTTAGGGGTACTTATGGTATAAATCATGAACTGGTCACTGGTGCTGAATTTTTTTGTTTATTGCCCATGACCTGTCCACAACTTTCTCTAAAAATACCCGTGACTAAACTGTAACCTTAGGCCTGGTACAGCGGTGACTGAGTGAGGGTCTGAGGTCTGTGATGTACAGGAGGTCAGACTCCAACCCTTCTGGCCCTGAACTCTGTGAATCTATGATGTTCTGTAAAATGGCAGCTCTTTGCTAGTATGAGAGGGGACCATTGCCCCCCGGAATCTCACCTCTTTCACTCTTCTTTCTTTAGAAAACCTGCGATCTGAACTGGAGAAAGAGAGAGGTAAGTTCCTGGGACAAGTTCCCTGAAATAACAGAAGGAATAACCCAGTTAATGCAACAAGATGAAACCTCGCCTCTTTCTTCCTTTTCTCTTCCAGAGATTCTGCGCACTGAGCTGGAGAATGAGAGAGGTAAATGTCTGGGTTCTCCGGAGGCTTGAACAAGTTTCTCTCACTGTACATAGTCAGACAGACTTTGGCTTTTGTCTCTGCACTATCTGTTAGGAGAGGCTCTGGGAATCAAACGGACGGGGAGCTCTGACTAATCATAGAGTGGGGTAACTGCTCCATAGATAAGGTTGCTGCTCAGTTTCCATCATAAGCCTGATTTCAGCCCCTTCCTTTAAAATCTGCACACAGGGGAATGTCCATATCCAAAACTGGTGGGTCTGCCTGGGCCCATGTACCTTTTTGCTACTGAATTTAAAGGAATGGAGGGGTGGGCGGGATTCTGATGCCCTGGAAACAGGGGCTCAGTGCAGTCCCAAAGTCTCCTAGCACTCTCTGACACTTTGAGGCACAAACTCAGTGAGAAGGAGCCAGCTAATGTTGCTGGGCCCATGAGCTGAGATCCAGTGTCCAGTGCCAAGGGTTAGCTCATTAAACCCTCACTTCCATGTTATCAGGGCCTAGCCCCTCACCAAGCTGCCTGGCACATGGGGAGTGTGGACACTACACCACAGGTGAGCCCAGATAGGGCAGGGCCATAGGAGCCCAGCGAGGGTCAGATGCCAAGAAGGGGGGTGTAATCGACAGTGCCCAAAGCCACTAAGAGCTCTATGAGGATGGAGCTCAGGCCAGGAGACCTGGGCGGAAAGAGGGCAGCAGAGAGCACAGTGGAGAAGGCAAAGTGGTCCTTTAAAGGCACATTCCCTAACCCAGGAGCTGTTGTAGAACTGACTGCATACCCATGTCTCTCTGTTTGCAGAGAAATCCCTGGCTGAACTTGGTAAGTGCCATGTGTCCCCTTTCCCCCACCCCAGATGACATTGTGTCCTATGCCGGCAGTCCGTGCTCCGGGGAGTGCTAACCTCTTGGTGTGTTTGATTTCAGGCTGGAGTAAAGTCAGCAAAAATGCAGGTAAGTGAAGCTGGTATTTTAATGTCAGACCCCCTGCACCACTCTGCTGCCCAGCAAACGCGCACATGCCAGAAGTCACAGGGAAAGAGCAGTATGGTCAATGAAAATGCCAGATTCGTCCCCAGTTTACTTGCATAAAACAAATGCTCACACTTAAGTACGGAGTCCCGAGCTCTCCAGTGTAACTGCAATAACTCAGAGTGCTCCTAAGGCCGGGAACTTACCTGCTGTCAATTCAGGGGGGTAGGTGCTCGCAGCAGTTGGTAATTATGGTTCAGAGATGGGGTTTTACTGGACACATATGGGGAATTCTTATGTGTTGTGTTGTTATTAATTAACTTCATGAACTAGAAGGGTTCTAGCAAACTGTGTAAATTACCTTAACTGGCTGCGGGTAATTGTCTTAATGCTTTTTGGACTCTGGTGAAATCTCTGTTTTTACGGAGTTGTCAATCAGTAGCCCTTTGGCCAATTCAGTTCAAATATGGTAGAAAAATTCTACCTCAGACCTGGACCAAATTTACCAAATTTGAGTCTGATACGACTTTGTGGGTATTAGAATAGAGGGCTCCCAACTCAGGTGTAGATTGGAAACTCAGTTGCTGTCTTCGCTGTGGAGACATGGTAGCGGCCCCACAGCACAGATTTTGTGGTAGGTGACTACTGAGTTCTTTTAATGGTTGAAATGATGTCCGTGTGTGTAACACCTGAGCTCGTTCCTCACTGGGGCCTCTGTAGAGGTTACAGACAGGCCCAATGGGAGCTAGAGGCATCTCCAGCTCTTCCAGGGGAACTATTTGCCCCTATTGCCTGGGAGGAGAGCTGCAGTGAAATGCAGAGAAGCAGATCCCTGGGAGTTAGAGGCGGGAAATCAGAGAGTGTCCTAGCCAAGACAGAGCTGGCGGGAGGATGGGAAACAGCCTTGATGGGCATAGGCACCAACTTCTGCTGGTGCCAGTGGGTGCTCGACCCCTCCTCTACCCCCAGCCCTGCCCTGACTCCACCCCTGCCCCGCCCCATTGCAACCCCTTCCCCAAAGTCCCTGCCCCAACTCCACCCCCTCCCTGCCCCTATTGGACTCCTTCCTCAAATCCCCTCCCCGGCTCCGCCTCCTCCCCTGAGTGTGCCACATTCCTGCTCCTCCCCCCTCCCTCCCAGAGCTTGTTACGCCGCGAAACAGCTGTTTTGTGGCTGCAGGCACTGGGAGCTAGGGGAAGCAGGGACACAGCGTGCTCAGGGGAGGAGGCAGAGGTGAGGTGAGGTGAGGTGAGGTGGGGGGGCGGAGCTTGGCTGCCGGTGGGTGCAGAGCACCCACTAATTTTTCCCCGTGCGTGCTCCAGCCCTGTAGCACCCACGGAGTCAGCACCTATGCAGATGGGCTGGGCTCTGCTCCTGATGCTCTGCCCCATCTCTGCAGCGATGGTGACTCTGGATCCGGACACGGCTCATCCCAGCCTCAAGGTCTCTAAGAATCGGCGATCTGTGAAATGGAGGGGCCTGCAGCAGGACGTGCCTGACAACCCTGAGAGATTTGACAGTGAAACCTGCGTGCTGGGCTCGGAAGGGTTTGCCTCGGGGAAACACTACTGGGAGGTAGCGGTTGGAGGTGGTAGGACCTGGGCTGTGGGGGTGGCCAAAGAATCTGTCAGGAGGAAGGGCTGGATCTGCTTTTCTCCTGAGGAGAGGATCTGGGCCGTGGATCAGTGTGGGAGCCATTACCGGGCTCGCACCTCCCCAGAGACCCTCCTGCCCCTGACTGGGAGCCCTGGGAAGATCGGAGTGTATCTGGACTATGAGCGGGGCCTGGTGTCATTTTATCATCCTGGTATGGAGGCCCCAATCTACACTTTCACCACCTCTTTCACTGGGCAGCTCCACCCTTTCTTTTGGGTCTACTCCCCAATCACGCTGTTTCCCTGAGATATGGCATTGTGGGGATAGCACCTCTCACTGGACAAAGACGTTTTTTGTTCTGTTGTTTTCCGAAATGGACTAATTTTTCATTTTTAAATATTTTCCATTTTTTTTTCTTCTCAAAACTTGGAATTTTCCAGAATGAATATTTTCAGTTTTGAAAATCCTACCATTTGACTAAGCTGAGGGCTCAAAATTGGCAAAGCAGAAGAAATCCTGATATTATGGTGATGAGTATGGTGGAAGATGCTACATAGAATAGAACAGAACCCAATAAACAATACATCATAGGACCCCTCCACCCAAATAAAAGGTTTAAGTTGAAAATTTTGTAATAATGCAAAAAAAAAAAAACCCTCAAGAAAATCCAAATGTTTTCACAAAAAAATCTCTTTTTGTAAACCGGCCAAATTTCCTCAAGATATTTTTTGAATGAAAACTTTTGTTCAGCTCTAATTAACACCTGTAATTGCACATAATCAATGAATGTTTCCTGATTCTTAGTACTGTAATTTATCAGCTGACCATCATTGATGAGTGGAAGGGGTAAGAACACGTGTCAAACCCTGTCCCGAAACATCACATTGTCCAAACTGGATAAAAGGCTCCAAGAAAGCAGATTCCTAACCAGTAACCATGTTCTGTGACGTTATTGGTGAAAGAAATGGAGTCAGAGGAATGGAGGGAGCTCCGGTTCTCTGGATGAGTGTTGATCATGGGGTTCACAGCATCCAGGAAGGCTTAACCTAAACCCAAAATGACAGGTATGTCCTACACCAGCTACATGTAGAGTTTTAGGCCAGAAGGGACCATGAGATCATCCAGTCAGACCTCCTCTAGATCACAGGCCACCAACACACCCAGCACGCTCACATCAAGCCCAACATCGAAGATTAAACCAAACTATTGCAGCCCACAGGAGACTAGACTCTTACATGCCAAAGCCATGGAGCCCCACCCAGCCTGAGCGGAACAAAGCATGGGGGCAAAAACTAGATCAGTCTCATAATACTTCCCCAGCCTCATAATACTGCCCTTGAGGGGGCGCTAGCCTTCGCCACCCCCACCCACCTCGGTTCCAGTGTCTCTGGTGTCTAAACAGGATTTCCTTAAATCAAATCAGCCGCCTTCTCCCATCTCCTGCTGCAGGATGAAAGGAAAGCAGTGCTTTCTTATGTTAGCTGCAGGATCTGATCATCTCCTCTATTAACTGGATGATTTAAGGATCTGATGACCCAAACCAACATCATTGTTAACCCACCGACTTATGGAGTCAGTCTCAGTTGTGCCCTGGATTTGATCATTGTTTTCACAGGTTCACAGATTCCAAGGCCAGAAGGGACTGTTGTGATCAGCTTGTCTGGACTCCTGTGTAACACAGGCCAGGGACCTGCCCCACAATAATTCCTGCTCGAACTAGAGCAGATATTTTTTTTTTTAAATCATCCACTCTTGATTTAAAAATGGTCAGTGATGGAAAATCCACCACGACCCTGGGTAAATGGTGCCAATAGTTAATTACCCTCACTATTAAACATGTTTGAGAGGGATAGCCATGTTAGTCTGTTTCAGCAAAAACAATGAGGAATCCTGTGGTGCCTTAAAGACTAACAAATTTATTTGGGCATAAGCTTTCATGGGCTGGAACCCACCTCATCAGATGCATGAAGTGGAAACTTCAAGTGGACAGATATATATACACATGGAAACACAGGTACAAGGCCTGTCATGTACCCCTGGGAGATGGCAGGTTCCAGGGCTGCTACCAGCAGGTCAGGCTCCAGTACTAGAGCCGGCCTGGCTACAGAGCCTCTGGCTCAGAGAGACGCCACAGATGCGCCGGCCACAAGATCCTTTCATGTTCTGCCCGGCATGGCGGAGGTTAGCTTATATAAGGTCTGTTACACACAGCACCACCTAGTGGCTGAACTGTATAGTACACTTTACCATGCCATTACAAGCCCGGACACCACAAGGGTTCACTCAGAGAGCCCAGAGAGGCGCCAGAGGTGCAGGTAACCCTGTAACCAGGACAGGTTCCCTCCCAGATCTGCCCCTTTACCATGGCCATGTGCTCTAATACCACCTGGCCACAAGCAGCCCCTACCCCCAGGACTGTGCAGCCTCTCCTGGGCACCAGTCCAGTGCAGCCACTCCAACCCATCTCCAAGTACAGCTGGACAAACTCTGGAGGATGTGTGTGTGTGTGTGAGTGTGTGTAATTCCCACCCTTGTATTCCTCCCCACGGTGAATGCTGTGGAAAGGGTCTCGGTAAAGGTTGGACAGCTTTGGTCAAGCCCTTGCATGTTATTATCAGTCCATTACTGGTACTATTTGTTTACAGCACAGCAGTGCCTAGAGGCCCCAGTCAGGATCGGGGCCCTGCGGTGCTAGGAGCTCTACAGACAAAGAGCACAGACAGGTCCCTGCCCCCGGCGCGCTCAGTCTGACCAGAGAGCTGTATCCCGCAGCGGGAATGTTCTGTACTATTTACATGACCCCTATATGTTGCACTGATACCAGTGGGAGGCAGAGGACTGTTCGCGCTCAGGGCAGGCTAAGAGACATGGGTGTGAATGTTACCTAGCTGAGACTAAATGGGTCATTGGGAAAAGACTGGCTGAGGCAAGCCCCAGTGTGAAGAGAACGGCAAAGCCCATCACCAAGACATTGTTGCCTAGCAACCAATGACCCAGAGGAGATGGATTTCCCCACTTCACAACAGGGAAGCTGAGCAACATCCCCCAGCTGGAGAACAAAGATGGGAAAGGTGTGAGGTGGGGGATCAAAGCTCGTTGCTGGAAGGAGTCGGGCTTTCCCCTGGAGTCTGACCAAGAAGGTCAGACTGAGAGACAGACAGAAGTTGAGCAATGGGGTTCACTACGACTTGGCTGGGCTCTGGGCTAGCCAGAATGGACTTGAACTGTGCTTTAACCTTCAGTTCTCACATACGAGACCCTGAATTCTCTCTCAGTCCTCAAGGAGACACCTCAAGAAGGAGACTCCCTGCAGCAAAGCCCCGGGGGTCTCTGAGATCCCCCTGCCCTGCAGCCTGTCCTCCCTGGCCGTTGTCGTGGACTCTCTGTGAGGTCACCGCCTCCCAACCTCCTTTCACCAATCAGCTGAGTGCTGCAAAAGGCCCTTGTGATGTCACTGCCACCCCCACCCCTGCCCTGCAGGGCTCATGTCCTGCACCGAGCCGGCTCCTGTGCATGTTTGAGCTGCTCCCCCTGGGTCACCCCCACACACTCAGTGGTCGGGCAAGGGTTCACGCAGGCCACACGTGGAACCATCAGAGGATGCTCAATGTGCCGCACTCGGTTTTGCAGAGATTTGGAGACTTGAAGGCCAGGAGAGACTGTTAGATCATCTCATCTGGCCCCCCTACACATCACAAGCCTCCTGTATGGCGCAGCCCTTCTCCCTGACGGCCCAGGGGCCTCCTGCCCCCATTCAGACCCCATTCAACCCCCTGTTCCCCGCCCTCTCACCGCCCCGACCCCATCCGACCCCCAGCCCCTGACCCCCCCCGAATTCGCCTGCCCTCTACCCCACCCCTCCCCCGCTCCCTGCCCCCTGACCGTGCTGCCTGGAGCCCCGGGGGCTGGGGGCGGCTGCCCCAGGTCCGGCTGCCGGGCCGTACCGCACAGAGCCCCGGGGCCGACCGGGCTCGTCGCCCCGCTGCCCGGAGCATGGGCCGGCGGCGCCGGGAGCGGAGGCTGCTGGGGGGAACAGCCGGGGCAGGGCTATGAGCCCCCGGCCCCCCTTCTGCCCCCCCGCTCCCCACATGTCGCTGCCCCCCAAACCCAGGGAGAATAGGAAAGGAAAGGACTTGCAGCCAGAGGGAAGAGGGGATAGACTGGAGAATAGCACCGTCATCAGGGAAAGGCAGGGCTACGTGATCGGGGACTCTTTACTGAGAAGACTAGACAGGCCTGTAACCAGAGCTGATCCAGAGAATAGAAGGGCGTGCTGTCTTCCAGGTGCTAAGATACGGGATGTAGATGTGAGGTTGAAAAGGATCCTAAAGGGAGCGGGAAAGAATCCCCTATTTATCCTTCATGTGGGAACAAATGATACGGCTAGATTCTCGCTGGAAAGGATTAAGAGACACTGTGCTAGGCTGGGGAAGACGCTTAAGGAAATCGAGGCTCAGGTGATCTGTAGTGGGATTTTGCCTGTTCCTGGAGAAGGGCAACAAAGGCGTGACAAGATTATGACTGTCAACAGATGGCTCAGGCAGTGGTGCTAGAAGGAGGGCTTTGGGATGTCTGGCCACTGGGAGGCATTCCTGGACAGAGGACAGTTCTCTCGGGATGGACTTCATCTGAGTAGGGAAGGAAATAGACTTCTAGGATGGAGGCTGGCACACCTGATTCAAAGAGCTTTCAACTAGGAATCTGGGGGAGATGGTTGGTTGGGGGATGTCCAGGTAATGTCCACGCCGGATTTTAGCTTTGAGAGGGAAGAAAAGAAAGTAAGAAAGGATACAGCCGTGGGTAGGAGAATGGCTATAAGGAGGAAGGGCAGTGTGGACACCAGTCTAATATTTTCAATTTCAACAGAAGGGCTGTTTGCTATCCCTTATAATCACTGAAAATCTACCTTTTCTAGTGAAACTATTTTTTGTTTATTATTATTATTAAACTCAGTTTGTGCAACTGGTGCTCCGTGAGGGAAATGCTTTGTGTATTACTCCAAGGGGCCGCCCGGTGTCACTCTTGCTCCATGAGGGAAATGATTTGAGCATGACCTGAATTGGCCACCCACTGTCACTGTTGGTCCAGGAGGGAAATGATTTGTGCATTACCCTGAGTGGCCACCGAGTGTCACTGTTGCTCCATGAGGGAAATGCTTTGTGCAATACCTGGATTAGCCACCCGGTGTCACTGTTGCTCCACGAGGGAAATTGTTGGTGCATTACCCTGAGTGGTGTGAAGGAAAAGTTAGCATATGTGACTCTATTTTGGTTTGGGGCCCACCATTGTCTAAAAGCAAGCACATCATGCACCAGGAGGAGTGTTTCTTAGATACTGCATTCCTGTGAAAATCCTCCGCCCCCCGCCCTTGTCTCCAGCCTGTTTTATCTCCCGGTTTCTGTTCTTTGTCTGCTCCTAACTCCCTGCCTCCTGGCCTTGATGTGGGCCTCCCATCCTGATCAGAAAAGTTACTGGTGCATTGCTTTAGGACCATGCAATGTAGCTGAAGTCATGGTTTAGCGCGGGGAATGTACCTAGCAGGGATAGGTGGTAGGTAAGGGAAGGGTTTGTCTATTGGCTAAGGTTTCCGATGCACGAGGGCAACGTGCTTTGCTGAAAGGTCTATAATCTTTGTATAACCTGCATGCGGGGTCCCCTCCTGATGAGCAGGGGGGCACCACGCTCGAGCGTAATAAACTTAGTCTTTTTGGGAACCCTGCCGTTGTGGACTTCGTTCGTGTGCCTCAGCCTAGACTCGACCTGTGCGGGACCAATCGGGTATCATTCGCAGCAGTTCCTGTGCGTGACCTGTCAGGTATAATTCGTAATAGTGGCCACCCACTCTCACTGTTGCTCTGTGAGGGAAATGGTTTGTGCAGTACCCTGAGGGGCCACCCGGGGTCACTGTTGCTCCGTGAGGAAATGCTTTGTGCATGACCTGAATTGGCCACATACATCACTGTTGCTCCCGGGAGGGGGGCGGAATTGTTTGTGTGTTACTCCTGAGTGGCCACGTTGTGTCACTCTTCCTCCATGAGGGGAATGCTTTGTGCATTACCCTGTGTGGCCACCCAAGACAACACACACATCACACACAAAACATCACACACACAAAACACGACAGACGACACTGACACACACACACACACAACACGACACCGACACACAGAGAGAACACGTCACACATACAGAAACACGTCTCTCACACACACACAACACAGGACGCCGACACACAAACAACATGACACACAAATAAAATGACACACAAAACAGCACACAACACGACACAGAAAAATCACACAGAACACACGACACCGACACACACACACACACACGAGACGAGGAACAAAACGGCAGACAACATGACACACAAATCACACATGACACCGACACACACACACACACAAGACGAGGCACAAAACGGCAGAAAACATGACACAGAAATCACAGGCGACACCGACACACACACACACGCACACGAGATGACGCACAAAACGGCAGACAATATGACACATAAATCACACGTGACACCGACACCCACTCACACACGAGACGAGGCACAAAACGGCAGACAACGTGACACAGAAATCACACGCGACAACGACACACACACACACAACATGCACACAAAACGGCACACAACACGGCACACACCGTCACATGCACACAACACGGCATACAACATGGCACACACACACTCAACATGGACCACAACACGCACACATAAACACGTCTCACACACACAAAACGACACACAAGTCACACACACAACACGTCACACAACACATGCAACACGACACACACAACACGTCACACAGCAGAAGGTTTCATCTCGGAGGAGGATGTCCCGGGGTCCGCGGGCGATGCTCTGGAACTGCTCCCCAGGAAGCCAGGCAGGACTCTGGGGAAGTCTCCTCTCGGGGAGCAGCCTGTCTGCAGGACACACAGCTCCCCCGGCTCCACCTTCCTGGCTCTGACCTCGGAGCCTTCAGCCTCCTCTGCCCCTCCCTGCGCTTCCCACAGCCAGTCCGCCCAGGCGGGGTCCTGGGGGAGCCAGAGGGTCCAGCCCCCCAACTCCGCAGTCAGACAGGACTCTCAGCCAGCCAGGAAAACAGAGCTTTATTAGACAACAGGGACATGGTCTAACACAGAGCTTGTAGGTGCAGAGAACAGGACCCCTCAGCCGGGTCCATTTTGGGGTTTGTCGGGGTCCTGCACCCTGCTCACCACCTTGCCAAGCAGTACAATGGCAGCTGAGCGCACACTGCCCTTCTCCTGGCAATGACACACAGGGGGTGGGGACCCCCGGTTACAGCCAGGCAGCATCAGAGCATAACGCCACTGAGTGGTAATGCGCACGCTGCTCCGGTTCCCCCGTGTGAACTACCTGGGCTGGCGGGAGCAGGGAGGCCGCCAGGCCAGCGCCATAGACATCTTGTGCAGGGCCTGAGACCCTGTGCGGGACAGTGCAGCCCAGGGTGTCCCAGAGGCCGTTTCTGTCTGGAGAGCCCAGAATCCTGGAACCCGAGAAGATGAGGGGAGAGGGCAGGAAGGCTGCTGGAGACTGGTGTGGGGAAGGGGAGAAGCAGCTGCTGGAGCCTGGCAGGAAGGTGGAGCCGGGGGAGCTGTGTGTCCTGCAGACAGGCTGCTCCCCGAGAGGAGACTTCCCCAGAGTCCTGCCTGGCTTCCTGGGGAGCAGTTCCAGAGCATCGCCCGGGGACTCCGGGACATCCTCCTCCGAGATGAAACCTTCTGCTGTGTGACGTGTTGTGTGTGTGACTTGTGTGTCGTTTTGTGTGTGTGAGACGTGTTTATGTGTGCATGTTGTGGTCCATGTTGAGTGTGTGTGTGCCATGTTGTATGCCGTGTTGTGTGCATGTGACGGTGTGTGCCGTGTTGTATGCCGTGTTGTGTGCATGTGACGGTGTGTGCCGTGTTGTGTGCCGTTTGTGTGCATGTTGTGTGTGTCGGTGTCATGTGTTGTGTGAGATTTTTGTGTCTCGTGTCATGTGCCGTTTTGTGTGTCGTGTGTCGGTGTCGTGTGTCGTGTTGTATGTGCGTGTGTCGTGTTGTGTGTGGGTGTGTGATATTTTGTTTGTGATGTTTTGTGCATCGTGTTGTGTGTCTGTGTCACGTGTGCCATTTTGTGTGTCATGTGAGGTGTTGTGTGTCGTATTGTGTGTGGGTGTCGGTGTCATGTGTGATTTCTGTGTCATGTTGTCTGCCGTTTTGTGCGTCATCTCGTGTGTGTGTGTGTGTGTGTGTGTGTCGGAGTCGTGTGTGATTTCTTTGTCACGTTGTCTGCCGTTTTGTGCCTCGTCTCGTGTGTGTGTGTGTCGATGTCATGTGTGATTTCTGTGTCACGTTGTCTGCTGTTTTGTGCCTCGTCTCGTGTGTGTGTGTGTGTATGTGTCTGTGTGTCGGTGTCATGTGTTGTGTGTGATTTTCGTGTGTCATGTTGTGTGCTGTTTTGTGTGTCATTTTATTTGTGTGTCATGTTGTTTGTGTGTGTCAGTGTCCTGTGTTGTGTGTGTGAGAGAGACGTGTTTCTGTATGTGTGACGTGTTCTCTGTGTGTGTGTGTCGGTGTCGTCTGTCGTGTTTTGTCTGTGTGATGTTTTGTGTGTGTTGTCTTGGGTGGCCACTCAGAGTAATGCACAAACCATTCCCCTCATGGAGGAAGAGTGACAGGACGTGGCCACTCAGGAGTAACACACAAACAATTTCCTCCCCCCAGAGCAACAGTGATGTGTGTGGCCAATTCAGGTCATGCACAAACCATTTCCATCATGGACCAACAGTGACCCCGGGTGGCCAATCCAGATAATGCACAAACCATTTCCCTCACAGAGCAACAGTGAGAGTGGGTGGCCACTGTCACGAATTATACCTGACAGGTCACGCACACAAGCTGCTGCGAATTATACCCGATAGGTCACGCACAGTTCGAGTCTAGGCTGAGGCACACGAACGAAGTCCACAACGGCAGGGTTCCCAAAAATACTAAGTTTATTAGTCTCGAGTGTGGTGCCCCCCTGCTCATCAGGAGGGGACCCCGCATGCAGGTTATACAGAGATTATAGACCTTTCAGCAAAGCACGTTGCCCTCGTGCATTGGAAACCTTAGCCAATAGACAAACCCTTCCCTTATCTACCACCTATCCCTGCTAGGTGCATTCCCCGTGCTAAACCATGACTTCAACTACATTGCATGGTCCTAAAGCAATGCACCAGTAACTTTTCTCATCAGGATGGGAGGCCCACATCAAGGCCAGGAGGCAGGGAGTTAGGAACAGACAAAGAACAGAAATCGGGAGATAAAACAGGCTGGAGACAAGGGCGGCGGGGGGGGCGGAGGATTTTCACAGGAATGCAGTATCTAAGAAACACTCCTCCTGGTGCATGATGTGCTTGCTTTTAGACAATGGTGGGCCCCAAACCAAAATAGAGTCACATATGCTAACTTTTCCTTCACACCACTCAGGGTAATGCCCCAACAATTTCCCTCGTGGAGCAACAGTGACACCGGGTGGCCACTCAGGGTAATGCACAAATAATTTCCCTAACGGAGCACCAGTGACACCGGGTGGCCAGTCAGTGTAATGCGCAAACCATTTCCCTCCTGGACCAACAGTGACAGTGGGTGGCCAATTCAGGTCATGCTCAAATCATTTCCCTCATGGAGGAAGAGTGACACCGGGCTGCCCCTTGGAGTAACACACAAAGCATTTCCTCACGGAGCACCAGTTGCACAAACTGAGTTTAATAATAATAATAATAATAAACAAAAAATAGTTTCACTAGAAAAGGTAGATTTTCAGTGATTATAAGGGATAGCAAACAGAAGAAGGCAGATTACTTAGCAAATACAAATACACACGCATACTAAGCCTAAGATCTTAAAGAGCCTGGATTCAAGAAGTAATTTCCCATCCTAAATGTCTTTCGGCAACTTGAAGAGTTTCTGTAGCTTAGACTTCCCGTTGTTTCTCTTTACAGACTAGACTCCTGTCTTAGTCTGGACTTCCCCCTTCTCATTTCCTTTGTCTCTTCAGGTACTTTCAGCAGCCTTTCTACTGCCCTGCATGATTTTCGTCCGCTCCGACTTTTCCATGGCTCCCGAGACCTCACCTGTGGGAATGCACACCTACCCGTGTCCTACAAAGGGAGACGGCACCAGGAGAGCAGAGGAGAGAGAGACTGATAAAGTTGGCCAACACACAAGAGAAGAGAGAAAAATATGGGAGGAAGGCAAGCAACTCACCAGCTGGAGTCATCCTCCTAGATGCCACCTTCTCCTGCGAAGGAGACACCGTTCCTGGCCAGAGAAATGAGCAGCCCCTGAAAATGGGGACCTTGTCTCTCTCCTAACCACAGCTGGTCAGGAACCTTTTCTTACAAACCCAGCCGCAGCTAATGGGGAGTCCCTACCTGGAGCCAGGCGGGCCGTGAGCAAAGCCTTAACCAAACCAGACACTTATCTCACTGACATTCGCGACTGCTCCACTGCCAACCGGACAACTCCTGGCTGCACCAACAGTGCTCACAGGCTCACCGCTCTCGCTCGCTTTCCATCCGATGAGGGGAGTCAACTGTTTGTAGTAAACCCAGACCAAGGAGGAAAAACAAAGAAGTTACCATCTCAGTGGGCCACATCGCGTAGGCTATCATTATACAATGCTCCCTTGGTGCTGGAAATCTTGCCTTCATCCGCGCATCGGCCCCACGCGATGAACCGAGACAGAGTTAACACCGACAGTCACCGCTCCACGCTCACACCCACTGCCCGGCATGATTTTCCTCCGCTCCGACTTCTCCATGGCTCCCGAGACCTCACCTGTGGGAATGCACACCTACCCGTGTCCTGTGAAGGGACACGGCACGAGGAGCGAAGAGGAGAGAAGAGAGAGAGAGAGTTGGCGAACACACGAGAGAAGACAGAGAAACATGAGAGCAGGGCAAGCCACTCACCACCTGGAGTCATCCTCTTGGATCCAACCTTCTGCTGCGGAGGAGACACCGTTCCTGACCAGAGAAACGAGCAGCCTCTGAAAATGGGACCTTTTCTCCCTCGTAACCACAGCTGATCAGGAACCTTTTCTTACAAACCGAACCCTAATTTACGGGGCTTCCCTACCCGGACTCAGGTGGGGCGTGAGCAGAGTCCTCACCAAACCAGACACTTACCTCACCGAGACTGGCGATTGCTCGGCTCCCAGATGGAGGCCTCTTGCCTGGCATCACCAACGGTCACAGGCTCGCTGCTCTCACTCTCTTTCCGTCGCATGAGGGCAGTAGACTCTGAGGCTTGACTTCTTTTTCCTTGGTACTAAACCCAGCACAAGGGGAAAAAACAAGTAAGTTACTATCTCAGTCGGCAACGTCTCGTAGGCTCCTCTGTTTGCCTCTCCCACACGGCGGGGATCCGCCCTCCACTCTCCTCCCATTACACCTTGAGCATCACAACCAAAAATCCCCTTTTCTAACGGCACCCCACAGAGTCACTCTGCTCCGGAGACTCTGGCCCCTCCCCAGCCTTAACCCTCCCGAGCCCCGTCCCCGGCGAGGACGCCCACGGCTGGTGAGGAGGACGACAGCGAGTGCGGACGAGGAACTGGAAGCACTGACCTCGCAGCCAGGTCTGCAGAGGGCAGAGAGCGGAGGCCTGGTTCCGCCTCCTTGGAAAGAGGCCCAAGCGGCTCAGGCCCCTCCTGCCGTGTTCCCCTCCGGCGAGAGCTCCGGCACCATCCCTCGCCAGAGCCGCTGCGAGAGCCGAGCCGGAGCCCTCGCTCCCCAGCGCTCGACGGGGCCTGGGAATCTCGCCCTCGGCCCTGCCGCCCTCTTCCCTCCCGCCCACACCGGCCCCACGTGCCGCCCGGAGACCGAGTTCACCCCGCCCGTCCCCGCTCCGCTCTCGCACCCGCTGGGGGTCGTCTCCAGGGTTGTGATTTCGGTGTCGTGTCCTCTGCCGTCTTGTGTGTGTGTCGCGTGTCGGTGTCGTTGTCGTGTGTGATTTCGGTGTCGTGTCCTCTGCCGTCTTGTGTGTCGTGTGACATGTCGTATGTCGTGTCGTGGGTGTGTGAGACGTCGTGTGTGTGTATGTGAGACGTTGTGTGTCTCGGTGTCGGTGTCGTGGGTGTGTGAGATGTCGTGTGTGTCGGTGTGTGTGTCGTCTCTGTGTGTGTGAGACGTCGTGTGTGTCAGTGTTGTGTGTGTGAGACGTCGTGTGTTTCGGTGTGTGTGTCGTGTCTGTGTGTGTGAGACGCTGTGTGCCGGCGGGTGTATGTGTCGGCAGGTATGGGCGGGTGTGTGTGGGGGTGTGTGGGCATGGGCGTGTGTTGTGTGTTGTGTGTGGTCGTGTGTTGTGTGTAGTGTGTGTGTGTGGCCGTCATGTCGTGTGTGGTGTGTGTGTGTGGGCAGGTGTGGTGTGTGTGGGTGTGTGTTGTGTGTGTGGACGTGTGTTGTACGTGTGTTGTGAGGGCGTGTGTTGTGTGGGCGTGTGGTGAGTGGGCGTGTGTGAGAGAGGTCGTGTGTGTGTGTGTGAGACGTCATGTGTCGTGTGTGTCGGTGTTGTGTGTGAGACGTCGTGTGTGTGTCAGTGTCATCTGTGTCGTGTGTGTCAGTGTCGTGTGTCAGCGTGTGTGTGGTCTGTGTGTGTCAGCGTGTGTGTGTGAGATGTCGTGTGTGAGAGATGTGTGTCGGCGTGTGTGTGTGTCGGTATGTGTGTGTGTCGGCATGTGAGAGACGTCGTGTGTGTGTGTTGGCATGTGAGAGACGTTGTGTGTCGGCATGTGTGTGTGTGTCAGCGTGTGTGCGACATCATGTGTCGTGTGTCTGTGTGTGGGCGTGTGTTGTGTGTGTGTGTGTCGGCGTGTGTGAGAGACGTGTTTCTGTGTGTGAGACGTTGTGTGTCGTGTGTGTGTGAGACGTGGTTGTGTGTGTGTTGTCCTGAGTGTTTTGTTGAGTGTGAGACGTGTTGTGGGTCGTGTTGAGTTTGTGAGTGTGACGTGTTGTGGGTCGTGTTATGTTGAGTGTGACGTGTTGTGGGTCGTGTTGTGTTGAGTGGGTGTGTGTGTGTGACATGTTGTGGGTCGTGTGTGTGATGTTTTGTGTGTGATGCTTTCCATGTCGTGGTGTGTGTGGGTCTGTGTCGTGTGTTAATTTTGTGTGTCGTGTTGTGTGCCGTTTGTGTCATCGTGTGTGTGTGACGTGTATGCGTCCGCGCGTTGGACGTATTGTGCGTGTCCGTGTGGGAAGTGCGAAGTGGGATGGCTCAACTTGCCACCCCCTTCCCCAACACTTTAGCCCCCTGCCGTAAACATGACCCTACCCCCTCCCTAGGGTGCGACTGACACTAAACGACCTAAAAGACCCCCGACTTACCACTATTGGCTGGCACCCCATTGCCACCCGCACTTCTGTGCTGCTGCTGGCCAAACCCTCCCCCCAAATCGAAACCCCACCCCCTACCCGGAACCCAACTGGAACCCTGACCCCATAACCTGCCCCCCAACTCGAAACCCCTGAACCAAAACTGCAGCCCAACCCTCACCACAACCCCAACCTCCAGCTCTGAACCCAGCCCCTCGAAGCCTGACACCGCTTTAAGCCAGAGCCCAGTTCCCCATTCCCACCCTGGGCAACAACAGTGCAAACCACACCCTCCTGCCCCCCACCCAGGGATCCTGCTTCTTACCACCCCCTTCTTTGGAAATGAACCTTTTCTCCATTTGCATCCCACACACCTTCATTCTCGTTTGAGGGGTTATTTAGTGACAGGGGTCTACACAAGGCAACTCTTTGCTATTCCCGCGTAACAGGACACAGAGACGTGAAAACAGTGCAAACAACATTCCACGAGTTTTCAGGAGGTTTAAACACCCAATACAGTTGCACATTGAACAGTCGCTTTGATCTCTACTAACACACACATCCGTTGGCCTGAACACACTCTGACACAAGCTGCTCTTTCAGCGTCACACCTTGTACAAACATTACTGCAACAGCGTGTAGGGCAGCGTGACCCCCGGGGGTCTGTGAGCTGGTTTCAGGGCGTCCGCCGGACCCCGCAGCTTCGCCTCCCCGCCTCTTCCACCCACCGCCTGTGCTTCCCCGGAGGGATCTCCAGACTGTCAGTGCTGCCCGGAGCTTCCCTTCCCTGCCAGGCCTGAGCAACCAGCGCTTGTAACCAGGCCACTCACAGCCTCCCCGCGGGGAGCGTATGGACACAAACCGGCTGGAGAGCAGTTAGGGCAGGAAGCCCTGGAGACTCGGGGAGCATCTTCAGCGGATGAGGGTGACACACCCCACAGGAGCTGAATCTCCCACTCGGGTCTAAGTCGTGCCGTGTGGATGGGGCAGCACGGTCGGGAGGCTCTGTTTGCTGCGGTGGATCCACTGGGGGTTGATGTCGTGGGGGTCGAGTGAAGACCCACTAAATTGACAGCAGAGCGCTCTCCGGTCGCCGTTGGGACTGCGCCGGGAAGGGCAGGAGGAAGAGAAGTCGACCGAAGAGCGTCTCCCGTCGACCCAGCCCAGTGTAGACACAGCAGTAAGTCGACCGAAGCGACGTCAAATCCAGCTCTGTTATTCACGCAGCGGGAGCAGCGTAACTTAGGACGATTTACTGCGGTAGGATAGACACAGTGTGAGGCCTGAGTTTCCCCTGCAGTCTGGATGCTCAAACACCGGCTTGGCAACACAAGTCAGCAAGTCCAGGCCACATAGAGACAGGCTCAGTGTGCAGTGTGGACAGACCCTCAGACAACCCCAGTATTGTCAAATGAGGAAATCCTTCCTGTGTTTTGACTTGCTGGTAGAAGAGCCGAGTGACACTGGAGCTCACCGAGCTTCACTGACAAACGCAGCGCTCCAGCACCTGAGCTCTCGGGCTGCCTGTTGAAAGAAAAGCTGAAGGAGCGACCAAGGTCAAGGAGAGGTGCTCGTCTTTGGCCAAGGGCAGGGAGTCCCACCCTCAAAGCGAGAACATTTCTCTCTTTGTCCGTCTGTGTTGGGGCAGGAGCGATAACACGTCCTCCTGCATTTGCTATTTCAGAGAGTAGTTTCTGACTGACTTCTCAAAGACAGGGTGCGAAACAGGCCTCAAACCTGACTGAGAGGAAACAAGAACGATGCAGCTCGACTGAGCCAGCTGAGAATTGAGATGTGCCCCTTTGCTCGAGTGAGGGAATGACCTGTGAGGGGACTGGAAACCTGACCGGCCAATTTTTAACTCAATCAGCATCTTTCCTCTGAGTGCCGTCACTGTAGCTTCAATACTCCAGCACCGGACGCCCTGCGAGGTCTGGGCCCGACAAGCTTTCCTGGTGATTGGATTCTGGAGAGCAGGGGTGCAGGGAAGCAACAGGTGCATGTGGCTCCTTGGTGAGGTTTTCCTTGCAAGACGTTTGTGTGAGTCTGTGTGTGTAGGAAGCACTGAGTGTGGCAATGAGTGAGGCTTCCAATCCTCTGGCTCTGCCGGGAGAAGGGGAATTCAGGCCACCACTGAGCTGAGGGAGGGAGGTGATTTTCTGACAGGGAGGGACGCCTCCTCCCAAAGGTGCTTGGCAGGCAGCCCTCCTTCCCAGGTCCGTCCCGACAACACCCAGTTCAAAAGGGACCCTGCCCAGCCCTCCTCAGCGCAGTGACAATGAGCGAGTGAGGGAGCGTGGGGGAGAGGGAGCGACAGAGGGGAGGGAGATGGCGTGAGCGGGCCGGGACCTCGGCGAAGGGGGGCACAAGGGTGTTCAGTTTTGTTGGGTGCGGAAGTTGGCAACCCTAGATCCAGGGACAACAACTCCAACCTCCACAGAGTCTGGGCAGCGGCAGGACATCAGCTTGGAGGGGAGGGGTGGGGGGGGCAGTGACATCACCATGGCCTTTTTCAGGAACTCAGCCCATTGGGCAAAGGTGGTGGGGAGGGGGTGACCTCGCAGAGAGACCCCGACACCAGCGGGGCAGGGCCGAGGTGCAGGGCCAGGGCAGTCTCTGAGACCCCCCCGGCTTTGCTGCCGCACGTCTCCTCTTCCACGTCTCCCCTCGAGGCCGGGGAGAGAATTAGGATTCACGTCTGTGAGCGTGAGGAGGAGCCTCTGTGGAGTTTTCTCCTTTCCTACCCCTGGTTGTGCCAGAAAACGAACTTCCCTTGGACAAGGTCAGAGGCTCCGAGAGGTTTGGAACCTGTTGGGTCTGATGCACCTGCTGCAGGCAGAATTCTCGGCACAGAAAACACTGGCTTAAGGGGGCAGGATTTGATTTCCTACCTCGGACTGTGACCCTTGGAATCACTGGGGACCTGGGGGTTTATCCTTTTCCTCTTTCCTCCCTCTTTCTCCTCATCTCTTGCTTCCTTTCCCCCTTTTCCCTGCTTCCCTCCCTCTACCAAGGAGGGGTGTGTGTGGAGTGTGGGCGAGGAAGGGGGGGTTGCTCACATTGCGGGAGGTCCTCCCAAAGGGGTGGGTCTGGATCTGAGAGTGATCCCCTCTGATGGTGATCAGGGCCCTCCTTTGAGACATCTGGTGAGACCTCTCAGCCTCCCGCCCCTCAGCGTCTCAATGCTGACTGGCCGAGCAGGGGGCTATCCACAGCGAGGAGACTCAGGTCCTTTTGGTCTCTTTCAAATCAGGGAAATAAGACACAACCAATCCAAAGTATGGGATTCCTCTTGCTGCTTCTCTCCATTAATTGTCTCTTAGCAGTTGATGATTTCCTCCAATGTTCCAGGTCATCTAAAATACTTGCTGAATAATTCCTATGAACAACTGTTGGTCTGTAGGTCACCTGAGAGCCCTTTATTCTCATCGGTCAATGTATGAAATTCAAGATGTGACAGACAGGTGGAAAGTCAGGAGCAGTGTTTCCTCTAATTTGTTATGTCCGTGTGCTGTAAGGCGATTTTGGTACATGGTCATATTCTGTTTTGAATGTTGCTGAAATTAAGAATGGAGTTTAGAAATTCAAGATGGCGCACATGATAGGAAGGGTTTGAACTCCATCTTGGTACCCTTTCTTCCTGGCATTTTCCCACCAAAACTCTGTGTCCCTGAGGGAACCGGAGGGGCAGAGAACTGGCTGGGCCCGGTGGGGGCAGGGCCCGTCAGCGTGCGCCTCAGGAATGTGCGCCAGCGCGAGCGTACGAGGGAGGGTCGGGGGTGACGCAGGCGCTGTCCACCATGGAGGCAGCCATGGCCAGGCTCTTTGCGCGGCATCGGATCAAGACTCCGGCTCCTAACATCTGTCAAGGACTCGGATACTTACCTGACTCCTGTCATCCACCAAAGGCCCCAGTGGAGGCTTTGCTGTCGGCCCAGATCTGTTGATCTCCTGCTTCGGCAGTAGAGAGCCAGATCCTCCGATGCTCCAGAGATCCTGAGACGGACCGTCCGTTGTCGGTGTCCTCCTTCTGCAGCTTGGAGAGAGAGAGTCATTATTTTTCGGGCATTTATTAGTTTAACCAAAGGACAGTTTAAGGGTCCTTTATGCCCCTTGCTGGAATCTATGGGTAGGTATTTGTAGTGTTCCCCACAGTGAATCTTCCCCCAGTTGTATCTATCCCTTAATAAATCTTCTTTCTCTTTAAGGTTATATTCTTTCTATCCTTTATTTCAGTGCAACATGGGTGGGAGGCACAGAGATTTCTAATGCTCCCAGTTGATAGATGCTGGTAGGAGTCGGCCCTGTTGAAAATGTCACCTCCTTATTATTCCTGACAGAGATTTGGGGGTAACCGTGCGGAATGAATGTTGTTCTGTGCACCAATATGGAGATGAGGGGTGACCCCTCCCCTGTACGTTGCTGCACATTCCAAACTTCCTTCTGCACATGGACGCTGTGTGGTAGGCTGAAGGGTTCGGCGTGTGGGAGGGGGCTCAGGTGGGGCAGAGGGTTGGGGTGTGGGATGTTGGGTGGGGCCAGGGATGAGGGTTAGGGCAGAGGGTTGGGGTGCAAGAGTGTGAGGGGTCCGGCTGGGGGTGTGGGCTCTGGGGTGGGGTTGAGGATGAGGGGTTTGGGGTGCAGGTTCCTCCGTCTAATCTCCAAGATGCTCTGGAAATAAGACTCCGTGTCCTGTGGTGAGCTTCCAAGAGCAGAGGGTGTGAGATCTCCAGCAACTGAGAGGGCAAGGGATTTACCGTCAGATTGTTTCAAATGCTGCATTCGTCAGGTGACATTGAACAGCAACGCTCAGCTAACATCGTGGAGAAAGGAATTCTCTGCTAAGGATTCAAGGTGCCCCTTTGGCCAACTCCACCCCTTCCCTGAAGGGAGTGTGCTCAGAACAACCCCTCCTCAGCTGAACACACACAAACCCACAGCTGGGCGCCCAGCACAAAGCATGGGAGGGGCTTGCTTGGATTGTTTTACTTTTTACTTTACAAGAGGTTTTTTCAAAAGCATTTCCTGTTCCCCATGGGAAGGAAGCGGATGGTTGTGGGGAAGGGAACCTCAGCGTGGTGGAGCTGGGAATTTGGGGAGAGGCAGAGGGAGGGGAGTGGGTGAGGGGGTGAAGGGGCAATTGCGGGGGAGGGAGGCTAAAGGGGGTATGTGGGGCAGCTAGGTGAGGGCTTTGGGGGTAAGGCTGAAGGAGGGCAGTTGGCTGTAGGGGGGAAAGACTGAAAGGGCAGCTGGGGAGGAGCCTAGGAGGGGGGGAAGGTTGAGGGGGGTGATGAGGGGAAGGGGACTGGGGCACTTGGGGGAGGCTGAAGGGGGGCTGAAGAGGTGATGGGGGGAAGGGAACATTTGGAGGGAGGCTGAAGGGGTGATGAGGTATAGGGGGCCGGGGCAGAGAGACAGCTGGGGGGGCTGCTCATCCCCACGGGAGGGGAGGAGGAAGAGGAGTCCCCTGCTATCAGAAGCTGCTTCTTTATTAGAATGTGACCATATTCTGCCCGCCACCCTTTCTGAGAGCAGGAAGGAACGGCCTCGTGTGCCATTGGTCAAGAGGCATCAGCCAGATTCTGATGTCTGAAGCTGATTTCAGGCAGGAATAGACCAGAACAGTCCTGGTCACCTTTTGTGTTAGGATAAGGTTTCATTATGGTATTTGCTCTAAGGTCTTGTTTCTTATCTGCATTACAAATTAAGTTGTGTTTCTTGTCTGCGTTGGAAACTAAGTTGCCTAAGGTTCTTTTGTAATCCCTTTAGTAACCATATCATCCTTTCTAAAATGTTATCCTGTCTGAAAGTCTCCGTCAAATTGTTTGGTGTGAGTGAAAAATGTGTGCATAGTTCAAAATAAAGGTGGAAAGCCATCACAAATGTCCAGATGGTCAAGAAGACATGAGAGACTTGGAAACATCAGGAGACAATCGGAAAACATCCCTTTTATCCGACGCTAAACATGTTAGCAGCACTGATGACCTCAGAGGCGAGGCAGGCACCCTGAATGCAAGACAAAGAAGAGCTAAGGATGGGAAGCCAACAAAACCACCAAATGATAACAGCGGAAACCCGGAGACTAACCCCATTTAAGGACTAACGATTACAGAATGACATTGCAAAATCCATAAACGTAAGTGGGAATTTACAAGTCTAAAGCTGGGGTGTTTTGCCATAAGACTCTGGGTTCAGTCCTGCAAAGCCTCGGAGCATGGGATCGCAACCGACAGAGCCCAGCTCCTCGCTTGTGTTCAATCTAACTGGCCATTAGATTGACACGAGCTACAGCAAACTGGTAACTGTAAAACCATCTGCAGGACGTGTCTGTGTGTGTGTGTGTGTGTGTGTGTGTGTGGGTGTATGATGAAATGCGTATGTTCACAGTTGTATTTTCAATAAATGCGGCATATTGCCTTTTCCCCTGAAAAGATCCCGTGTGCTTCTTATCAGCATAAGATGCTCCCCCAAGGTGTAGAGCGTCACAAACACATCTCATGACTCTGCCTCCAACAACTGGAACCAGGACATGAATGTGGAAGAAACAAGAAGAATTGTTTTAATGGTTTATTTACAGTAAGTGGAAAGCAGGAAAGTAAAAGGAGCTGAGAAGGACCTTTCATAACCACAGCGTAGGGCAAGGAGATCCAGAGATTTTGAGAACAGTTTTCTTAATGGCACTAAAGTCAGAGAAATGGCCAGGAAGTAACCCAGGGAATTAAGGAATTACCATCTCACGTGAATAAATCTCTCTGTCCCGCCTACTGTCCCGTTCCTTCTCCTTTTCCTTTGTTGTTGGTCCAGGAGTAGATTTTCTTTCCCTGCTTGAGAGCATGATTGGCTGTCGATTGCCCCATCCTCTTCTGGGAGCATGTGCAGAGAACTAAAAAAGCTTTCAAAGACTGGGCTCTTTCTCTTTTGATTTTCCTTCCACTCTCTGTTGGCCTGTGTCCTTGCTGCCTTTTTGCTGCTGCTTCCAGGTAGTTGGTTTGAGGTCCATGGGGTCTGCGGTGTCCCGGTTTGGGTGGGCTATTGGAGAAGGGGGAGGACGAGTCTATGGCAACAGCTTGCGATTTGCCTTGCCTGCCTGGCTTGCGCTTTTGGCTTCACTTTTGGTTTTTGATTTTTTCCTTCCACTATCATCAGTTCATCTCTTCACCACATAACTGTCCGGAGCCTGGCTCGGAGCCGGAGGCAGGAGGAGAGAGACAAGAGTGAGATTTCAGCATCTCCAGGTAGGGATCACGGCTCCAGGAGGCCCCAACAAACAGTGTGGGGTTTTTAATTCATAGCTGTTGGTGGGTCTTGGGGAAACCCTGGTGCACCAGCGGGGGAGGGTGTCTGACGGGGTGGGTGGGGTGGCAGGGGGCGGGGAGGGGGCCCAGCTGGGAGGTGGAGGGGTCTGTGTGGTGCGAGCTGTGGGAGGGTAGGGGATGGATTGGTGCTGTGGGAGGAGGAGAGGGGGGTTGTGGACAGGGGGCTTTGGGTTGAATGGATGGGGACGGGGTCTGGGAGGGATGTGGGGGAGGGAGAGGCTATAGGGGAGTTGGATCGGGGACTTGGGTCAATGGCATGGCTGTGGCAGTTGGGTTGGGAGGGGCAGCACCATGGCCGCCCCCAGGGGGACACAGCATGGCTGTGGGGGGCTGTAGGGAGGGGAGGGGTCTGTGGGGTGGAATGGCTCAGCTGCATTGTGCGGCTGCACCCTGGGTTGGGGCGAGGAGGACAGTCGGTGGGGGATTGTGGAGTGGCACGGCCACACTGGGGTCTGGGGACTTGTGGGGAGGCGGCCCCACGGGGCTGTGGGGAGGGGTAGTGTGGTGGCACCAGGCCATGGCTGCCGCCCCCCAGCTACTGGTGCTCCAGGCAACGTGGTAAGGGGGCAGGGAGTGGGCGAGGGGTGCGATAGAGGGCACGGGAGTTCGGGGGGTGGTCAGAAGCTGGGGGGTGGATAGGAGTCGGGGCCATCAGACAACGGGGAACAGGGGGTTGAATAGGGGCAGGAGCTCCCGGGGCGGTCAGAGACAAGGGGTGATTGGATGGGGCAGGGGTCCCGGGGGCAAGTCAGGAAGGAGAGGAGGGGTTGGATGGGGCGATGGGGGGCAGTTAGGGCAGGGGTAAGTTGAGGCGGAGAGTCTCGGGCCGGTCAGGGAGAAAAGGAGGTTGCATGGGGCATGGGTCGCGGGGGGGCGGGCAGTCAGGAAGGAGAAGAGGGCATGGATGCGGCAGCGGGGGACAATTAGGGGTGGAGGAATCCGGGGGTGGTCAGGGGACAGAGAGCACGGGGGGTTGGATGGGGCAAGGGTCCTGGGGGGCCCCTCAGGGAACAGAAGGGTTGGATGGGGCCGGAGGCCTGGGGCAGCCGTCCGGGCTCGAGAAGTGGGGGTCGGATGGGGGCGGGGGCCGGGCCATGCCTTGCTGTTTGAGGAGGCCCACCCTCCCCTAACTGTCCCTCCCTACAATTTCTGAAACCCGATCCAGCATCAGGCCAAAATTTGCCTGCCCCTGGCTTAGGGCCTAATTTATGCAAAGACCCATTGGGAGTGTGTGAACATTGCCCCATTTCTGAAACTGGAAACAACCCCCTGGACAGGGCTGGGAAAACAGAGCAGAGCACTGGAGCCTGAACCCCCTCGTCAGAGACTGCGATGAAATCATCTCAGGCATTGGCATCCAGACGGCAGGATTATCTGGCTATGTCGACTCTCTCCTCAGGCCCTACACGACCAGCACCCCTAGCCAGAGATGCCTGAGATGACGGGGCGTCCAGGATTTCCAGGTTTATGGATCTTGGGTAGCAGATAGAAGATCCCTGGTCGGGGTTCCAGGGGCGTGTCTGTGCAGATTTGTTCTTGTGCTTTTTCAGGGAGTTTCTTGAGCAGATGGTGCAGTTTCTCTTGGTCACCCTGAGTGGGATCAGAGGGGAATGGGCTGGAGAATGTGGAGTTGGAGAGCTGCCGAGCAGCCTCTTGTTCACATTCCAACCTATTCAGGATGACGACAGCACCTCCTTTGTCAGCCTTTTTGATTCGGATGTCAGAGTTGTTCCTGAGGCTGTGGACGGTGTTGTGTTCTGCACGGCTGAGGTTATGGACCAAGTGATGCTGCTTTTCGACCACTTCAGCCTGTGCTTGTCGGCTGAAGCACTCGAGTTGAAGTCCAGTCTGCTGTTTCGACCTTCAGGCAGAATCCTTCTTTTTGTCGTATTGGTAGGAAGGTCTCTGTGGATTAGTGTTGTTCAGAGGTGTGTTGGAAATATTCCTTCCATCGGAGACGTGGAAAGTAGGATTCCAGGTCACCGCAGAACTGTATCATGTTGGTGGGGGTGGCGGGGCAGAAGGAGAGGCCACACATGACACCCACTTCCTGGATACTACAGTGCTAATAAGCGATGGTCACATAAACACCACCCTATCCTGGACCGCTATACTTACCTACATGCCTCCAGCTTTCATCCAGACCACATCACACGATCCGTTGTCTTCAGCCAAGCTCTAAAATACCACCGCATTTGCTCCAATCCCTCAGACAGAGAAAAAAACACCTCCAGGATCTCTATCAAGCATTCTTAAAACTTCAATCCCCACCTGCTGAAAGGAAGAATACTCAGAAGTCACCTACTCCAGGACAGGCCCAACAAAGAAAGGAACAGAACGCCACCAGCCAACACCTTCAGCCCCCAACTAAAAGATCTCCAGGGCAGGATCAAGGATCTACAATCTATTCTGAAGGATGATCCCGCACTCTCACAGATCTTGGGAGACAGGCCGGTCCTCGCTTACAGACAGCCCCCCAACCTGAAGCAAATATTCACCAGAAACCACACAACAAAAACACTAACCCAGGAACCTATCCTTGCAACAAACCCATTGCCAACTCTGTCCACATATCTAGTCTAGGGACACCATCCTAGGACCTAATCATGTCAGCCACACCATCAAATGTGCCCAAATACCTTTGTTAGTCTCTAAGGTGCCAGAACTACTCCTCGTTTTGTTTTTGGTTTCGTTTTTTGCTAATACAGACTAACACGGCTCCCACTCTGAACTAAATGATTGCATCTCTCCCCAAAATCGATCTAGAAGCACAAAGAACACCCTGGAGACCAGGCCTTTAAACGTTAGGAAACATCAGAGTTAAGGTGACATGTACATACTTCGCGCAGTGCTGTTATGCATGTGTGTTATGATACAGACTCACAAGTGTGGCCTTGGGGTCAATTCCCTGCCCCCCACAGCATCAATTTCCTCCAGACTCCCAAGGGAAGTGTTTCAGAGCAACAGCCGTGTTAGTCTGTATTCGCAAAAAGGAAAGGAGTACTTGTGGCACCTTAGAGACTAACTAATTTATTTGAGCATAAGCTTTCCTGAGCTATAGCTCACTTCATCGGATGCATACTGTGGAAAGTGTAGAAGATCTTTTTATACACACAAACCATGAAAAAATACCTCCCCCCACCCCACTCTCCTGCTGGTAATAGATTATCTAAAGTGACCACTCTCCTTACAATGTGTATGATAATCAAGGTAGGCCATTTCCAGCACAAATCCAGGGTTTAACAAGAACGTCTGAGGAGGGGGCGGGGGGTAGGAAAAAACAAGGGGAAATAGGTTACCTTGCATAATGACTTAGCCACTCCCAGTCTCTATTCAAGCCTAAGTTAATTGTATCCAATTTGCAAATTAATTCCAATTCAACAGTCTCTCGCTGGAGTCTGGAATTGAAGTTTTTTTGTTGTAATATCGCAACTTTCATGTCTGTAATCGCGTGACCAGAGAGATTGAAGTGTTCTCCAACTGGTTTATGAATGTTATAATTCTTGCCATCTGATTTGTGTCCATTTATTCTTTTACGTAGAGACTGTCCAGTTTGACCAATGTACATGGCAGAGGGGCATTGCTGGTACATGATGGCATATATCACAGTGGTGGATGTGCAGGTGAACGAGCCTCTGATAGTGTGGCTGATGTTATTAGGCCCTGTGATGGTGCCCCCTGAATAGATGGTGTCGCCCCCTCACATACGTTACCCAGGGGGAGCAGCTCAAACACGCACAGGAGCCGGCTCGGGGCAGGACATGAGCCCTGCAGGGCAGGGGTGGGGGTGGCAGTGACATCACAAGGGCCTTTTGCAGCACTCAGCTGATTGGTGAAAGGAGGTTGGGAGGCGGTGACCTCACAGAGACTCCACGACAAGGGCCAGGGAGGACAGGCTGCAGGGCAGGAGGATCTCAGAGACCCCCGGGGCTTTGCTGCAGGGAGTCTCCTTCTTGAGGTGTCTCCTTGAGGACTGAGAGAGAATTCAGGGTCTCGTATGTGAGCGCGAGGTGGAGCCTCTCTGGAGTTTTCTCCTTTCCCACTGCTCATTGAGCGAGAAGACAGACGTCCCCGTGGAGAAGGTAAGAGCCCCAGAGAGGTTTGGTACTGCGGCAGCCTGATCCGCCCGGTGCTGGCCAATTTCTCGGCACGGAAAACAGGAGGTTAAGGTGGGACAATTTTCCCCCAGCTAGGCCTTTGTCCCTTCGAGTCTTTGGGGTTTGACTTTTTTGGTTTCCCTTTTCCTGCTTCCCTCCCTCCACTGGCGAGGAGGGGGCTGCTCTGTCGCCCTCATGGTGGGAGGCCTCCCAAAGAGATGGGACAGGAAGCGTGCTCTGAGAGTGATCCTCATCAGTGACCTGAGCCATACGTGGGCCATCTGGGGAACCCTCAGCCCACCGCCAGAGTCTCCACGCTGATTGGCTGAGCAGGGGGTCTCGTGGCAGGGAGGAGATTCAGGACTTTGTTATTCTCGTTTAAGGCCCAGCAAATAAGCC
Organism: Natator depressus; assembly: GCF_965152275.1. Lineage (NCBI taxonomy): Eukaryota > Metazoa > Chordata > Testudines > Cheloniidae > Natator > Natator depressus. The sequence continues at coordinate 500,833 of NW_027439787.1, forward strand.
AGAACCAATCATCTGCTTGGTGAATTGTTCTCCTTCTCGCTGCTGATTGTCTCTGAGCCGTTCCTGGTTCTCGCTGGTGTTCTCGTGCTTCTAAAACACTTGCTGAAGAATCAGTGTGAATGGTTGTTGGTCTGTAGCTCATTCCAGGTCCCTTTATTCTGATCATTCAGTGTGTGAAACTCCAGACTGATGGTACGTTTGAAAGCCAGGACACCCGGGTCCTGTTCCCAACTCTATCCCGACAGGTTGTGTGATGGAAGACAAGGCCCTTCACCTTTCTCTGCCTTTGTTTCTCCCTCTGTCAGTTGGGGAGAACAATCCTCTCACACCTGCCTCCCGGTGGGGGGAGGCTGGGGAGCTGTGGGGACCTGTTTGAGAGCGTCACTCGTAGCAGTGTATCGTAGGAGGTGTCCTATCGGGTTGAGTCATTCCAGAGGATGATGTCGTGCAGCAGAACCCCGTTTTCCCAACCTGGCGTGACACAGCTTTGCATGTGAAGCGAATCAATGGTGCACACAGGTCCAGAAGCCGGCGATTTCTCCTTTGGCCGCTAGATAGCGCTGCAGGCTCCAACTTCCCCCTTCTCCTGGTCTGCGCAATGGGGGTTAGTCTCCCCAAAAAGAACACCTGCTTGAACCCTTGCACTACCACTGAGTGTGTGGGGGTGTGTGCGGGGGTGACACTCCCCAAAAAGAACGCCTTCCAGCCCCCAAATCTGATGAACGTGAACAGACACACAGGCACACACACATGAACATAGCATGTCCGAGAGGACTGGGTCATCAGCACTTGCAAGCTGACCCCAGATGTGTCCCGGGACTCAGTGGGCTGGATCGAACAGCAATTTAAAGCTGGTCCCCTCATATGTCCTTGGACTCAGCGGGCTGGGCTGAGCAACACCTTAATCTGCCAGCCTCCTCTGCCCCCAGGTTCAGCACCTCCCTATCCCCACCTTCACCCCACAACCATTCCGCTAGTCACCCACTTGATGAGCAAATCCCCGAGGACTTTTGGGGCTGCAGGGATCTTTAGCTTGGGTACAAGGAGCGTTGCTGCAGAGTGCATGGAGAAGCCAAAAACACCCATGGAGGTGGGGTGGGGGGCTAGCAAACTATAACTGATCACAGGAGGCAGGGTCAGGAGGCTATTCCTAGAGAGAGACAGAGGCACAGAAAGAGACAGATGGATCTCAGCACTCCTTGAAGCTGGAATCGATCAGGGTTCCCAGGGGGCCTTGGTAGCTGAGGGACCGGAGCGCTGGAGCCAGGCAGAGCCCCCAGCACAATCAGTCAGGAAAGCGAATGAGGAGGACTTGTGGCACCTTAGAGACGAACCAATTTATCTGAGCATGAGCTTTCATGGGCTAAAGCCCACTTCATCAGATGCATGCAGGGGAAAATACAGCAGGAAGATATAGATATAGATAGATCGATACAGAGAAGACGAGAAAATGGGGGTTGCCATAGCAACTCTTAAGGAGACCAATCGATGAAGGTGGGCTGTTAGCAGCAGGAGAAACAAAACTTTTGTTGTGATAATCAGGCTAATCAGGGGGGACTAAAACTGCAGGGCAGAGAGACCAGTAAGTGTTGGGGGGTCCCGATCCAGTCCCCAGCTTCTAGCCGCCCACCCCCTTAAGGCTGCCATTGCTGGGAGCCCCCTCCATCTGCAACTTCAACTTCAACCCGCAGGGAGACGCAGTCCCTGACAGCAACCAGCCACGTTTGCCCACGTGTTTGTGTGAGACACGTTTGTGTGTGTGTGTGATGTCTTGTGTGTGTGCTGTGTGTCGTCCAGAGTCTTGTGTTCAGTGTGTGTGTGCTGTGTTGTGTTTCGTGTTGTGTGTGTGTGTTGTGTGTGTAGTGTTGTGTGTCATGTTGTGTGTCATCTAGAGTGTTGTGTGACGTGGTATGTCGTGTTGTGTGTGTGTATGTGTGTTGAGTGTTGTGTTGTGTGTGTGTGATGTGTTGTGTGTCCTGTTGTGTGTGTGTTGAGTTGTGAGCCATTTTGTGTGTCATGTTGAGTGTGTGTTGTGTGGTTGTGGTGTCATGAGACGTGTTGTGTGTGACGTGGTGTGTGTCGCACGCATAGACACAACACCTCGCATGTCACACGCAAAACACGTCGCGTGTAGCACGCACACACAACACATCGCATCGAACGTCATACACACAGCACATCGCACTTCACACACACAACATGTTGCGCGGCGCACGCACGCCCAGCACGTCGCACGTCACACTCACAAAGACGTCTCAGATACGCACAACACGACACACACCACGTCACACAGACAGAAAACACTACACACAACATGTTACACACACAAACACACACAAGACAACACACAACACACAAAACGGCACACAACGCAACATAGGCACACAACCTGACAAGCAACACATCACAGACACCCACACAGACACACACACACAACGACACAGAACACATCACACATACTCTAGACGACACCCAACACACGCAACACGTCATACACACACAAACACACACAAGACGACACACACACTGCACACACCATGTCACACAGACATTGCAAGCACGTGTACCCTCGAAGGTTGGTAACACCGCCCTCGCCCACGTCCAGAGTCCGATCCCCTCGTTTGAGTCGGGGTCTCTGCTCTTCCCGACTGGGCAGGTTTGTTGCTGACAGGCCGTTGCGGGTGCCAGACGCACTCCTGAGGACAATTAGCTCTTCTCCCTTAGCTCCAGGGATAACGGGCGGCCCCCACTGGTTTGGCAGCTGCTTCTCCAGCCTTCCTCGCAGGTCAGCTCGACCTCGGCCTCAGGCTTCAACTGCTTTACTCGCGTCTGCGGAGTTAGTAACTCCTGCGAAGCCATAAGAGCAAACGGATTAAACAAACATTTCTATAAACTAGCATGTCAGCCCTTTCCTATCACAACGACACACACAGGAACACGTCGCACGTCCCACACAACACGTCGCAGGTTGCAGGTTGCACGGATACACACAACACGTCGCACGCACGCATGCACGCATGTTGCACGTTGCACGTCGCACAACACACACGCACAAAAGGTCACACAAACACACACAACGCGACACACAACACGTCACACACACAAAAACATCTCATGCACACACACACAACAAGACACACAACCCGTTGCACACACACATAACACGACACACACAACACAACACGACACAATATGTCACACACACACAACCACACACAACATGACACACAACACGTCACACAGACAGACACAAACACACACAACATGACACGGACCATGACACACACACAGAACACTACACAAAGTACGTCACACACACACACACACCACGTCATATGACACTACAAACACACCACACACACAAATCACACAACTCTAGATGATACGAAACAAGACACACAACACGTCACACACACACAACACGTCACACACAAAAACGTCTCACACACAACATGACACACAACCCATCTCACACACACACATAACACAACACGACACACACAACGTGACACACACAGAAACAAATCGCATGTCCCGCACAACACGTCGCAGGTTGCACGGATACACACAACACATTGCACCCACACATGCATGAAAGTCGCGTGAAAAACACACACAGAAACACGTCACACACACAAACACACACAATGCGACACACAACACGACACACAAGACATCACACACTCAAACACGTCTCTCACACACACACAACACGACACAGAACCCGTCTCACACAGACACACACAACACGAAACACAACACGTAACACACACAACATGACACACAACACGTCACACATACAACACATCGCATGTTGTACGTCGCATGGACACACACAACACATTGCACGTCGCACAAACACTTTGCACATCGCATGTCGCACGTCACACCTGCGCACACAACACGTCGCGCGTCGCACGTAACACACACAACACGTCGAATGTCGGACACACAACACGTCGCACATACACTCAGCACGTCGCACGTCATGCGTTGCTCGCCGCACGTTGAACACACAACACGTCACACACAAAAACGTTGCACATCGCACACACAATATGGTGCACGTTGCACGTCGTGCATCACACATACAACATGTCGCATGTCTCACAAGCACACACAACGCGTCAAACACACACAAACAGGTCTCTCACACACACAGACACACACAACACAAAACAACACATAACACACACATGACACACAAGACGTCACACATACAACACATCACATGTTGCACGTCACACGTCTCTCACACACACACAACATGAAACACAACACATCACACACAACATATCACACAGACACAAACACACACAATGACACATGTCACACACACACACACCACGTCACACACCTTCATCGATTGGTCTCCTTAAGAGTTGCTATGGCAACCCCCATTTTCTCGTCTTCTCTGTATCGATATATCTATATCTATATCTTCCTGCTGTATTTTCCCCTGCATGCATCTGATGAAGTGGGCTTTAGCCCATGAAGGTTTATGCTCAGATAAATTGGTTAGTCTCTAAGGTGCCACAAGTCCTCCTCATTCGCTTTTCCTGACTGATTGTGCTGGGGCTCTGCCTGGCTCCAGCGCTCCGGTCCCTCAGCTACCAAGGCCACCTGGGAACCCTGATCGATTCCAGCTTCAAGGAGTGCTGAGATCCATCTGTCTCTTTCTGTGCCTCTGTCTCTCTCTAGGAATAGCCTCCTGACCCTGCCTCCTCTGATCAGTTATAGTTTGTTAGCCCCCCACCCCACCTCCATGGGTGTTTTTGGCTTCTCCATGCACTCTGCAGCAACGCTCCTTGTACCCAAGCTAAAGATCCCTGCAGCCCCAAAAATCCTCGGGGGTTTGCTCAGCAAGTGGATTACGAGCAGAATGGTTGTGGGGTGAAGGTGGGGATAGGGAGGTGCTGAACCTGGGGGCAGAGGAGGGTGGCAGATTAAGGTGTTGCTCCGCCCAGCCCGCTGAGTCCAAGGACGTATGAGGGGACCAGCTTTAAGTTGCTGTTCGATCCAGCCCACTGAGTCCCGGGACACATCAGGGGTCAGCTTGCGAGTGCTGATGACCCAGTCCTCTCTGACATGCCATGTTCATGTGTGTGTGCCTGTGTGTCTGTTCATGTTCATCACATTTGGGGGCTGGAAGACCCCAGCCCTGGGGAACCGAGGTCCTGCAGGGTAGCTCCATTGGGAGGGAACTTGCAGAAGGAAGGAGTAGCGCTCCATAGGAAAACACAAGTGACAAAAGCAGCACATTGAGAGAATTGCACCAGAAGAGTAACCCTAACAAATGGGCAAACTCCAAGGTAAAGGGCAATTCTGGTAACAGCTCATTTGGGGCTTGTTTGGAAGGGGGATAGACGTCATGCTTGCGACAAGGAACCTGCTATGGCAAAAAACAATTTAGCCCTGTGCGCCCTTCCAGACAAGTCTTATGTCCCAAATACTTTGGTTCTTACGGAATAAGTCCCTGAATAATCATGGATCTTGACCAAAAAGGTCGTCACGTCTGAAAAGGAAGAAAGATTGTTGTTGTGTAGACCATGAAACAAGCCCTGCAACTTTTGGACACGTATCCCGACAGTCCACAGGGTGCACATCAAGGAACGTTCAAAGCGAGAAGGGCGTTCTGTTTGGGGAGACTAACCCCCATTGCGCTGACCAGGAGAAGGGGGAAGTGGGAGCCTGCAGCGCCATCTAGCGACCAAAGGAGAAATCGCCGGCTTCTGGACCTGTGTGCGCCCTTGGTTCGGTTCACATGCAAAGCTGTGTCACGCCAGGTTGGGAAAACGGGGTTCTGCTGCACGACATCATCCTCTGGAATGACTCAACCCGATAGGACACCTCCTACGATACACTGCTACGAGTGACGCTCTCAAACAGATTCCCACAGCTCCCCAGCCTCCCCGCACCGGGAGGCAGGTGTGAGAGGATTGTTCTCCCCAACTGACAGAGGGAGAAACGAAGGCTGAGAAAGGCGAAGGGCCTTGTCTTACATCACACAACCTGTCGGGATAGAGTTGGGAACAGGACCCGGGTGTCCTGACTTTCAAATTAATCATCATTCTATGATGAGATAACTGGCTCTGTGGATGAGGGGAAAGCAGTGGACGTGTTGTTCCTTGACTTTAGCAAAGCTTTTGACACGGTCTCCCACAGTATTCTTGCCAGCAAGTTAAAGAAGTATGGGCTGGATGAATGGACTATATGGTGGATAGAAAGTTGGCTAGATTGTCGGGCTCAATGGGTAGTGATCAATGGCTCCATGTCTAGTTGGCAGGTGGTATCTAGTGGAGTGCCCCAAGGGTCGGTCCTGGGGCCACTTTTGTTCAATATCTTCATTAATGATCTGGAGGATGGTGTGGATTGCACCCTCAGCAAGTTTGTAGATGACACTAAACTGGGAGGAGAGGTAGATACACTGGAGGGTAGGGACAGGAAACAGAGGTCCCTAGACAAATTAGAGGATTGGGTCAAAAGAAATCTGATGAGGTTCAACAAGGACAAGTGCAGAGTCCTGCACTTAGGACGGAAGAATCCCATGCACCACTACAGATGAGGGACCGAATGGCTAGGCAGCAGTTCTGCAGAAAAGGACCTGGGGTTACAGTGGATGAGAAGCTGGATATGAGTCAACGGCGTGCCCTTGTTGCCAAGAAGGCCAATGGCATTTTGGGATGTATAAGTAGGGGCATTGCCAGCAGATTGAGGGACGTGATCGTTCCCCTCTATTTGACATTGGTGAGGCCTCATCTGGAGTATTGTGTCCAGTTTTGGGCCCCACACTACAAGAAGGATGTGGAAAAATTGGAAAGAGTCCAGCGGAGGGCAACAAAAATGATTAGCGGACTGGAGCACATGACTTATGAGGAGAGGCTGAGGGAACTGGGGATGTTTAGTCTGCGGAAGAGAAGAATGAGGGGGCATTTGATAGATGTTTTCAACTACCTGAAAGGGGGTTCCAAAGAGGATGGATCTAGACTGTTCTCAGTGGTAGCTGATGACATTACAAGGAGTAATGGTCTCAAGTTGCAGTGGGGGAGGTTTAGGTTGGATATTAGGAAAAACTTTTTCACTGGGAGGGTGGTGAAACACTGGAATGCGTTACCTAGGGAGGTGGTGGAATCTCCTTCCTTAGAAGTTTTTAAGGTCAGGCTTGACAAAACCCTGGCTGGGATGATTTAGTTGGGGATCGGTCCTGCTTTGAGCAGGGGCCTGGACTAGATGACCTCCTGAGGTCTCTTCCAACCCTGATATTCTATGATTCTATGATCAGTCTGGAGTTTCACACATTGAATGATCAGAATAAAGAGACCTGCAATGAGCTACAGACCAACAACCATTCACACTGATTCTTCAGCAAGAGTTTTAGAAGCACAAGAACACCAGCAAGAACCAGGGATGGCTCAGAGACAATCAGCAGCGAGAAGGAGAACAATTCACCAAGCAGATGATTGGTTCTGGCTTATTTGCTGGGCCTTAAACGAGAACAACAAAGTCCTGAATCTCCTCCCTGCCATGAGACCCCCTGCTCAGCCAGTCAGCATTGAGACTCTGGCGGTGGGCTGAGGGTTCCCCGGATGGCCCAGGGATGGCTCAGGTCACCGGTGAGGATCACTCTCAGAGCACGCTTCCTGTCCCATCTCTTTGGGAGGCCTCCCACCATGAGGGCTACAGAGCAGGCCACTCCTCGCCACTGGAGGGAGGGAAGAAGGAAAAGGGAAACCAAAAAAGACAAACCCCAAGAACTCGAAGGGACAAAGGCCTAGCTGGGGTAAAATTGTCCCACCTTAACCTCCTGTTTTCCGTGCCGAGAATTTGGCCAGCACCAGGTGGATCAGGCTGCCTAGGTACCAAACCTCTCTGAGGCTCTTACCTTCTCCACAGGGACGTCTGTCTTCTCGCTCAATGAGCAGTGGGAAAGGAGAAAACTCCAGAGAGGCTCCTCGCGCTCACAAACGAGACCCTGAATTCTCTCTCAGTCCTCAAGGAGACACCTCAAGAAGGAGACTCCCTGCAGCAAAGCCCCGGGGGTCTCTGAGATCCCCCTGCCCTGCAGCCTGTCCTCCCTGGCCGTTGTCGTGGACTCTCTGTGAGGTCACCGCCTCCCAGCCTCCTTTCGCCAATCAGCTGAGTGCTGCAAAAGGCCCTTGTGATGTCACTGCCACCCCCACCCCTGCCCTGCAGGGCTCATGTCCTGCCCCGAGCCGGCTCCAGTGCGTGTTTGAGCTGCTCCCCCTGGGTCACCCCCACACACTCAGTAGTCGTGCAAGGGTTCACGCAGGCCACACGTGGAACCATCAGAGGATGCTCAATGTGCCGCACTCAGTTTTGCAGAGATTTGGAGACTTGAAGGCCAGAAGAGACTGTTAGATCATCTCATCTGGCCCCCCGACACATCACAGGCCTCCTGTATGGCGCAGTAGCGAGTTTTGGACCAAAGCAGACTCGAGAAAGGCATCTCATCAAGGGATGGAGGAAGCACCACTTCCCTTGGTAGCCTGGAGGAAATTGATGCTGTGGGGGGCAGGGAATTGACCCCAAGGCCACACTTGTGAGTCTGTATCATAACACACATGCACAACAGCACTGCGTGAAGTATGTACACGTCACCTTAACTCTGATGTTTCCTAACGTTTAAAGGCCTGGTCTCCAGGGTGTTCTTTGTGCTTCTAGATCTATTGTGGGGAGAGATGCAATCATTTAGTTCAGAGTGGGAGCCGTGTTAGTCTGTATCAGCAAAAAACAAAAACAAAACGAGGAGTAGTTCTGGCACCTTAGAGACTAACATATGTATTTGGGCACATTTGATGGTGTGGCTGATGTGATTAGGTCCTAGGATGGTGTCCCTAGACTAGATATGTGGACAGAGATGGCAATCGGTTTGTTGCAAGGATAGGTTCCTGGGTTAGTGTTTTTGTTGTGTGGTTGCTGGTGAGTATTTGCTTCAGGTTGGGGGGCTGTCTGTAAGCGAGGACCGGCCTGTCTCCCAAGATCTGTGAGATTGAGGGATCCTCCTTCAGAATAGATTGTAGATCCTTGATCCTGCCCTGGAGATCTTTTAGTTGGGGGCTGAAGGAGATGGCTGGTGGCGTTCTGTTCCTTTTTTTGTTGGGCCTGTCCTGGAGTAGGTGACTTCTGGGTATTCTTCCTTTCAGCAGGTGGGGATTCTAGTTTGAAGAATGCTTGATAGAGATCCTGGAGGTGGTTTTTTCTCTGTCCGAGGGATTGGAGCAAATGCGGTTGTATCTTAGAGTTTGGCTGTAGACAACGGATCGTGTGATGTGGTCTGGATGAAAGCTGGAGGCATGTAGGTAAGCATAGCGGTCAGGATAGGGTGGTGTTTATGTGACCATCGCTTATTAGCACTGTAGTGTCCAGGAAGTGGGTGTCGTGTGTGGCCTCTCCTTCTGCCCGTCCACCCCCACGAACATGATGCAGTTCTGCGGTGACCTGGAATCCTACTTTCCACGTCTCTGATGGAAGGAATATTTCCAACACTCATCTGAACAACACACTAATCCACAGAGACCTTCCGACCAACTCGACAAAAAGAAGGATTCTGCCTGAAGGTCGAAACAGCAGACTGGACTTCAACTCGAGTGCTTCAGCCGACAAGCACGGGCTGAAGTGGTCGAAAAGCAGCATCACTTGGCCCATAACCTCAGCCGTGCAGAACACAACACCGTCCACAGCCTCAGGAACAACTCTGACATCCGAATCAAAAAGGCTGACAAAAGAGGTGCCGTCGTCATCATGAATAGGTTGGAATATGAACAAGAGGCTGCTAGGCAGCTCTCCAGCTCCACATCCTCCAGCACATTCCCCTCTGATCCCACTCAGGGTGACCAAGAGAAACTGCAGCATCTGCTCAAGAAACTCCCAGAAAAAGCACAAGAACAAATCTGCACAGACACGCCCCTGGCACCCCGACCAGGGGTCTTCTATCTGCTACCCAAGATCCATAAACCTGGAAATCCTGGACGCCCCGTCATCTCAGGCATTGGCTAGGGGTGCTGGTCGTGTAGGGCCTGAGGAGAGAGTCGACATAGCCAGATAATCCTGCTGTCTGGATGCCAATGCCTGAGATGATTTCATCGCAGTCTCTGACGAGAGGGTTCAGGCTCCAGTGCTCTGCTCTGTTTTCCCAGCCCTGTGCAGGGGGTTGTTTCCAGTTTCAGAAATGGGGCAATGTTCACATACTCCCAATGGGTCTGTGCATAAATCAGGCCCTAAGCCAGGGGCAGGCAAATTTTTGGCCTGATGCCGGATCGGGTTTCAGAAATTGTAGGGAGGGACAGTTAGGGGAGGCTGGGCCTCCTCAAACAGCAAGGCATGGCCCGGCCTTCGCCCCCATCCGACCCCCTCTTCTCGCCCCCTGTTGGCCACCCGGGGCCTCCAGCCCCATCCAACCCCTCTGTTCCCTGAGGGGTCCCAGATCCCCCCGCTCCTTAGAGCCCCCCCCCCACCCCATCCAACCCCCCCTCCTTCCTGTCTGCCCCATCCAACCACCCCTTCTCCCTGACCACCCCGGGACCTCCTGCCCCCATTCATCCCCCTGTCCCCTGCCCTCTCACCGCCCGACCCCATCCGACCCCCAGCCCCTGACCCCCCCCGAACTCCCCTGCCCTCTACCCCACCCCTCCCCGGCTCCCTGCTCCCTGACCGCGCTGCCTGGAGCCCCGGGGGCTGGGGGCGGCTACCCCAGGACCGGTCGCCGGGCCGCGCCACACAGAGCCCCGGGGCCGGCCGGGCTCGTAGCCCCGCTGCCCGGAGCATGGGCCGGCGGCGCCGGGAGCGGAGGCTGCAGGGGGGGAACAGCAGGGGCGGGGCCAGGGGCTCTCCGGAGCTCGGGGCCGGGCGGAACGGCTCAGAGCCCCCAGCGCCCCTTCTGCCCCCTGCCACCCCACCCACCCCCTTCAGACACCCGCCCCCGCTGGTGCACTAGAGTTTCCCCAAGACCCACCAACAGCTGTGAATGGTGTGGAGGAGAAGGTGTTGGTATTTGGTTGTGTATTGGTATTGTGTGTATGTGTCGAGGCTTGTGGGGGCTTTGTGCTGGGGGAGAAGCTGAGCCCTAATTCAGGGCCGGGGCTTCTCTGACTTGGGGTCCTAGAAAGGGAGCCAGCCAGTCAGGCCGTGGCACAGGAGCCAGCAAACAGAGGAGTCTGGGGGGGAGTTTGTCTTGTGGTGCTTGTTGGGGGTTTGTTGTTGCTATGGGGGGTGGGGTTTGGGTGTTTCCCAGATGAACAGGATGTAGGTGGAAAGGCGATGACAGACACAGAGGCAGCAGTGGGAGTGACTCATGTCGTGGAAGACACAATGCAGATGACTGGCTGTGGAAGCTGCCGTACGTCCATGATCCTGGAGGGGGACCTGGTAAGAGTTTTGTCTGCATGAAATGCTGTCTGCTCGAGCTGATGGAGGAGAAGATCTGAGGTTTGGAGATGCAGGTGGAAAGTCTGGTTGAGTTTAGAAAGGGGTTTGAGCAGCTGATGGAGCAAAGACATGAGGTATCTGAAGGGAAAAGCTCAGACTTGCAGATGGAAGCAGGACTGAGGAATTCTGAGGAGAGACAGCTGGGTGAGGAAAGTGGTCAGTGGAAGCATGTGACTAGAAGAACCAGGCAGAGGAAAAGACGGGCTCGTGAAGGAGAAATAGAGCTCAGGAATCGGTTCTGAGAGTTGGAAAATGAAGAAGGGGCTCAGCAGGTAGTCACTGAAGGTGGAGGGGCAAGAAAGAAGAGAAGAGCTGCTAGTCCTATTGGAAACGGGGAAGAGTCAATGGAGACTACACCAAATATGAGCCCCACGAGGATACAGGATGGGTTGAAGAGGATTACAAGGGAGAATAGGAATGGAAAGAACTTGCAGCCAGAGGGAACAGGGGATAGACTGGAGAATAGCATCGTCATCGTGGAAAGGCAGGGCTACGTGATCGGGGACTCTTTACTGAGAAGACTAGACAGGCCTGTAACCAGAGCTGATCCAGAGAATAGGAGGGTGTGCTGTCTTCCAGGTGCTAAGATATGGGATATAGATGTGAGGTTGAAAAGGATCCTAAAGGGAGCGGGAAAGAATCCCCTATTTATCCTTCATGTGGGAACAAATGATACGGCTAGATTCTCGCTGGAAAGGATTAAGGGAGACTGTGCTATCCTGGGGAAGACGCTTAAGGAAATCGAGGCTCAGGTGATCTGTAGTGGGATTTTGCTGTTCCTGGAGAAGGGCAACAAAGGCGTGACAAGATGGCTCACGCAATGGTGCTAGAAGGAGGGCTTTGGGATGTCTGGCCACTGGGAGGCATTCCTGGACAGAGGACAGTTCTCTCGGGATGGACTTCATCTGAGTAGGGAAGAAAATAGACTTCTAGGATAGAGGCTGGCACAACTGATTAAGAGAGCTTTGAACTAGGAATCTGGGGGAGATGGTTGGTTGGGGGATGTCCAGGTAATGTCCACGCCGGATTTTAGCCTTGAGAGGGAAGAAAACAAAGTAAGACAGGATACAGCCGTGGGTAGGAGAATGGCTATAAGGAGGAAGGGCAGTGTGGACACCAGTCTAATATTTTCTACTGGCTGTAGAATGACCGTGCCTCATTGGGTAAAGAACGTGAGCGAGGCCAAACAGCAAAAATGAAGATGTTTGTACACCAATGCGAGGAGCCTAGGTAACAAAATGGAGGAACTAGAGCTAAGGGGCAGGAAGTGAAACCAGATATTCTAGGGATAACAGAAACAGGGTGGAATAGTCGTCATGACTGGACTACGGGTATTGAAGGGTATGTGCTGTTTAGGAAAGACTGAAATAAAGGTAAAGGTGGTGGAGTAGCATTGTCTATCAATGAGGCGGTAGACTGTAAAGAAATCAGCGATGGAATGGATAAGACAGAGTCCGTCTGGGCAAAAATGACATTGGGGAAGAAAACTACTCGAGCCTCCCCTGGGATAGTGCTTGGAGTGTGCTAGAGACCGCCGGGATCTAATGTGGATATGGATCGAGCCCTCTTTAATGTTTTTAATGAAGTAAACACTAATGGAAACTGCGTGATCATGGGAGACGTTAACCTCCCAGATATAGACTGAGGGACGAGTGCTAGTAATAATAATCAGGCTCAGATGTTCCTAGATGCTGTTAGATGGATTCCTTCATCAAGTAGTTGCTGAACCGACAAGAGGGGGTGCCATTCTAGATTTGGTTTTGGTGAGAAGTGAGGACCTCCTAGAAGAAATGGTTGGAGGGGACAATCTTGGTTCGAGTGATCATGAGCTAATTCAGTTCCAAATGAATGGAAGGATCAACAAAAAATAAATCTGCAACTAGGGTTTTTGATTTCAAAAGGGCTGACTTTGAAAAATGAAGGAAATGAGTTAGGCAAGTGGATTGGACTGAAGAACTTTAGGGATCTAAAGGCAGAGGAGGCCTGGGATTACTTAAAATCAAAGCTGCAGAGCTATCAGAAGCCTGCATCCCAAGAAAGGGGGAAAAATTCATAGGCAGGAGTTGTAGACCAAGCTGGATGAGCAAGCATCTCGGAGAGGTGATTAAGAAAAAGGAGAAAGCATACAGGGAGTGGAAGATGGGAGGGATCAGCAAGGAAAGCTACCTTCTTGAGGTCAGAATATGAAGGGATAAAGTGAGAAGGACCTGGCAAAGAGAATTAAAACCAATTGTAAAAGGTTCTATAGCCATGTCAATCAGAAGAAAACCAAGAAAAAAGAAGTGGGACCGCTAAGCACTGAGGATGGAGTGGAGGTCAAGGATAATCTAGGCATGGCCCAACATCGAAACAAATACTTTGCCTCAGTCTTTAATAAGGCTAATGTGGATCTTAGGGATAATGGTAGCATGACAAATGGGAAGGAGGAGATGGAGGTAGATATTACCATATCTGAGGTAGAAGCGAAACTCGAACAGCTTAATGGGACTAAATCGGGGGGCCCAGATAATCTTCATGCAAGAATATTAAAGGAACTGGCACATGAAATTGCAAGCCCATTAGCAAGAATTTGTAATGAATCTGTCAACTCAGGGGTTGTACCGTTTGATTGGAGAATTGCGAACATAGTTGCTATTTTTAAGAAAGCGGGGGGGGAAAGTGATCTGGGTAACTACAGGCCTGTTAGTTCGACATCTGTAGTATGCAAGGTCTTGGAAAAAATTTTGAAGGAGAAAGTAGTTAAGGACATTGAGGTCAATGGTAAATGGGACAAAATACAAGATGGTTTTACAAAAGGTAGATCATGCCAAACCAACCTGATCTCCTTCTTTGAGAAAGTAACAGATTTTTTAGACAAAGGAAACGCAGTGGATCTAATTGACCAAGATTTCAGGAAGGCGTTTGATATGGTGCCACATGGGGAATATTAGTTAAACTGGCAAAGATGGGGATCAATATGAATATCAATATGAAAATTGAAAGATGGATAGGGAAATGGTTAACAGGGAGATTATAGCGGGTCCTGCTGAAAGGTGAACTGTCAGGCTGGAGGGAGCTTACCAGTGGAGTTCCTCAGGGATCAATCTTTGGGACCAATCTTATTTCATCTCCCTCCCTCAGCTCAGTGATGGCCTGAATTGCCCCTTCTCCCGGCAGAGCCAGAGGATTGGAAGCAGCAACATCAAACCCCTGTGTGGCTCGCAGGAATGAACACAAACACGCCCTTGTAGCTGGACAGATGGTTAGTTTTACCCCTGGGATACTACAAGGCTAAAGAGAAAGGTGGTGGCCCCACATCTAAGTAATGAAACACAACACAGTCATCATCGTTCTGCCCATAGAATCATAGAATATCAGGGTTGGAAGGGACCCCAGAAGGTCATCTAGTCCAACCCCCTGCTCGAAGCAGGACCAATTCCCAGTTAAATCATCCCAGCCAGGGCTTTGTCAAGCCTGACCTTAAAAACCTCTAAGGAAGGAGATTCTACCACCTCCCTAGGTAACGCATTCCAGTGTTTCACCACCCTCTTAGTGAAAAAGTTTTTCCTAATATCCAATCTAAACCTCCCCCATTGCAACTTGAGACCATTACTCCTCGTTCTGTCATCTGCTACCATTGAGAACAGTCTAGAGCCATCCTCTTTGGAACCCCCTTTCAGGTAGTTGAAAGCAGCTATCAAATCCCCCCTCATTCTTCTCTTCTGCAGACTAAACAATCCCAGCTCCCTCAGCCTCTCCTCATAAGTCATGTGCTCTAGACCCCTAATCATTTTTGTTGCCCTTCGCTGGACTCTCTCCAATTTATCCACATCCTTCTTGTAGTGTGGGGCCCAAAACTGGACACAGTACTCCAGATGAGGCCTCACCAGTGTCGAATAGAGGGGAACGATCACGTCCCTCGATCTGCTCGCTATGCCCCTACTTATACATCCCGAAATGCCATTGGCCTTCTTGGCAACAAGGGCACACTGTTGACTCATATCCAGCTTCTCGTCCACCGTCACCCCTAGGTCCTTTTCCGCAGAACTGCTGCCTAGCCATTCGGTCCCTAGTCTGTAGCGGTGCATTGGATTCTTCCATCCTAAGTGCAGGACCCTGCACTTATCCTTGCCCCTTTATACTTCTACTGTCTCGCTCCCACCACCCTCGCCCTCTGTGGGTTCAGTGCGAGTGCCGCCCTCAGTGCTTCCTACACACACAGACTCACACACACATCTTGCAAGGAAAACCTCACCACGGAGTCACATGCACCTGTTGCTTCCCTGCACCCCTGCTCTCCAGAATCCAATCCCAAGGAATTGGCCGGTCAGGTTTCCAGTCCCCTCACGGGTCATTCCCTCACTCGAGCAAAGGGGCACATCTCAATTCTCAGCTGGCTCAGTCGAGCTGCATCGTTCTTGTTTCCACTCAGTCAGGTTTGAGGCCTCTTTCGCATCCTGTCTTTGAGAAGAGAGCCAGAAACTACTCTCTGAAATAGCAAATGCAGGAGGACGTGTTATCGCTCCTGCCCCAACACAGACAGACAAAGAGAGAAATGTTCTCGCTTTGAGGGTGGGACTCCCTGCCCTTGGCCAGAGACGAGCACCTCTCTTTGAGCTTTGTCGCTCATTCAGCTTTTCTTTCAGCAGGGAGCCCGAGAGCTCAGGTGCTGGAGCGCTGCGTTGGTCAGTGAAGCTCGGTGAGCTCCAATGTCACTCGGCTCTTCTACCAGCAAGGCAAAACACAGGAAGGATTTCCTCCTTTGACAATACTGGGGTTGTCTGAGGGTCTGTCCACACTGCACACTGAGCCTGTCTCTATGTGGCCTGGGCTTGCTGACTTGTGTTGCCAAGCCGGTGTTTGAGCATCCAGACTGCAGGGGAAACTCAGGCCTCACACTGTGTCTTTCTGTCAAGGTTCCTTCCCCACTCTGAACGCTAGGGTACAGATGTGGGGACCTGCATGAAAACCTCCTAAGCTTACTTTTACCAGCTTAGGTTAAAACTTCCCCAAGGTACAAACTATTTTACCTTTTGCCCTTGGACTTTCGCTGCTACCACCAAAAGTCTAACCGGGTTTTTTATTAGGAAAGAGCCGTTTGGAAATGTCTTTCCCCCAAAAATCCTCACCAAAACATTGCACCCCCCTTCTTGGGGAAGGTTCGGTAAAAATCCTCACCAATTTGCATAGGTGACCACAGACCCAGACCCTTGGATCTTAAGAACAATAAAAAAGCATTCAATTTCTTAAAAGAAGAATTTTAATAGAAGAAAAAGTAAAAAGAATCACCTCTGTAAACTCAGGATGGTAAATACCTTACAGGGTAATTAGATTCAAAACATCGAGAATCACTCTAGGCAAAACCTTAAATTACAAAAAGACACACAGACAGGAATATCCATTCCATTCAGCACAGCTTATTTTCTCACCCATTTAAAGGAATCATAATCTAACGCATACCTAGCTAGATTACTTACTAAGTTCTAAGACGCCATTCCTATTCTGTCCCCGGCAAAAGCATCACACAGACAGATCCAGACCCTTTGTTTCTCCCTCCACCCAGCTTTTGAAAGTATCTTGTCTCCTCATTGGTCATTTTGGTCAGGTGCCAGCAAGGTTATCCAAGCTTCTTAACCCTTTACAGGTGAGAGGGTTTTTCCTCTGGCCAGGAGGGATTTCAAGGTGGTTAGCCTTCCCTTTCTATTTATGACTCTCTCCTACCGCAGTAAGTCGTCCCAAGTTACGCTCTCCTGCTGCGTGAATAACAGAGCTGGATTTGACATCGCTTCGGTCGACTTACTGCTGTGTCTACACTGGGCTGGGTCCACAGGAAACGCTCTTCGATTGACTTGTGCAGACCCCTGTCACTAAATAACCCCTCAAAGGAGAATGAAGGTGTGTGGGATGCAAATGGAGAAAAGGTTCATTTCCAAAGAAGGGGTGGTAAGAAGCAGGATTCCTGGGCGGGGGGCAGGAGGGTGTGGTTTGCACTGTTGTTGCCCAGGGTGGGAATGGGGAACTGGGCTCTGGCTTAAAGCGGTGTCGGGCTTCGAGGGGCTGGGTTCAGAGCTGGAGGTTCGGGTGGGGGTGAGGGTTGGGCTACAGTTTTGGTTCAGGGGTTTCGAGCTGGGGGGCAGGTTATGGGGTCAGGGTTCCAGTTGGGTTCCGGGTAGGGGGTGGGGTTTAGATTTGGGGGGAGGGTTTGGCCAGCAGCAGCAGAGAAGTGCGGGTGGCAATGGGGTGCCAGCCAATAGTGGTAAGTCGGGGGTCTTTTAGGTTGTTTTAGTGTCCGTAGCACCCTAGGGAGGGGGTAGGGTCATGTTTACGACAGGGGGCTAAAGTGTTGGGGAAGGGGGTGGCAAGTTGAGCCATCCCACTTCGCACTTCCCACACGGACACGCACAATACGTCCAACGCACGGACGCACACACGTCACACACACACGATGACACAAAACGGCACACAACACGACACACAAAAATACACACGATACAAACACACGCACAACACGACACAGAAAGCATCACACACAAAACATCACACACACGACCCACAACATGTCACACACACACACACACACTCAACACAACACGACCCACAACACGTCTCACACTCAACATGACCTACAACACGTCTCACAACACGTCTCACACACACTCAACAACACACAGCACGTTGCATGTACGTCGCACACACACAACGTCACACACACAGTTTGTCGCATGTCGCACGTATCACGTCACGTACATGTCGCACTGCGCACATGCACAACACGTCGCACGCACGCACACACTACATGTCACAGACACGACGCACACAACACGACAGATGACACAAAATGGCACACGACACAAAATGGCACATGACATTGAGACATACACGACCCTGGCCAGTCTCGGTGAGTAAGTGTCTGGTATGGTGAGGACTTTGCTCACGCCCCACCTGAGTCCGGGTAGGGAAGCCCAGTAAATTAGGGTTCGGTTTGTAAGAAAAGGTTCCTGATCAGCTGTGGTTACGAGGGAGAAAAAGTCCCATTTTCAGAGGCTGCTCGTTTCTCTGGTCAGGAACGGTGTCTCCTCCGCAGCAGAAGGTTGGATCCAAGAGGATGACTCCAGGTGGTGAGTTGCTTGCCCTGCTCTCATGTTTCTCTGTCTTCTCTCGTGTGTTCGCCAACTCTCTCTTTCTCTTGTCTCCTCTGCTCTCCTCGTGCCGTGTCCCTTCACAGGACACGGGTAGGTGTGCATTCCCACAGGTGAGGTCTCGGGAGCCATGGAGAAATCGGAGCGGAGGAAAATCATGCCGGGCAGTGGGTGCGAGCGTGGAGCGGTGACTGTCAGGGTTAACTCTGTCTCGGTTCATCGCGTGGGGCTGATGCGCGGATGAAGGCAAGATTTCCAGCACCAATGGGGCATTGTATAATGATAGCCTACGCGATGTGGCCCACTGAGATGGTAACTTCTTTGTTTTTCCTCCTTGGTCTGGGCTTAGTACAAACCGTTGACTCCCCTCATCAGATGGAAAGCGAGCGAGAGCGGTGAGCCTGCGAGCACTGTTGATGCAGCCAGGAGTCGTCCGGTTGGCAGCGGAGCAGTCGCGAATGTCAGTGAGATAAGTGTCTGGTTTGGTTAAGGCTTTGCTCACGGCCCGCCTGGCTCCAGGAGGGACTCCCCATTAGCTGAGGCTGGGTTTGTAAGAAAAGGTTCCTGACCAGCTGTGGTTAGGAGAGAGACAAGGTCCCCATTTTCAGGGGCTGCTCATTCCTCTGGCCAGGAACGGTGTCTCCTTCGCAGGAGAAGGTGTCATGTAGGAGGATGACTCCAGCTGGTGAGTTGCTTGCCTTCCTCCCATATTTTTCTCTCTTCTCTTGTGTGTTGGCCAACTTCTCAGTCTCTCTCTCCTCTGCTCTCCTGGTGCCGTCTCCCTTTGTAGGACACGGGTAGGTGTGCATTCCCACGGGTGAGGTCTCGGGAGCCATGGAAAAGTCGGAGCGGACGAAAATCATGCAGGGCAGTAGAAAGGCTGCTGAAAGTACCTGAAGAGACAAAGGAAATGAGAAGGGGGAAGTCCAGACTAAGACAGGAGTCTAGTCTGTAAAGAGAAACAACGGGAAGTCTAAGCTACAGAAACTCTTCAAGTTGCCGAAAGACATTTAGGATGGGAAATTACTTCTTGAATCCAGGCTCTTTAAGATCTTAGGCTTAGTATGTGTGTGTATTTGTATTTGCTTAGTAATCTGCCTTCTTCTGTTTGCTATCCCTTATAATCACTGAAAATCTACCTTTTCTAGTGAAACTATTTTTGGTTTATTATTATTAAACTCAGTTTGTGCAACTGGTGCCCCGTGAGGAAATGATTTGTGTATTACTCCAAGGGGCCGCCCAGTGTCATAGAATCATAGAATATCAGGGTTGGAAGGGACCTCAGGAGGTCATCTAGTCCAACCCCCTGCTCAAAGCAGGACCAATCCCCAAACAAATCATCCGAGCCAGGGCTTTGTCAAGCCTGACCTTAAAAACTTCCAAGGAAGGAGATTCTACCACCTCCCTAGGGAACGCATTCCAGTGTTTCACCACCCTCCTAGTGAAAAAGTTTTTCCTAATATCCAACCTAAACCTCCCCCACTGCAACTTGAGACCATTACTCCTTGTCCTGTCCTCTTCTACCACTGAGAATAGTCTAGAACCATCCTCTCTGGAACCACCTCTCAGGTAGTTGAAAGCAGCTATCAAATCCCCCCTCATTCTTCTCTTCTGCAGACTAAACAATCCCAGTTCCCTCAGCCTCTCCTCATAAGTCATGTGTTCCAGACCCCTAATCATTTTTGTTGCCCTTCGCTGGACTCTCTCCAATTTATCCACGTCCTTCTTGTAGCGTGGGGCCCAAAACTGGACACAGTACTCCAGATGAGGCCTCACCAATGTCGAATAGAGGGGAACGATCACGTCCCTCAATCTGCTTGCTATGCCCCTACTTATACATCCCAAAATGCCATTGGCCTTCTTGGCAACAAGGGCACACTGCTGACACATATCCAGCTTCTCGTCCACTGTAACCCCTAGGTCCTTTTCTGCAGAACTGCTGCCTAGCCATTCGGTCCCTAGTCTGTAGCTGTGCATTGGGTTCTTCCGTCCTAAGTGCAGGACCCTGCACTTATCCTTATTGAACCTCATCAGGTTTCTTTTGGCCCAATCCTCCAATTTGTCTAGGTCCCTCTGTATCCTATCCCTGCCCTCCAGCGTATCTACCACTCCTCCCAGTTTAGTATCATCCGCAAATTTGCTGAGAGTGCAATCCACACCATCCTCCAGATCATTTATGAAGATATTAAACAAAACCGGCCCCAGGCCCGACCCCTGGGGCACTCCACTTGACACCGGCTGCCAACTAGACATGGAGCCATTGATCACTACCCGTTGAGCCCGACAATCTAGCCAACTTTCTACCCACCTTATAGTGCATTCATCCAGCCCATACTTCTTTAACTTGCTGACAAGAATACTGTGAGAGACCGTGTCAAAAGCTTTGCTAAAGTCAAGAAACAATACATCCACTGCTTTCCCTTCATCCACAGAATCAGTAATCTCATCATAGAAGGCGATTAGATTAGTCAGGCATGAGCGACCCTTGGTGAATCCATGCTGACTGTTCCTGATCACTTTCCTCTCGTGTAAGTGCTTCAGAATTGATTCCTTGAGGACCTGCTCCATGATTTTTCCGGGGACTGAGGTGAGGCTGACTGGCCTGTAGTTCCCAGGATCCTCCTTCTTCCCTTTTTTAAAGATTGGCTGTTGGTCAAGGAGGGAAATGATTTGTGCATTACCCTGAGTGGCCACCGAGTGTCACTGTTGCTCCATGAGGGAAATTGTTGGTGCATTACCCTGAGTGGTGTGAAGGAAAAGTTAGCATATGTGACTCCATTTTGGTTTGAGGCCCACCATTGTCTAAAAGCAAGCACATCATGCACCAGCAGGAGTGTTTCTTAGATGCTGCATTCCTGTGAAAATCCTCCGCCCCCCGCCCTTGTCTCCAGCCTGTTTTATCTCCCGGTTTCTGTTCTTTGTCTGTTCCTAACTCCCTGCCTCCTGGCCTTGATGTGGGCCTCCCATCCTGATCAGAAAAGTTACTGGTGCATTGCTTTAGGACCATGCAATGTAGTTGAAGTCATGGTTTAGCGCGGGGAATGTACCTAGCCGGGATAGGTGGTAGGTAAGGGAAGGGTTTGTCTATTGGCTAAGGTTTCCGATGCACGAGGGCAACGTGCTTTGCTGAAAGGTCTATAATCTTTGTATAACCTGCATGCGGGGTCCCCTCCTGATGAGCAGGGGGGCACCACGCTCGAGCGTAATAAACTTAGTCTTTTTGGGAACCCTGCAGTTGTGGACTTCGTTCGTGTGCCTCAGCCTAGACTCGACCTGTGCGGGACCAATTGGGTACAATTCGCAGCAGTTCCTGTGCGTGACCTATCGGGTATAATTCGCAGCAGCTTGTGTGCGTGACCTGTCAGGTATAATTCGTGACAGTGGCCACCCACTCTCACTGTTGCTCCGTGAGGGAAATGGCTTGTGCATTATCTGGATTGGCCACATACATCATTGTTGCTCCGGGGGGGGGCGGGGGGGAATTGTTTGTGTGTTACTCCTGAGTGGCCACGTCCTGTCACTCTTCCTCCATGAGGGGAATGCTTTGTGCATTACCCTGTGTGGCCACCCAAGACAACACACACATCACACACAAAACATCACACACACAAAACACGACAGACGACACTGACACACACACACACAACACGACACCGACACACGCACAGAGAACATGTCACACATACAGAAACACGTCTCTCACACACACACAACACAGGACATCCACACACAAACAACATGACACACAAATAAAATGACACACAAAACAGCACACAACACGACACACAAAAATCACACGCAACACACGACACCGACACATACACACACACACACACACGAGACAAGGCACAAAACGGCAGAGAACGTGACAAAGAAATCACACACGACACCGACACACACACATACACACACACACACACACGAGACGACGCACAAAATGGCAGAAAACATGACACAGAAATCACAGGCGACACCGACACACACACGCACGCACACGAGATGACGCACAAAACGGCAGACAATATGACACATAAATCACACGTGACACCGACACCCACTCACACACGAGACGAGGCACAAAATGGCAGACAACGTGACACAGAAATCACACGCGACAACGACACACACACATACAACATGCACACAAAATGGCACACAACACGGCACACACCATCACATGCACACAACACGGCATACAACATGGCACACACACACTCAACATGGACCACAACACGCACACATAAACATGTCTCACACACACAAAACGACACACAAGTCACACACACAACACGTCACACGACACATGCAACATGACACACACAACACGTCACACAGCAGAAGGTTTCATCGAGGAGGAGGATGTCCCGGAGTCCCCGGGCGATGCTCTGGAACTGCTCCCCAGGAAGCCAGGCAGGACTCTGGGGAAGTCTCCTCTCGGGGAGCAGCCTGTCTGCAGGACACACAGCTCCCCCGGCTCCACCTTCCTGGCTCTGACCTCGGAGCCTTCAGCCTCCTCTGCCCCTCCCTGCGCTTCCCACAGCCAGTCCGCCCAGGCGGGGTCCTGGGGGAGCCAGAGGGTCCTGCCCCCCAACTCCGCAGTCAGACGGGACTCTCAGCCAGCCAGGAAAACAGAGCTTTATTAGACGACAGGGACATGGTCTAACACAGAGCTTGTAGGTGCAGAGAACAGGACCCCTCAGCCGGGTCCATTTTGGGGGGCAGTGAGCCAGACAACCCCGTCTGCCCTTCACTCCATGTCTCCAGCCAGCCCCCAACTGAAACTCCCCCCAGCCCCTCCTCCTCTGGGCTTTGTCCCTTTCCCTGGCCAGGAGGGCACCTGATTCCTTTGTTCTCCAACCCTTTAGCTCTCACCTTGCAGGGGGGAAGGGCCCAGGGCATCAGGTGCCAGGAAAGAGGGTGTCGGCCATTCTCTGTGTCCAGACCCCTGCACACACCTGCCCTCCAGAGCTCTGCAACGATCATACACCCTTACCCCACCCCCTAGACCCTTAAGAACTGCATAGGGGAAACTGAGGCACCCTCACACGATTCAGAGGAAACATGAAGTCCCGCTTCATCACAGATGACTCCAGGAGGTGAGTTGCTTGCTATCCTACCATGTTTTTCTCTGTCTCTCCTCTAGTATGTTGGCCATCACACACACTCTGTCTCTGTCTCTCTCTCTCTGTCCTTGCCTTTCCCTGTGCTGTCTCCCTTCACAGGACACGGGCAGGCACGCTAGGTGTGCATCCCCTCAGGCTGTCTCGGAAGCCAAGAAGCAGTAGGAGGGGACGAAAATCATGCAGGGCAGTGGGTGCGAGAGTGGAGCAGTGACAGTCGGTGTTAACTCCGTCTCCGTTCCTCGAGTGGGGCCGATGTGGATGGGATGAAAGAGTGAGGCAGGGCTGAGGGCAAGATTTCCAGCACCCATCGAGCTTTGTGGAGTGATGGCTCATGCTTGGCTTTTGCAGCTGCTTTCGCAGAGGAATTGTCCAGGAGCCCTAGCCGGAGGAGAATATGGCAGGAGTGGACCTGAGCAGCTTGGACATCCTTCTAAGCAGACGTGAAGAGTCGTCAGCTTTCTGCCTCCCGCATAACTGGCTGTGAGTAAGCGGTCAGTGCTTTCAATTCCTCATCTGTACTCCCTGTAGTACTCTTCACAGGCCGTGGGCTTCCTTGTTGAGTACGAGGCTCTGGGATTAAGGCTGAGGAAGGGACCAGAGTCTCTTGAGCAAAGTGACGATTTTGGGTGCCGTTACAATGGACGCCTTCTAGTTGCAGTTGTAAAGTAGGAACGGGAGATGGGTTGAGGGCAGAGCCATGGGATACGGGAGATGTGAAATGAAGAGACTATGCAACACTGCAGACGGAGATGCTCATATTTTTTGTTCCCCCCGCCCCCCGTCTGCTGGGTTTAGTACCAAGGAAAAAGAAGTCAAGCCTCAGAGTCTACTGCCCTCATGCGATGGAACGTGAGTGAGAGCAGCGAGCCTGTGACCGTTGTTGATGCCAGGCAAAAGCCCTCCATCTGGGAGCTGAGCAGCCGCCAGTCTCGGTGAGATAAGTGTCTGGTTCGGTGAGGGCTATCTTCATGCCCCACCTAAGTCCAGTTAGAAAAGCCCCGTAAGGTAGGGCTGGGTTTGTAAGGAAAGGTTCCTGACTAGCTGTGGTTATGAGGGAGAAAAGGTCCCCATTTTCGGAGGCTGCTCATTTCTCTGGTCAGCACCGGAATCGCGTCCGCAGCAGAAGGTTGCATCTGGGAGGATGACTCCAGGTGGTGAGTTGCTTGCTATCCGACCATGTTTTTCTTTCTCTCTCTCTCCTCTAGTATGTTGGCCAACACACACTGTCTCTGTCTCTCCCCTATCCTTGTGCTGTCTCCCTTCACAGGAGACAGGCAGGCACCCTAGGTGTTCATCCCCACAGGCTATGTCTCGAGAGCCATGGAGAAGTAGGAGGGGACGAAAATCATGCAGGGCAGCGGGTGCGAGAGTGGAGCGGTGACTGTCGGTGTTAACTCCGTCTCTGTTCCTCGAGTGGGGCTGATGTGGATGGGATGAAAGAGTGAGGCAGGGCTGAGGGCAAGATTTCCAGCACCCATCGAGCTTTGTGTAGTGATGGATCATGCTTGGCTTTTGCAGCTGCTCTTGCAGAGGAATTGTGCAGGAGCCCTAGCCGGAGGAGAATATGGCAGAGGTGGGCCTGAGCAGCTTGGGCATCTTTCCAAGGAGACATAAACAAGCCACATGTTTCTGCCTTCTGCATAACTGGCTGTGAGGTCAGTGCTTTCAATTCCTCATCTGTACTCCCTGTAGTACTCTTCACAGGCCGTGGGCTTCCTCGTTGAGTACGAGGCTCTGGGATTAAGGCTGAGGAAGGGACCAGTCTCCTGAGCAAAGTGACGATTTTGGGTGCCCTTACAATGGGCGCCTTCTAGTTGCAGTTGTAAAGTAGGAACGGGAGATGGGTTGAGGGCGGAGCCGTGGGATACGGGAGATGTGAAATGAAGAGACTACACGACATTGCAGACGGAGATGGTAATTTTTTTTGTTTTTCCCCCACTCTGCTGGCTTTAGTACGAAGGAAAAAGAAGTCAAGCCTCAGAGTCTACTGCCCTCATGCGATGGAAAGTGAGTGAGAGCAGCGAGCCTGTGACCGTTGGTGATGCCAGGCAAGAGCCCTCCATCTGGGAGCCGAGCAAACGCCAGTCTTGGTGAGATAAGTGTCTGGTTTGGTGAGGGCTCTCTTCACGCCCCACCTGAGTCCGGGTAGGGAAGCCCCGTAAATTAGGGTTCGGTTTGTAAGAAAAGGTTCCTGATCAGCTGTGGTTACGAGGGAGAAAACATCCCCATTTTCAGAAGCTGCTCATTTCTCTGGTCAAGAACGGTGTCTCCTCCACAGCAAAAGGTTGGATCCAAGAGGATGACTCCAGGTGGTGAGTGGCTTGCCTTGCTCTCATGTTTCTCTGTCTTCTCTCGTGTGTTCGCCAACTCTCTCTCTCTCTCTCTCCTCTCCTCTTCTGGTGCCGACGATGACCAGGCCCCGGGTGCCTGGGCCCCAGTGCCCTGCCTGTGCTCCATCTCTTCCTGTATGTGCCTCGCCCCTTCTCCCAGCCCACACTGCCCACCGCTGCCTGGATGAGTTCCCCCTCTCCTCCACTGCACCCCCCTCTGTGGGGTCCCTGCCACTCACCGTCTGCCTCTTCTCCTCCACCCCCTCCCCCGCTTCCCCACGGGTCACTCCTGGGGCCGGTTTTCTTCACCATTTTCGTGCATGATCTGGAGGATGGGATGGATTGCACCCGCAGCAAGTTCGCAGATGACACTAAGCTGGGGGGAGAGGGAGATACGCTGGAGGGTCGGGATAGGGTTCAGAGTGACCCAGACAAATTAGAGGATTGGGCCAAAAGAAATCTGATGAGGTTCAGCAAGGACAAGTGCTGAGCCCTGCACTTAGGAGAGAAGAATCCCATGCACTGCCCCAAGTATGCCATGTCCCCGCCCCAACCGACTCTCCCGGAGCATCCTCAATTCCATGAAACAGCTGTTCTGTGGTGGGCAGGAAGTGCTGGGAAGGAGAGTGGGGAGTTGCTCAGTGGGGCCGCAGGCGGGCGAGACGCACTGCGGGGAGGGCAGAGCTTGGCTGCCACTGGGTGCTAAGCACCCACTAATATTTCCTCCTGGGTGATCCAGGCCCGGAGCACCCATGCAGTCGGCTCCTATGATCCCCCTCCCCCAAATCAAAATGCCTAGAGATTTGGGGGAGTCTCTCAGTCTTCTTCATGTTACTAACTTTTCTGGGGGTGTGTCTCTCTGGGTGGGGGTCTGTGTGTGTTTACGCACAAGCTGATTGTGATGTCACGGATGCCAACAGCAAAGAGTGTTCGGCGTCAGCATTCTTGCCCTGCCCTCAGTCTGCCAACTGGCTTGGTTGACAACGGCTGGTGAGCCAAGGAGCTGCTGAGAGACGCGGACCATCCCTCTGTCAACAACTTCTTGAATCAGCTATTTTCACAGGTGTTTGAGGAACAAAAGGATGAGTTTTTACAGAAGGTAATTCCCAGATTCTTTCCCTGCTCATTAGATCGCACACGACAGGTCGGTGCCTCCTTCTCCTGGGGACGGGTGGGGGCTGGTGTGGCAACAGGCAGGTCTCAGCGTTCCCTTTTGATTTGAATGTGGCCATCTCTCAGGTCTCCTCCTGCTTCAGCCTGTCAGGTTCTTTGGAGGCAGATGTAGATGATTTTATCTTTCAGCAGACTAGTCGGGGGGAATTTCCAGGGATAGAACCAAAAGGGAAGATAAGAAAACTCGTGTAGAAGTTAGATTGATATCTCCATCAATAGTATTTCCCTTGGAGTTGCCCCTAATGCACTCCTTGCCTTCAAGTTGGGAATAGAAACCCTTTGTCTCCTGTCGTGACTGCCAAAGAAATGTGTATTGAGAGAATATCGATCTCAGAATTTACATGATTGAAATGCACATAAATGAGCTCAAATAATGCAGAAGAAATGAATCTTAAGATATTGAAAGTGATACAGCTCCACTCCCATCCCCTGGCTGTCATCTTGGTAGTTCTCTCAGAAAGAATCTCATGGTGATAGATCTCAAAACTCTCTACAAATTCTACTCTACCCCCTTGGGCTATAGAAAAGAGATGTGTCGATCCCCCCCGCCCCCCGCCATTCCTTTCCAGGAAAGGGGTTTCAATCAACTGTCGCCTACATTTGTCATGGGTCTCGCTGTGATTTCTTTGTCCTTGTTTTGGAGGCCTAACTTCTGACTGGATGTTGGAAATAATATGGGTCATTCTTCATTTCAAGTTGACTGATTCTTTCCCCCATGCTAATACATTCCAGATTTTCAAATAGTTGAGAAGAAGTCAACATATTTGCAGCTGCTAATTCATCCTTCCAGACCCTCAAACCCTCGAGATGACAATCTTTTCTTCCTTTTCCTGGCTTCTCTGGGAACAGAGCTTTCTTGGTTTTCAGCTTGGCCCGATCTGTTCCCAGAGTCCCAACATTCTGTGCACAAAGGAGTGGGGTTAAGAAGGAAGCATTTTTGCAACTAGGCCCAGGCAATGAGCAAAGAACATAGAAACTGACCCTTTGCTCTTTCTATCCCTAGCCTCTGTTTGCCAGGTGCCAGGAATGAGCAACAGGAATGGATCGCTTGATGATTCCCTGTTCATTCCTTCTGGGGAACTCAGCACTGGCTACTGTCAGAATACAGAGTACTGGGCTAAATGGACCTTTGGTTTGACCCAGTCTGGGCGGTCTTGTGTTGCTTATCTTCTTGGTTGCAGCAACCAGTCCTGGCTATTAGAGGAGCAGATGGCTTCAAAAGACCACTCTCGTGGATCTGGGAATCCTAGGCAAACTAATTCCCTTCCTTTCGAGAAGGACAGAAAAACCCATTTCCTTCTTCTTTCTATTCCAGGCTTCGTTCCTTTTTCCAAAGACTCGCCTCTCGGGAGCACAGAGAGATCCATGTGCACAAAGTGCTCGTCCAACCTGCAGCCATTGAGGCATGCTCTGGCCTCAGCCCCCAAGAACAGGCCTTGCCAGAGAAGCCCCAAGGAAGAAAATGCTCATGGACCATCCTGTCAGGCATGAAAAGACTCTGTGTCTGTTGCCAATCCCACAGCGCGATGGCAGAGAGCAGTGAGGAGAGAACAGCTTCCTCTCCAAGAAGGTGGACGCACTTGTCCCTGAAGAAGAAAGCAGCTGAGACCCAGGTGGAGGCAGAGGAGGTGAAGCTGCAGGAGACGACAGACAAAGACGAAGTGGATCTTACAGGTGAGAGGGTTCAATCCACGTGGTTGGCGAGGAGCATGTGAGGAACACTCACACCAGTCACTCGACAAGCCTTCGACATCAGGGCCGTCTCATGGGACAGTGATGGGCACCTCCGGCTCTGGAATCCATTTAGAGGGTGGCAGAGGTCCATGGCTGAGGTGGGGAGAGCTGGCAATGTCAGGTCACCCCCCTCTGGGGATCTGGCACGGTGGGGTGGGGACTACTAACATTGTTCCAGGCTGGAAGGAGAAGAGAGAGGCTGGACGTTGGAGGAAATCATTTCTTTTCTCCTCGATTGGGTCCCTTTCCTCAGGAAAATGCTCCAGAGGTCTCAGCAGGTCCCAGCTGGGAACCGTACCAGAGCTGAGTCATTCCTTCTTGGGGGGTTCAATGCAAAAGGAGGCCAGGTGCCCATCACTGACAGGAAAGGGGTGCAAGGGGAGGGGAAGAGTAGACGACACCATTGAAAAGAAACTGGCCCCGAGGGAAGAGGAAGCCTTGTGTGGTCAAAGCCCTCAGCTAGGAGTCAGGAGAGCGGAGTTCTCTGCTGAGCTCTGCCAACAACCTTCAGTCTGACCCTGGGCAATTCGCTTCAGGGCTCTGGGCCCAACTTCCATCCTCTGTAAACCAGGGGGAAGACGTGGAAAACCAAATTTTAAGAATGTTTCTTTCTGCTGCAGGGACGAAGAAGGAGCCGTCTGACACGAAGGGGAAGTGGGAAAAAGGAAGCCCAGAAGAGCAGGAAGAAGAGCGCCGCACTCCCAGCCCCTCATTAACAAGCAGCTCCCATATGACGATGGTAATGATGCTGTGTGGCCGTGCTCATGGAAAGCATCCCTTGCTGTGTGTAGGAATATCTCCCAGGGGCTGAAAAGAAACACTCGTCAAGGGTGATCAACTCCAGCCAGTCTTTATCTGGGTTGCTTGAACGAGGCCCGCTTTGACAAAGGGGTTTAGGCACCTAAAGAAGTCCAGAGGTGCTTTGTGGGATTGGCAGAAGTGCCTGACTCAGGTGCCCGATTCTGATCACTTTCTATGGCACACAGGCACGGCTGAAAATCAGACCAGGCCCATCCCTGCCCAGGTCGGGGGAACCCACATATCTCCTGGCTGTGGGGTTCTGGCCCATCTCGTGGCACCAGGATCACTTTGAGACACAGAGAAAAGGAGTCTGCTCTAGAGCCTTAGCTAACAGCCTCTTGGCTTTTCGCTCCTGTGGTCGAGGCTCCTGCACTAAGCTCCAGAGGTCCCAGGTTCCCTCCCGCCTGCCAACATCTGGGCTCTGTCCGAGTTACAAAAGCCTCTAGACACCTTTGTAACTCTTCCTCTTCAGGACAGAGCACCCTGCAGCACATACAAAAAGCTGCAATTCTGGGAACTTCTGACCCGCCGGGGGTCTGGAGTATGGAAGCGAGTGTGCCACTCCGCTGTGCTCTACTGCATCCTAGGATATCAGGGTTGGAAGGGACCTCAAGAGGTCATCTAGTCCACCCCCTTGCTCAAAGCAGGACCAAACCCCAATTTTTATCCTAGATCTCGAAATGGTCCCCCGCTCAGGGATTGAACTCACAACCCTGGGTTTAGCGAATGCTCAAACCACTGAGCTACCCCTCAGCTGTTGGCAACCAGGACAGACGGTGCTAATCCAGTGCCATGCAGGCCAGCTGCAGTAATCCCCAGGGGGTGCCCTGAGACACCAGGGCAAAGGCCTCCAGCACCCCAGGCCCTGGGTTGAGGTGACCCTGGAACCAGGCCCCCTGGAGTAACATTGTGCCCAGTCAGTTCTCACCCCCAGGGCTCTGGCCCCAGAGGCCCACGCTTTGGGCTTCTCCTCAGCCAGGCAAACTTGCTTCTTCAGTCTCAGTTACTTTCTGTCCTGACGGCGATTCCTGCCTGTTTTCTGGCAGCCCCACAGGCTGCGAGGTGGGGAAGGAAGAGGGCGTTTCCGTTTGGGCCCTATTCTCAGTCCCTTCCTCACAGACACTGTGGGCTGCCAGAGTTGCTGAGCCAATCTCCTCAGGCGCTCGGGGTCGGATGGGACATGGGTCAGGTTCTCCAGTGACCCCTCGGTGACACTCAAGGAGCAACTCGAATGGGCTTTGCAGGACATTGAGGCTTTCTCAGCAAAAGCGGGGTTTCCTGCGAGGAGGGGCTAGCGAGGGAGGAAACGGGGTGGCCCTTGGGGTCCCAGCACTGCCCGAGAGGCTCCCGTCTCTTCTCAGGAGAGGGGGCCAGAGAGGGGACAAAAGGCTGAGGAAACCTTAGCACCTGGGGAGGCTTTTGAAGAAAAGGGCTCAGCCGGAGTCTCCGCTCCCTCGGCACTGCCAGCCTCCCCTGGGGACAGACTGTTCCAGGGCAGCTGCCCGAGGGAAATACTCAATCCCAACAGGCTTTGTCCCTGTTCTTTGCAGACCCCCAGGGAGCACCCTTCCTCAGCCCCGCTCCATGCCCTGCTGATGGCAGCCGTGAAGGATCTGACAACACCCACCCTGCAGAGATTTAGAGCCGCAGAGGAAGAGCTGAGGGCCATCGTATCTCTCCACAGAGACAAGATGGAGAGAGTAAGAGACTCCTGCAATGGGGCAGGGGGATGCTGCACAGAGAGGGGGAATGGGAGAAGTTCCTCTCCTCGGAAACCATTCCTGGGACACTGGCATGGGATTGGAAGGTTGGCTCAGCCCCTTGCCATTCATCGCTTGGCCACGGGGATAGGTGACATTCAAGCCCTTCTCCAAAGACCGCCTGCACGTGGCGCGGAAGTGCAGACTTATTCCCTTCCTGGGCTTTGGCTTTCCTGGAAACTCTGAGACTAATCAATGAACAGAAACCTCAGCCTGAACTTCCTCCCCAACCTGCCTGTTCCTAGGGTTTCCTGCAGGTCGTCCCTGTCTCTGCCGAGTTCCTTCTTTCCAACAGGTCCCAGCGGGAAGTTAACAAATGGCCCCTCAATCAGCAGATTGATTTGTGCAGGGCTCTAACTCCTGCTAGCAGAACAGGTCAACAGAATCCAGCCACCCGCCTTGTAGCTCCTGCTCCTTCTTCGAGAGAGGAAAGAGCAATGACCAATTCCTCACGGAAGAGTCCTAGGGGGTGGCTTGTCCCTTTAGGGTCTGTCTACTTGTGTTGCAAACTCTGCAGCAGGAGCCTGAAAGCCTGGCCCGATGGACTTGGGCTCCCAGGGCTGGCACTGAGGGGCCAAAACAGCAATGCAGACTCTTCTGGGCTGGGGCTGGAACTTGATCTCTGAAGCCTGGGGGTGAGGGTGCCTTCAGAGCCTGGGCTCCAGCCCAAGTCACCTTGTCTACACTGCTCTTCTAAGTGCCATAGCATGAACCCGAGGTTAGAGACCTGGCTTCAAGATTTGTCGCGGAAGATTTTAAAATCCCACAGTATGGAGGTTCTCCTTAGGGCTGGGGCCGGGAGCTGGCTAGCCCCACCCAACTAGCCCTGCATCCCATCTCTGCCATGGGCTGTGGGATACATCAGTAGAACCAGCTGGGTCTGGAGCAGTGCTTCTCAACCTGTGGCCCGCTCAGCACAGAGCTGCGCCCCTTTGGGACATCCTCAGGGACAAACAGGCCGGATTGGATGTGCCCCACAATGGAACCTAGGTTGAGAACCACTGGTCTGGAGGAACGGATTGTGCAAGAAAGAGCTAAAAGGAAGTTGCAGAGATGGAGGAAAGGCTCCTGGAGGGAAGCCTTTGAGAGCAGGGCTGAGAACCGTTTGCTACGGCAGGGAAGGCCCTGGGACATCAGGGGAGTTAGGACTGTGCCCACTCTAAGGTTTTGTGCGTGTTTTGGAGCTTGAAGGTGCTAACCCAGACCTCAGGAAGACTGGGATTCCTGGACTTGTCAAAGCCTCTTAGGGAGCAGCCAAGATGGGCAACCGAGGTCAGAGGAGGCTTGCAGGGCTGCCAGGAGGGCTTCCCTGGGAGGAGGCCACTCATTGATAAATCCATCCCTCAACTTTCTGGCATTCTTCCAGGTTGGAGACGTGGTGGGAGGGATCTTAATCTGGCTCGACAACAGCTGTGATCCCAGAGCCAGAAGAGCAGTGCTCAGGGCCATGGCCTTGCTGGCTTGCTCCCACCCCCAGGACGTGGTTCTAACCTGTGTGGCTCACACGCTCTCATCGCACAGGTAGGGAGCTGCTTTGTTATCTCCTCAGTCCAGTAGTTCTCTTCCTGCTCCTACTGCCAGGCCACAGGCCGGGAGGGGTCCGTGGGGCTCACACACTTGGAGGGAGTTTCCTGCTGTGCAGAGAGCTGTCCACGCTTCCTAAGAGGAGATGGCCAGGCCCAGCCACTGAGGAGCCAACCCCTCCTCCTACACTCCCCGGGATGGAGACATGCCACTTTTCTGGAGAATTCCAGCATTGTCCTGATTTCTATGGGTCACCCCACGTCCCCTCAGATCCAGTACAGGGCCAATCAATGATTTGGGGGCTCACTCAACATCCCTGGCTCATGAGGTCTGGCTGCTCCTTACTGCAGGAGAGAAGGCAGAGATGGAAAAGGCCCATGAGGCCCATCTGTCTATCCCCTGGAGACCAGTGCAGGATTCTTATCTGTCGTCAGACCCCCCAGTTATTCCAGGGCTGAGGAATTGGTGACAAAATACACTCATCCTTATAGAGCTGTGGGGCAGAGGTCAATCTCTTAAGACAGACATTTCCAGCCCTTATTGATGCAAAATAAAATAAAATAAAATCAACAAAAAATCCTCCCCACATGACCAGAGCCTAAATGCAGTGCAGCGAGCAGACAGCCAGCATTAATAGCTCTGAGAGGGGGGAGTGCCTCTTTCCACCTCAATAGATTGTTAACTTTCAGTCCTGCTGGTTATTGCTGATCACTTGGAAGGGTCAGCCAGCTGAGGGGTTTGTAACACAACCCCCATGTGCCTCGGGGCCATGAAACCCAACTGAACCCTAGCCAGAGGTCAAAAGTCCAGCTTTCCTTGGCATCTTCTGCAATGCAGTTCTGCACTGACCTGAGCGAAATTTGTGTCACACTGCAGAGCAAATTGAAGAGCAGCAGGAAAGAAATGGAACTTCTTACCCAATTCAGTTATCAGAGGAATAGAGTGTTGGTTTTAAGATTTCTTTGAGTGTTTGATTTGTAAACCTTTCTGAATTTCAGAATCAGGTCTGAATTTCTTGGAACAGCCACAGTGCTTTCCAGGGGCTGTGCTCAGAAGTCACAGAAACTCGGCAGCATTGGCACAGAAGTTCAGTCAAGCTTCCTGAAGACCTTGCTTCCAGGCCATTTGCTCTTGAGTTGTCCAACCTAGTTCTCAATGTCCTAGGGCTTGACTACCACCTCCGACCTTCCTCACCAAACTTGGAAGTCAAATGACTGGAAGTCTTTTGGATCCATCTGCAGTCTTCCTCTGCAGATGCCTGCGGGGACCAGCAGGACTTAGATCCGCAAGAATGGAGGAGGGGGATTTCAGTCCTACTTTCCTTCCATCTCTGTCACATTGGGCTTTACAATCTCCTCTTCCAAGCTCTTGAATCTTCTCAGATCAGGCCATGTGCTGACTCACTCTCTGACCCTGTCCACCACACTGCAGTAGAATTGAGCTGCTAAGAGACACTTGGCCAAACGCTGGCTCTCCGTTAGACCCCCAAACAGCCAGAGTAACTCCAATGATGTCAGGCAAGTTTTTCGGGACTGACCCAAGTGTAACAGAGCAGAATTTTACACAGTCTGCGGGTCACAGTTTGGTGGTCATTCTGTGGTCAGTACATGGTCACTGTCTTGGAAAGAGTGGGTTAGCTTTAGAAGCAAGAACCCATGAGGGGAAAGGAATAATACAACTTTCTCTGAAGGGACTTGCCCTGCCTTAGCCTCCCTGCACCAGTGGCTGTTTCCTCTGGTATTCCAAGCCTCTCCCTGGGGAGGGCAAGAGATGGCCAAGCAGGAAAGCTCTGACGTGTGTTTCTGAATTTGCAGATGTGCCATTGAGTCGTGGAAGGCCTTGGGTGAAGAACCACAGCTCACCAGGGAGGTGCTGCAGCAGCTGCTGGACAAGCTCCAGCAGAGACACCGGGAGGAGAAGAGCAGCCATGTGTCTCTGGCTGTAAGTGAGATTTGAGATGTCACCTTGCGAACCCGCCAGAGGCACAGGGAATATGGTGCATCTGTGTGTGTGTGCAAGTTTCACCTCTTCTTAGCTTCAGGCCATGGCTCCACCACACGCTGAAGCCGACCTAACTTAAATGGGCAGACAGCTGCCACAGCGATTCCATCCCTGGTGTGTGTCCGCACTTTGCTGCTTGTGTCGGCAGTGCACGTCCTCACCAGAAGGGCTTGTCTTGATTGTAGGGTCAGGGTGGGGCATTGTGGGAAGGCTCCTGAAAGCCAGTTGACGAAAGCGACGCGGTGTCTGCGCTGACGCTGCATCGACCTAACTGCATCGACCTGGACTCTCTGCCACTTGTGGAGGTGGAGTTACGAATTTGGCACCAAGGGGCAGTTCTGACGACGGGAAGGAAATTCCATCCTTAGGGGGATGCAGAGTGAGCGGCCTTGCGTTGACCTAACTCTGGAGTGTAGACCAGGCCTTAGTGTGTCCTCGCCACTTCCAATCAAACCAAAGAGGTGTCAGTAAAGTTTCCCCCAGGTCAAAGTTACACATCTGAAGTGGTTTATCTGCTGGTACCCTGGCTCAGTTGTCTTCTGCTCCAGATGGCCCTTTAGTGAGCTGGTGCAGTTCAGGTGTCTCTTGGAAGTCTCCAGCTTTCTGGCTCTATAAACTGTGGCTAGAAATCTTCCCAACATGGCATCCTGAGAAGTCCAGTACTTTTGACTGGGCCAGAAAGACTGGGCCTAGGAGAACGGATCTCCTCAGGATGGTTTCAGCCCTTCCAGTCATGGCTGGAAAGCCAAAGCACAGGCTCTGCACCAGAAAAAGAAATAATGGGGAATAACCTCATCCAGAATCTTCTCATCCTTCCATCCTGCTTCCGTTCCAGGAATGGGGGAAGGTTCAGGAGCCTCCAAATGTCCCCACCCCTCTCAGAAGCCAATACTGTTTTGTAATACGCTGGAGAGGAAAGGAGACATGACAAAAGGACAATCGTGAATGGCAATGGGGGCAGGTGGCAGATTGGGAGAGCTGAGTGAAATTCTTTCCCCCCTCCAGGCAATGAAGACCATTTATGAGCTCCTTTTCCTACGGGGATACCGAGACGCCATCCTGCAAATGTATCCCCAGCTGCTCATTCTCTGCGTCAGGCAAGTGCAGTATGTGCTGGATCTGCACTTGCCCGGGACCTACATGGCCAGGCAGACATCCAGCCCCGAGGAGGGATCCAGCTGCCTCAGCCCCCTAAGGTAATGACTGAAAGGAAAAGGAAGAACAGATTTCTTCGGCTAAACACATGGGGGCTGTTCATGGCCATCAGTTGTTCGGGTGCTGTCGTTAGCCCAGGCTCAGTTGGGAGCAGGTCTCTCTTGAGGGAAAAGGGTTGAGAGCCGTGCATTCTTGTGAGTCACACTCGCTCATCTGACGCCATCCACAGGCCAGCTGCTTTCCCTACACACTCAGGCAGCAGCCATGTTTGTGCATCCATCCACGTCTGCCACCCGCCAAAGGGTCAGTGCTTTCCTCAGTGCCTGCTGAGCAAATCCGTGGGCCTCTCTCCCCGAACGCGGACAGAGCCACACCGGCAGCACATGGGGACAGGCACCGCAGGGCGTCAGCCTCACAGGCAGACAGGAGGAAGAGGGACCAGTTCATCTGGTTCTGTGGGCACAGTTAGGGGCTTCCATCTGCACGGGAAAGAGAGAGCGCCAGAAGAAACCTCAGGTGGCTTAAACTGATCGAGCTTTGCTCGATTCCACCAACAAAGGATCTGGACCCACATGCCCGCTTGAGTCCTGTTACCTGTCACAGTAAAGAATCAAGTATTCAACCATCGTGAGTGATGACACCAACCATCTGAAGAAGCTACAGGGTCCCTAACTGGTTCCAAACTCAGTGAAACTGCAGTGTAGACAGGGTATCACACTGGATCGATCCTTGGGGAGGCTAGCTACTGCTGAGCATGCTGGGTGTCTCAGGACTTGTGCAGATTTGCCATGCTTGGGGCTGATCTCATTGCTTGACACTCTTTTTTGTGTGTTTGTTTGTTTGTTTTTGTTTTTAGCACCTCAGTGGAGGCTGTGAAGACGCTTTTCTCCATGCCCGGCTACTGGAAGGAATTTGCCAGCATCCACTTTCATCGGGGTTGGGACATGATAGCCTCCCGATATCACTACTCGCAGGGGGTTGGCCTGATTGCAAGGTTGGAGCTCAAAGTTTCCTCTTCTTTGGGTCTCTCTTGGGAATGGGATTTCCGTGTGAAATACTCCTCAGTTCTAGGCTGCCAGCTCAGCCCAGCAACTTGAGCTGAACGCTCTCTCCCCCTTGAGAATCAAAAGGGACTTTCTGTTCCATGTTCCAGAGCCATGATTGAGTTTGAGAACCCTCAGCTCCCTGCAGTTTTCAGAGAGGCAATCTCCATCGTCCAGAGTGGGAAGGAGGAGGAGCAGAGAACTATCGCCCTGGCTTTCTGCACTGAGGTGAGATTCATGAGTTGACAGGCAGAAGTGGGCTTTCTGGAGAGCAGCTCAGGACAGCAAGCTCTAGGCTACATTGTCAGCAGCTTAGCAGCCCTACCGCCAGCTAGCTCCTCTCCGCACATGGATGGTTGCGGGCATGGCAAAGAGAGGGAGGGAGAGACAGGGTGAGATTGCTCCTGGCTGGATGTGCCTAGATGGGGTTATGGGACAAGAAGCCATGTTTCTCCAGTGCCCCAAGGCCATGCTTCTCTCCTCACCTTTTCCTGGGCTTCTGCTTTTCTTCTGCCCCACGGCTCTCTCCATGGCACTCAATGAGGTCTGGAGATTCCCCTTTCCCTGGGGGCTTATTTGTGACTTGTGCATTAGTCTAAATTTGGGGAAGGAACCAACTGAAACAGCAGCAATTGGCTCCCTACTCACCAGAGACTTTGCATAGGAGGAAGTGGCCCTTTGGGAAAGATGACTGTCCAGGGAACAGACCCCACAATAAGACCTCTGCTCCTCAACCTGATCTTCATTTGGCTCTTGCCAGTTTCTCTAGAGTCCTTCCATTGACACCATCCTGACAAGATCAGTCCTCCAGGCACAGCTCATGGACTGGACCAAAGATGCAAATTCCATCATACGGAGGCTCAGTCTGCGAGGCCTTGGCAGTATTGTGTTCCAGCCAGAAAAGGTGAGAGCCGGGGATTGCCCAGGGGACCCAGGAAGCCAATGTCCATCAAATAGCTCAGAAATGAGAGGGAGAGCCACACACAAGCCTTCTTGTTTAAAAGACAGCCCTCAAATGGTGGAGGTGCTTTGGGAGCAAATCAAGGCATGCCGTGCTCCCTGCTCCCGTGAGCTGAGCCCTGATTGCAGATGGGATGCAATGGGGGAGGCGGGGTGAGCAAAGACAAAGGTGACAGTGAGCAACTGGCACAGAGTGAGAGGAGAATGACTTTCTGCCCCGTTGGGGGGCTGTGCCCTCCGTGGTTTCTCGTCGGTGGCAGTGGTCCAGCATGTGCTCCAGGCTGTCACCTGGGAAAGTAATGAGCTGCCTTCTTCATTCCGGCAGGTGCAATTCTTACGGGCCCAGCTGCCAGCAATCCTGGCCGTCTTTTGTGACAGGGATGGAGGGCGTGTTCTGGAGGCCATGCATAAAGCTGCAGACATCATCCACCTCCTCAACAGGGAGGGGCTTGGCTCCATCTCCCAGGATATTGCAGTCAGCCTTCTCCCCTTCATTGATGATGTAAGGCTTGGAACCCCCTCAAAGAAGCCCACTCCCCCCCCTCCACCTGTCTCTGATGCCCTTGTCTCTCTCTCCCCATCCCCTTCCTCCCGCCCCTCAGGCCTGCCATGGAGCCTCCAAGGAGTGCCCCCGCCATGGGTGGGGAATCTCCTGCTGAGCCACCTCCCTGTCAGAGCTCTTCTCTCCAAAGCTCAAGCTCAGTGCCATGCTCCCAGCCCCTGCTGCAGCCTGGCCTGGGGGAGAGGGGGCCTGGCACTGGGCAGATGACCAGCTGTCTGGAGAACACAGGCTCCCAAAGAGGTGGGGATTCTCAGCAGGAAAGAGGTGGGTCGGGAATGGCCCGGCTCTCAGGGGCACCCAAGAGCAAAAGAAATGCTGTCTTTTGGAGCAGCCAGTCCCTGCCAGGCTCCAGCAGCTGCTTCTCCCCTTCCCCACACCAGTCTCCAGCAGCCTTCCTGCCCTCTCCCCTCATCTTCTCGGGTTCCAGGATTCTGTGCTCTCCAGACAGAAACGGCCTCTGGGACACCCTGGGCTGCACTGTCCCGCACAGGGTCTCAGGCCCTGCACAAGATGTCTATGGCGCTGGCCTGGCGGCCTCCCTGCTCCCGCCAGCCAAGGTAGTTCACACGGGGGAACCGGAGCAGCGTGCGCATTACCACTCAGTGGCGTTATGCTCTGATGCTGCCTGGCTGTAACCGGGGGTCCCCACCCCCTGTGTGTCATTGCCAGGAGAAGGGCAGTGTGCGCTCAGCTGCCATTGTACTGCTTGGCAAGGTGGTGAGCAGGGTGCAGGACCCCGACAAACCCTTGGTGCAGCAGGAAATCATCCACTGCTTGCTCCCCCTGCTGCTGCATCTTGAAGACCAGGAGGAGAGTGTGAAACTGGTAAGTGCCACTGTCATTATTGCCTTAAGAGCAAAGAGCCAGGATCCCCTGGGGCCCCCACTCCATTCATCGCCAGAGCCCCTTGCCCAAGTGGAGTCTTCTCCTCCCTGCTTCACTCCATGCTGGAGCTAAGTGCCTCATCCATCCTCACAGCACACAGCCCAATTGGGAAGAAAAGCCTTCTCCTGGGAAAGAGGAGGGGCATAGCGTAGCGGGGCCGGGAGTACTGCTGCTGGCCCCGGCATGGCCCAGGGCCTGCGTCCCCCTGAAGTGCGGGGCCCCCCAAAGCACGGGGCCCTGGGCAACCGCCCCAAACCATCCAAAGGACAGGACAGCTCTGGCTCTCTCCAGCCAACTCTCCCTTTCCTCTCCTCAGCACACTCCTGTGCAGAACAAATTACAGGAATCTCCACTGGCAGGAAAAGCAGGAGAACAAGGGACGGGGAAGGTTCCATGTCCCCCAGACTATCCCTCTCTCAGGGAGAACCCTCTTGGTCTCCTCTTCTCTTGCAGTCATGTAAACTGACGCTCTTCCGCTGCGCAGTGTTCCTCAGGTGGACTCATTTGAAGACGCTCTTCCGCAGCATGGCCTGGGATGGCTCCTCACAGCTCTTGAAGTGTGTCTGGATCTGCTTGGTAGGTGAATTCCTTGTGCCTTGAGAGTGCTGAATGGCAACCTGAGGAAGACCTTTCTAACCCCACACCCTGAGTACCCATCCGCTTCGGTCGGGCTGCAGGACTCCGTTCCAGGCTCTCTGCTGGCTCATTTCGGCAGGAGTTACAATCCATTCACATTGTTGACATTTTTCTCCACAATTCTCCGACCTTCAAACTTTTGTCTTTTCCAATGAAAGCTGAGGTTCTGGAGAACACAATGGGAACTTCAGAGGGGTGCTGCTCTGGTGTTGGGTTCATATTGGCGGTTGCCATGGCCTGGCTATATGCTTTGGCTTTCCTGGACTATTCGCTGTGGAAAGAACATGTCATTTCTATATTGTGCATTTCTTCCTTCTTTCTTCCTAGATGCAGAACAACGAGAGCCACATCCCCAAATTCCTGTTCCAGGCCTTACAGTACCTGGAAAGCTCACAGACAACAATAAGACATTCAGCAGCCCGATTCATTGGTAAGCAGAGCAAATTCACTGGATCTTTTCTCAATGTTTCCTTCAGAGCCCTTTTCTGGACGGCTGCTCTGTTCCCTCCAACAGCACCAGAATCCTAAAATGGGGTGTGTGTGTGAATTAACATGTATTCCAAGATGAAGGGAGCAACTTAGCTGAATCGACTGCACCAACTTCACCCGCCCACAACAACTCTTTGGCTGTGCCTAGGGGAAACCAGCAGGATGTGAATTCAATCTCCTTTGGAAATCAGCCTCTCAGTAACTTCTGGGCGTCTGATGCTTTCTCGAACGTGCTTTGTGAACAGATGTAAGGAATGTCTGGAATTTCCCAAGGGTGTCTTGGGGGAATGGCTGCATCATTAGCAGTTTTCAGCGAAGGATCTGAAAAGCCATGAGACCCATTGTATTCATTGTATGTCTAGGAAATACTATCCACCATTACTGCGATTTGTTGTCTGAAACCGTGAATGAAGATGGCATCTCCCGCCTGTATGAAGGTAAGGAAATACCTCTGTGTGTTTGGGCCTCTGTGGGAAGCACAGGGGTGCAGCACAGGGCCTGAACACAGCTTTGCATGTGTCCCTCTCAGTCT
Source organism: Natator depressus (assembly GCF_965152275.1). Lineage (NCBI taxonomy): Eukaryota > Metazoa > Chordata > Testudines > Cheloniidae > Natator > Natator depressus. Next base: position 542,104 of record NW_027439787.1, read on the forward strand.
AAGGACAGCGTTGAAGGAAGAAGGGTGGTCACGCGAGCTTTCATCAAGGTCCCACAATCTGTGCACGGGAGCAGGGGAATTCCATCCCTAGCTCCTAGTGTAGACGTAGGCTTAGAGCTGTGTGGGGAGACTGTCTTCATCAAGGTCAGAAAGTCTCTAAAGGAAGGCCTGACCGAATTGAAAAGGGCTCTTGTTATTCAGGATGATGATGATGATGATGACGATTCCCCTCTGTAGGGAAAGATTCATCACCTGCCCTCCCTGGAATGGAGTGATTGCAGGCCAGGGACCTTCACTCCGAGATTGGTTATCAGCTCCTAGGAAATCCCATGAGGGCACATGGGAAACACTTTTCCCTGTGAGCTCTTCAGGAATGAAGGCACAGGGCCACAAAGGATTTCAGGAGACGTTAGGAGCCGAAATCCCTTTGTGGATCTCGGCCTAAATGTTGGATGGTTTAACGTGGCTGCCGCTGTCACTTGCCTGTTCCATCCAAAGAACAAGTGCCCCCAGCCGTCTGTGTGTACGGGTGTGTGGAGGAGTGTCTGCCAGCAGAGGGGGAAGTTAGGCAAGAATGGGGTCTCCTCTCTGTCCAGGGCTATTTTGGGAGGAGCAGAGTGGTTGTTCTTGTGCCCTTAGAATCTTGGGGAGCGAATAGCAGGGGGCAATGGCCATCGGAAGGGGAGGTTTCCTAGGGGCCAGTCACATCAGCACCGTGGGGTTTTCAACCCATTTCCTCTTGGTTTCAGCTTTTCACGAATGTGCCTTTGAAATCGGACAGGACCACGTGGTACATCCTCAACAGACATTATAAATGGTTGCAGAAGCTTGGAAATCTCATGTTGGGTTCTGCATTCGACTAGGGAACCGGGACCGACACTGAAGAGCTCTTTGTCCTGCTATGGTAAATACAACAGAGGCTTCTCAACTTTTTGGTGTCCCTAGACTCTGTTTGCCAGAAGCTGGGAATGGGGGACAGGGGACTGATCACTAGATGGTTGCCTGTCCCTTCATTCCCTCTGGGGCACCTGGCATTGGGCACTGTCAGAAGACAGGATACCGGGCTAGATGGACCTTTGGTCTGGCCCAGGGTGGCCTTTCTTATGTTCTTATGTTTGGAACCGGGGCTGAACAACGAGGTGGATATCAGCAGATGACCCAAAATTATGTCGATTAGTCAGGCCTAGAGAAGACTTGGAAGAAGTTCAAAGGGATTGAAGAAAGCCATGTCACTGGGCAGCACCATGGCAGATGAAAACCAGCGCTGACCAAGGCAGGGCCATACACATGGAAAGCAGTGAGGTGAACGACTCCTCCATATCGCTGGTGTCAGAAGCCAAAGCACGGCTGGTTGGGCCCAGTGGTTGGAGCAGTGGTGCTGGGGCCTAGTGGTCAGACTGGTGGAGGTCGAGCCAAGGGGAGCCAAGGGTTGGAGCTGGAGTCAGGAGTCAAGAGCAGGAGTGGAACAGGATGGGGAGTAGGGCAAGGGCCGTATTAATGATTCCCGGCCAATGGGAGCTGCGGCGGGGGCACAGCCTACAGGCAAGATCAGCCCCCGGGACAGAGGTTCCCGGTGCGGTTCTCGTCGCGGTGATGTGGCTGGGGGGAGAGGGGAATGGCAGCACGTGGAGCCGCCTCGCCCCCACCCCAGCCAGGCAGAGCTGGCCCGGCCACAACGCAGCACGCAGGGGTTTAGTGGCTGCAGCCTGGGCCCCCCTTAGCCCTACTCCTTTCCTGAGTGCACCATTGCCTCACTTCTGCCCCATTCCCAAACACTGTTACGGGGCAGAACCCTGGAGCTGATCTCTGAAATCTCTCTCACTAGAAGGAAGTCACTGCAAAGGCAGGACAACCCCACCTTTGGGCACCATGGAGGACATCTCATCCCACTGCACAGAGCCCTACATTCACACAGCTTCTCGCATGTGGTTCCCCCACTCATCAGAGCCAGGCGGAGAGAGGAGAAATTCTCCCAGACTCCCGTTAACCATTGCCAGCCCACAGGGTAGCGGAGGTTGCGAGGGGTTGGGTGCTCTCTTTAAGAAATGCCAGCTCTCAGGGAAGTTGCCAATGAGCATCAGCAAAGTGGGGTGGGGTTGTGCCGTGGAAAACTACCCTGCTTGAAGGTTTTGTTCTTCTCATTTGTGTTCCTGCCCTTTCTCCCTCTTCCAGACATCGAGAGGCCAACAGGAGCCAATTTAGCCCACCACTGATCCCATCTCTTGTGAGACGGCAAAGCAGCTTTGCATGGGAAGGAGGAGACAGAAGAGGCCGAGCAGCATGTGCCGGGCTGAACCAGCCACACAGAACCCCATAGTCTAGGTGGAGAAAGCCAAGCCCCTCCCCAGCCCTGCCGGACATGCTCCAACTGGAGCACCAGTGTGAAAGGGAGAAGCTCAGCTCAGGCTAGGCAGACCGCTGAAAATGGAGGATGCACACTGTAGGCTCCAGTCCAGAAGCAGCTGAAGCCCCTGACTGCAGAGCCCCGAGGCGCCGAGACCCAGCCGCGTCCCTGGGTGCCTGCAGACATGCAAGGGAGATTAGAGTCTCTGGGAGTTTCCTACGCCGGAAACCCAGAGACCCCCCAGCCCATGGCCTAGAGACATCTTCTAGGAAGTAACCTGGGTGAACTAGCCATTGTCATCCCCAGTGTTGGATCCACACTGACTCAATGGCAAACACATTGGCCATGGACAAGGCCCTGGGCTAGGACCCGGTGGAGTAAGGAGGGCCTGGGTCCCCCTGTCCTGGCCGCCATCCATCCTTGGGTGGCTGCCCACCTTCCCATTGTGCCACTAGATTGCACAGCCCCAAGAGGAGGGGCAACCATCTTGCCTCTGAATTCTCAGCCAAAGAGCCCTGCACTGAAGGGCAGCTATATTGACTCTGGCCGTTGGGCCACACAGCACTGAGGGAGAGAGTAGCCCTATTGTCTTTTGCCATCGGGCCACACAGGCGTGAGAGAAAGGATAGCCGTATGGACTCTGCGCATTGGGCCACACAACCCCGATGGAGAGGACAGCTGCACGGACTCTGGTCGTTGAGCCACACAGACCCGACGGAGAGGACGGCCGCGCGGTCTCTGGTCATTGGGCCACACAGCCCTGGACAGAGAGGGTGGCCGCACTGACTCTGGTTGTTGGGCCACACAGCACTGCGTGGGAGGGCAGCCCTTTTGACCCTGGCCATTAGGCCAAACCACCCTGGGGCTAAGTGCAGTTATTTGATTTCAACCCTGGGACCTCGCCCCTTCATCCCTAAGGCATCGCTCATCTGTCACCATGAGACTGACCCCATGACATAAAACTTTTGGGATCAAGATGCAAACTGGAATAGAAGCAAGGAGTGGCATGTGACCCCTCTAAGAGATCCTCCCACTCCTCTACCCATCTGGGGATGTTTTATCTCCATCCATCTGCCTCAGGAATGGATTTGAGCAATTGGGGAAAGTTCTGGGGCAGAGTGACCCATCTGGAAGTGGGTCATGTGACCCTCCGAGAGCTCCTCCCACTTGGGGTGGGCCTCAGCCCCTTAAGACCAACCAGAGAGGGGATTTCACCAAACAGGGTAAGTGCTGTGGTGGGGTGACCTGCCCGCAAGAGGGGTCCATCACCCCTCCATGAAATCCCCCCACCATCCTCTACTAATTGCTCAGGGTTTCGTACACACCCTTTAGGCCATCCCAGAAGGGAAACATAACGATCAGAATAGGCAGTGCCCAAAGGTCTAGGCCAGAAGGCGCCGATCTCTGGAGCTCCATGTTTGCGTGGCTGGCAGCATCGTCCTGGAAGTCGCAATACAACACTGTGTGGAAGAGCCCGTCTCGTTCCAAGGATGTCTTTTGAAGAAACCATGGCCTAGACCTTCAGGCTATACCTGATCTGGACTGGTACATGTTTCCCGTCTGAGATGGCCTAAGGTGGGAGTGAAACCCTCGCCAACTGCTAGAGAGTGGTGTGGGGACGTTTTAGAGGGACCACGGGATCCTGTTGTGGGCAGGTCACTCCACTGCAGCACTTCCCTTATTTGGTCAAATCCCCTCTCGGGGTGGTCCTACAGGGCTGATGCCCACTTCATTTGGTAGAGGACACAGGGAGGCGTTCTCAGAGGGGATATACAACCCCCTTCTGGATGGGTCACCCTGCCCCGCAACGTCCCCTGATTGGTCAAATCCAGTCTCCGGGTGTGTAAAATGCTGGTTGCCCCTGCCAAATTTTCTTAAAAGAAGGGAAGAAAGACATGTACCTTTTGGGTTATCTGTCAGGTGGCCATCTTGGACTTGGGAAAAGAATCTGGTGACCTTTAGCCATTTGCTATATTAGTTTGGGTTGGGAAGCACACTCCCACGCATGGATTGAATCCGCGTAGACAGGGTCTAACATCCAGGCAGAGACGATGCAAAGAGGGATAGGGAGGGTTTTTAGTTAGGTCTACTCACCCGTTCCTGTGTCCATCATGAAGTCCGTCCCTGACGTCCAATGTCAAGAGAGCAGCAGCCGTCCATCGCTGTCCCTGCAAGAGAAGGGAGAGAGTACTTCAACATGACTTCCTGGGTGTAATTGTTTGGGAGACTGGAGCACTTCCAGAGTTAAAGTTTTGTTAATCCACCCCTTCTCTAGCCTACCCTAGTCCTTTTCCCTCTCGTAAATAAAGTCTTGTTTGTGGGCTTACCACTGCCTGGCGTTATTTTCTTGTGCTAAGGCAAGCTCTGACAGACGGGCTTTACGAGGGGGACCATGTGGGAAGAATTTACTTTAAGATTCCCCGCATCTTCTGAATGGGGTTTGGGTTCTGCCCTCTTTAAAGGAAGGAAAAATCCTTCCAGGTGATCCTACGGGGCTGAAACCCACTGTGATTACTTAGTAATCTGTCCTATCCACCACGATGTTTGTGACCCTCTGTGTCATACGGAAGTAGCCCATGGGTCATTATGCATCTTTTGATTTAAAATGGACACTTGTGGTGTACAGACAAAGAAGGACAACTTTTCACAGAAATTGTATGGACACTTCAAGTATTGAATACAATGCTTTGATCTTCCATCTGTTCATTAAACAAAGACAAAGGTGCAGATTTGGGAGGCTCGGCACTGACTTCCCCAGGATCATTCCTCTCTGCGTAGTTCCCATGAAAAATCTCCTCTCAAGGAAGAGCCTGAGGAAGTGTGATCAGTGGAACTACCCAGAGCACCAGACAAATCAGGGCCCTGAGCTGAGAAAAACCAAGCCTCAGCCAGTTCACATTAATTCAGCTGTCCTCAGCACACACACCCCTGAAGCACCCAAGGATTACTTGAAAGGCTTTGAGAGGCTTGGCTCTGCAGAGCGAGAGATGAAGCCTATTACTGCAGGGAAATCAATGACAGAGTAGACATGGGATGGAAAGATACAGGGACACAAATTTCTCTGGTTAACTCGAGTGTGTTTCCAAAATCTGACCCCTTGCCTGCCGCAATGGCAGAGCTTGTGTTAAGAAGACAGTCTAGAAGTATTGTACCTTTAGTCATGGTGCACAAAGAAGAAGATGGTTTACAAAGTGATTGACAAGTGGGGGCGGTGGACGACATCCCCGCTGAGATGCTTATTGGCAATTCTTTTATGATGTGACTAAGGGTGTGGATGTGGTCACTTGCAGCCAAAGTGGATCTTTGTGTTGAGATCTCAGAGAGAAGGAGGGAAGTCCCAGAAGCTACTAAGAGAGACAGAGAAAGTCTCTTTGACACCCTGGCAGTAGAGAGAAGCAGCTTGTCTCCAGCAGCAAAGGGAGGTGGTGAGATGAACTCCTGCAGTGCAGCAGAAGGCAGCCTGCCCAGTGCCCTCAGAGACAAAGGGGTGGAAGAGGTGCCTGCCACTGAACAAGCTGCTCCAATTGTTCACAGCCAGAGGTTTGCAGTTGAGGAAAGCATAGCCCTGGCCCAAGAGAGCACCAGGCATGGTGGCTTAGAGGGGGCCCCAGGAAAGGAAAACAGGGAAAGGCCTTTTGAAGAAGATGGAAAATTGTCTAGGAAAGCTCCAGTGGGAGAGAACCAAGGCCCTGACCAACCCTCTCAGCAAGTGAGTGTGCCCAGGCAGTACCCTGGGCAAGTCATGTTGTTAGCACAGGAATGTCCTCCTGCTGGTCACTTGGGGATGGACGCCCCACACAGAGGGGCTGACTCAGCCTCTACTTCCCTCCCACCCCGCCCCATTCCGCCAGGCAAGCAGCCTGGAACTCAGACTCAGAGAGTGAACTGTGTCGCTGGCCTTTCAGAGGAAAACAGTCACACAGCCAACCCCTCGGGGACATGGGGTGGTGGCAGACGGGCTCTCCCTCCAGGTCCCAGTCCTGGTTTACCCTGCTGGGCTCAGGCACATATGATCCCCAGGGGGAGCGGGAGTTGGGATTCACCAGGACATCCATTTTGACATACTTGTGGGAAAGGACAGAGGGCAAAATTCAGCCCCTGCCTCTGTAACAGCCAAGGATTTGAATCCAAGGAGCCTTTTCTGAGGAACAAAGTCTAATTCTAATTCGGAGGAACAAACAGGGGGAAAGGGGCAGAGATACAGAGTCAGGGAGTGAAATGGAGAAAATACAGGAAGAATTTCGAGCAAGGGCGAAGTGTAATAAACAGAATCCAGAATATTCTCTGCACACCTTGTATAACTCTAGGCCTGATTCTCTTCCACACTGACGACCCTTTCCCTGTCTCTGGCCGTGTCTAGAGGGCTTTATGCCCCTCTCCAGCCCCTTTACACTGCCGTGAAGGTAAAGGTGTTATGTCGTCTTAGCGCAAACAAGAATCAGACCCACCCTGGGTGTCCCGTCACCCCTCTGCACACCCAGGGTTTGTTTCTCAAAGGCTCTGAGCACCCACAGCTCTAAGTGAAGTCAGTGGCAGCTGCTGGTGTCCAGCACTTCTGACAATCAGGTGCCCAGTGCTTGTTCCATGCAGGGCTCTGGAAGCATTTAATACACTCGGCGGCACAGGGGGCACAGGTGGCTCTATTTGGGGAGTTTCACGCACAGGAGCCAGAAGCTCGCTAGAAGTTGGGGGGCCACCGGCGCTTAGATCATGGCCCTGTCACCAAGGCCCCGCCCCATGTCACTGTCTTCCCCTGAGGCCCCTCCCTCACTCTGCCTCTTACTTACCAATCCCCCGAGGCTCTGCCCCCCAACTCTTCACTCCTTTCCTCCCCCTCCCCCAACACCTTCCTGCCTGCCCCCCGCTCCTCTCTCTCTCTCTTCCCCCAAGACTCCACTCAGCCCCTGCTTGCTCCTCTCTGCCCCTTTCCCATAAGGGGGAGGCTACCAGGGGGGCCATGGGGCCAGGCCCCCATCCCTTTTTTCTGCCTTAAGTGAGCAGGAGGCAACAGGTCCTTGGGGAAGGAGACAGGGCAGGAAGAGGTGCAGTGGGGAATGGGAAGAGGCAGAGCATAAGTGGTGCCCCCACTTCTCTGAGGCTTCACTTCCAGTGCTTGAAAGATGACAATGGGCCCATGTGCCTCTGGGGGGGGGACGACACCCACACCACACCCCCAGCAGCTCAGCCTCCCCTGGCCTTTTAGACATGCTGCCTGTTCTCAGCTCCTTCCACAGTCTAGAGAGGAGCAGCACCCAGGGGTAGGACTGAGCCATGGGGCACTAGGTGAGTGGCAGAGGCTCCGGGAGCTGAGAGTTTGCCTCGGACCTCAGGGACACAGCGTGAGGCACCATCCCTGGCATCTCTATGCAAGAAGCAGAACAGGGTTTACTTGGTGTGGGGAGTGTCCTGAGAGCATCTCGGGGTCTGTCGAGATGTATTGCCCTGCTTAGCAAGTGTGGCTAGAACACAGGCCTCGCTGTGAGCAGGATTTGAACCTGTGCAGGGAAACCCTATTGGATTTCTAGCCCAACACCAGAACCACTCGGCAATCATAGCTGTGAGCCCAGCAATGCCCCAGGGCCAGAGAAACTGGGAAACAATCACAATGCCCAGGCCTGGCTCCCAAAGCACAGGGGGAATTTGTGGGTCTCGTTGCTTAGCCATGTGGTTAAGCATCAAACCAACCCCCTCCTGTGGGGTCTGTAATTATTGCTCTCCCCATTGTAAAGATAGGGAGATGGAGATAGAATTAAATTGGCCAAGGTCACGCAGTGAGTTAGAATCCACCAGCTCCCTGCTCTATCCACCAATGTTTGGACTTTCTCGCTTTTATTAAACTGTTTTTATTATTGGACTCTTTTCTCTATTTATAAACAGGACGAAGCCATGACTGGACTGTCAGACTGGAGAATGGGACACGGCTCCCTTCACCTGGACTCTGGATTTCTCCTTACTTCAGAGAAACTTGTTAGTGGTCAAATGAACCACATTCAAATGACTACAGATTATGAACCGTTTGTTGTTGTGGCCTTGGAAAATCCCCCCAGACTTTTCCCCTGAGTCAGGAATGACGATTTCTAGGTTCACTCTCATTTGTTTCAGTTTGATGTTAGCATCTATTGCAACTAATTGGTCAGAACCTCTCACTTCCGAAAGTCCCAGATGTGTGTCTCAGTTTCCCCACCTAGCTCCCTTCTTGGTACCTTTGATTTTCCTCAGAGTCTCCTTTAGAGCACTGGTTTGTTGGTACCAAGAACCAAGTCTGATTTCCAGGTCAGCAGACGTGTCCTCCAGTTGCTAAAACTTCCCTTTTTCACATCTAGAAAGAAATCATTTTTTTCCCATTCATCATTATTTCTTTGATTGCCATATTTTACTCTGAATTTCTTCGCAGTGAGAAATGCTGAATTGAGGGGCCAGGACAATGAATTTCTGTGTATCCAGCCACAGAATAACTCCAGCTCCAGCAATGGCTGGGCAAGCTTCCCTGAGGTGTCCCGTCAATGTGCTTCAGCCCTGATTGACTGAGACCGGCTCTGGGGACTGGACAGGAGTTCAGTCCCTGTAGGCAATTCACTCCTTGGCCTCCATGCTTTGACCACTAGATTCCAATGTTCCTGCTGGTCTTTGTTCTGTGGACATCTGCCCACTTGCAACTGGACTGAGATCAACTTCTCTCAAACTAGCTCATTCCTTACCAGTCTCTGAATGGTCATCGCGTCATACAGACTTCTCTTCACTCCTGCCTTGGGCAGAAGAGAACCCCAGTGCCCTGGAGGTGACAGGCCCGGACTGTATCCCCAGAGTCCCGCGGGGGGCATCGTCCCTACCCTAAGGCTGTGGCTGCCCTGGGGAGCTTACAGTGGCCTCGCAGCACCCATGCAGCTGCCCCACTGGAAGCTCTCTAGGGTAGCCGCTGGAAGCCTACGGGAGGGAGCTCTTCACCCCCAGCCAGCAGCCGTAGCCATGTTGGCAGCAGAAACTCTCCCAGCGACATAGCACTATCCACACCAGCATTTAGGTCGGTGTAACTTGTCTCACTTGGGGGGTGGCTTCTTCCCACCCCTGAGTGACACACGTTCTACTGACACAAGGGGGAGTGTAGACGCAGCCTTAGCAGAGAAGCGATTTAGAAAACAGGTTTTGTTTTGTAGGAAATGCAGGAACCCCGGGTTTGTAATAAACCAAAGAAGATTCTGACCCCACCAGTCACCTTCCCCACTTTGCACTTCTCCCTGGGATAGTTGTTTTGTCTCAGCCTGTGCCCAGTATCATGCCATGTGAAGGGGAAGGAGCCATGCACCTGTCTAGGGTGCTTCTGACATCCTAGAGGAGAGAAAGGAAAAAAGATGCTCAGTCCCATATGCTACTCACACAGGGGGTGGGAACTTTCGTGGTAATTTCAATAGAATCAAGGGGCTCCAAAAGAGTCAAAGGTGCTAATGTGACCCTGTCACTGTCCAACATTAAACAGGTGAAACAAGGCTGGCAGTTTGGGCTGCTGGACAGAACAAACCTTCAGGCTGAAAAGCCAACAACCTTTCTCTCAATTTCAGCAAAAACAAAATTAAACAAACCCCCACAAAAACAGGCACCTGAAAAAGTACTGCCCCTGATTTCACCTTTCCAAGGTCTTCTCCACACTCTCTCCCGCCCCGAGTGAGAATCCGACACCTTGACCAACAAAATTCAGACCCGAATGCAGCTCTCCCTCTGCAGGCAGGATGTTGGAGAAAAACACAGGTGAAAAAAACCTCCAGGGTCAGCTGCAAACGGAGCCTTGGCAAGGACTTGGTGGAAATTTGAATCCGGGATCTCTTTCATGGTAAAGGAGACTCATGCCCGAGTCCAACAAATCCTTTGGGAACTCGAAGGAAAGCCGCATTCCACAGGAGTTTCCAAAGACAAACCACTAGCCACACACACAGGCAGAAGAAGCCTGAAAATGGGAAGGTACAGCAGCAAACACACCCTGGGGGAGGGCTTGTGTGGGAGCTGCAGTCAGCTCCTCTGACACCCAAAGTGAGAATCAGATCCTTACAGCAACAAGCTACATTTGCCCAGTGCTGACGCTGTCAGGCCTCAGAATTTTGGGCCAGAAACCAACAGCCAAATCTAGATGTAAAACTGAACCACTTGCAAATGGCCCTTCTAGCGTGTCACCAGACCGTAGGCGACTGTCTGGGGGTGAGCTGTGGGCTCCCGAGAGGTAGAATCCAGGGCCTGCATCTTCGCTTCCCACGGCGAGATATTTTGAGCCCCCAACAATTAGGGGAAGAACAGGGAGATGAAAAGCCAAAGAAAGTTTCAAGAGTTCTCCTTCCTGGCTGAGCTGGGGGCACTGTCCAGGTCACGGATGGTCATTCTAGGGAGGGATGTGGGTCTGGTCCACTTTGTGGGGGTTGTTCTGGGGAAGGATATGGGTCTCATATATTTGGAGGATTGGCCCAGAGCCCAGTCTTTTGGGGGCACAGCTGGTGGTCCTCATCCTAGTCTGTCTGCCTCTCTTCTGGCAGAGAAGGTCAAGCCAGGCGAGTATGGATAATGATTGGTTAGTCTTTAAGGTGCCACAAGTCCTCCTCATTATCTTTTCCTGACTGATTGTGCTGGGGGCTCTGCCTGGCTCCAGCACTCCGGTCCCTCAGCTACCAAGGCCACCTGGGAACCTTGATCGATTCCAGCTTCAAGGAGTGCTGAGATCCATCTGTCTCTTTCTGTGTCTCTGTCTCTCTCTAGGTATAGCCTCCTGAGACCCTGCCTTATGTGATCAGTTATAGTTTGCTAGCCCTAACTTTAGAAATCAAATTGAAGTTAGATTTAATCTTGGAACGGTTTTGTTTGTTTGGCTCCCCTTGTAAGGTTACTACCTGGAAATAAATAACTTTCATGGTTCAGCTGATTGCTCTCCCTCCCCCCCTCACCCCCATGGGTGTTTTTGGCTTCTCCATTCGCTCTGCAGCAATGCTCCTTGTACCGAAGCGAAAGATCCCTGCAGCCCCAAAAATCCTGTGGGGTTTGCTCATCAAGTGGGTTACGAGCAGACTGTTTGTGGGGTGAAGGTGGGGACAGGGATGTGCTGAACCTGGGGCAGAGGAGGGTGGCAGATTAAGGTGTTGCTCAGCCCAGCCCGCAGAGGCCAAGGACATATTAGGGGACCAGCTTTAAATTGCTGTTCAATCCAGCCGACCGAGTCCCGGGACACATAAGGGGTCAGCTTGCGAGTGCTGATTCCCCAGTCCTCTCTGACATGCTATGTTAATGTATGTGTGTGTGTGTGTGTGTGTGTTCATCAGATTTGGGGGCTGGAAGACCCCAGCCCTGGGGAACCTAGGTCCTGCAGGATAGCTCCATTGGGAGGGAACTTGCAGAAGGAAGGAGTAGCGCTCCATAGGAAAACACAAGTTACAAAAGCAGTACATTGACAGAATTGCAGAATCTCCCCCACACCCAGAAGAGTAACCCTAATAAACCCCCCCTTCCTCAGACATTCTTGTTAAACCCTGGATTTGTGCTGCAAATGGCCCACCTTGATTATCATACACATTGTAAGGAGAGTGATCACTTTGGATAAGCTATTACCAACAGGATAGTGGGTTTGTGGGGGGGTCGGGGGGGAGAAAACCTGGATTTGTGCTGGAAATGGCCTACCTTGATTATCATACACATTGTAAGGAGAGTGATCACTTTAGATAAGCTATTACCAACAGGAGAGTGGGGGGGGGGGAACCTGGATTTGTGCTAGAAATGGCCCACCTTGACTATCATACACATTGTAAGGAGAGTGATCACTTTAGATAAGCTATTACCAGCAGGAGAGTGGGGTGGGGGGAGAGAAAACCTTTTGTAGTGATAAACACCATTTTTTTTCATGGTTTGTGTATATAAAAACATCTTGTGTATTTTCCACAGTATGCATCCGATGAAGTGAGCTGTAGCTCATGAAAGCTTATGCTCAAATAAATTGGTTAGTCTCTAAGGTGCCACAAGTACTCCTTTTCTTTTTCCTAATAAATGGGCGTACCCCAAGGTAAAGGGCAATTCTGGTAACAGCTCATTTGGGGCTTGTTTGGAAGGGGGATTGACGTCATTCTTGCAACAAGGAACCTGCTATGGCCAAAAACACTTTAGCCCTGTGCGCCCTTCCAGACAAGTCTTATGTCCCAAATACTTTGGGTCTTCCGGGATAAGTCCCTGAATAATCAAGGATCTTTACCAAAAATGTAGCCACATCTAAAAAGGAAGAAAGATTATCGTTGTGTAGACCATGAAACAAGCCCTGCAACTTTTTGACACGTATCCCGACAGTCCACAGGGTGCACGTCAAGGAACATTCAAAACGAGAACGGCGTTCTCTTTGGGGAGACTAACCCCCATTGCGCTGACCAGGAGAAGGGGGAAGTGGGAACCTGCAGCGCCATCTAGCGGTCAAAGGAGAAATCGCTGGCTTCAGGACCTGTGTGCGCCCTCGGTTCGGTTCACGTGCAAAGCTGTGTCACGCCAGGTTGGGAAAACGGGGTTCTGCTGCACGACATCATCCTCTGGAATGACTCAACCCGATAGGACACCTCCTACGATACACTGCTACGAGTGACACTCTCAAACAGGTCTCCACAGATCCCCAGCCGCCCCCCACCAGGAGGGATTGTTCTCCCCAACTGACAGAGGGAGAAACGAAGGCTGAGAAAGGCAAAGGGCCTTGTCTTACATCACACAACCTGTCGGGATAGAGTTGGGAACAGGATCCGGGTGTCCTGACTTTCAAACTAACCATCAGTCTGGAGTTTCACACACTGAATGATCAGAATAAAGGGACCTGCAATGAGCTACAGACCAACAACTATTCACAGTGATTCTTCAGCAAGTGTTTTAGAAGCACGAGAACACCAGCGAGAACCAGGGACGGCTCAGAGACAATCAGCAGCGAGAAGGAGAACAATTCACCAAGCAGATGCTTGGTTCTGGCTTATTTGCTGGGCCTTAAAAGAGAACAACAAAGTCCTGAATCTCCTCCCTGCCACGAGACCCCCTGCTCAGCCAATCAGCGTGGAGACTCTGGCAGTGGGCTGAGGGTTCCCCGGATGGCCCAGGGATGGCTCAGGTCACCGGTCAGGATCACTCTCAGAGCACGCTTCCTGCCCCATCTCTTTGGGAGGCCTCCCACCATGAGGGCGACAGAGCAGCCCCCTCTTCGCCAGTGGAGGGAGGGAAGCAGGAAAAGGGAAACCAAAAAAGACAAACCCCAAGGACTCGAAGGGACAAAGGCCTAGCTGGGGGAAAATTGTTCCACCTTAACCTCGTGTTTTCTGTGCCTAGAATTTGGCCAGCACCGGGTGGATCAGGCTGCCTAGGTACCAAACCTCTCTGGGGCTCTTACCTTCTCCACGGGGATGTCTGTCTTCTCGCTCAATTAGCAGTGGGAAAGGAGAAAACTCCAGAGAGGCTCCACCTCGCGCTCACATACGAGACCCTGAATTCTCTCTCAGTCCTCAAGGAGACACCTCAAGAAGGAGACTCCCTGCAGCAAAGCCCCGGGGGTCTCTGAGGTCCCCCTGCCCTGCAGCCTGTCCTCCCTGGCTGTTGTCATGGACTCTCTGTGAGGTCACCGCCTCCCAACCTCCTTTGACCAATCAGCTGAGTGCTGCAAAAGGCCCTTTGTGATGTCACTGCCACACCCACCCCTGCCCTGCAGGGCTCATGTCCTGCCCCGAGCCGGCTCCTCTGCATGTTTGAGCTCCTCCCCCTGGGTCACCCCCACACACTCAGTGGTCGGGCAAGGGTTCAAGCAGGCGACACGTGGAACCATCACAGGAAGCTCAATGTGCCGCACTCGGTTTTGCAGAGATTTGGAGACTTGAAGGCCAGAAGAGGCTGTTAGATCATCTCATCTGGCTCCCCTACACATCACAGGCCTCCTGTATGGCGCAGTAGTGAGTTTTGGACCAAAGCAGATTCTAGAAAGGCATCTCATCAAGGGATGGAGGAAGCACCACTTCCCTTGGTAGTCTGGAGGAAATTGATGCTGTGGGGGGCAGGGAATTGACCCCAAGGCCATACTTCTGAGTCTGTACTGTTGGGGACACTGGGCATGGCCACTAGGTAACTCGAGGGGATGGAAGACCACGAGTGTCGATGAAGCTCCCTCGCACTAGACCCAAGTGTCCTTGGCCCCCCTGCCCGGAGGCACTCGCAACAGTCATGATGGGGATTTCACAACAATATGTTGCAAAGTCAGACTGCCTGAAACTAAACAAGGCCAAACAGGGCAGATATGGCAGAACAATGCTAAACAAAGCAGCTTTATATCTATAGTTTAATAGATGGTACAGAGAACAAGGGAACTAGCTGGAAACTGGATTGGCTGGCTAGATGGATACTTAGGGCAGCTTGCTATTGGATAAGTATGCTGAAGAAAGGATGTATAAAAGCCTGTATAACTTCCTGCTCTGGGTGCAGGATTGGAGATTCTATTCTCCCTGGACCTTCTTTGAAGCTTCAAATAAACTTTTCTGCTTCTCCGCCCCGTTGTGATTATTGGGTGACGCACACCGGGCAACGAACCCCTGCTGTTGCTTGCCTCTGGCACTGAGTGCCGGCAACAGTACCATAACACACATACACAACAGCACTGCGCGAAGTATGTACACATCACCTTAACTCTGATGTTTCCTAACGTTTAAAGGCCTGGTCTCTAGGGTGTTCTTTGTGCTTCTAGATCTATTTTGGGGAGAGATGCACTAATTTATTTCAGAGTGGTAGCCGTGTTAGTCTGAATCAGCAAAAAAAAAACCCAAAAAACCAGGAGTACTTTTTGGACCTTAGAGACTAACAAATGTATTTGGGCATAAGCTTTCGTGGGCTAAAACCCACTTCATCGGATGCATCCACTGGAAAATACAGTTGGAAGATATATATACACACAGAGAACATGAACAAATGGGGGTTGCCATACCAACTCTAACAGACTAATCAATTAAGGTGGGCTAGTCTCAGCAGGAGGAAAAAAACCTTTTGTAGTGATAATCAGGAGGGCCCATTTCAAACAGTTGACCTGAAGGTGTGAGCAACAGTAGGGGGGAAATTAGCATGGGGAAATAGTTTTTACTTTGTGTAATAACCCATCCACTCCCAGTCTTTATTGAAGCCTCATTTAATAGTGTCCAGTTTGCAAATTAATTCCAATTCTGCAGTTTCTTGTTGGAGTCTGTTTTTGAAGTTTTTTGTTGGAGGATTGCGACTTTTAGGTCTGAAATTGAGTGACCAGGGAGGCTGAAGTGTTCTCCGACTGGATTTTGAATGTTATAATTCTTGATGTCTGATGTGTGTCCATTTATTCTTTGTGTAGAGATTGTTCGGTTTGGCCAATGTACATGGCAGACCGCCCCGACACCTATCCACCCCCCAGCCCTTGACCACCCCCCCAACTCCCCTGCCCTCTATCCCACCCCAGACGTTCAAAGGTGGAAATGGCATCCGGGCGGTGGTCGTGCCAGACGTCCACCAGGGAGTGGTGTTCAACTATCTCCCAGAGGACGTCCGCGGTGGCCGGGCACTGCTCGGTCCCCGAGCTGTCTCGCTCCTCGAGGGTGGTGTTGAAGTCCCCGCCCAGGACCAGGCACTCATGAGGATCCAAGGTGCCGAGGAAGGCAGACGCCCGCTGATAGAATTGCAGCCACTCCGGGCCTGATGTCAGGGCATAGATGTTAACGAGGTTGACCACGAGCCCCTCCATACGGACCCGGAAGTGCAGCAGGCGGCCCGGCACAGCCTCGGCGACCCCCAGCACCTCGGGCCGTAGGTCGGGGGAGAACAGGGTCGCCACTCCAGCCGTACGAACTGTGAGATGGCTACAATAGACCCTGTCCCCGCAATCCAGCCGTCAGCTGTCTTCGGCGGTCGGATCCGTATGGGTCTCCTGCAGGAAAACCACAGAGTACCCCCACTCCCGAAGGAAGGAGAGAACCTGGGTCCTGCGGAGACCCATCCTACAGCCCCGGGTGTTCAATGTTGCGATGGTGAGAGGTGCCATGAGGAGAGCTGGGGGGGATCCTCGCCGGCAGGGATGCTCGTGGCTCCCAACGGGCTGCACAACAGTCCGTGACCTACCCCGTAGATGAGTAAGGAGTCACGGACGAGGCGGACCCGCTGGTAGGCCGCGGCGGCCTGCTTCCCGGTCCTTTTACCCTCCCTCGCGGCTCGGAGGATTTGATGAAAGTCGTCCCATCGCTGGAGAGCAAGCTGGACCTTGTTGCAGGAGCCAAGGACATCTTCTAAAAACTCCAGCAACTCCTCTCGCAGCGCATGGGGGGGTTGGGTTACAGTCTCCTGATTATTCCCTGACAGGGCCCTTGGTACAGCCCCGTGGCCCACCGAGAAGGGCAGACAGGGTGCAGACCCCCGACGGGGCGCCTGATGGGCTGGCGCCACTAGGCCCGCCTCGAATCCTGGGGCAATAGGGGGTGGCGGAGGGAGGATAGCAGCCCCTAGTGGGTCGGGACAGGGAAACACAAAGGCCGCTCCCTGGGGGTCATCTGCTGGAAAAGGGAAGGAGACAGCCCCAGGGGCGGCAATAACATCACGGGAGGTGGACAGGACAGGGACAGAGTCAGGGTCGGGGCAGAGGTGAGATTCTGGGCTTCGGGAGGCAAGCAGCTGGATGGTGGCGCTTCCCGATGAGGCTCAAGGGTTGGGGGGTGGAGAGGGGGCTCTCAGCGATGCCGGGCGCAGGCTCCATGGTGGGTTTGGCAGCCATGGCATCAGGAGGTGGACTATCTTCTGTAGGGCTCCCGCCCGGGAAGGAGGTCAATTGCTCCACACCAACGTGGGATGCCCCTGGTGGCTCAGGTCCCGGCCGTGTGGCACTGGCTGTTGCCTGAACAGGCTCGGTGGCCATCAGCGGGGTGCCTTCTGGGGCCGGGTTGATGGAGGAGTCCAGGGGCTCCTCGGACGTGGGAGCGGAAGCAACGGTTAGGGGAAGGAAGCATGGGAAAAAGGGGGCTGGAGTGAGGTTGCCCAGATCGAGGCCCGCTGGCATAGGGTCGTCCTCCCCCTGGGTGACCGGGGTCAGACCTAGGGCCTCGATCTCCTCGTATATGGAGGGGAGATCGCTTTCCGCCACCCCGGGGTTCTCCCCGCTGGCACCCGATGCGACGGTTGCCTCGGGGCTCATAGAGGTTTCAGACAGTACCAGGGCAACAGGGGCTCCCTCGGGGGCCTCGGAGGGGAGGGACTTCCGTGGAGGGGAAATACTGCCTTCCAGTGCTGCCACGTCTTCCCCAGCTGGCACCGGTGGATGGAATACACCTGTGGGCAAAGCGGAAGGCTCAGCATCAGTGCCTCCCTAGGGGGTCCTGGATGCCCCTCCTTGCCGGGCCAAGGGGCAGTCCCTCTGGACGGGCCCCATCGCCCGGCAGAGGTAGCACCAGGTCCCCCCCCGTGGAATAATGCACCCGGTAATGGGCCCCCTGGTAGGGGACCAGGAAGGACCCCTTGAGCGCCTCTCCGCCACGCGCCGCTGGCGGCAGTTGAAGCTGCACCTGCCGGTGGAACGAGAGGACGTGACGGAGAGCGGGGTCTTTGCAGCCCAACGGGAGAGGGCTGATGACCGAGATGGGTTTCCCCAGGATGGAGAGGGCGGGTAACAGGGCGGCATTGGGAAGGAAGGGAGGGACGGAGGTCAGGACCAGGCGGACGCCCAGGTCCTCTAGTGGCTCCAGGGGGACGAACACCCCCCCACACTGCCAGGCCCCTCTC
Source organism: Natator depressus (assembly GCF_965152275.1). Classification (NCBI taxonomy): domain Eukaryota; kingdom Metazoa; phylum Chordata; order Testudines; family Cheloniidae; genus Natator; species Natator depressus. The sequence continues at coordinate 560,198 of NW_027439787.1, forward strand.
CACCGCCTCCTGGGTGGTGGCCTCCGATGCTAAGAAGAAGACGTACTTGCCATACATTTTGGAGGCCACCACAATGGCCGTGGGCTCCACCGCCCTCGCCAACACCCGCACGTAGGTCTCCATGTGGGGCGAGGCGGGCACCAAGAGGCAACGGATGCCGTGCTTCCTGGTCATGGTGGGAAAGGGGCCCCAGCCACTATAGATGGTAGCGGAGGTGGTGGGCGGGAGAAATGACGTAGTGGCAGGCGGGGGAGCTGCCGCCACCTGGGCATACGCCCTGGGGGCTGGGGGAGAGGCACCCGCAGACCTGGTGGAGGGAACAGCGGGGAGGGATGCCACGGCCGGTGGTTGGGGCAGCCCCTGCCATGGAGGGACTGGTCTTTTTAGCGGGGCCCTTCCCCTTCTTCTTCCCCTGGCCTTTCCCGCCGGCTGGGGGGCTCGTCCAGAATCTGAGGGGGGGAGGGACGCGGCAGCAGCGGAGGTCACCGCGGGGGCGGTGGCAGGTGGTTCGGCTGCGGCAGTTGAGGTAGAGGCTTGGGGGGGTGACAGAGGGGCCGGCGGGGGAGGGGTAACTGGGGCTGCTGGAAGGGCCCCACCCGTCTCGTCCCCCGCCATCGTGAGCAGGGAGGGAAGGGGAGACACTAGAAGGAGGAGGGGAAAGGGGAAGCAGGTCAACCACTCCTCCCCGCTAGGCTGCAGGCAGGGAAGGAGGGCGCTAAAAGGGGTGGGCTGGACGGGGGGACAAAACAGGGGTTAGGGGTCAGTCACCGACATGGGTCCAAGACCGAATGGGGCCTAGAGTTACTGCCAGATCCCTACAGAGATGTGAGATGCAGACAGGAGCGGGAGGGTCCCTGCTATTACAGCCCATGCTCCCCCCATTTCTGACCCTTCTCCCAGATCTCCATGTGTTTGACTTACCTGTGGGCTTTGGTCTTCTGCCCCCTTCGAACCTAGTTTAAAGCCCTCCTCAGTTGGTTAGCCAGTCTGTTTCCAAATATGTTCTTCCCCTTCCTTGATAGGTGGACCCCATCTCTGCTTAGCACCCTTCTTCCTAGAACAGCATCCCATGGTCAAGGAAGCTGAGGCCCTCCTGGTGACATAGTCTTCGCAGCCATGCATTCACCTCCAGGATGCCTCTGTCTCTGCCCAGGCCCCTACCCTTGACTGGAAGGATCAAAGAGAACACCACCTGCGCTCCCAACTCCTTCACCTGTACTCCCAGACCCCTGTAGTCACTTTTGATCTGCTGAGGGTCATACCTCGCAGTATCATTAGTGCCCACATGGATGAGTAGCAGGGGTAGTAGTCAGAGAGCCGAATAATCCTCAACAATCCCTCCGTAACATCTCGGATGTGGGTCCCTGGCAGGCAGCATACCTCCCGGGATGCCATGTCAGGCCAACAGATGGGTGCCTCCGTCCCCCTTAGAAGAGAGTCTCCAACCACCACTACCCTACTTTTCCTCCTCAGGAGTGGTGGCTGAAGACCTCCCAGCCTTGGGGGTACAAGGCTTCTCCTCCTCCACCTTAGGGGGTGATTCTGCATGGCTTGTTGCCAGGGCAGCATATTGGTTTTCCATCACCATGGTGAGTGGGTTGGGAGTAGGGGTGGAGCATGGCCTGCTGCCAGAAGTAACCAGCTGCCAGGGTCCTCCCTCTGAGAGAGCCATAGCCTCCTCCCCCAGTGGTGTGACAGCAGTCCTCTGTACCTGGATAGCTTCCCCTGCCTTGGATGTCTCCACATCTATACTCTTGAGGAATTCCTAATGGGCATGGATGCTCCTCAGCCTAGCCACTTCCTCCTGTAACTCTCCCACCTGCTTCCTGAGAGATTCCACCAGCAGGCACCTTTCGCACTGGATGGTCTCCCCAGCCTAGTTTTCTGTGAGTGGGAAATGCAGGCCACAATCTCTGCAAACCCACATCAGGATGGGAGTAGAGGCATCCATGGTCAGGCTCACTGTCTCGCTACAGGCACAAGTGGGGGAGACAGGATCGGTGTTGGCACAGGCAAGAAGGCCCTTCCTAAGCCTAGTCACTATCTCAAGACTCCCTTCTACAGACTCCCTCACAAACTGCCCTGTTTGTGGTCCCCGGGTCGCTTAGCCTCTGGCTTTTAAGGCCTCCTCTGCTGGTCAGTCCTACCCCCTCGTTAATCACACAGGGGGAGGGTGATTGAGGCTCATCAAGGGTGATCAAGGGAATAAAGGCTCAAACAGTCCCCAGACACACAATCCCAACTGACCCAATAACTGAAATAAACCTGAAAGGGAAAGAAAGACTCAAACAAACAGTCAAGCAAATTCAATACTCAAACTCACTCACCCCAAAGTTCGTACTCGCACCTTGTTCTGCCACAGTCCATTGTCTTTGCTGATGGGCCATCAGCACTATTTAGCTTCTTTATGTTGTACCTGAAATGCTAGCTGTGGGTATTTTCCAGAGTGAGCACATTTGAAATACAGGTACATAGTCAGTATTCATAACTTCATGTACAAAAATAATACATGCATGCATATAGGATAATCATATTAATCAAATCATAACTTTTCCAATGACACCTGTGATACAGCATGGCCAGAGGGCAGCAGGAGACTGGTTTTTTTTTTTTTTTTTTGAAGCAGAAAAAAAATTTTATTTGTGTAACACTTACAAGGAATCACCAAAAAGAATAAAGCAAAACTATGCAACAAAACAAAAGCAAACACAAGGTATAACACAGCAGGCTTCAGGAGGGAGAAGTGTTCAGGCTAGCCTGGGCCCAGACGGGGGGCTTCCTTGACACTCGTGGTCTTCCACCCTCCTGAGTTACCTGGTGGCCTAGAGCGGGGGGGGCTTCCCCGACACTCGTGGTCTTCCACCCCCCTCGAGTTACCTAGTGCCACGCCCAGTGTCACCGATTATCCCTCTCCTGAGAGTGCCCAACAAGACGGGCACGGCTGCGGGGTGGGCGGTTTGGGGGTGGGAGGGACGTACACCACGTGTGATAGGACCCCTCCTAGGTGACAGTGATGATGGGTATCCACAGCGGCAAAGGCTGGGGCTGGGGTCTCTCGCTCTTCCCCTCAATCAAAGGGTCAGATGGAGCGAACCGGATGGGGTCACCAAGCAGAGAACCTCGGACAGTGCCCACCGCTCCTCGAAGGCGTCAAGGGAGTCGGTGGACGCCGCCCAGAGGAACTCCGCCCGGATACGTGAATGTACTGAGGATCGGAAAATGGCCCTACAATCGCAGGATGCTTCATTAGCCAACTGCCCCTCTCTGGTTTTATAAATGGCTGTTTTAGCTAGGGCTAGGAGGAGGTTAACCAGGAGATCTCACGATTTTGTGGGGCCATGGATGGGGAGCGTGTAGATAAAAAGGTGAGGGGAAAAGTGTAGCCAAAAGTGTAATAAAATATTTGTGAAGAGCCGGAAAAGGGGCTGCAGCCTGGCACACTCTAAATATACGTGCGCCAGGGTTTCCCTCACATTGCAAAAAGGACAAGTATCCGGGATGGGGATGAACCGTGTCAAAAACATGCCCGCGCTCACAGCTCTGTGAAGAAGCTGCCAACTAATGTCCCCGACGGGCCTCGGGACCAAGGTGGAATACAGGCTGGCCCACCGGGGTTGCTCACCCTCTAAAGGTGGCAGGAGGTCCCGCCACTTTGTATCGGGGCGGGACACCAGGGTGTGGGCATGAAGGATGTGAAGCGTGAGTGTGTGTAGATATTTCCGTGGCGTGATTTGGAAGCTGACCGGCTGCAGTTCATGCAGCTGGCTTGCAGTGAAAGGGTGAGGGGTTTGTTGGGATCTACGGGGTAAGGGCCCAATTGAAAGGTCCGACGGGCCTGGGGTAGAGGGTGGGCGGGGTGTGCCCTCGCGCAGGGCTCGGTTGAGATAAGTCCGAGCAGCGGGCATCAAAGCGGCCTTCACCTCCTGAAGTACGCGCCAGGGGGTACGAGGTCTGGAGAGCCCCATGCACCGAGCGAGCGTCAGGGAATCCAGCCAGTCTCCCCGGTCGTAGTCCAGGAGGTCTCTGACTCTCGTGACTTCCGCCAGGACCAAACTCTGGCGCACCGAGTGGGACTCCGCCACCTGCACACGGAGCTGGGGGTTATGTAGCAGGGGCTCCGTGAGGAGATCTGCTCCCACGGTGGCCGCCACGGACCTGGTCGTTGAAAACAGTTTCCAGGTCCGGAGGAGGTCCTGGTAGAAGACCGGCAGCCCAGAGAGGTCTCGCGGAAAACCTCTCGGACAAAGATAAAAGAGCTGGCGGTCGTATTGGAGCCCTTGGAAGCGGCGCAGGAAGGCGTGCGCCAATATGCTCCACGTCGAACTACCTGCACTATAAAGGAGCCTCTAAAGGGCCTGGAGGCGGAAGACACGTACCTGAGTGTGCAGACACTTCAGGCCCTGCCCTCCTTCCTTTAGGGGTAGATGAAGAACCCCAACAGGGGCCCAGTGCATTCCTGACCAAAAGAACTGTAGAATCGATGTCCGGAGGTCTGTCAGGAAACCCGGGGCTGGGACCAGGGTGTTGAGCCGGTACCAGAGCGTGGACAGGACTAGTTGGTTAAGCACCAGTGCTCTCCCTTGGAGGGAGAGACATCGGAGTAGTCCCGTCCATTTCCGGAGCCGCTCTATCACCCCGCCTTCTAAATTTTGCCAGTTCTCCGGCGGAGAAGGGTGCGTGGCAGAAAGGTAAACGCCTATGTAGAGCAGTGGACCCGCGCTCCACTGGATGGTCTGAAGCGCGGGTGGGAGGGAGCTCACCCGCCGCCAGTCCCCCACCACCAAGCCAGAGCTCTTGACCCAGTTGACTCGGGCGGAGGAGGCTGCCGAATAGATGGCCTGGCAAGCCTCCACCCGCGCCAAGTCCCCCCGGTCCTGGACCACGAGGAGCATGTCATCGGCGTACGCCGACAGGACCAGCCGCAGCTCCGGCTCCCGCAGCACCAACCCTGTCAACCTCCTGCGGAAGAGACAGAGGAAGGGCTCAATCGCCAGAGCGTACAGCTGGCCCGAGAGGGGGCACCCCGCCGTACTCCTCGCCTGAAGCTGACCGGTTCGGTCAGGGTCCAGTTGAGCCAAACCAGACACTCCACGGAAGCATACAGCACCTGGAGAAAACTCACAAACTGAGGTCCGAATCCAAACGCCTGCAGAGTGCCCAGGAGGTACCCATCGTCCACTCTATCGAACGCCTTCTCCTGATCAAGAGACAGGAGGGCGAACGACAGACCATCTCTACGCCCGAGTTCCAAAAGATCTCGGACTAGAAATAGGTTGTTAAAAATGCTGCGACCCGGGACAGTATAGGTCTGGTCTGGGTGGATCACGTCCGCCATCACAGACCCTAGCCACAGCAAGATTGCTTTCGCTACGATTTTGTAATCCGTGCTAAGGAGCGAGACGGGACGCCAATTTCATAAATCGCGGAGGTCCCCCTTCTTTGGCAACAAGGCGAGCACCACTCGCCTGCACGAAAGAGGGAGGACCCCGCCCTGCAAAGACTCAGCCCAGAGAGTGGCTAGGTCTGGGCCAAGGATGTCCCAGAATGCACGGTAGAACTCCATGGTCAGCCCGTCCATGCCCGGAGATTTATTGGTGGGCATGCGACGGAGGGCTTCCGAGAACTCGGCCAGGGTGAGAGGCAGCTCTATCCGGTCTCGGTCACCCATGCTGACCGTGGGGAAGTTCCTCCCAGAGCACCCTGCAAGCGCCAGGATCGGTTGGATCTGGGGAGAAAAGGCTTGTGTAGAAGTCACGGGCCCTGCCACACATCTCCACCGGATCCGTGAGGGGGGCGCCGTCTTCTGCTAGAAGGCAGGTGACGTGTTTCTTGGCCCCCCTCATTTTCTCCAGGGCGTAGAAGAAACGGGAGCCGCGATCCATCTCCCGAAGGAGGCGGATGCAGGATCGAACAAAGGCACCTCGGGCCCCATGGTCCTCGAGGGCCCGGAGCTCCTTCCGCTTCTCCCGGCACGCTCCGCAGAGGAACGGGTCCTCGGGGCTGGTGGCCAGACGCCTCTCCATCTCTAAGACCTCCCGTTCCAACTGCTCTATCGCTGCATTTCTCCGTATGCTGGCGCCCCAGGTGTAGTCACGGCAGAAGAGCTTGTCACTCACCTTCCCTAGATCCCACCATCGCCGCGCCGAGGGAAAGGCACGCCGCTGCTCTCACCAGGCCAGCCAAAACTCCCGGAAGGACGTCACGAAGCCCTCATCCTCCAACAGGCTGTTGTTAAAGTGCCAATAGGCCGGCCCTGGCCTCTCTGCACGGAGGGAGGCTGTTATGGTGGCTAGATGATGGTCGGAGAATGGGGCCGGCCGAATGTTGGAGGAGTGGACCTGTGAAAGATGGAAACGGGATAAATAAATACGGTCCAACCGAGAGTGGTGTGACCGATGGGCCTCCACCCGGACAAAGGTGAACGTGGAAGTGTCATCTGGGTGGTGGTCACGCCAGACGTCTACTAGGGAGTGATGTTCAACTATTTCTCGGAGAATGTTCGCAGTGGCCGGGCTCAGCTCGGCCCCTGAGCGGTCCTGTTCCTCAAGGGTGGTGTTAAAGTCCCCTCCCAGGACTAAGCGCTCGTGAGAATCTAGGGTGCTGAGGAAGTCGGACACCCGCTGATAGAATTGCGGCTGCTTCGGGCTCGTTGTCGGGGCATAGATGTTGACGAGGTTGACCACGAGCCCCTCCATACAGACTCGAAGATGCAGCAGGTGGCCCGGCATGGCCTCAATGACCCCTAGCACCTCGGGCCATAGATTGGGGGAGAACAGGGTCACCACTCCAGCTTGTCGGATCGTGAAGTGGCTGAAGTAGACCCCGTCCCCCCACTCCAGCTGCCAGCCGTCCTCGGCGGTCGGATCCGTATGGGTCTCCTGCAGGAAAACCACAGAGTACCCCCCCTCCCGAAGGTAAGAGAGCACCTGGGACCTGCGGAGAGCCATCCTACAGCCCCTGGTGTTCAAAGTTGCAATAATGAGGGGCGTCATGCGGAGGGCTGGGGGGGTGGGGGTTCCTTGTTGGCGGGGATGTTCGCAGCCCCCGGCGGGTCACGCAACAATCCGTGACCCATCCCGTAAGTGAGTAAATCATCACGGAAGCTGCGGGCCCGCCCGTAGGCCTCGGTGCCATGCCTTCCTTTCCCTTTACCCTCCTTTATAAGGGCCCCTGTGGCCTGGAGGATTTGATCAAAGTCCCCCCATAGCTGGAGAGCTAGCTGTACCCTGTTGCGGGAGCCGCGGATGTCTTCTAAAAACTGTCGCAACGCTTTTCGCAGCTCATGGGGGGGTGGGGTTGCGATTTCCGGGTTATTCCCTGGTGGGGCTCTTGGTGCAGCCTCGTGGTCCGCTGAGGGGGGCAGGCAGGGTGCAGACCACCGACGGGGCGTCTGACAGGCTAAAGTTATTAGGTCCGTCTCAAACCTTGGGGAAGAAGAGGATGGCGGAGGGAAAATTGCCGCTCCTAATGGGACGTAGCAGGAAAATGCAAAGGCTGCTCCTTGGGGGGGATCCACAAAAGAAGGGAAGGAAATAACCCCAGGGGCGGCAATAGCATTGCAGGAGGAGGTGGATTGGGCAGGGACAGGGGTGGGGGCGGGGGCAGAGGCGAGGCTCTGGGCTTCGGGAGGCAAGCAGCTGAGAGGTGGTGCCTCCCGAACAGATTCGAGGGTTAAGGGTGGGGGGAGGGGGCTCCCAGTGATGCTAGGCGCAGGCTCTGTGGTGGATTTGGCGGCCATGGCCTCAGGTGGTGGACCACCTTCTGCAGGGTGCTTGCCTGGGAAGGCGGTTAGGAGGAGGGAGCATGAGGAAAGGGGGACTGGGGTAAGGTTGCCCAGATCAAGGCCAGCCGGCAGTAGGTCATTCTCTCCCTGGGTGACCGGGGTCAAACCTAGGGCCTCGATCTCCTCATACATGGAGGAAAGGTCGTCTTCTGCCACCCCAGGGGACTCCCCTCTGGCGCCCGCTACAGCGGTCGCTTCGGGGTTCACGAGGGGTTCGGGTGATATTCGGGCAGAAGGGGCTTCATCAGGGGTCTCGGAGGGGAGGGTCTCCGGTGGAGGGGAGATTCTACCTTCCAGTGCTATTTTGTCTTCCCCTCCTGACACTGGGGGATGGATCTCTCTCGTGGGCATAGTGGAAGGCTCAGTATCAGTGCCTCCCTTCCTGGTCTTCCGGGGGGCCTCCGCATCGGATGGGTGCAGCAGAGCTCAAGCCTTCCGCTTGCCTCGCTTTCCCTGGACTAGGGTCCAGCCCTCCATAGCATCGTCTGGGGGCTGGTTAGCAGGGGTCGTGTTGGGGGGCAGAGGCGATGGTTCAGGGACTCGGGGGGGTAATGGTGAGGCAACATGGGGGGGCGGTTCTCCTTGGGGCGAGCCCTCTCCTATGACCTGTAATATCTTTGCTGCACCCTCCTCCATAGGCTCTGCTGGATTGTTAACAGCAAGGGCGGGGCTCCCTCGCTCGTCTGGGTGTTGTAGGGGAGGTGTCTCTTGGGCCCGGGCAGGAGCAGAGGTGGATCGAGCAGGAGGAGAGGTGGTTTCACATGTCGGGCGGCCAGGGGCGCCGGCAACGACAGAGCCGATGTCCTGCCGGGTCTCGGGGGTCTCGGGTGCCCCTCCCCACTGGGCCAAGGGGCAGTCTCTTCGGACATGCCCCGCTGATCGGCAGAGGTAGCACCGGGCCTCTCCTGTGGAATAGTAGACCGATAGTGGGCTCCCTGGTAGGGGACTAGGAAGGAACCCTCGAGCGCCTCTCCGTCACACGCCGGCAGCGGCGGTAGAAGCTGCACTTGCTGGTGGAACGAAAGGACGTGATTGAGGGTAGGGTCCTTGCAGCCCAACGGGAGAGGGCTGATGACGGAAACGGGTTTCCCCAGGGTGGAGAGAGCGGGTAACAGGGCGGCACTGGGTAGAAAAGGAGGGACGGAGGTCAGGACTAGGCGGACGCCCAGGTCCTCTAGTGGCTCCAGGGGGACAAACACCCCCCCCCGCCGCCAGGCCCTTCTCCACCGCCTCCTGGGCGGCAGCCTCCGATGCTAAGAAGAAGACGACCTTCCCGTACATTTTGGAGGCTGCCACAATGGCCGTGGGTCCTGCCACAATGGCCGTGGGTCCTACCACCCTCGCCAACGCCTGCACGTATGTCTCCATGTGGGGCGAGGTGGGGACCAGGAGGCAACGGACGCCGTGCTTCCTGGTCATGGTGGGAAAGGGGCCCCGGCCGCTATTGATGGTAGTGGAGGCGGTGGGTGGGCGAGATGACGAGGCGGCAGGCTGGGGGGGAGCTGCAACCGCCCGGGCATATGCCCTGGGGGCCGGGGGAGGGACGCTCGCAGAGCTGGTGGAGGGAACAGCGGGGAGGGACGTCATGGTCGATGACGAGGCCACAGCGGTGGGGGCAGCCTCTGCCATGGAGGGCTTGGTGGTTGTGGCGGGGCCCTTCCCCTTCTTCGCACCCTGGCCTTTCCGGCTAACCGGGGGGGCTCTCCTAGAATCTGGGGGGGCGGTGGGCGTAGCAGCGGCAATAGTCGTCCCGGTGCCTCCGGCTGCCGATGCCCCAGCAGGGTCGGTGGCAGGTGTTTTGGCAGCAGTGGTGGGGAGGGAGGCTTGGGGGTTGGGCAGGGGGGTAGGTGGGAGAGGGGCAACTGAGGTTGTTAGAGGGGCCTCACCCCTCTCATTCCCCGCCATCGTGAGCAGGGAGAGACGGGGAGACACCAGAAGGAGGAGGGGGGAGGGGGAAGCAGATTAACCACTTCTCCTGCTGGGCTGCAGGCAGGGGGTGGCCAAATGGGTCGGACTGGACAGGGAAGGAAACAGGAGTTGGGGCCAGGTAATAGGGGCAAACTGTGGGGTGGGCAGTCCGGGGTTGGGGGGGGAACGCGGACCCACGCGCGTTTGTCCAAAGAGTCTCGTTTGGTCGGCTGTTGTGTCTGGTCCGGATGATGGAATTCAAAGCAAGCGGTTGAGGCCAGAGGCAGACGGCAGGTTGCCAGCAGGGACGGACGGCGGGGGGGGCGGGCTGTGATGGTTGTAGTAGTGTGGGGGGGCCACCAATGGATCGGGGGGCAGCTCCGTGCCACACCCCCTGTGCCCCTACGAACGCAGTTAAGACACAGCCAAACTCCCCCCACACGAGGGTACAGTTCAAAAGTTACTCAGCCTTACGGCCCCCTCCACGATGATTTGTAGCTTCCCTGGGCGATGTCTCTGTCAGCTGTCTTCTCTCCCGGTCTTTGTGGAGCATTCCAAAAATGCCAAGCAAAGATAAGAAGACGATTAATTGCGGGTCCACAAACAAACAGCAAAACGGTTGGGTCTGGGGGCGTCCACTCCCCTCCTCCGGGGAGCGGGTCGGCAGTCCTCCCCCCCTTCTCCGGGGGTTGCAGCTGAAGCAATAGCAGCGTCCGAGGGCAGGCGTGGGGGGGGCTGGCAGGCAAGCTGGCAGCCGACCAGCACTCGAACGGCAGCAAAAAACCCCCCCAAAAAACCGAAGAAAAAGCGTCTGGCCCGGTCGCGGGGGGGGGGGGGGGGGCGGGAACTAAAGCAGGGGCAAAAAGGAAGGAAAGCCCAGGCCAGAGGGCAGCAGGAGACTGTAAGAAGGGAGCCTTCTTCCCTATAGAGGGAAGAAAGTTTGCTATAGATTAATTAAAGCACCTGAAGCCAGTTAGAGCACCTGAAGCCAGTCACCTGATAAAAAAAACCCTCTTCAATCAGACAAGAGGAGGAGTTGAAGCAGAGTGGCTTGGTGTTGGAGCAGAGAGCAGTTTGGAGGGAAGCAGAGGAGAGTTTGGAGAAGTGCTGTGGTGGGCTAAGACCAAGACCCTAGGTAAAGGGACACCTGGTCTGTGCAGAGGGAGGGCAGGAAGCCCCACAAGCTGAAGAGCAGGAGAGGGAAGTAGCCCAGGGGAAGGAACCACTAGTTCAAGTGGTTTACCGCTATCCCTAGGGCCCCTGGGCTGGGACCCGGAGTAGAGGGCGGGCCAGGGTCCCTCCCTCTCCACTCCCCTCCTTAGGACACTAGTTGGGCAGTTAATACCCCAGTTCAGGGGCGAGAAATGGTGCCCTGAACCCCCCCCCCAAGAAGAGAAAGCGCGAGACCCATCATAGTAGTGCCGGCAATTTGCCACACACCTTACATGCCCCATCTTGTACAAAATGCATTACAACTATGTCTAAATCATATCATAATGACGCCACTATGAAGAATATGGGCTGTACTCCCTCCACTCATTTCTTACCTGCAAAACTTAATTTTTAATGAGCTAGATAACATTGGTTGAGCTTCGTCTTCCATTCAGACCAGCTGGCTGTAGGCATTTCCCTCATCACTTCACTACACAAAAAGTGTGCTGGCTTCAGCACAGTAATGCCCCCCTTGTATTATTAGCAACAGATTTTATGAACTAATTGTTAACATGTTCAATATTTTGTAAAAGCTTTAATTAATGGATTGTTCATTTGCTGTGAATGTTCATGCAAGTGTCCCCTATAAGTGACTTGCTATTCTCATTGCATAACCTCTGCCCTAAGTCATTAGAGTATTGCTTCTGCTCACTGAGTGGATGGCTGAATATTTCTAAACCACAGGAAGCAATGCCAACTTTAAAAAAGGTTCCAGAGGCAATCACAGTCCAGTAAGCCTAACTTCAGACCAAACAAACTGATTATAGTAAAGCATAGAATTATCAGACACAAATATGGACACATTATGTTGTGGAAGAGTGAACACAGCTTTTGTAAAGGGAAATCATGCCTCACCAATCTATGGGAATTCTTTGAGGGGGTTAACAAAACATGTCAAAAAGGGCAATCTGGTAGAAATAGTGTATTTGGACTTAGAAAATTCTTAAGGTCTGTCACCAAAGGCTCTTAAGCAAAGTATGATTAGGCATATGAAACAGCTTCCATATGAACAGAGAATCAAAAGACTGGGATTGTTCAGTTTAGGAAAAAGAGACGACTAAGGGGGGGATATGATAGAGGTCTACATAATCATTAATGGTGTGTAGAAAGTGAATAAGGAAGTTTTATTTATCCCTTCACATAACACAAGAACTGGAGATCACCCAATGAAATTAATAGGCAGCAGGTTTAAAACAAACATAAGGAAGTGCTTCTTCACACAAACATATAGTTGACATGTAGAACTCATTGCCAGGGGATGTTGTGAAAGCCAAAAGTATAGCTGGCTTCAAAAAATAATTAGATAAGGAGGATAAGTGCATCAGTGGCTATTAGCTAAGATTGTCAGGGATGCAGCCCCATGCTCTGGGTGTCCCTAAAACTCTGACTTCTAGACGCTCGGACTGGACAACAGGGGATGGATCACATGATCCTTTCCCTGTGCTATTTATTGCCTCTAAAGCATCTGGCTCCAGCCAACTGTCAGAAGACAGGATACTGGGCTAGATGGAGCACTAGTATGACCCAGGATGGCCATTCTTATGTTCCTATGTTAAGTAAATCAAAATCTTTTCCAGATGACTGTGCAAATAATTGCCATGTGAATACTTGTGAGAATTAGATATCTGTGAGAGTATTACCTCCAACACCATTTTGCTTTCCATAAATGTTCCTGAAAATAAAAATTAACTCACCTGGATATTCCCAAATTATCAAAGAAAAAGTAGGGCTGTCAAGTGATTACAAAATTGTGATTAATCATAAGATTTTAAAAAATTGTGACTAATCGCAGTTTTAATCACACAATAATATAATACCATTTGTTTAATTAAATATTTTGGATGTTTTCTAAATTTTCAAATATATTGATTTTAATTACAACACAGAATACAAAGTGTACAGTGCTCACTTTACATTATTTTTTCATCTTTTTTTTACAGTGGCATTTTAATAAATGAAAGAAATAGCATTTTTCCATTCACCTCATACATGTACTGAAGTACAATCTCTTTACTGTGAAAGTGCAACTTACAAATATTTGATCCAGACTGGCTAACCTAGTGAGAAGGGCTTTAAACCAGGTTCGGCCGGGGCAGGCGACCAAAGCCCACAGGTAAGTCAAGAACATGGAGACCTGGGAGAAAAGTCAGAAATTGTGTGTGTGTGTGTGTGGGGGAGGCGCGGGGAGCATGGGCTGTAATAGCAGGGATAAAGGAGAGACAAGTGAAAACTGTGTTTGTGGGGGGGGGATCAAATCAGTATCTTAGATGTCTGTATACTAATGCAAGAAGTATGGGGAATAAGTAGGAAGAACTCATAGTGCTAGTAAATAAACACAACTGTGACATAGTTGGCATCATGGAGGCTTGATGGGATAATACACATGACTGGAACATTGGTATAGAAAGCTACAGATTGCTCAGGAAGGACAGGCAGGAAAAAGAGGAGGAGGTGTTGCCTTTTATATTAAAAATTTATACTCTCGGACTGAGGTTGAGATGGAAATAGGAGACAGACTCGTTGAAAGTCTCTGGATAAGGTTAAAAGGGGTAAAAAACAAGGGTGATGTCATGGTTGGGGTCCACTACAGACCACCAGACCAGGAAGAAGAGGTGGATGAGGCTTTTTTTAAAACAACTAACAAAATGATCCAAAGCACAGGACTTGGTGGTGCGGGGGGACTTCAACCACCCAGACACCTGCTGGGAAAATAACACAGCAGGGCACAGATCATCCAACAAGTTCTGGGAATGCATTGGAGACAATTTTTTATTCCAGAAGGTGGAGAAAGCTACTAGGAGAGAGGCTGTTCTGGACTTGATTTTGACAAATAGGAAGGAACTGGTTGAGAATTTGAGAGTGGAAGGCAGGTTGGGTGAAAGTGGTCATGAAATAGTAGAGTTCATGATTCTAAGGAATGGTAGGATTATTTAACAAAATAAAGACAATGGATTTCAAGAAGGCAGTCGTTAGCAAACTCAGGGAGTTGGTAGGTGAGATCTCATGGAAAGCACGTCTGAGAGGAAAAAGAATTGAAGATAGATGTCAGTTTTTCAAAGAGACATTATTAAGGGCACAAGAGCAAGCTATTCCACTGCATTGGAAAGGTAGGAGATATGGCAAAAGACCACCTGGAGATCTTCAATGATCTACAAATCAAAAAAGAGTTCTACAAAAAATGGAAACTAGGTTAAATTACAAAGGATGAATATAAACAAATAACACACGTATGTAGGGGCAAAATTAGAAAGGCAAAGTCACAAAACGAGATCAAACTAGCTAGAGACATAAAGGGTAACAAGAAAACATTCTACAAATACATTAGAAACAAGAGGAAGAGAAAGGACAGCTAGGCCCATTACTCAATGAAGAGGGAAAAACAATAACAGAAAATGTGGAAATAGCAGAAGTGCTTAATGACTTATTTGTTTCGGTTCTCACCAAGTAGTTTGGTGGCAATTGGATGCCTAACATAGTGAATGCTGGTGAAAATGAGGTAGGATCAGAGGCTAAAATAGGGAAAAAACAAGTTAAAAAAAGTTAGATGTCTTCAAGTTGCCAGGGCCTGATGAAATGCATCCTAGAATACTCAAGAAGCTGACTGAGGAAATATCTGACCCATTAGCAATTATCTTTGAAAAATCATGGAATACAGGAGAGATTCCAGAAGACTGGAAAGGGGCAAATATAGTACCCATTTATACAAAGGGAAATAAAACCCAGGGAATTACAGACTAGTCAGCTTAACTTCTATACCAGGAAAAATAATGGAGCAAATAATTAAGGAATCAATTTGCAAACATCTAGAAGATAATAAGGTGATAAGTAAAAGTCAACATGGATTTGTCAAGAACAAACCATGTAAAACCAACCTGATAGCTTTCTTTGACAGGGTAACAAGACTTATGGATGGGGGGGAAGTGGTAGATGTGGTATATCTAGACTTTAGTAAGCCTTTTGATACAGTCTCAAATGACCTTCTCACAAACAAACTAGGGAAATACAACCTAGATGGAGCTACTATAAGGTGGGTGCATAACTGGTTGGATAACCATTCCCAGAGAGTAGTTATCAATGGTTCACAGTCAGGCTGGAAGGGCATAACGAGTGGGGTTCCACAGGGATCAGTTCTGGGACTGTTTCTTTTCAATGTCTTCATCAATGATTTAGATCATGGCATAGAGAGAGTTCACTTATTAAGTTTGTGGGTGATACCAAGATGGGAGGGGTTGCAAGTGCTTTGGAGGATAGGATGAAAATTCAAAATGATCTGGACAAACTGGAGAAACGGTCTGAAGTAAATAGGATGAAATTCAGTAAGGACAAATGCAAAGTACTCCTCCTAGGAAGGAACATTCAGTTGCACACCATACAAAATGGGAAATGACTGCCTAGGAAGGAGTACTGCAGAAAGGGATCTAGGGGTCATAGTGGACTACAAGCTAAACATGAGTCAACAGTGTAACGTTGTTGCCAAAAAAGCAAACATCATTCTGGGATGTATTAGCAGAAGTGGTGAAAACAAGACACAATAAGTAATTCTTCTGCTCTAGTCTGCACTGATTAGGCCCCAACTGGAGTATTGGGTCCAGTTCTGGGCCCCACATTTCAGGAAAGATGTAGACAAATTGGAGGAAGTCCAGAGAAGAGCAACAAAAATGATTAACGGTCTGGAAAACATGTCCTATGAGGGAAGATTGAAGTAACTGGGTTTGTTTAGTCTGAAAAAGAGAAGATTGAGAGGGGACATGATAACAGTTTTCAAGTACCTAAAAGGTTGTTACAAGGAGAAGGGAGAAAAATAATTCTCCTTAACCTCTGAGGCTAGGACAAGAAGCAATGGGCTTAAATTGCAGCAAGAGAGGTTTAGGTTGGACATTAGGAGAAACTTCCTAACTGTCAGGGTGGTAAAGCACTGGAATAAATTGCTTAGGGTGTTGTGGAAGCTCCCTTATTGGAGATTTTTAAGAGCAGGTTAGACAAACACCTGTCAGGGATGGTCTAGATGGTGCTTGGTCCTGCCATGAGTGCAGAGGGCTGGACTTGATGGCCTCTTGAGGTTCCTTCCAGTCCTATGATTCTATGAAATGTAGATTTTTTAAGATAACTTCATGCAAAAATAAAACAATGTAAAACTTTAGATCCTGCAAGTCCACTCAGTCCTATTTCTTGTTCATCCAATTGCTAAGACAAACAAGTTTGTTTATATTTATGGCAGATACTGCTGCCTGCTTCTTATTGACAATGTCCCTGAAAGTGAGAACAGGCATTTGCATGGCCCTGTTCTAGCCGGCTTCCACTTTGAAATCTGGCTGTTTTCCTCTAAGGCTATCTGTTGTAAAACAGTTTGCTTAGAATATTCTCTATTAGCGTCAGTTTGCTTAGAACATTCACTATTAGTGGCTGACTGGGCCCGTGCCCAGAGGTCCTGGACAACTGGTGACGTGCCAGAAAAATCTGCCACCACCGGCATAAACCTGAAGCCCCGGCTGCCGGGTGGATAAGACAGGGGACGTCCCTGCCCTCTGACCCCACTCTGCAGCAGCGGTGCTGGCAGGGGAAGCCCCCCTCCCCAGCGGCCCCCGACTCCATACCCGGCAGAAGCCGCAGGATGGGGAAAGTCCATCCCCAGCAGCCTCTGACCCCATCCCCGGCAGAAGCTGAAGGATAAGGGAAGCTCCCCACAGTATCTCTTTCCCCAGCAGCAGCTGCGGGATGGGGGAAGCCCCCACCAGCGCCCCCAACCCATTCCTGGCAGAAGCTGTGGGGTGACAGAGCAAGCAAGAAAAACATAGCTCACCTAAATCTATGTGGGCCTGTTTTCCTAGCTTTTGTTTCCAGGTACATTATATTAAGAGCTAAGAGTGGAAGGACCACATGCATATTGACCTATCAAGTTATAGATCTTTTTCCATTTGGGGTACAAAATGAGATGTTAAGGGTGATCCCCTTCTGTAGGAATACAGGCCCACATAGATTTAGGTGAGCCATGGTTTTTAACTGAGTTGGGATATTAACATGAGCCAGGAGTCCAAAGCATGTGATCAAAAAGAAATGAGATCATGAGAACAAAGAAGTTATTGAGTTAATTTTCAATGGTTTTGGAAGTAAATATTTCAGTTACACAGCCATTAACTGCAGCATAAACCTTCCTGTCTAACATGCACATTCCCTGGCTCCATGCAGAAGCACATAATGAACAGAGGTGGATTAAAGTTTCCTGGGGTCCTGGGCCAGAGCAAGTTGGTAATGTCAGCACAAAGCAGTCAGCAAACTTTGCGTCCTGTATTGCATTTTCTAACTGAGAGGAGGCATCTTGGTGAGGGGAATATCCATTACTAGTGCACATTCACTTCCCATTTTAGTTTTATTTTTGATCCAGTTCCTTTTGCCTTTTAGAAAGCTCTTAAGGTCTGTCACCAAAGGCTCTTAAGCAAACTAAGCTGTTTTGGGATAAATGGTCAGTTTTCACAATGGAGGGAGATAAATAGTGGGGCCCCCCAAGGACTAGGCCATATTAGGCCAGTGCAGTTCAACATATCCTTAAATGACGTAGAAGATGAGGTAAAAAGTGAGGTGACAAAGTTTGCAGATGATACAAAATTACTCAAGATACTTAAGTGAAAAGTTACAAAGGGATCTCACAAAGCTGGGTGACTGGGCAACACAACAGCAGATGAAATTCAATGTTGAAAAATGCAAGTAATACACATTTGAAAACATAATCCCAACTATACATACAAAATGATGGAGTCAATATTAGCCATTACCACTCAAGAAAGAGAGCTTTGGGTCATTGTGCATAGTTCTCTGAAAACATATGTTCAAAGTGCAGCAGCAGGCAACAAAACAAACAAAATGTTAGGAACCTGCTAATGTTAGAGCTCCTGGCCCTCAGAGACCGTGTACGGGCACTGGAGACCAGAGTGGCTGAGCTGGAGAAGCTGGGGGAGTCAGAGAGGTACATAGATGAGACTTTCTGGGCCACAGTAGAACGGTCCCATGCCCAGTCTGACAGCCTTTGTGCTGTTGAGGAGGGTGACAGTCCCAGGGAAGGAGAACATCCAACTGGAGCAGAGGGAAACGATCCCATAGTTGGGACCCTCCTTCCAGATGATGTTGCAGTACCCTCTCGCACTGAGGATACCTCTCCGGAGGAGGGAACTCCAGCTATTAGGAAGTGACAGGTGACAGTTATGGGCGATCGATCATTAGAAACCTAGATAGCTGGGTTTGCGATGACCGGGAGAACCGCATGGTGACTTGCCTGCCTGGTGCAAAGGTTGCGGCTCTCTCGAGACATCTAGATAGACTTATGTGTTGTGCTGGGGAGGAGCCAGTTTTGTGGTACATGTAGGTACCAATGACATACAGAACGATAGGCGAGCTGCAGGGTCTCAAGGTGTGGATGACACGATGGTGTAGGGAAGAGGGGTTTAGCTTTATTAGGAACTGGGGAAACTTTTGGGAAAGGGGGAGCCTATACAGGAATGGTCTCCCGCCCTGCCAGAAGGGGAGAGACCCGCAATCACCCCCTGGTGGGCAGAGCTGGGACATCTGCAGCCACACTGCCAGAAGCAGAGGGGCGGGACAGGAAGCTGGACTATAAAAGGCCAGCCCCCTAGCTCAGTATGGGGAGAGTTGCCGGAGGAGCAGAACGTCTCTTCCCCGCTGCCGGAGTCAGGAAAGGAAGGAGATGACTGCCTGACTGGGGGACCAGAGGAGCTACCTGAATTGCTGGAGACCAGCAACACTGATGAGCTGCCAGGGCTTCCATTGCCCGTCTACCCAGGGAAGGCCGAGGATGACCCCGGAACCCAGGTACCCCAAGCTGGGAAGGGTAGAAAGGAGCCCAGGGAAGCCGAATAGGGTTCGGCTGTGGACTATATGTAACTGGCCAGTGTGTTGCAGGAGGATCCCCGCTAACCTAGTGGCATGCTACCCTGCCACTAATTAGGCCCTGGGCTGGGATGCAGTGGAGTGGGAAGGCTTGCGTCCTCCTACCCTGGCCACCCCATTCGTGAAGGGTGGCCACCTCCCCACTGATAGGCCAGGAAGCCTGGATTGGTCTGGCGCCCGCCGGAGCTAGGGTGCCAGGCGCTGTTGCTGTTGCTCCCGCCTGGGAGCTAATTCCCCTACCCTGAACTACTGGGCTGCGTGGTATGGACCAAGCCCCAGCTATAGACTGTTAGCTGCCCCACCCTGAGGGAAGGACGGGGGCAGAAAGACTTCTCACATCCTTTGCTGATTGCCAGCCAGACCCACTAATTGCTAATTGCACTGACTGAGGGACTGGGGCCAAAAGACTAATTAAGGCCTGGGCTGATTGCGGGCCAGACCTGCTAATTGCCCTGTCCTGATGGAGGGATTGGGCGGAGGGACTAACTAGTACTTGGACTGATCACCAGCAGGGCACTACCCGGGGGCTGCTGGCCCTGCTTGAGAAACAGCAAGGAGGCATGGTCTCCCGTCCTGCCGGAAGGGGAAGAGACCCGCACTTCTCCTACACGTGGCGGAGAATGCAGGCAGCAGCCACGCCCTGAGACAGAGGGGGGACTGTGAGTGTGTCTAACCCAGGAGAGACCGGAACGGCAGGATGAAGCTCCAGCAACTGATGAAACGGTGGGCTGAAACCCAGCAGCAGCAGCAGCTACGCCGGGAGTTGGGGGCCCAGCAGCAAGACCAACAGAGGCAATGATTCCAACAACTCTCCGCCCTGCTCCCCAGAACCCCAGTCCCGGAGGGGCAGGAGCCCCGGTGATCCCCACCCTACCCATCTGGCTCACAAAGATGGCTCCTGAAGATGACCCAGGGGCATTTTTGATCACTTTTGAGAGGGTTGCCTCAGCTGCCATTTGGGCCCCAGAACAATGGGCCACACTCCGAGCCCCATATTTGATGGGGGCCGCCCAGGCCGCCTACCGGGGCCTCCCTAACGATGAGGCCCGACACTACAGGGCCATTAAGGCTGCTATTTTGGATGCTCTGGACATAACACCTGAAACCTTCTGGCATAGGTTTTGTGGGAAGACTTATCTGCTGGGGGCATGACCCTGTGTCATGGCCCAGGAGCTTAAGGATGCCTGCTGGAACTGGCTCCAATCGGAGCGACACACGGCTACAGAACTGGCAGGTGGTATTGGAACAATTTATCCACATCCTCCCCCCCCCCCCCGAGGGAGGACGTGGGTTCTGCGGCACTGGCCTACAACCCTGAAGGTGGCAGTTGGACTCATAGAAGACTTCTTAGCAGCTGAGACCCCGGTGAAGCCCAGACCTCCAGGCCCGGCGCTGATGCCCCTGCCAAATTGGGGGAAGCACTCCGTACTTCTGGCAACACCCCGCCCACCCTCAGGCCACAAAAACAGGCGACACGATGTGGGCCCCTCTAGTTCAACCCTGAAGTCCCCCGGCTCTCTATGAGCCGTGACAGCGGACGAAGGACTCCTCCGAGAGAGATCCCGGATGGAGGCTCGACTGGATCCCACCGTGATCGGCCCCTGCTTCAGGTGTGGCCAGTTAGGGCACCTCCAGAGGCAGTGCCCTGCCATGGATTGTTCCTTCGGCGAGGTCTGTGCCGGAGACACCCATGCCTGCCAATATTCCAGTCCCAAAGTGACCGTCCTGGCCGGTCTCGGGGGGGAAGCTGGTGGAGGCCCTTGTGGATTCGGGGTGCAGCCTAACGATGGTGCAGGGAAGACTTGTCCCAGCTGACCACTTGACCCTCAGGCCCATCCGACTCCGCTGTGTACATGGAGATGTGAATGTGTACCCCAGTGCTCTGCTGTCCCTCACAATTGAGAGAGTGACCTGGTGAATGACGGTGGAAATCGCCCCGAACCTCCCCTATCCTGTCATCCTTGGAAGAGACTGGCCGGAGTTCAGCCATGTCCTGTGTGCAGCAACCCTCCAGACTGGACCGGAGAGGCTGGGGTTGAAAGGAGACTCCCTTGAGGATGACGAGGAAGGACAAAACCCCGGAGAACCCCTAGACTCCCCGAGGGAGGTCTGACCAACCCTCCAGATGAACCCCGGGTGGTGTCTGAAGACCAGGGACCCCTCTGGGGCATAGAGGGGGACTTCTGTTGAGATCAGAGAGAGGACCTCACCTTAAGCCGGGCCTATGACCAGGTGGTATATGTCGACAGCATCGCTACTCAAGGGTGATTGCCTCTACCGGGTTTACCATGACCCTCATGCCCATGAACCCCGCTTGCACCTGGTGGTACCACGCTGTCACCAGCAGACTGTGCTGAGGATGGCCCATGATATCCCCACTGTGGGCCATCTGGGCCAAGACAAAACCCTGGCTTGAATACTAGCCAGGTTCTACTGGCCAGGAGTACACCAGGACAGCAAGAACTTCTGTGCTTCCTGTCCCAAACGCCAGTGGGCCACACTGGCCAGAGTCCCGAAAGTGCCCCTGGTGCCTGTGTCAGTGGTGGGGGCCCCTTTTGAAAGGGTCGCTATGGACCTAATCGGACCCCTCGTGAGGCACACAGCAGGCTTTCGTTACATCCTAGTCGTCATGGACTATGCTACCCGCTTCCCTGAGGCCATCCCCATGAGGTCCATCACCACCCGGAGCATTGCGGTGGAACTTTTGAAGATCTTTGCTTGGGTGGGCTTACTGAGGGAGATACTAACCTACCAGGGAACAAATTTCACCTCCCGGCTGCTCCATGAAGTTTGTCGCCTGTCAGGGATCCAGAAGTTGCAAACCTCAATTTATCATCCTCAAACCAATGGCCTCGTGGAATGATTCCATCAGACACTAAAGGGGATGATGTGAAAATTTCCCCCAGAAGAGGTGCGCCGATGGACCAACTCCTCCCACCGTTGCTACAGGCTATTCGAGAGGTACCACAAGCGTCCACCCAATTTTCCCTGTTTGAGTTACTGTGATGGCCAGTGGAGTTCTGTTGGTTTCTTTCTTGGGCTTGTCTGGAGCAAGGATGTGTGGTCTCCCGCCCTGCCAGAAGGGGAGAGACACGCACCCCTCCTACAAGGAAGGATGGGCTCCACCTAAATCAAAATGGAACCAGACTGCTGCTGGCACTTAACATTAAAAAGGTCGTAGAGCTGTTTTTAAACTAAGGGCTGGGGGAAAGCTGACAGGTGCGGAGGAGCACGTGGTTCGGACAGAGACGTCCCTTAGGGGAGGATCTATTAATAGAGAATCTCTATGTCCTAGTAAGGACGAAAGGATGAAAAATGATAAAATACAGGCAGGGTCTGATCAGAAACAGTAAAATAAAAAGAGTCCCATTCAGTTACATCATGTAATGGCAGACAGCTAAAAGGAGACAAGTTTTTAAAGTGCTTATATACCAATGCTAGAAGTCTAAATAAAGTGGGTGAACTCGAGGGCCTTATATTAAATGACGATATTGATATAATGGGCATCACAGAAACTTGGTGGAATGAGGATAATCAATGGAACATAGTAATACCAGGGTACAAAATATATTGGAAGGACAGAACAGGTCGTGCTGGCCGGGGAGTGGCATTATATGTGAAAGAAAGCGTAGAATCAAATGAAGTAAAAATCGTAAATGAATCGAACTTTACCAGAGAATCTCTATGGATGGAAATTCCATGCTCTGACAGTAAGAAAATATCGATAGGGAGATATTACCGACCCCCTGACCAGGATGTTGATAGTGACTGCGAATTGCTCAGGGAGATTAGAGAGGCTATTAAAAGAAAAAAATCAATAATAATGGGGGATTTCAACTATCCCCATATTAACTGGGTGCATGTCACCTCAGGACGGGATGCAGAGATAAAGTTTCTTGACACCTTAAATGACTGCTTCTTGGAGGAGCTGGTCCTGGAACCCACCAGAGGAAAGGAAATTCCTGATTTAGTCCTAAGTGGAGAACAAGATCTGGTCCAAGCGATGAATATAGCTGGACCGCTTGGTAATAGTGACCATAATATAATTACATTTAATATCCCTATGGCAGGAAAAACACCACAGCAGCCCAACACTGTAGCATTTAATTTCAGAAAGGGGAACTACACAAAAATGAGGAGATTAGTTAACCAGAATTTAAAGAGTACAGTGTCAAAAGTGAAATCTCTGCAAGCTGCATGGAAACATTTAAAGACACCATAATAGAGGCTCAACTTGAATGTATACCCCAAATTAAAAAACACAGTAAGAGAACCAAAAAAGAGCCACCATGGATAAACAACAAGGTAAAAGAAGCAGTGAGAGGCAAAAATGCATACTTTAAAAAGTGGAAGTTAAATGCTAGTGAGGAAAATAGAAAGGAGCATAAACACTGGCAAATGAAGTGTAAAAATACAATTAGGAAGGCCAAAAAAGAATTTGAGGAACAGTTAGCAAAAGACTCAAAAAGCAATAGCAAAAAAAATTTAAGTACATCAGAAGCAGTAAGCCTGCTAAACAATCAGTGGGACCACTGGACGATCAAGGTGCTAAAGGAGCATTCAAGGATGATAAGGCCATTGCAGAGAAACTAAATGAATTCTTTGCATCGGTCTTCACAGCTGAGGATGTGTTGGAGATTCTCAAACCTGAGCCATTCTTTTTAGGTGACAGATCTGAGGAACTGTCCCAGATTGAGGTATTATTAGAGGAGGTTTTAGAACAAATAGATAAATTAAACAGCAATAAATCACCAGGGCTTGATGGTATTTACCAAAAGTTCTAAAGGAACTCAAATGTGAAATTCATAGAATCATAGAATATCAGAGTTGGAAGGGACCTCAGGAGGTCATCTAGTCCAACCCCCTGCTCAAAGCAGGACCAATCCCCGATTAAATCATCCCAGCCAGGGCTTTGTCAAGCCTGACCTTAAAAACTTCTAAGGAAGGAGATTCCACCACCTCCCTAGGTAACGCATTCCAGTGTTTCACCACCCTCCTAGTGAAAAAGTTTTTCCTAATATCCAACCTAAATCTCCCCCACTGCAACTTGAGACCATTACTTCTTGTTCTGTCATCTGCTACCACTGAGAACAGTCTAGAGCCATCCTCTTTGGAACCTCCTTTCAGGTAGTTGAAAGCAGCTATCAAATCCTCCCTCATTCTTCTCTTCCAAAGACTAAACATCCCCAGTTCCCTCAGCCTCTCCTCATAAGTCATGTGTTCCAGTCCCCTAATCATTTTTGTTGCCCTCCGCTGGACTCTTTCCAATTTTTACACATCCTTCTTGTAGTGTGGGGCCCAAAACTGGACACAATACTCCAGATGAGGCCTCACCAGTGTCGAATAGAGGGGAACGATCACGTCCTTCGATCTGCTGGCAATGCCCCTACTTATACATCCCAAAATGCCATTGGCCTTTTTGGCAACAAGGGCACACTGTTGACCCATATCCAGCTTCTCGTCCACTGTAACCCCTAGGTCCTTTTCTGCAGAACTGCTGCCGAGCCGTCTGGTCCCTAGTCTGTAGCGGTGCATGGGATTCTTCCGTCCTAACTGCAGGACTCTGCACTTGTCCTTGTTGAACCTCATCAGATTTCTTTTGGCCCAATCCAAATATTGCAGGACTACTAACTAGTCTGTAACCTATCATTTAAGTCAGCTTCTCTACCAGATGACTGGAGGATAACTAATTTAATGCCAATTTTTAAAAAGGGCTCCAGAGGTGTTCCCACCAATTACAGGCCTGTAAGTCTGACTTCAGTACTGGGCAAACTGGTTGAAACTATAATAAAGAACAATATTGTCAGACATATAAATGAACATAATTTGTTGGGGAAGAGTCAACATGGTTTTAGTAAAGGGAACTCATGCCAAACCAATCTACTAGAATTCTTTGAGGGGGTCAACAAGCATGTGGACAGTGGGGATCCAGTGGATATAGTTTTCAGAGTAGCAGCCGTGTTAGTCTGTATTCACAAAAAGAAAAGGAGTACTTGTGGCACCTTAGAGACGAACAAATTTATTTGAGCATAAGCTTTTGTGAGCTACATGCATCCGATGAAGTAAGCTGTAGCTCACAAAAGCTTATGCTCAAATAAATTTGTTAGTCTCTAAGGTGCCACAAATACTCCTTTTCTTTTAGTGGATATAGTGTACTTAGATTTTCAGAAAGCCTTTGACAAGATCCCTCACCAAAGGCTCTTAAGCAAAATAAGCTGTCATGGGATAAGAGGGAAGGTGCTCTCATGGATTGGTAACTGGTTAAAAGTTAGGAAACAAAGGGTAGGAATAAAATGGTCAGTTTTCAGAATGGAGAGAGGTAAATAGTTGTGTCCCCCAGGGGTCTGTCCTGGGACCAGTCCTATTCAACATATTCCTAAATGATCTGGAAAAAGGGGTAATCAGTGAGGTGGCAATATTTGCAGATGATACAAAATTACTAAAGATAGTTAAAACCCAGGCAGACTGCGAAGAACTACAAAAGGATCTCTCAAAACTAGCTGACTGCACAACAAAATGGCAGTGTAGTGGGGCAGTGTCATAAATATAAAGGGAAGGGTAAACACCTTTAAAATCCCTCCTGGCCAGAGGAAAAACCCTTTCACCTGTAAAGGGTTAAGAAGCTAGGATATCCCGCTGGCACCTGACCACAATGACCAATGAGGAGACAAGATACTTTCAAAGTTGGAGGGGGGAAGAAACAAAGGGTCTGGGTCTGTCTGGGTGATGCTTTTGCCGGGGACAGAACAGGAATGGAGTCTTAGACCTTAGTGAGTAATCTAGCTAGATATGCGTTAGATTATGATTTCTTTAAATGGCTGAGAAAATAAGCTGTGCTGAATGGAATGGATATTCCTGTCTTTGTGTCTTTTTGTAACTTAAGGTTTTGCCTACAGGGATTCTCTATGTTTTGAATCTAGTTACCCTGTAAGGTATTTACCATCCTGATTTTACAGAGGTGATTCTTTTTACTTTTTCTTCTATTAAAATTCTTCTTTTAAGAAACTGAATTTTTTTTCATTGTTCTTAAGATCCAAGGGTTTGGGTCTGTGGTCACCTATGCAAATTGGTGAGGATATTTTTCAAACATTCCCGAGAAAAGGGGGGGGTAAGATTTGGGAGGATTTTGGGGGGAAAGACGTTTCCAAACGAACTCTTTCCCAGTAACCGGTGTTAGACATTTGGTGGTGGCAGCGAAAGTCCAAGGGCAAAGGGTAAAATAGTTTGTACCTTGAGGAAGTTTTAACCTAAGCTGGTAAAAGTAAGCTTAGGAGGTTTTCATGCAGGTCCCCACATCTGTACCCTAGCATTCAGAGTGGGGAAGGAACCTTGACAGGCGGTCACCCCGCTCTGGTTTGGAAGAGGTTAAAAACAGCCGTGGAAAAGGGCTGCCCCAGGAAGCCAATCACGAACGGGCTTGAGGTAGCCAATCAGGACCTGGCCAGGCCAGTGATGAGAGAACTGGCTCTGTGGATATGGGGAAATTGGTGCATGTGACATATCTTGACTTTAGCAAAGCTTTTGACACAGTCTCCCACAACATTCTTGCCAGCAAGTTAAAGAAGTATGGATTGGATGAATGGACTATAAGGTGGATAGAAAGCTGGCTAGTTTGTCAGGCTCAACGGGTAGTGAACAATGGCTCCATGTCTAGTTGGCAGACGGTATCAAGCAGAGTGCCCCAGGGGTCGGTCCTGGGGAAGGTTTTGTTCAACATCTTTATTAATGATCTTGATAATGGGATGAATTGCACCCTCAGCAAGTTCACAGATGACACTAAGCTGGGGGGAGAGGTAGACAGGCTGGAGGGTAGGGATAGAGTCCAGAGTAAACTAGACAAATTGGAGGATTGGGCCAAAAGAAATCTGATGAGTTTCAACAAGGACAAGTGCAGAGTCCTGCACTTAGGAAAGAAGAATCCCATGCATCGCTACAAGCTGGGGACCGACTGGCTAAGCAGGAGTTCTGCAGAAAAAGACCTGGGGATTACAGTGAATGAGAAGCTGGATATGAGTTAGCAGTGTGCCCTTGTTGCCAAGAAGGCCAACGGCTGGGGTATTGGGCTGTATTAGTAGGCGCATTGCCAGCCGATCAAGGGAAATGATTATTCCCCTTTATGTGGTGAGGCCACACCTGGAGTATTGTGTCCAGTTTTGGTCCCCCCACTACAGAAGGGATGTGGAAAGATTGGAAAGAGTCCAGCGGAGGGCAACAAAAATGATTAGGGGGCTGGGGCACATGACGTATGAGGAGAGGCTGAGGGAACTGGGCTTATTTAGTTTGCAGAAGAGAAGAGTGAGGGGGGATTTGATAGCAGCCTTCAACTATCTGAAGGGGGGTTTCAAAGAGAACGGAGTTTGGCTGTTCTCAGTGGTGGCAGATGACAGAACAAGAAGCAATGGTCTCAGGTTGCAGTGGGGAAGGTCTAGGTTGGATATTAGGAAACACTATTTCATTAGCAGGTGGTGAAGCACTGGAATGGGTTACCTAGGGAAGTGGTGGAATCTCCATCCTTAGAGGTTTTTAAGGCCCATCTTGACAAAGCCCTGGCTGGGATGATTTAGTTGGGGTTGGTCCTGCTTTGAGCAGGGGATTGGACTAGATGACCTCCTGAGGTCTCTTCCAACCCTAATCTTCTATGATTCTAAGGGCTTCTGTGGAGAAGGAAGTCAGTCTTGCTCCAGCAGTGGAGCAAGAAGGACCTAGCTACCTCTTAGAGACAGGGGTACCTTGGACAGAGCAGTGCTGGGAAAGAGCAGGCTGAGCTGGGGAGCTCTGGCCTGGTGACCTCCCAGGGTGAGGCCTTGCAGCAAAGGCCTGAGGAGGTACCAAGGATGCAGCCAGGGCAGGAAAAAGCAGCCGGTCCTAACCCATTGCCAGTGATGAGTGGCCATTACAGACTGCAGTTTGCCCCTGAGATGATGACTGGCAGTAGCCACTGAGGCAAGGTGGGGATAGAGGGTTGGGGGTTCCCCTAGGAGGGGACACCCAGGGTGTGGGGACACTGCTGTGGGGCAGCACCCCAAGGGAAGGGGCACTGGGCTCCAGGAGGGAGGCAGGGCAGTGGGGAGAGTGGTCACTTTGGATAAGCTATTACCAGCAGGAGAGTGAGTTTGTGTGTGTGGTTTTTGGAGGCGGGTGAGGGGGTGAGAGAACCTGGATTTGTGCAGGAAATGGCCTACCTTGATTATCATACACATTGTGAAGAGAGTGGTCACTTTGGATGGGCTATTACCAGCAGGAGAGTGAGTTTGTGTGGGGGGGGGGCGGAGGGTGAGAAAACCTGGATTTGTGCTGGAAATGGCCCAACTTGATGATCACTTTAGATAAACTATTACCAGCAGGAGAGTGGGGTGGGAGGAGGTATTGCTTCATGGTCTCTGTGTATATAATGTCTTCTGCAATTTCCACAGTATGCATCCGATGAAGTGAGCTGTAGCTCACGAAAGCTCATACTCAAATAAATTGGTTAGTCTCTAAGGTGCCACAAGTACTCCTTTTCTTTCAGTTAACAGGGACTTGTCCAGCGCCCAGTGTACCACCTTTTTGGGAGCCTGAACCCCAGATAAATTCATTTTACTCTGTAGAAAGCTTATACAGGGTAAACTCATAAATATTTGCCCTCTTTATCACTGAAAGAGAGATTGCACAGCAATTTGCCCCCCTCCCTAGTAACAATCACTTACACTGGGTTTATTAATAAACAAAAGTGATTTTATTAAGTATAAAAAGTAGGATTTAAGTGGTTTTAAGTAATAGACAGAA
Organism: Natator depressus; assembly: GCF_965152275.1. NCBI lineage: Eukaryota > Metazoa > Chordata > Testudines > Cheloniidae > Natator > Natator depressus. The sequence goes on from NW_027439787.1 coordinate 588,765, forward strand.
CAAAGTAAGTCACAAAGCAAAATAAAACAAAACACACAAGTGTAAGCCTAATACACTAAGAAACTGATTACATGTATCCTAATACACTAAGAAACTCATCCTCAAAGATGTTCCAATAAGCTTCTTTCACAGGCTAGACTCCTTCCTAGTCTGGGCCCAAGCCTTTCCCCTGGTTCAATCTTTGTTAGTTCCAGCAGACATCTTAGTTGGTAAACAGGGGCTTTTTCATGACTGGCAGGCCCCTTTGTCCTGCTCCACCCCCTTTTATATATTTGGCAGAAGTTTTGTGTCCCCATTTGACCCCCTCCCCAACTTCTGAATGGAAAGGTACAAGGTTTAAGATTGATTCCAGCATCAGGTGACATGGTCACATGTCTCTGTGAGACCCCAGTCTCCATTACCCATGGGCTGGCCCACACATACACAGGAAGGCTTTCAGGTAAACAAGGCCATTTGCTGCCAATTGTCCTGGTAAATGGGAGTGATCAAGTTCCTAATGGCCCATTAACGGCCCTCACCTGGTGTGACTACATCAGTAACACAAGTTCATACTTCATATTTCTAACTTCACATATAAGAATGATACATGCATACAGATAGGATGAACACATTCAGTAGATTATAACTTTTTCAATGATACGTTACGAGAGGTATTTTGCATAAAGCATATTCCAGTTATGTCATATTCATATTCATAAGCGTATTTTCATAAAGCATATGGAGTGCAACATCACAAATCCCACTATGTAAATCCATGGTATGCCCACACCTTGAATACTGCATGCCATTCTCGTCACCCCATCTCCAAAAAGATATATTAGACTGTGGAAACGTTCAGAGCATATTGACCTATCAAGTTATAGATCTTTTTCCATTTGGGGCACAAAATGAGATGTTAAGAGTGATCCCCTTCTGTAGGAATACAGGCCCACATTAGAGTTAGGTGAGCTATAGTTTTTAATTGAGTTGGGATATTAGCATGAGCCACAGGCCCAAAGCATGTAATAAAAAAGAATGATATCATGAGAAAGAAGTTATTGCGATAAACTTCAAAGTAGGGACCCTTCAAAATACTAGTGTTACCTTATTTAAGGTTTGGGCTGAAGTAATAGAAATAAAACATGGTTCCTTGGGTACCAGGTGCAGGAAATAACTGGCTATCTAAGAAACTGCTTTCACTGTTCCCAGCTAAATAATTGGTAATGACACCACTTATTTGCTCAAGAGTATAAAAAAATAATCTCTTAACAGGTTCGTTGTTAATAGCTACCTGACCAAGCTGGAGCTGACCCATATTGGTCAAAGCACTCCTGGGTTTATCCTCTTTGTAATTATCTTGATCAAATGCTTATCAATGTTTTGTTCCTGTGTGTGTAGTAAATTGCTTATTATTGAGGCTTTTTAGGCATGTTTAGAGCAATTGTATAAATACAGTTCAGCCTTTTGATTTAATAAAGGAGTTATGGTGAAATTAGTGTTATAGTAATACCCTGCATAAATAAGAAGAATTCTAACATCTTCCTTTCTCTAAAATCTTGCGGAACCTAGTTGAGCGAAGTTTCAGGCATTTCCCAGAGCATTGTAGTTGGTGTTGGTAATGTCAGCACAAAGCAGTTAGCAAACTTTGCATTCTTTACTGCTTTTGGAGAGGAAGCATTTTAATGAAGAGAATGTCCATGACTAGTGCACATTCACTTCCCATTTTTAGTTTGATTTTTGATCAAGTTCCCTTTGCCTTTTAGGGACAGTGACTCATACCAGGATTTCCTGGGCTTCCTTTTCTTTTTTCCTCATTTTGTGCACTTGAATAAATCTTTCTTTCCCAGCAACTGCCAGCTGCCAGGCAGGTAGCTTTCTGCAAAAAATGCAGCACTTTCAGTCATGCAGGGAGGGAACTAGAAGGCTAAAAGAGAAGCCTGCTGGTCTCAGGAGCTCACTCTCCCATTTCTCTCCACATTTGTCACTTGAGGACATAAACCTGGTCTTTTTCCAAGGCTCAGTTGCAATGAAACAGATGCGCAAACCCACCATACCTATAGTTATGCTAATGGGTGTTAAAGACAGAGACAGATAATTGCACCCTTAAAGCAATCAATTTTTAGAAGTTTTGTATTGTGATTTCGATGGTATTGAGGTGAATGAATTTAAGTTGGTAGTTCTAATATATTCACTTTTGCCTTTTAGCTATAAAAATCAGATGGACACTGGGCTCCTGCTGCTAACACTAAAGGAAGTCTCTAGGAAATAAATAAATAAATAAATACTAATTAATGCAGGGCAGCTGCAGAACTCCATGAGCAGCCAGATTAGGTTTCAGCACTTGCCAACTGACATCCTGCAAGATGGCATGTTTTGAAGATAATGGCTGGGAGGACAGAAACATTGGATACAATGTTAAACAGTATCGACAGCAAATGACTTAGGAATGAAAGTTAGATTGTTCCATTTTGCAGGACATCCTGCAATTTTGAACAAAATGGACCAAAACACAAAGAATTCAACATTTCTCACAAAACAAAATTCTGGGGGGAAAATCATTTTGGGTCAAGCAAAATGTTTCATTTTGCTAAAATCAAAACATTTTGCTCCAATTTAGACTTTAAAAAAACAGTATGAAATACAATTAATTGGTAAATGAAAAATTGAAATGTTCTAGTCCAAAAACGTCAAATGGGACCGTTGCTACAATATCGGTTATGCATGGCTAGCATTTGTCTACAGTGTTTTTTAATCGTGTAAAAAGAACGGAAAATTTGCACCGAGACAAATCAATGGTATCATCTTTGATTATAACAGCCAAAGCAGAGTCCCCACCATCAGCGATGTTCACAGCTCAGAAAAGGGTAACTGAAAAACTTCTACTACCTGCTATAATTGATAGACATGGGCCATACAGGAAATCTTAAGAACCTGTGTTTCCACGACTGGTCTTCGTGGTCCATGCATGACGCTCTCACGCCACCATAGGAGGAGCCGAAGAAATTCCTCTTTTCTGATGTAGCTGATGTGTGCGCGCCTGCGGGTGGCCCCCACACTGCTCTGTGGGTCAGAGGTTTCAGGAGTTCTTTGTTTTTTCCTGTTACTGACGCCAGCAGCTGAATCTATAAAGTTCCCTTCCACTTCTTTGTGGTCTCAGATGGAGAGAAGCCCTGGCCGGGAGTTTAGGTGCGACCTGTGCAGTGTCGGAGGGAGACGGGTCATGGTGATGATGAAGGGACTTCTCCCTCTTCAGTTGCTTTGGCTTCTCCTTTCTTTTCACTCCACCGCAGGTAAGTACCTGCTTTCGTTCACACATAGAATGAAGTGAGCTGTAGCTCACGAAAGCTTATGCTCAAATAAATTGGTTAGTCTCTAAGGTGCCACAAGTACTCCTTTTCTTTTTACATAGAACTTAGACAAACTGACCCTAAAGGGTTGTTGTAATAGGGGGTCCAATAGGTTTTAGTGATTTTTTTTTGCTTTCAGTCACCAGTGATGTAAAAAGTAAGAACTGTCATCTCATAGAAAGAAAATTAAACTAAAGTTGTGTCTGTCTCCTGTAGATAAGTACCAGAGAGAAAGTTTATATACCGGTACTTCAATAATTAGGGACTGTTCTCACTCAATAATCTGCATATTGTACAAAATATCTTGCTCCTGGAGCACTGTGAGCCCGGAGCTGTTTATTAGCAGACCCAATGACTCCAGAACTAATTACCACTCAAGTAAAAGCATTAGGGCCAGATTCTCTCCTCTGTACAAGACAGAAGAATGAGGCAGGCCTAGGGACTGCTCTGACTTAGACCACCTGGGAAATGGCACTCTGACTTAGAGCACCTGGGAAATGGCACTCTGACTTAGAGCACCTGGGAAATGGCAGTGCGTAGCTGTACTCCAGCAGGTCTCCTTCCATCCCCTAAATGCTCCCCACACCCAGAGTTGGTATAGGAACCAGGTACACTGGCTTTACACCAGCTGAGAGCTCTTCTTCTCTGGGAGAATTCTGTGCAGGGCAGTTAGCACCAGACTCTGGCCACTCTGCACTCCCCGAGTGACTGAAAAGGAGCAGCCTGGGGGAAGAGAGTCTGGCCTTAAAGGAGGGAGTCCTTTGGCTGGTTTTTCTCACTCCAACCCTCTCCCCCAACTGCCAAATTCTTCCTGTATGCCCCTCTCTGACCCACACTAAACCATCCTGTAGGAAACTTCCCAACCTCCTAGCCTGAGTCAAATGTCTGTCTTTTCACTTTGAAAATCTAGTTACCCTACTCTCTGGGCAATGACTGGGGAGGGAAAGGGGCAGCAGTGGGCGTGAGGGAGATCCACTGACTGCGTACAGGAAGGATGGGTGAGCAGGGAAGAGAGGTCATGCACGGCACTGATTAGGGGAGGGTGATGAGGGAAACGGGCAGGCTGGGGAATAGGGGAACCATTTGCAAGTGGAGCAGTTGCCCCCACCCCCAACTTTTCATATATGTCCCATAACGTCTTCCAGCGCCACCAAGCCTTTGCAGGACAGACTATCCTATATAAAGGTCTATAAGCTGACATAATTCCCACACCCCTTACTTTTTTCTGAAATGCCCCCTTGCTGGGGAGTTCTGTGAGAAGCAAGCGATTCAACAGCTGGTGGGGGTGGCTGATGCAGTGGGTAACTGCAGGTGCTCAGGTAAAGGGGAGGTTTGCTGGTTCCCAATGAGAATGTTTTACAGTGATTTGGAGGGAAAGGAAGGTACTTGGTGTCTGGAGGAATTGGATCTAGTGAAAGGTCTCTTGCGGGCTGCCAGAAAAATTGCTGTGTATCTTTCGGCTGTGACTATGCTCAATATGCAACAGCCCAGCTGGATGGTACAGGAGAAGATGAGTGGGATTCAGAAGGCAACAGCTTCCACCAGGGGCTGGCACCACTATGTTGTGTGATAGACACTTGACAAAATTACCATACTTAGTGACAGACATTGTGGGGGAGGTTTCAGAGTAGCAGCCGTCTTAGTCTGTATCTGTAAAAAGAAAAGAGTACTTGTGGCACCTTAGAGACTAACACATTTATTTGAGCATGAGCTTCCGTGAGCTACAGCTCACTTCATCGGATGCATACAGTGGAAAATATAGTGGGGAGATTTTATATACACAGAGAACATGAAACAATGGGTGTTACCGTACACACTGTAACCAGAGTGATCAGGAAAGGTGAGCTATTACCAGCAGGAGAGTGGAGGGGGGGGGGAACCTTTTGTAGCGATAATCAAGGTGGGCCATTTCCAGCACTTTACAAGAACAGTAGGAGGGGAAATAAACATGGGGAAACAGTTTTACTTTGTGTAATGACCCATCCACTCCCAGTCTCTATTCAAGCCTAAGTTAATTGTATCCAGTCTGCAAATTAATTCCAATTCAGCAATCTCTCATTGGAGTCTGTTTTTGAAGTTTTTTTGTTGAAGAATTGCCACTTTTAGGTCTGTAATCGAGAGATTGAGGTGTTCTCCAACTGGTTTTTGAATGTTATAATTCTTGATGTCTGATTGTGGGGGAGGTTGTCATTCAGTCTTTCAAATTTTTTTAAAATTACCACGGACCTCAATTTTTACCATGGACACTTGTGTCTGTGTACAGACACACTGCTGACCCCTGCCTTCCATCGTCTGATTATAGTGAGGGACATGACTGGGAGAGGGGAGATGAAGCCCACTCTGGGATTTGATTCATGATATTGACAGAGCCAGATGGGATAACTGACAACAATAAGGATGCTCTCTCTTGTAACCCTGTTCTGTATCTGTCTGAAGGTGCTGATATTCTGAGGCTGGTGGATGGAGGCAGCCCCTGTGCTGGGAGAGTGGAGGTTAAACACCAGGATCAGTGGGGTATGGTGTGTGATGATGATGAAACAGAGCGACAGTATCATTCAGTCATTTGTAAACAGCTGGTATGTGGATCTCCTGTTGCCACATCTGAAGCTTTAATTTTTGGAGAACATTCTGGACTGACTTGGCTGACAGAAGTTATTTGTCATGGTAACGAGTCAGCTCTCTGGGACTGCAAACATGGAGGATGGGAATTGAAATCTTGCCCTTATGCTGCTGGAGTGCTCTGTTCCGGTAAGAAATCAGCCATCCAACTCCCTCAGAGCAAAATGATGTGTATCCATGGGCAACGGGTAACATAGGCAAGGGAAGGCATTGCCTTTCCAAAAAACCAGGGGTGGCCCTGCCCATGCCCAGCAGGCCAGGAAGGCTGGGGCCATGGCGCGGATGCCAGGTTGCTCCAGGGGCTGGAGCCATTGACCGCTGGAGCCGCGGCATAGCTGCCCGGCTGCTCTGGGGGCTGCAGTGGATCTGGGGCTGCGCAGCTGCCGGGGCTGCCTGGCACTCTGGGGCTGCCTGGCACTCTGGGGGCCGATGGAGGGGGAGCTGGGACCACACGGCTGTCTGGTGCTGCTGGGGGAGCGGGAGGCGCTAGCCTTGGACAGGGGCTAGCGGCCATAATAGGATGGGGGTTGGGGTGGGGGGCTGGGGGTGCAGGACAGGGGCCAGTGGCCACAACGGGGGCTGGGTTCTGGTGGGTGAAGAAGGGGCATGGCCTTGGGCAGAAAGGGCGGGGCTGTGGCTTGCCTCCCCAAGCCAGCCATTCACCCACCGCCCATGTGTGTATCACATTTCTATGACCTGAGGAAGAAATGAATACAATCTGGATTAACTTCTGTATCTGTTGCCATTTATATCACTGGCTAATGAGGAAATCCTGGTGTAACTGCTGTGATTTGTAAAGGTTCTGAATTATGCAAATTCCAGTCTTGGCATGAAGGAGCCCATCATAAGAAGGCAGAGATTCCGAGGTAGACTCCTCCCTAGCCAAATGGTGGTTAATTCCTTTCAATATTGGTGATCTGATTGTTAGTGCATTCTTCTCTGAACTGTTATGTGGGTGTTTCAGGGATGGACAGCACAGCTCCTCTTACCACCACATGCTGGAGAAACAGCTTCACTCCATGCATTGTTTCCAAAGCAATGGCATACACAGCTATTTCATTCGCTTATGTCTTCTTGAGTCTTCTTGGCCAGTGGATTAGGTTTTCCTTCCTTCCCGTGACAAGTGGGCAGAGGTGTTTCAGAAATGGTAGAGCATTTTTCTTTGAACTTAAACACTCAAGAGCTCGATCCTTGTCCCATTAAAGTCAATAGCAAAATTCCCTCAGCCTTCAATTGGAGAAGAATCCAGCCCTAAAGCTGTATCCTCCGCTACTTCCACAATGAAGCCTTTTGTATAAAGAGTGAAATTTATTATTCTTTTCTAATCACCTCTATTAAGTCCTTCTATTGCATCTCACCTGATTCCTGTGGGAAACAAGTGGGTTTTTTTAAGCATTGTAGATATTACCTTTTCCATCAGTGTTACAAAAACTGTTCTTTCTCTCCACTGTCTTAACTAGCATTTATGTGAAAATAGTGCTTGGAAAATTTCCATATTTCTGTCCCTTCCCCTTCTCTTTAACCAGGAGATTGGTTTCTTTCTCTGCCTCTTCACCCTCTCCAAGCTGTACATTTGTTTTTAAATCTCTCATCTCCACTTCTCATTTTGTTTTGTTTTAATGCAACATAGTAAGAATTTTCAGTAGTTTGTACAGTCGAAATTAGAAGCTTCGGCAGCTAGAGATCAGCCCGCTTTTGGATATGCTTTGCATTTTCAAAAATAGGGTGTAAATGGCCCTAAAGGAGCCTGTGGGTTAGTTTCCTGAGGGGATTTAGGTGTTACGCCTAACTTTTAGGTGCCTCATCACCCAGCAGAATTCACAAAGACTGATTTTTAGGCACCCAGGCTCCCTGTACAATTCATCGGAAAAGTCAGATGCCCCAGAATGGGATTCACAACAGCCAGCAAGTTGAGTGAGAAGCTGCCTAAGCTAGCGAAGACGCTAAGGAGAGAGGTATGTCCTAAACCCTGTCCCTCAAAGGGAGTTAGGTGCCTAAGTCTGGGCTGGAGAAAGGTGGCAATCTCTGTTTGGGATTCACAGCTGTGAACCCTCTTCTGGAGTCAGTAGTGCGTGAGTAGCTCCACACACACAACAAGACTGGGGCCTTACATGTAACCTCTGGCCCAATGGTTAGGGCACTTACCTATGGAAGTAGGAGAGGCCTGGTTCAATTCCATTACTTGAGTGCCTGAAGTACAAAGTCATTTTCACTCCCTCTTTGGCCCCAGGCATATTTAATTATTTAACATACAGTGAGAGCTTCAACAGGATAGCCTGAGAGCCCTGACATGATACCCAAATGGTCAGGTTTCAGAGGGGTAGCCGTGTTAGTCTGTATCAGCGAGAACAACGAGGAGGACTTGTGGCACATTAGAGACTAACAAATTTATTTGGGCATAAACTTTCATGGGCTACAACCCACTTCTTCAGTTGCATGGAGTGGAAATTACAGTAGGCAGGTGTAAATATACTAACACATGAAAAGATGGGAGTTACCTGACCAAGTGGAAGACCAGTGCTAACGAGGCCAATTCAATCAGGGTGGATGTGGCCTACTCCCAACAGTTGACAAGAAAGCATGAATACCAAAAAGGGGGGAACTTACTTTTTGTAGTGAGCCAGCCACTCCCAGTCTCTATTCAGACCCAGCTTGATAGTGTCCAGTTTGAAAATGAATTCCAGCTCTGCAGTTTCTCATTGGAGTCTGTTTTTGAAGTTTTTTTTGTTGAAGAATGGCCACTTTTTAGTCTGTTACTGAGTGTCCAGGGGGACTGAAGTGCTCTCCTACTGGTTTTTGAATGTTTCTAGTCTTGATGTCTGATTTGTGTCCATTTATCCTTTTGAGTAGAGACAGTCCAGTTTGGCCAATGTACATGGCAGAGGGGCAAAGTATGTGGAGTTAAGCATGTTCTGAGCACACCTTCCAGGCCAGGCCTCCCAGATAAGATAGGCAGGGCCAGGTCTAGTTGGAGAATCCCACTGGGTGTTAGGCATGAGATAGGTATCCAGGCTTCTGCCTGAGGCAACAGTACACATGCGCTGAAGCAGCAACTTAGGTGCCCAGGGGCCTTTTACAGTGAAAATGCAGGGGCTTAGCTGGGAAGTTAGGTGCCTCAGGGGTAGATGGCTGCTGAGCAGGGATTCTGTCACTGCCAGTGGCACCTAAATGCTGGATTTAGACATCTAAAGTGGGATTTAAGCACCTAAGCTCTGTGACTCTGCTGCTGAGTGCCCAGCTGAGAACAGGCTAGGGATGAGAGGAGGGGCATAGCCACTCTTCCAGCATTTTTAAATGACACAGTAATTGGTAGCACAGTACATAACAGTAGGGACAGATCAGTCTCCACAGGGATGCAGAGCAATCTGGGTTGCTTGGTAAACTGGGCTTATCTGAACATGTTCACACTGCCAGAAAAAAGAATGGGCAGGACACCATTTGTGCAAAACCACAATTGTGAAAAAGGTTAAAGCCCATTGACTTCAATGGGACTTCGGTGCATAAGGTACCTTTTGTGAGCCTGGGCCCGAGGCATAGCGGTGAGTTACATAATTAATGCATGAAAATTGTCTAAACTACATGTGAATATGTATAATGGTACATGAAATGTGCATACTAATTGTAGGTCAAAACCAACATCTTGGATGTTAACCTGGAAGCCTAGTGCAGATCACAGACCACAGGATAAATGGAGTCATGAAAAGAAATGCTGCTAACAGGTTCCTGACATATTTAGGATATTTAGGATATAGCCCCAGGTAGAGTACATACAGTGACAAAGACACAGGTGACTATTGTAAGGTCCACATCAGAATTAAATTGTCTCAGCCTCCTAACTGTTTGTTTTAATTTACAAACAGAAACCTAACCTGCAGGTGCGGCTCCCTGATTCATTAGTAGCAGTAGTTAAGAGTTTAACCAAATCCCCAGCTTGGAAAACCAGTCAACGAATGGTCAGCACCGTCCCTGATCAAGAAGGGCAATATTCCTGTTGCTTTTCCATAACCAACCAGTATCACCTCAATAGTATCTGAACTGAGTCTTAGCCAGTTTTCCCGCATCCATGCCCCAGCACAATCACCCCTTCTGCCGGGGTCAGGTAAAATGGAGACAAAGCTCAGATCTCCTCACTAATCTGCTCAACAGCTTCAGGCATGCATTGAACAGAGGTGGCATGATGGGGCCCAGAGGGCAGAGTAGCAATTGACCCACATCACCCTCTAGGATCCCTCAGCAAGGTAGGAACAGAATGACCTGAGAGCAGTCCCATCCACCCCTACTATGATGTGTACGTGAGTCCATTTATCATGGTCAGTAGTATCAAAGGCAGATGACAGACATGTAATACCATTATGAATACCTGGTCTTCAGCCACTATTTCCCCCCCCACCACTGTTACTCACACCTTCTTGTCAACTGTTGGAAATGGGCCATCCTGATTATCACTACAAAAGGTGTTTTTTTTCTCCTGCTGATAACAGCTCAGCTTAACTGATCTCTCTCGTCATAGTGGGTATGGCGTTGGGTAACACCCATTTTTTCATGTTCTCTGTGTATATCTATATCTTCCTACTGTATTTTCCACTGCATGCATCCAATGAAATGGGTTTTAGCCCATGAAAGCTTATGCTCAAATAAATTTGTTAGTCTCTAAGGTGCCACAACTACTCCTCGTTCTTTTTGCTGATACAGACTAACGCGGTTACCACTCTGAAACCTGTCAGGGAGAGGTCATCCACCAGTGCCAACAGAACTGTTTGTGTCATACCGAGTCAATAACTAGATGGACAAAGGTAAAGGATCTGAGGGAGCTTGTCACTACCTTTTCAGAAATTTTGACTCGAAGTGCAAAATTTGATACGTGACCAGAGTTGTTAAGATTGTCAATATGAAGTATACTTACTTTTTGAAGAAGGTTGACCATATGCTTCTTTAAGAGAAACAGGCTACCTGGCCTCCTGTAAGGAAGTGTTGACAAAGTCCACACCAAAAAAGACCTAATGTTCCCCCACACATCTTCCCCTGGCAAGAAGGACATTGTTCTCAAGCACAAGTTGATATCTGAAGGGCTTCCAGTTTCTCAAGAATGATACCAGCTAAAACACAAGAAAATAAGTAGTTTGTCCCCTCAAGCACATACTCTCCTCATACAGGGGCAGATGACTGATCACATCCAAGAAATTTTACACATACCCACAATTCCTCATAGTAAGAGGTACTCAAATGAACAGCAAAAAGGAGGTAGCTTGGAATAACCAAGATACCCATCTCTCAAAGTAAATCTAAAGCCTGAGATTTTATGGATGCTCTAGGGAGGCAAAAAGCAATTTCTCTGCTACTTTCACATATATGGCATAAAAGATTTCAAAAAAATCTGTCATGAGGAATCAAATTGGAGCCAAGGTGACCTGTGAGGCCAAAAGTAGAAGAGAGTTCCTAGTGCCCACTCTATCAACACCTGAGGACAAATGAGTGTAAAATTCCATCAATCTGCTGACACAGTGGGCTGCTGAAGAACAATCCTGGCCCTCAGAGCCTTATGGAACTGTTGTGGTTCCATCCAAACAGTTACACTATCCCAACAGGAGAAGTGAATCCCCACCTAAAATTGAAGGACGCAATAAATATTTTAAATAATGCCAGGCATAATGACACCCCACCCTTAAACTTTCCCCACAATGAAAACTGACAGTTTTTTCCTGCTCTTTGCTTTCTGCCTCAGACAACGTCTGATTCATGGCAGAACTTTACCTTTCACCCCCTGACGTCTTTGTTTTCTTGATAGCCTCTTGAGAATGATTTTGGCAAAGGTTTTTGAAACTCCAAAGAAATTGTCAACTAGTTTTCCCTTATCTACTATACAGTAGACATTTAAAGAATTTGAATAGATAAATGAGACATGATTTTAATTTGCCAAAGCCATGTTGGGTAGTCATTGCCATGTCATATGACCACCTAAGTGTTTTATAAATCTGTTTTTAATTGGAAGGAACTGAGGGACTCACTGTGCTTCGGGTCTCCCTTCTTCAGTTGGTCCATTTATCTTCCCATTCTCTTCAGTCCATTCTCCCAGTTCTCCTCCTCTCATCCCTACCTCCTCCCTTACCAGTCCTTCAGTTCCCTCAACCCTAATACTAGTCTCTCTTGCCCCCCAGGCCTTCTTTCTAAATACTGTAGTTACCCTCCCACCAAGCCCCTCAGTTCTTACCCTTCCAGTCCCTCACATTTCCATCACACCCAAATCCATTAGTGTCTCACCACTAATTCCACAACTCTCTGCCTTATAGAATCATAGAATATCAAGGTTGGAAGGGATCTCAGGAGGTCATCTAGTCCAACCCCCTGCTCAAAGCAGGACCGATCCCCGACTAAATCATCCCAGCCAGGGCTTTGTCAAGCCTGACCTTAAAAACTTCTAGGGAAGGAGATTCCACCACCTCCCTAGGTAACGCATTCCAGTGTTTCACCACCCTCCTAGTGAAAAAGTTTTTCCTAATATCCAACCTAAATCTCCCCCACTGCAACTTGAGACCATTACTCCTTGTTCTGTCATCAGCTACCACTGAGAACAGTCTAGAGCCATCCTCTTTGGAACCCCCTTTCAGGTAGTTGAAAGCAGCGATCAAATCCCCCCTCATTCTTCTCTTCTGAAGACTAAACATCCCCAGTTCCCTCAGCCTCTCCTCATAAGTCATGTGTTCCAGTCCCCTAATCATTTTTGTTGCCCTCCGCTGGACTCTTTCCAATCTTTCCACATCCTTCTTGTAGTGTGGGGCCCAAAACTGGACACAGTACTCCAGATGAGGCCTCACCAATGTCGAATAGAGGGGAGCGATCATGTCTCCCGATCTGCTGGCAATGCCCCTACCTGTACATCCCAAAATGCCATTGGCCTTTTTGGCAACAAGGGCACACTGTTGACTCATATCCAGCTTCTCATCCACTGTAACCCCTAGGTCCTTTTCTGCAGAACTGCTGCCTAGCCATTCGGTCCCTAGTCTGTAGCGGTGCATTGGATTCTTCCGTCCTAAGTGCAGGACTCTGCACTTGTCCTTGTTGAACCTCATCAGATTTCTTTTGGCCCAATCCTCCAATTTGTCTAGGTCCCTGTGTATCCTATCCCTACCTCCAGCATATCTACCACTCCTCCCAGTTTAGTGTCATCTGCAAACTTGCTGAGGGTGCAATCCACACCATCCTCCAGATCATTTATGAAGATATTGAACAAAACTGGCCCCAGGACCGACCCCTGGGGCATTCCACTTGATACTGGCTGTCAACTGGACATGGAGCCATTGATCACTACCTGTTGAGCCCGACAATCTAGCCAGCTTTCTATCCAACTTATAGTCCATTCATCCAGCCCATACTTCTTTAACTTGCTGGCAAGAATACTGTGGGAGACCGTGTCAAAAGCTTTGCTAAAGTCAAGGAACAACACATCCACTGCTTTCCCTTCATCCACAGAGCCAGTTATCTCGTCATAGAAGGCAATTAGATTAGTCAGGCATGACTTGCCCTTGGTGAATCCATGCTGACTCTTTCTGATCACTTTCCTCTCCTCTAAGTGCTTCAGAATTGATTCCTTGAGGACCTGCTCCATGATTTTTCCAGGGACTGAGGTGAGGCTGACTGACCTGTAGTTCCCAGGATCCTCCTTCTTCCCTTTTTTAAAGATGGGCACTACATTAGCCTTTTTCCAGTCATCTGGGACCTCCCCCGATCGCCATGAGTTTTCAAAGATAATGGCCAATGGCTCTGCAATCACATCCGCCAACTCCTTTAGCACTCTCGGATGCAACGCATCCGGCCCCATGGACTTGTGCTCGTTCAGCTTTTCTAAATAGTCCCGAACCACTTCTTTCTCCACAGAGGGCTGGTCACCTCCTCCCCATGCTGTGCTGCCCAGTGCAGTAGTCTGGGAGCTGACCTTGTTCATGAAGACAGAGGCAAAATAAGCATTGAGTACATTAGCTTTTTCCACATCCTCTGTCACGAGGTTGCCTCCCTCATTCAGTAAGGGGTCCACACTTTCCTTGACATTCTTCTTGTTGCCAACATACCTGAAGAAACCCTTCTTGTTACTCTTAACATCTCTTGCCTTCCACCACTCCTCTCTGCCTCCTCCTTTGCCAGTCCCTCAGTTCCCTCTCCCCTTCTCAGTCACCTCTCTCAGTTCAAACGCAAGCTGGTCTCCATATTGGAAGAGAAGGTTCAAGGTCTGGAGCAACAGGTGTCGACCCTGTGTTGCAAAAGAGAAACTGAAGATTTCCTGGACAGACGTCAGGATATGCTTCTACGGGCACAACGTTCTGAAGATTCAGAGCAAGCTGTGCAGCGGGGACAGGAGGATGGTGAAGAAATTTGGCAGCATGTGACCTCCAGAAGAAGAAAGGGGAGCGTCCATGTACCAGCAACGCAGATACAGGTAAGTAACCGTTTTCATTTCTCTCCACAGGCACTAATGCGGAGAGTGGACTAGAGGATACATCTGAGGGAAGGGAACAGAAGGAGACTCCTCTGATTGGAAGGCATGAGATGCACTGTCCTAGGGTTGGGGGTTCCACGACCACCGCTCCCAAGAGGAGGAGGTGGGTGGTGGTGGTCGGGGACTCTCTCCTCAGGGGGACTGAGTCATCTATCCGCCGCCCCGACCAGGGAAAACCGAGAAGTCTGCTGCTTGCCAGGAGCTAGGATTCACGATGTGACGGAGAGACTGCAGAGACTCATCAAGCCCTCAGATCACTACCCCTTCCTGCTTCTCCACGTGGGCTCCAATGATACTGCCAAGAATGACCTTGAGCGGATCACTGCAGAGTACGTGGCTCTGGGGAGAAGGATAAAAGGAGTTTGAGGTGCAAGTGGTCTTCTTGTCCATTCTCCCCGTGGAAGCAAAAAGGCCTGGGTAGAGACCGTCAAATCGTGGAAGTCAACGAATGGCTACGCAGGTGGTGTCGGAGAGAAGGCTTTGGATTCTTTGACCATGGGATGGTGTTCCAAGAAGGAGGAGTGCTAGGTAGAGACGGGCTCCACCTAACGAAGAGAGGGAAGAGCATCTTCGCAAGCAGGCTGGCTAACCTAGTGAGGAGGGCTTTAAACTAGGTTCACCAGGAGAAGGAGACCAAAGCCCTGAGGTAAGTGGGGAAGTGGGATACCAGGAGGAAGCACGAGCAGGAGCGCTCGAGAGGGCAGGGCTCCTGCCTCATACTGAGAAAGAGGGACGATCAGCGAGTTATCTCAAGTGCCTATACACAAATGCAAGAAGCCTGGGAAACAAGCAGGGAGAACTTGGGGGGAGGGATAGCTCAGTGGTTTGAGCATTGGCCTGCTAAACCCAGCGTTGTGAGTTCAATCATTGAGAGGGCCATTTAGGGATCTAATTGGGGGCTGGTCCTGCTTTGAGCAGGGGGTTGGACTAGATGACCTCCTGAGGTCCCTTCCAACCCTGATAGTCTATGATTCTATAAACTGGAAGTCCTGGCACAGTCAAGGAATTATGATATGATTGGAATAACAGAGACTTGGTGGGATAACTCACATGACTGGAGTACTGTCATGGATGGATATAAACTGTTCAGGAAGGACAGGCAGGGCAGAAAAGGTGGGGGAGTTGCACTGTATGTAAGGGAGCAGTATGACAGCTCAGAGCTCAAGTATGAAACTGCAGAAAAACCTGAGTGTCTCTGGATTAAGTTTAGAAGTGTGAGCAACAAGGGTGATGTCGTGGTAAGAGTCTGCTATAGACCACCAGACCAGGGGGATGAGGTGTATGAGGCTTTCTTCCAGCAACTCATGGAAGTTACTAGATCGCAGGCCCTGGTTCTCATAGGAGACTTCAGTCACCCTGATATCTGCTGGGAGAGCAATACAGCGGTGCACAGACAATCCAGGAAGTTTTTGGAAAGTGTAGGGGACAATTTCCTGGTGCAAGTGCTGGAGGAACCAACTAGGGGCAGAGCTCTTCTTGACCTGCTGCTCACAAACCGGGAAGAATTAGTAGGGGAAGCAAAAGTGGATGGGAACCTGGGAGGCAGTGACCATGAGATGGTCGAGTTCAGGCTCCTGACACAGGGAAGAAAGGAGAGCAGCAGAATACGGACCCTGGACTACAGAAAAGCAGACTTTGACTCCCTCAGGGAACTGATGGGCAGGATCCCCTGGGAGAATAACATGAGGGGGAAAGGAGTCCAGGAGAGCTGGCTGTATTTTAAAGAATCCTTATTGAGGTTACAGGGACAAACCATCCCGTTGTGTAGAAAGAATAGTAAATATGGCAGGCGACCAGCTTGGCTTCACAGTGAAATCCTTGCTGATCTTGAACACAAAAAAGAAGCTTACAAGAAGTGGAAGATTGGACAAATGACCAGGGAAGAGTATAAAAATATTGCTTGGGCATGCAGGAGTGAAATCAGGAAGGCCAAATCACACCTGGAGTTGCAGCTAGCAAGAGATGTTAAGAGTAACAAGAAGGGTTTCTTCAGGTATGTTAGCAACAAGAAGAAAGTCAAGGAAAGTGTGGGCCCCTTACTGAATGAGGGAGGCAACCTAGTGACAGAGGATATGGAAAAAGCTAATGTACTCAATGCTTTTTTTGCCTCTGTCTTCACGAACAAGGTCAGCTCCCAGACTATTGCACTGGGCAGCACAGCGTGGGGAGGAGGTGACCAGCCCTCTGTGGAGAAAGAAGTGGTTCGGGACAATTTAGAAAAGCTGGACGAGCACAAGTCCATGGGGCCGGATGCACTGCATCCGAGAGTGCTAAAGGAGTTGGCGGATGTGATTGCAGAGCCATTGGCCATTATCTTTGAAAACTCATGGCGATCGGGGGAAGTCCCAGACGACTGGAAAAAGGCTAATGTAGTGCCCATCTTTAAAAAAGGGAAGGAGGAGGATCCTGGGAACTACAGGCCAGTCAGCCTCACCTCAGTCCCTGGAAAAATCATGGAGCAGGTCCTCAAGGAATCAATTCTGAAGCACTTAGAGGAGAGGAAAGTGATCAGGAAGAGTCAGCATGGATTCACCAAGGGCAAATCATGCCTGACTAATCTAATTGCCTTCTATGACGAGATAACTGGCTCTGTGGATGAGGGGAAAGCGGTGGACGTGTTGTTCTTTGACTTTAGCAAAGCTTTTGACACTGTCTCCCACAGTATTCTTGCCAGCAAGTTAAAGAAGTATGGGCTGGATGAAAGGACTGTAAGGTGGATAGAAAGTTGGCTAGATTATCAGGCTCAACGGGTAGTGATCAATGGCTCCATGTCTAGTTGGCAGCCGGGATCAAGTGGAGTGCCCCAAGGGTCGGTCCTCGTGCCGGTTTTGTTCAATATCTCCATTAATGATCTGGAGGATGGTGTGGATTGCACCCTCAGCAAGTTTGCAGATGACACTAAACTGGGAGGAGAGGTAGATCCGCCGGAGGGTAGGGATAGGATACAGAGGGACCTAGACAAATTGGAGGATTGGGCCAAAAGAAATCTGATGAGGTTCAACAAGGTCAAGTGCACTTAGGACGGAAGAATCCAATGCACCACTACAGACTAGGGACCGAATGGCTAGGCAGCAGTTCTGCAGAAAAGGACCTAGGAGTTATAGTGGACGAGAAGCTGGATATGAGTCAACGGTGTGCCCTTGTTGCCAAGAAGGCCAATGGCATTTTGGGATGTATACGTAGGGGCATTGCCAGCAGATCGAGGGACGTGATCGTTCCCCTCTATTCAACATTGGTGAGGCCTCATCTGGAGTACTGTGTCCAGTTTTGGGTCCCACACTACAAGAAGGATGTGGAAAAACTGGAAAGAGTCCAGCGGAGGGCAACAAAAATGATTAGGGGGCAGAAACACATGACTTATGAGAAGAGGCTGAGGGAACTGGAATTGTTTAGTCTGCGGAAGAGGAGAATGAGGTGGGATTTGATAGCTGCTTTCAACTACCTGAAAGGGGGTTCCAAAGAGGATGGATCTAGACTGTTCTCAGTGGTAGCTGATGACATTACAAGGAGTAATGGTCTCAAGTTGCAGTGGGGGAGGTTTAGGTTGGATATTAGGAAAAACTTTTTCACTAGGAGGGTGGTGAAGCACTGGAATGCGTTCCCTAGGGAGATGGTGGAATCTCCTTCCTTAGATATTTTTAAGGTCAGGCTTGACAAAGCCCTGGCTGGGATGATTTAGTTGGGGATTGGTCCTGCTTTGAGCAGGGGGCTGGACTAGATGACCTCCTGGGGTCCCTTCCAACCCTGATATTCTATGATTCTATGATCTCCATGAAGCTCTCCTCGAGGTACTCTGAAAGCGTTTGCAGAAGGTTTCTGGGGAAGGCTGCCTTATTCCGTCCTCCATGGTAGGACACTTTACCACGCCAAGCCAGTAGTCTGGAATCATTGCAGCACAAAGCATAGTAGCAAAGGGTCCTGGCTTTTGGCCGCATTCCTGCAGCATGCACTCCTTATCTTGCTGTCTTAACCTCAGGAGACTGATATTGCTCATGGTCACCTGGTTGACATAGGGGAAGTTTAATAAGGGAAGAGTAATTCCCTCTGTGTGCTGATCCCCGATACATTATGACCCCAGGTATGCTGGGCTGTTTGCACTTGGCTAAAAGGGATTGCCCCGGAGAACAGCCAAGCTCTGTGTGTGTGGGGGGGGGCGGGGGGACATGCCGACAGTGCATGTTGTGAACATCCACCCCAAAACCGCAGCCCCTCCTTTTCAACTGCAAACACAAGAAGCATTGGTTGCTATGGGGAAGGAGGGCTCTGCAGTTTGCAACCATTCCCACATGTTATCAATGCTGAAGCAAAAAACCTCACCTACCCTTTTGCTTACCATGGCTGCCTGCAAATCAAATTCTGTTGCTCAGCCATGTGTGTTGTGTCACCATACTGGTAGGCGCTCAATTTAAAAGGCAAAATGTGACCTGGTACCTAAAACAGATGTGCTGTCTGCTGTGAAGTGCTTCATTCTCTGTAAAAGAGATTCCCTTTTGTTCTCAACAATGTATCTTCACAATGTATCTTCTGTAAAGTCTACCCTTGCTCTTTCCCCCCTGCAGCTGAAAATGTGTCTATACTCCCCGCATCAACTCCGTCCCTGAGGTTATCGCAGATTAGAAGGCGAAAAAAAACGCACTCATGATGACATGTTTGCAGAGCTCATGCAGTCCTCCCACACCGATAGGGCACAGCTGACTGCATGGAGTCATTCGGTGGCAGAGGCCAGGAAAGCAAACAGTGAGCGTGATTGGAACACGCGGGAGGAGATGCTGAGGCTAATGGGGGAGCAAACGGACATGATGAGGTGTCTGGTGGAGCTGCAGGAAAGGCAGCTAAACTACAGAGCCCCGCTGCAGCCATTGTTGAACTACCTAACCTCCTCACCAAGTTCAGTATCCTCCTCACCCAGATGTCCAAGAACGTGGGGGAGGCTCCAGGCACCCTGTCACTCAACTCCAGGGGATGATTCGAGCAGCAGAAGGCTGTCATTCAAACAGCTTTGATTTATCTATGTGGCTACAATAAGCTGTGTGACCTTATCTTTGCCTCTTTCCCCGCCATGTTATCAGACCCTTTGTACACCCGGGCTTCCTTTACTATTCAGCGGTGCCTGTGATAGCAGGTTTTTTTATGAACTTTATTATGAGCTGTGGTCAGAGCAGGGTCTGGTTTACAGGGAAGTACATTCAGTGAAGGAGGTGGCTTTGCATCAATGGCAAACACACATATCACACAATTGCCTGAAAAAACCCTGGTTTTCAAAGCCCCTCTGATGCGCAGCATGCCTCGATGTGCTCTTCTAATTGCCTTGGTATCTGGCTGCTCAAAATTGGCCACCAGGTGATCTGTCTCGGCCCCCCATTCTGCCAGAAACGTCTCCCCCTTACTCTCACAGATATTGTGGAGCACACAGCAAGCAGCCATAACAATGGGAATATTGCTTTCGCTGAGGTCTAACCTACTCAGTAAACTGCGCCAGCGCCCCTTTAGAAGGCCAAAGGCACATTCTACCACCATTCTGCACTTTCTCAGCCTATACTTGAACTGCTCCTTACTACTGTCCAGGCTGCCTGTGTACAGCTTCATGAGCCATGGGAGCAAGGGGTAGGCTGGGTCCCCAAGGATAACTATTGGCATTTCAATGTCACCAATGGTTATTTTCCAGTTTGGGAAGAAAATACTTTCTTGCAGCTTTCCGAAGAGACCGGAGTGCCTAAAGATACGTGCATCATGCACCTTTCCTGACCATCCCACATTGATGTCGGTGAAATGGCCCTTGTGATCCACCAGTGCTTGCAGCACCATTGAGAAGTACCCCTTGTGGTTTATGTACTGTTTGGCAAGGTGCTCCGGTGCCAAGATAGGGATATGGGTTCCGTCTGTCGTCCCACCACAGTTAGGGAACCCCATTGCAGCAAAGCCATCCGCTATGCCCTGCACATTTCTCAGAGTCACTACCCTTGTTAGCAGAAGGTCAGTGATTGCACTGGCTACTTGGATCACAGCAGCCCCCACAGTAGATTTGCCCACTCCGAATTGATTCCTGACTGACCGGTAGCTGTCAGGCGTTGCAAGTTCCACATGGCTATCGCCACACGCTTTTCAACTGTCAGGGCTGGTCTCATCATGGTATTCCTGCACTTCCAGGTGGGGGCAAGCAACTCACAAAGTTCCATGAAAGTGGCGTTACGCATGCGAAAGTTTTGCAGCCACAGGTCATTGTCCCAGACCTGCAATACTATGCGGTCCCACCAGTCTGTGCTTGTTTCCCGGGCCCAGAATTTGTGTTCCACTGTATCAACCAGCCCCATTGCCGCCATGATATGCCAGTTGCCACATCCCATGCCTTCAGGCACATCTGTCTGCATGTTCTCCTCACAGTCTTCCTCACTCTGGCGGCTTCTTGCTAGACTTTGCACGTAGTGCAGGATAATGCATGAGGTGTTTGCAATGCTCGCAACGCAGTGTACAGCGGAGCGGGATCCATGCTTGCCAAGCTCTGGCATCTGCATGGATAACCCAAGGAAAAAGGCATGAATTGATTGTTTGCTGTTGTTTTCAAGGGGGGAAGGAGGGATGCGAGACAGACAACATGTATCCAAAACCATCCGCAACAATGTTTTTGCCCCATCAGGCATTGGGAGCTTAACCCAGAATTCCAATGGGCAGCGGGGACTGTGCATAGCTACCCACAGTGCATCGCTCCGTGAGTTGATGCTAGCCATGGTATTGAGGATGCACTTCACTGACCTAATGCACTTAGTGGGGACATGCACCATCGATTTTATAAAAATCGGTTGCTAAAGATCATCTTCTATAAAATCGACCTAATTTCATAGTGTAGACATGCCCATAGGTGCCTAACGTTAGTCTCCTAAATCCATATTAACACATCTAAGTAAGAGCATTTATTTGGGTACCTAAATATAAATTTATAAGTCAAAATTTAGGTACTTATATCTGAAAATCCTGACCTGTGTCTTTCAAGCATAACCTGACTTTAAAAATGTTTGTGCATAGTGTCTGTGTGTGAATTCAAAGTGAAGAATGCACGGTAATAAAACAGTAATTAACAAAAATAATGGATTAGTTTAAAGACACTGGTAACAACTGTGTTTTTTAAATGATGTTGTCTAACTCTGCATTTTAAGCATATAAGACACTGTATCATTGAAACATACTCACTGTGTTGTCTTATGGTTTCCAGTGAAAATATTTGAAAGTAATATTTCTCCAGATCAAGGTGTATAAGATGCTGCAGAATGTCAGTGTCTCACTTGCTGGCTTTATTGATTCTCTAGGCCATATTAAATCCCGGCTGGTTGGAGGGGACAGTATCTGCTCAGGACGTGTTGAGATAGAACATGGAGAAACATGGGTTACAGTCTGTGATGCTGACTTCGATCTCAAAGCTGCCAGTGTTATCTGTAGTGAATTAAACTGTGGAGCAGTGGTATCTATCCTGGGAGGAGCTCACTTTAAAGAAGGAGATGGGCCAATCTGGAATGAAACACTTCAGTGTGCAGGGAATGAGTCATAACTCTTCTATTGTCCCAGGGTATCGTATTTGAATGAGACATGCTCACATGCAAATGATGTCAGCATTGTGTGCTCAGGTAAGAATTAAAGTGATGACTCTAAAATACCAGAGATGGTTGATCTAGACTCATGGTATAACAATAAAATGTCTTTACTGCAGGGAGCTCAGATCACTGGGTTGGTATTCAATTGTTTCAAACAAAAAATACCAAAACATTTGTCATGACAATAAAAGAATCAGCCCCCTTCTTGACCCAGTTTCATTTTCTTCAAATATTTGTTATTCAAAGAGATCCTATCTCCAAGATCATGCAAGGATTAAGTAAGGAGCAGTGGTCCTGTGTAAATAATAGTCATGTAATTTAAAGAGTGTGTCATAATGCATTTGCCCAAGGGAAACAAATGAAGGATACATGGGAAACTTTGATTCTGGAATTTCTTTGCATCTCTCTCTCTGAAATTAATATAATGATGGATATGTGGCTCAATGCTCTCTCCAGTAACCCCACAATGTGTCTCTTTTTGAAGGAGCTACTGATAAGCTGAGGCTGGTGGATGGAGGCAGCCCCTGTGCCGGGAAAGTAGAGGTTAAACACCAGGATCAGTGGGGGACGGTGTGTGATGGTGTCTGGGAAATGGAAGATGCTGAAGTTGTTTGTAGGCAGTTGGGATGTGGATCTGCTGTTAGTGTCCATAATCAAGCTCATTTTGGGTCCAATTCTGGGCCACTTTGGCTGGATGAAGTTGCCTGTGGTGGTGCTGAGTCATCTCTCTTGGAATGCGAACACAGATGGGGTGTGCATAGCTGTGATCCTCATACACCTGCTGGAGTCACCTGTTCAGGTAAGAAATCCAGCCTTAAAGGTAAAATCCTCCGGAGAGAAAAGGGAATTAATCTACAGTGTCACATTCCTCTGACCCTAATGAGAAATAAAAATAGAAACCTGTAATTCTTATTAACCTCACTGGACACTGGGGAAACATTTGTGTAATTCACATCCTCAGTCACTTGTAAATGATTTCCACTATTCCAGCCGTGCTTCAATTGTTATACACCTCCCATTTTACAGCAATTTTACAGTTCATTTTCTTAATTCCAGTCAGTGGCAGAGGGGAATCATAGCCCACCAGGAGTTCCAAGGCCATGGTGCAGGTGCTTGAGGCCTCTTTGTTGGACAGTTTGCTGTCCTGAGCATTGCATGTCACTGGTTCTCCTCTCTCTGCCCAGGAGACATGCCGCCTGTCACTGATCTCTGTCCCTTGCAGATCTGGGGCAGGGGCAGGGGCAGGAGGAGGGATGCAGGCACTTAGAAGAGTTACAGGGAGGGAGGAGGCGGCTGGCGGAAGAGGCGCCCACAGCTGTATGCACGTTATGGTCAGTGTGTAACATTGGCAGCAGTCAGGAAAAGCAGTCAGGCTGCCCCACTGCCCACTCAGGTTTGGCCCCTTTGGCCTTCTATCCTAGTGGGGGCAGCAGGGCCAAACCTGAGTGGGCACACTGGGCAGTAGGCTGGCCAGCACTGCTCCTCCTCACCATTGCTATTGGGCAGTTCCTGCACTCGAACTGCCTCCCTGGGGCCTGCCAAGCCTTGACCAGCATCCAACTGCCTATGTCCCTTCTCAGGGATAGGGAGTGACACTGCACTTGGATGGGCCAGGTTAGAAAGTGGGGGCTGAGCGTTCAATGGGCGAAGTGATGGGGCTAGCAACTGCAGTGGGCATGGCTCCACAGGGAGTGACAGTGCATGCCGTGGGAAATTTCTGGGGATGCCCTGGTTGGTCACTCTCACTCCTCCACTTCCCACTCTCTAGAGCAATAATCACATTCCTTCCTCGTAATAGGATAGTGGTGGAGATAAAAAAGCAGAATACAAGAGCTGGCTGCTCTCCCTCTTCTGGGCACCTGTATCACATCATTCCTTCAATGGGCTTCCTACTTCTGGGATCCCCATCTCCCCCTGCTTACATTCCCTTTACCTTTTAAGGTTCCCTCTGCTTCCACCTCTGCAACATCACCCCTCACTCTGCTAACCCCAATGTTCCCTTGTCCCTCTCCACTTCTCTTGGTCTCCTAAGTTACCCTGACTCTCTCTTCCTTTCACACGTTTCTTCTCCTATTTGCCCCTTCCCGCAAGGTCCCGAGTCCCGACTGGAATGCGCAGTGGTGAGGGGGCAGGGACAGACATGGGGAGGAGGGTGGCTATGCATAAGCAGGGAGTTATAACTACTAGACACAGGGCTAGATTTTAAAGGCATTGGGGTGACTAAAGAAGAAGACAGGCACCTATTGGAATTTTCAGAAGTGCCTAGGGACCAAACTTCCATTGAAATCACTTCCCACCACTACCACTGGTTCCTGTCTCCAATTTCTTTCCCCCTCCCATTTTTGGCTACTCTCTCCTTCCTTTGCTCCTCCTCACGCTCTCCTCATGTCTACCTCCACATTACTCACCCTCTGCATTCTAAGTTAAGCTGCTTTCCCCTTCTTGCTGCCTGGGGGTAAGCAGGGGGCAAGAATTGAGACATCTCCCTCCCAGTTCTGGTGCTTAGACCACCTCAACCTGGAACAGCAATTGAAGGGAAAATCCTACTACGCCCCTGCAGCCCTGGGATGGTGCATGCTCAGTCCAGTCACATATAGGAGCTGTGAGGGGCTGGAATATGTTCAGTACTCAGTATGGAATCTTCAGAGAATTTAGCAACTGAACTCTAACAGGTCTCCGCAGAATTGCCGTTATTCAAAGGCACCTAACTTGGCCAGATTTGTGCAGGTTTTAATGAAAAAAATCAAAAGTCATATCCCTGACACCAGAGTGACCTCCCTTCCAAATTGCAAGGCCCTGCTCCAGTGTAAGGAAGGACCAGAGCTTCTCAATAAAATGTTATAAGCAATTCACCACTTGGGGAAAACAACATAGTTTTGTCTAATCTCATTCTTGTAAACAGCTCAACTGTCTTTAAAAACAAACCAAAATAAGGCATATGCTTGACATGGACAATTTCAGCGCAAATTGTTAAAGTTTGGCACCATTGCCAAACAATGTAAAGCAGGATTTTAAAATGGGAAGTGGCAGGAAATCTTAACTATACGCTTGCATACGCTTGCAATGTATGTGTAAACGCTGCATAATTTATGTGCCCATTTCTACCTTTGTTTACATACAGAGTATGTGTGTGTGAATGCGTATGCAAGACTTAGCAGAATGTAACAACTTTTAAAAATCCTTATGATCATCTATCAATAATCTTTGTTCTTCTCTCTGCCTATTCTCCTCCTCATGCTTTTCAGTACCATTCATTGCGTCTTTGTCTATATTTTAAATTGGAAGCAATGCTGGCTAGAAACTGGAATTTTTATGTGAGAGAATGATGTCTAGCATGCTTTGGAGCACTCAGTGAATAAGTAATAATTACACAAAATTTTTAAAATATTGCTAACACCCTTTTCTAAATGGCAGCAGCAGATTGTGATTTAATGTAATGTTAATTATGATAATAGATCCAATGCATATGTTTTAATGATATAGCTATTCCTTACCAATTTTAGTCCTTTGTTCATGCTGAATTGCATACAACTAGTTGTATTGAAATTAACATTGTTATAATATTCTCACTGAATATTTCCAGGTCATATTACACCCCGACTTGCTGGAGGGGACGGTGTCTGTTCAGGACGTGTTGAAGTAAGACATGGAGAAGAAACATGGTCTACAGTCTGTGATTCCAACTTCAGTCTCAATACTGCCAGTGTTATCTGCAACCAACTAAACTGTGGAACAGCCCTATCTATCCTGGGAGGAGCTCAGTTTGGAGAAGGAAATGGGACAGTCTGGAAAGAAACATTCCAGTGTGTAGGGAATGAATCCCACCTTGTGTACTGTCCCAGAACATCATATGTGAATCAGACATGCAGTCCTGCTAATACTGTCAACATCATATGCTCACGTAAGACTTCAAAAGGATATAAAATACCCGTGATATATTCTAGGCTACTGTGTGCTGTATCCCTTGAAGTAGAAAAAAAGACAGGGCTCAGCTACAGTGAATGCAAAGGTGTTTGTTTGTTTAGGACACTGGAAACAGGCCTTATGGTTGCCCGGCTGTATAAACTGCAAACTTGGAACACAAACTGTGCTGCACAGTGATGTTACAAAGAAACTCCCTAAATCCTAGGTCAGATTAAACAATTATGGAAAGTATTGTGGACTACATTAATAAATATACTCATAAAATGTCCTTATTCTGAATGGAACTTGGATCACTGGGCTAGTATAAATTTGTTCTAAAACACAAACACAAACATTTTGATGGTATAAAGGAATTTCTTCATAATACTTGATAATAAATAGCTCAAAGGGTCCCACTCTAAACCCTTCTCCCTTCTTCCCAGGGCACACAGGTTTCCGGCTGGTGAACGGCAGCACAGAGTGCTCAGGGAGAGTGGAGATCCAGGTGCATGGTGCCTGGGGAGCCCTGTGTGACTCACATTGGGACTTAGCCATTGCCAACGCCCTTTGCAATCAGCTTGACTGTGGATTCGCCATATTGGCTCCGGCTGAAGGATATTTTGGGGAAGAAAATGGCTCTGGCTGGACAGACTCACTTCACTATAACAGTTTTGAACCCCATTTCGGTCACGGCCCTGTTACCACATTGGAGGCGTCTCAGTGCCCACATGATAATGATGCCAGTGTGATTTGTTCAGGTAGGTGTAGGAGAAATGCAGGATTAATGACACCTGCCCCTCAGTGCGTGACACTGCCTTCTAGCACAGGAGGACCTCTGAGCACAGAGAGAGGAATAGTAGTCTAGATTCTAAATCAAGCTGTAAAAGGAGCAAACACAGCAGGCACATTGGGGGCGCAAATGAGGCTTTATCTTCAAATTTCGCACAGCATCCTTGTTGCCTTTTTATTTTTATTTTTCTCTTCCTTTTAAAAAATAGGCACCACAATAGCCACTTTCAAGGCCTTGAGAACAGTTGCTGTTCAAGGATAGGGCATAAAGTTGTCATTAATTCCACTATTTCACACTTCACTTCCTCCAGAATCCATGAGTGCCATTCATCTGGATTTGAGTCTTATTTGTCCACATGTGGATATAAATGGAAGCCTTGAGACACAAGCAGGTCCTTTTCTTATGACAGTAAATTGGGTACTAAACCTTCTGATTTAGTAGCTTATATTGGTAATTCATATGTACAGACTATATCAAATCTAATATACAGTAGTTAGTTCTAGACCCCTATTCAGAAAAGCACTTCAATCCCATTGAAGTCATTGAGACTTGAACATATTTTAAAGGGCTTACATGAATCAGACCTATACTGTTTCCACTCCAGAGCATAGGTAGAGCCCTGCAAATCCAGATACACGCTTTATATCCACATGGATCACAGATCGATGTAGATCCAAATTTTGTATCTGTGCAGGGCTCTAAGCATAGGACACTCTCTCTGAATAGCTGAAACTTTTAATGAACATAATTGGTGTGTGGAGTAAGATGAGAGTCCCCTTTTATGGTATGTTGGTCAGAGTCCTGGATGGTCTGTGGAACATTAAGTGTCAAGATGCAGAAAGTTTACAACCAAAGCTAGATTTTTGTCAAGACAAAAATTCAAAAGTCTTAATTTTAGTTTAAAAACATAAGGAGTCATGACATACTCTGACATCATTTGTGATGCAAAACTCTAAAAAAAATCAGCTAGTCTTTGTTTTACATGAAACATTGTTTGACGTCAAGAAATAATAGTTTTAAACTATGAGTTGACTATTGGTAAGCCCTTAGTGCACTACACTGATCCAAAGCGCAGTGAACTCAATGGAAACACTCCCGTTGACTTCAATAGAATTTGCATTGGGCTCCCAGAGAAAATATGAAAAAGCCTGTCATAAAAATAAAGGGAAGGGTAACCACCTTTCTGTATACAGGGCTATAAAATCCCTCCTGGCCAGAGGCAAAACACTTTCACCTGTAAAGGGTTAAGAAGCTAAGGTAACCTCGCTGGCACCTGACCAAAATGACCAATGAGGAGACATGAAATTTTCAAATCGGGATGGGGGAGGGAAACAAAGGGTTCGTCTGTCTGTGTGATGCTGTTGCTGGGAACAGATCAGGAATGCAGTCTCAGAACTTCTGTTAGTTAGTAAGTAATCTAGCTAGAAATGCGTTAGATTTCCTTTTGTTTAATGGCTGGTAAAATAAGCTGTGCTGGGTGGAATGTATATTCCTGTTTTTGTGTCTGTTTGTCACTTAAGGTTTTGCCTAGAGGGATTCTCTATGTTTGGAATCTGATTACCCTGTAAGGTATTTACCATTCTGATTTTACAGAGGTGATTCTTTTACCTTTTCTTGAATTAAAATTCTTCTTTTAAGAACCTAATTGATTTTTCTTTGTTCTTAAGATCCAAGGGTTTGGGTCTGTGTTCACCTGTACAAATTGGTGAGGATTTTTATCAAGCCTTCCCCAGGAAAGGGGGTGTAGGGCTTGGGAGGATATTTTGGGGGAAGACGTCTCCAAGTGGGCTCTTTCTCTGTTCTTTGTTTAACACGCTTGGGGGTGGCAGCATACGGTTCAAGGACAAGGCAAAGTTTGAACCTTGGGGAAGTTTTTAACCTAAGCTGGTAAGAATAAGCTTGGGGGTCTTTCATGCAGGTCCCCACATCTGTACCATAGAGTCCAGAGTGGGGAAGGAACCTTGACAAAGCCCATAGAAGGTAAAAAGCAGGCTGCTAAGAATGACAAAGAGCATAACTTTTTTGTTGTGCAAAAAACCTAAAACCTTGTCACAGAACTCATACCATGGCAAACATTCAGACTCACTTTAACACTTAACTCTTAAGTATGAGTAAGGAATGAGCTCTGTTCAGGTTGAGTATAAAGTTCATAGGAGATAAGACCATCTGACAACTTTCAACATCTCCACATCTGAAACAGCACAGTCCGGAATTGCTGAGTATGACAGTATCATTTGTTTATGTGTTTTTATTTCTGGAATCTCACAAACCTGCTTTTGTTCAATAGGAATATGACCTTTTAACAACTGGGATTTATCCCTACAGGAAACAGACAGATCAGACTGGTGAATGGGTCAGATCATTGTGCCGGGAGAGTGGAGATTTATTACAATGGCATCTGGGGAACAGTCTGTGATGATTCCTGGGACCTGTCAGACTCCAATGTTATTTGCAAAGAACTGGGATGTGGACACGCCATCACTGCAACTATCTCTGCACATTATGGGGAAGGATCTGAGCAGATCTGGATGGATGATGTGAACTGCTCTGGGAATGAATCCAGTCTTTGGGAATGTCCATTTGGTGGATGGGGTTTGCATAACTGCAGGCACAATGAAGATGCAGGTGTTGTCTGTTCAGGTCTGTTCTGTGAATGCTCTACTAAGCCCATTTAATTGGGAAATAATATGTGAGGTGAATGTTAACTAAGGATGCATCTATACTGCAACCTGCCCTATAAGTGCATCACAGGTAATACGTATGTTAGCTTTACCTACATAAGCAGAGCTAAAAATAGCATTGTAAAAGTGGTACTATGGGCTTCAGCTTGGTTTGTACAAAGACTCCAGAGACACTGGATAGGTACTTGCATTGCCAGCCTGCGCTGACTCCTGCTGCCATGTCTACAATGCTATTTTTAGCTGTGCTACTGTGGGTAAAACTAGTCTGGTGCAGTCACAACTTGGACTGCAGCGTAGACATACCTAAGACTCCAGGTCAGCAAATTATCCCTACTTAGCTAAGCACTGAAGTAGATGCTTAGGTTCCATTTAAATCAAAAGTGAACCCTGATTCTTTTGAATTCAATCAATAAATAATACAGGGAGCATTAATTTATCCAGTGTCAAAACAGTTGTAAACACCAAAAGTTTTCAGAGTCATGGGAGACCACTACAGATGATCATCTCCACATCTCAGTGTTTAATTTCTTTAGCATGCCATCACTACACAATTGCTCTTCATTGCATCTAGCCCATGAGTCAGTGATCCATCCGTATTCAGAAAAGCACCTAAGCATTTGCTTAACTGTAACTCTGTGTTTGAATCTCATTTACATCAATACGATTTAAGCTTGTGCTTAAAGTGAGAAATGCTTACAAGCCTTGCTGAATAGGAATAATATGCGCTTAAAATTTTTCCTGAATTAAGACCCTAATCAGATTAACCTGTTTAGCAGAAATTATAAGATGTGGCTGCAATGAATTTATCATTTTCAGCACCAGTGAAATAAAATGACCAGTCTCAGAGCTCATAAAATCATAGAAGTTTAGGGTTAGAAGAGACCTGAGGAGGTCATCAAAGCAGGACCAAGACCAACTAAATCATCCCAGCCAGGGTTTTGTCAAGTTGAGCCTTAAAAATCTCTAAAGATGGAGATTCCACCACCTCCCTAGGTAACCCATTCCAGTGCTTCACCCCCCTCCTAGTGAAATAGTGTTTCCTAATATCCAACCTAGACCTCCCCCCCCCCGCAACTTGAGACCATTGCTCCTTGTTCTGTCATCTGCCACCACTGAGAACAACCTAGCTCCATCCTCTTTGAAACCCCCCTTCAAGTAGCTGAAGGCTGCTATCAAATCCCCCCTCACTCTTCTCTTCTGCAGACTAAATAAGCCCAGTTCCCTCAGCCTCTCCTCATAAGTTATGTGCTCCAGCCCCCTAATCATTTTCATTACCCTCTGCTGGACTCTCTCCAATCTGTCCACGTCCTTTCTGTAGTGGGAGGGCCCAAAACTGGAAGCAATACTCCAGATGTGACCTCATCAGTGCCGAATACAGGTGAATAATCACTTCACTCGATCAGCTGGCAATGCTCCTACTAATACAGCCCAATATGCCATTAGCCTTCTTGGCAACAAGGACACATTGACTCATATCCAGCTTCTTATATCCAGCATAATCCCCAGGTCTTCTTTTGCAGAACTGCTGCTTAGCCAGTCGGTCCTCAGCCTGTAGCGGTGCATGGGATTCTTCTGTACTAAGTGAAGGACTCTGCACTTGACCTTGTTGAACCTCATCAGATTTCTTTTGGCCCGATCCTCCAATGTGTCTAGGTCACTCTGGACCCTATCCCTATCTTCCAGCATACCTACCTCTCCCCCGAGCTTAGTGTCATCCGCAAACTTGCTGAGGGTGCAATCCATCCCATCATCCAGATCATTAATGAAAATGTTGAACAAAACTGGCCCAAGGACCAACCCTTGGGGCACTCCACTTGATACTGGCTGCCAAGTAGACATGGAGCCATTGATCACTATCCATTGAGCCCGATGATCTAGCCAGCTTTCTATCCACCTTATAGTCCATTCATCCAATCCATACTTTGTTAACTTGCTGGCAAGAATACTGTGGGAGACAGTGTCAAAAGCTTTGAGAAAGTCAAGATACATCACGTGCACCGCTTTCCCCATATTCACAGAGCCGGTTATCTCCTCATAGAAGGCAATCAGACTGGTCAGGCATGACTTGCCCTTGGTGACTCCATGCTGACTGTTCCTGATCACCTTCCTCTCCTCCAAGTGCTTCAGAATGGATTCCTTGAGGATCTGCTCTATGATTTTTCAGGGGACTGAAGTGTGGCTGACTGGTCTGTAGTTCACTGGATTCTCCTTCTTCCCTTTTTTTAAAGATGGGCACCATATATGCCTTTTTCCAGTCATCCAGGACCTCCCCCAGATCTCCATGTGTTTTCAAAGATAATGGCCAATGGCTCTGCAATCACATCAGCCAACTCCCTCAGTGCCCTTGGATGCATTAAATCCAGCCCCATGGACTTGTGTGTGTCCAGCTTTTCTAAATAGCTCTTAACCTATTATTTCACCACTGAGGGCTACTCACCTCCTCCCCATACTGTGCTGCCCAGTGCAACAGTCTGGGAGCTGACCTTGTCTGTGAAGACCGAGGCAAAAAAAGCATTTGAGTACTTCAGCTTTTTCGTCATCATCTGTCAGTAGGTTGCCTCCCCCATTCAGTAAGGGGCCCACACTTTTCCTGACCTTTTTCTTATTGCTAACATACCTGTAGAAACCCTTCATGTTACCCTTCACATCCCCTGCTAGCTGCAACTCCAACTGTGCTTTGGCCTTTCTGATTACACCCCTGCATGCTCTAGCTATGTTTTTGTACTCCTCCCTAGTCATCTGTCCAAGTTTCCACTTCTTGTAAGCTTCCTTTTTCTGTTTAAGCTCACTGAATATTCTGTGTTAAGCCAAGCTGGTCACCTGCTATATTTGCTATTCTTTCTGCACATCGGGATGGTTTGTTCCTGTGCCCTCAATAAGGCTTCTTTAAAATACAGCCAGCTCTCCTGGATTGCTTTCCTCCTCATATTAGCCTCCCAGGGGATCCTGCCCATCAGTTCCCTGAGGCAGTCAAAGTTTGCTTTTCTGAAGTCCAGGGTCTGTATTCTGCTGCTCTCCTTTCTTCCTTTTGTCAGGATCCTGAACTTGACCATCTCATGGTCACTGCTGCTCAGATTGCCACCCACTTCTACTTCCCCTACCAATTGTTCCCTGTTTGTGAGCAGCAGGTCAAGAGAAGCACGGCCCCTTGTTGGTTCCTCCAGCACTTGCACCAGGAAGTTGTTAGCCACTTGGAGACTAAAATTATTTGTAAGCTTAGGGTAAAACTTGTTAGTAAAAGGTGTTATGCATTTCAGTCATTTACAGGCTTCTTATCTCAAATATTTGCTTTCTGAGAATGTAATGTAGAATTACAAAATGGTCACTTGGATAAATGGAAATAAAAGTACAAAAGAGTCTCTTGCTCTTTGACCAGTAAAACAGTGTACAGATGAATATTTCCAGCTAGGCTTTAAAGCCATTACTTCACTACACAGTGCATATAGCGAGAAAAATTTGCAAAACATCATGGAGGAATCTTGCAGGCTACTGAGAATGGTAAAAAGGATGACATTTTGTGGGAGCAAATTTAAACCCTTAAGCATCATGGATTTTGTCACAGAGGTCATGGCCATGACAAAATATAACCCTCACCCCCCTCAAATTTGACTGAGGGATAGGTCCTGTAGGGACTGAGAATTACAGAGCGTATAGCAGATGAGAAACCATCTGGCAACCTGAAACATCTTCAGATCTGGAATAGCAGTTAGAAAGATGTCTATCATTTGCTCAGATGTTTTATTTCTAAATTCTTACAAAAAGTTTCTTGTTGTAGGATAAGAAAATGACATATTAACAAATGGGATTTATACCTACAGAAAACAAACAGATTAGACTGGTGAATGGGACAGATCACTGCTCTGGGAGAGTGGAGATTTATTACAATGGCACCTGGGGAACAGTCTGTGATAATTCATGGGATCTATCAGATGCCAACGTTGCCTGCAAACAACTGAGATGTGGACACGCCATCAGTGCAACTGTCTCTGCTCGATACGGGCCAGGATCTGGGAAGATCTGGCTGGATGATGTGAATTGCTCTGGGAATGAATCCTACCTCTGGGTGTGTCCTTTCAGGGAATGGGGTCAGCACAACTGTGGAGATCATGAAGATGCTGGAGTTATCTGCTCAGGTCAGTTTTATGAATGCTTTCTTTAACTTGATTAATTAAATTTAAAGCAATAAAATAAGAAGGCAGCAGATAAAGATAAAGGAGCATCTCCTTGCTGGTCACCCAATGTTTTGGTATTTGTTGCCTTTCAGATCCTGAGAGCTGAGTTCAAAGCCATATATGAGTCAGAAGTGAGAAGGAGTCTACTGTGTCTCTTTGCTTATTCACTTACTCACATATTTCATCATCTAATATTAAAAAAAGACAAAACACTCATCAAGAGAGGCAAAAGACTTGAGTAGTTAACTTGAATGATTGCTTCAGCTTAGAAATGCACTGGCAGAGCTGCCTGGGGGCCCAGAACAGAAATAGCATGTGAGTCCCAGTGTCTTGATTAATGTGAACTCTCAGCACTGAACTTATTGAGGTACAAAGGTTAATCACAGGTTAATCAGTATCTTGCCACATTTGTACTCGTGCTGCCTGTTCACTGCACAGAGCTAGAGTTAATCAAACTAGTTCAATGGGTGTCCCTACTTTTTCCTACTCCCCAGGAAGACCATGATCCATTCAGAAATTCATATATGTTGCCAGTGTAGATTGGAAATTGTAGAGGGAAAGCTATATCTCTGGAGTTCTCAACTGCAAAATTTAGCATCTACAGTATATAATATAAGGACATAAGATGGTTAAGTGAGTTTAATTAAACCATTACCTTCTCCTTGTACAGTATGACTTTATGGAAGTTAAGGTTGCTTTGCTATAATATTGATTCAACAAATTACAGACAGAAAAATAAAGATGGACATATAAGAGTTGACACAGAATATTGAATTTAACATTGGGTATTGAAATTATCAAGAAATAATAATTCAAAGTATTATATCAAATCAGTCTTATTATAAAGAGGTGCTCACTTTAATTCTATAATGTTCTGGGTAGGCAATTTTGGTATCAGTACTGAGCTATATATCTCCAGTTCAGAATCTTCTCTATTTGCCAGTTAGGCTATTATATGTCAGTTTCACTTACACTACTTATTCATGTTTAGAGTATAATTATATGTTTAAATGTTTAAAAATGTTTAGAGTATAATTATAGGCCCTCTGTCTATGGATGTCAATTAAGCTTTATGGAACTGTTCAACCAAAAGTACATTCAAATCTGGAAATTTAAGAATTTAAGTAAGTAAATAATTAAAGCTGTCAATTAATCGCAACTCAAAAAAGTTCATCGCGATTAATCACAGTTTTAATAGCACTGTTAAATAATAGAATACCAATTGAAATTTATTAAATATTTTGGATGGTTTTCTACATTTTCATATATCATAGAATCATAGAATATCAGGGTTGGAAGGGACCTCAGGAGGTCATCTAGTCCAACCCCCTGCTCAAAGCAGGACCAATCCCCAACTAAATCATCCCAGCCAGGGCTTTGTCAAGCCTGACCTATATATTGTATTCTGTGTTGTAAATGAAATCAGTGTATATTATTTTTATTACAAATATTTGTACTGTAAGAAATAGTAAAGAAATAGTATTTTTCAATTCATCACATACAAGTACTGTTGTGCAATCTCTTTATCATGAAAGTGCAATGTACAAATGTAGATTTTTTTGGTTACTCAAAACAAAACAATGTAAAACTTTAAAGCCTATAAGGCCACTCAGTTCTACTTCTTGTTCAGTCGATCACTAAGACAAACAAATTTGTTTACATTTACAGGAGATAATGCTGTCCTCTTCTTATTGACAATGTCACCAGAAAGTGAGAATGTGGCACTGATGTAGCTGCATTGCAAGATATTTACATGCCAGATATGCTAAACATTCGTAACCTTCCTCATGCTTCAGCCACCATTCCAGAGGACATGCTTCCATGCTGATCACGCTCATTAAAAACAATGTGTTAGTTAAATTTGTGACTGAACTCCTTGGGGGAGAATTGTATGTCTTCTGCTCTGTTTTACCTGCATTCTGCCATATATTTCATGTTATAGCAGTCTCGGATGATGACCCAGCACATGTTGCTCATTTTAAGAACACTTTCACTGCAGATTTGACAAAACACAAAGAAGGTACCAGAGTGAGATTTCTAAAGATAAGTATGGCACTTGACCCAAGGTTTAAGAATCTGAAGTGCCTTCCAAAATCTGAGAGGGACAGGGTGTGGAGCATGCTTTCAGAAGTCCTAAAAGAGCAATGCTCTGATGCAGAAACTACAGAACCCGAACCACCAAAAAGAAAATCAACCTTCTGCTGGTGGCATCTGACTCAGATCATGAAAATGAACATGCGTCAGTCTGTACTGCTTTGGATTGTTATCGAGCAGAACCCATCATCAGCATGGACACATGTCCCCTGGAATAGTGGTTGAAGCATGAAGAGACATATGAATCTTTAGCGCATCTGGCATCTAAATATCTTGCGACACCTATTGTCACTTTCAGGTGACATTGTAAACAAGAAGTTGGCAGCATTATCTCCTGCAAATGTAAACAAACTTGTTTGTCTGAGCGATGGGCTGAACAAGAAGTAGGACTGAGTGGACTTGCAGGCTCTAAAATTTTACATTTGTTTTATTTTTTAATACAAGTTTTTTTGTACATAATTCTACATTTGTAAATTCAGCCTTCATGATAAAGAGATTGCACTACAGTACTTGTATTAGGTGCATTGAAAAATACTATTTCTTTTGCTTTTTTTACAGGGAAAATACTTGAAATCAAAAATAAATATAAAGTGAGTAGTGTACACTTTGTATTCTGTGTTGTAATTGAAATCAATATATTTGAAAATGTAGAAAACATCCAAAAATATTTAAATAAATGGTATTCTATTATTGTTTAACAGTGCAATTAATTCCGATTAATTTTTAATCATTTGACAGCCCTATAAATAATGAAATGTCACTTCAGTTCAAGGGTATAACTCATTTTCCCCACTACCATCTCAACAAGGAACCATCTCAACAAGGACTGCTCTTCGGGTTTTTTTGGTTTTCTTTGTCTGTTTCTTTTGTGAAAATAGACTTCATAATAGTGAATTTCCAGTAGAGCTGTCCAGAAAATGGAATTTCCATCCCTTGGGAAATTCAGATATTTCTATATTTCTTTTCATTCAGAAACAGGACAAAAAGTTTAAATATCAATAATTTTCATGTCAGCAAAAGTTCCAAAAAGGTTCTATTCAGAAATGTTGGGATGATTTTTTTTTTGACATTTTTGATTGAAATTAAACATTTTGTTTGAATGTGTTAAAATTTTTGACTTTTCGGAATGGTGATTTGAAGCTAAATGTTTCTTGTCTAACTTTCCCATTGAAAAATTGGGAAATTTCATTGAAATTGACATTTTCCTGCTGGGGCGGGGAATCAATGTTGACAAAATCACATATTTTATTGGGGAAATTTTTCTGTTAAAAAATTTCAACCAGCTTTAAGAATGTAATTAAGTAAATAATAAAATGAGACTTCAATTCAAGAGTATAATTTCCTGTCTTGGGCCTCGATTCTGCAAAGTAAGCACACGTTTAATTGCTTTGCAGAATTAGGTTCACACTTCATTAACTCTTTCAGTTCTCCAATTCTGGATACAAATGTGACCTGGTGACAGAGGCTGCTTCTTTTATCAGTGTAGCAAATTCACTACTGTAGACATCTGTTTAATAATTATAATTTCATACACATAGCATGTATAATTTGAAGTATACTGTAGTAAGTGCTATTCAACATATTCACATCACTCCAGAACTCAGGTCTGGTTTGCTCAGAGTGGTGAAAGTTGGAGTGATGGGAGAGTCAAGGTTTATCTCCATGGTGTTCAATGCTATATCCTGGGTGACCTGTGGAACACTAATAATGCCAAGGTGGTGTGCACGCAGCTACAATGAGGAGATTCAGAGAACGCATACAACAAATCCTGCACGTTTGTCATAGCAAAAATGCAAAAGTCATCCTTTCAATATGTGAACAATAAGTCATGGCACAACCATTTTTTGAATCTATGTTATAATTCTTACATAATAGATTAAAACAATGTATTAACCTATTCTGCACTGCACTGGACCTGTCAGTTTTGATCCAAAAGCCTTGTGAAGTAAATGGAAAGAGTCACATTGACCGCATATGGGCCCAATTGAAAGCAGGCTTAGGGATAGCCACATTTCTAAATTCATGGAAGAGTCTAGCTCAGTAGCTGGCTGCCTGTTATGACAAAGAGAAGCCATTTGAGCAGGGAAGCAACTTTAAATGTCTTGAATTTTGGCCGAGGGGTTATGGGCATTATCAACATACTGCCTCACTTACATTCCTCCGAAGTGTGAATGAGGAATGAGCCACGTGGGAGATGAGAACCAGTCTCTGTCACAGCACAGTAGGAAACTGCTGAGGATGTTGGTATAGTGTGCTCAGCTATTTTACTTCTGAAATCTCATAATCATCAACTTGTTCCTCTGAAAAATTAACAGCTGAGATTTAACCCTACAGGAAGCAAACAGATCAGATTGGTGAATGGGTCAGATCACTGTGCCGGCAGGGTGGAAATCTATTACCAAGACACCTGGGGGACAGTCTGTGGTGATTCCTGGGACCTGTCGGATGCCAATGTCGTTTGCAGAGAGTTGGGATGTGGACGCGCCATCAACGCACCTGTGTCTGCTCATTATGGGCAAGGATCAGGGGAGATCTGGCTGGATGGTGTGAACTGCTCTGGAACAGAAACCAACCTTTGGGCATGTCCTTCCAGGGGATGGGGTCAGCACAGCTGCGGGCATCATGAAGATGCAGGAGTGCTCTGCTCAGGTTAGCTCTGTTTCTGCTCTATTTAACCGGGGTAACAAAGAATTATGAATGCACCAATCACAGTTTCATAGTTAAGGTTGAATTCTGTTTTGCACTTAAAGCAGGCATTCAACCTCTTTGTTTTGTAAAAAACCTACATCACACCCTCCCCAGAGTTACTACATTTATTCTATGAGTATAAACTTAATTTTCGGAGAAATCACAAGTAATTCCAGTTTTTGAGTTAAAATATCCATTTTGCGTTAAAGTACTAATTTTTAAAAATGTGTCTGTCTTTCTTTTGTCCCAAATGATTTTAATAATGGAATAAAACAGATTCTTCAAACTCTCCATACTGTTAAAATTTATTAAAATTTTGTGCATACACTGTATTTCAAGAAATTAGGTTATAATTAAGCTAAGTTATTAATGCTTCTTTTATCTAATCGTTATGAATGTATATGCTACAGATAGGCTCAGATCAACAGCTCATGTAATTTATTCTTTATTGGAATCATGGCAGCATCAGAGGTGACTCAATCAGTCACCGCTCTGCTTATACACCTAAACTGCATGCAACAATTCTGTTGGTTGTAGATGAGTCATTGATATAAGGTAAAATGGGCACATGTTTCAAGAGTTCTCAGTGGTACGTTACTTGACTACAACTGCCAGTGCTCTTTAAAGAGTTGGTTCCACATGCTCTGATCTATGCTTGAAAGGCTTCCCATGGCATTGCTACCTTGGACCCACTGCACACTATTATCAACACTGCCAAGAGAAATGAGGCAGGAGCATAGATTCCTTAAAGTGCAGTGATACTGGGGCCCATAGACTCCCTTCATGTAGAACCAGACTCCAAAACATAGTCCTTTGGACTAATAAGTCAGTTGAAAATTAGAGTCCAGATTCACTAATACACTTTGGCTGCTTTGTCCTGCTCTTGAGGTACAAAGCAGCTATAAATCTAGCTTTCCTGCCCTGACTGCTTTTACTAGTCTGGTGTACCAGTGAATCTGCCTTTAAAAGTTGAAATAAACAATTATTAAAGTTGATATAATAAATCTTCAAATCATTACATATACTGAATGGTAGCATTCTCTTGTTTCATATTCGGTATGAAATGTTTAATATAGTATTTTTCAAAGGAAGTTCCAAGAAAAAAGAAAATCATAGAATCATAGCACTGGAAAGGACCTCGAGGGGCCATCAAGTCCAGTCCCCTGCACTCATGGCAGGACCAGCACCATCTAGACCAGGGGTGGCCAACCCATGGCTCCGGAGCCACATGTGGCTCTTCAGAGGTTAATATGCGGCTCCTTGTCTAGGCACCGACTCCGGGGCTGGAGCTACAGGCGCCAACTTTCCAATGTGCCGGGGGGTGCTCACTGCTCAACCCCTGGCTCTGATCCCCTCTGCCCCTTCCTGCCCGCTCCCCTGAGCCTGCAGTGCCCTCGCTCCTTCCCCCTCCCCCCCAGAGCCTCCTGCATGCCATGAAACAGCTGATCAGGAGGTGCGGGGAGGGAGGGGGAGGTGCTGATCGGCTGGGCTGCCAGTGGGTAGGAGGCGCTGGGAGCGGTGGGGGTGGGGGAGCTGATGGGAGGCTGCTGACATATTACCATGGCTCTTTGGCAATGTACATCAGTAAATTCTGGCTCCTTCTCAGGCTCAGGTTGGCCACCCCGATCTAGACCATCCCTGACAGGTGTTTGTCTAACCTGCTCTTAAAAATCTCCAATAAGGGAGCTTCCACAACCTCCCTGGGCAATTTATTCCAGTGCTTTACCACCCTGACAGTGAGGAAGTTTTTCCTAATGTCCAACCTAAGCCTCCCTTGCTGCAATGTAAGCCCCTTGCTTCTTGTCCTATCCTCAGAGCTTAAGGAGAATAATTTTTCTGCCTCCTCCTAGTAACAACCTTTTAGGTACTTGAAAACTGTTATCATGTCCCCTCTCAATCTTCTCTTTTCCAGACTAAACAAACCCAGTTACTTCAATCTTCCCTCATAGGACATGTTTTCCAGACCTTTAATCATTTTTGCTGCTCTTCTCTGGACTTTCTTCAATTTGTCCACATCTTTACTGAAATGTGGTGCCCAGACCTGGACACAATACTCCAGTGGAGGCCTAATCAGCATGGAGTAGAGTGGAAGAATTACTTCTTATGTCTTCCTTACAACACTCCTACTAATACATCCCAGAATGATGTTTGCTTTTTTTTGCAACAGTATTACACTGTTGACTCACATTTAGCTTGTGATCCACTATGAACCCTAGATCCCTTTCTGCAGGGCTCCTTCCTAGGCAGTCATTTCCCTTTTTGTATGGTGTGCAACTGATTGTTCCTTTTAAGTGGAGCACTTTGCATTTGTCCTTACTGAGTTTTGTCCTATTTACTTCAGACCATTTCTCCAGTTTGTCCAGATCATTTTTAATTTTCATCCTATCCTCCAAAGCACTTGCAACCCCTTCCAGCTTGGTATCATCTGCAAACTTTATAAGGGTACTCTCTATGCCATGATCTAAATCATTGATGAAGACATTGAAAAGAACCGGACCCAGAATTGATCCCTGCAGGACCCCACTCATTATGCCCTTCCAGCATGACTGTGAACCACTGATAACTACTCGCTCGGAGCGGTTTTCCAACCAGTTCTGCAACCACCTTATAGTAGCTCCATCTAGGCTGTACTTCCCTAGTTTCTTAATGAGAAGGTCACACGAGACTGTATCAAAAGTCTTACTAAAATCTAGATATACCACATCTACCACTTCCTCCCTATCCACAAGGCTTGTTACCCTGTCAAAAAAAGCTATCAGGTTGGTTTGACATGATTTGTTCTTGACAAATCCATGCTGACTACCACTTATCACCTTATTATCTTCTAGCTGTTTGCAAATTGATTCCTTAATAATTTGATCCATTATCTTACCTGGAACAGAAGTTAAGCTGACTGGTCTGTAATTCACTGGGTTGCCCTTATTTCCCTTTTTATAGATAGGCACTATATGTGCTCTTTTCCAGTATTCTGGAATCTCACCTGTCTTTCATGAC
Source organism: Natator depressus (assembly GCF_965152275.1). Classification (NCBI taxonomy): domain Eukaryota; kingdom Metazoa; phylum Chordata; order Testudines; family Cheloniidae; genus Natator; species Natator depressus. The sequence goes on from NW_027439787.1 coordinate 630,103, forward strand.
TTTTCAAAGATAATAGCTAATGGCTCCGATATTGCCTCAGTCAGGTCCTTGAGTATTCTAGGATGCATTTCCATCAGGCCCTGGTGACTTGAAGACATCTAAGTTGTCTAAGCAACTTTTAACTTGTTCTTTCCCTATTTTAGCTTCTGAAACTGCCTCATTTTCAGTGTTGAAGCAGAGTTCAGGTTGAGAGTACATATCAGTAAATTAAACATAAAAATCTGTAATTATCACAAACTTAAACATTTCAAACCCAGGAAATTCAGAATTAAGGTTACATAAGGAATCCAAATTTGATAAGGTGCAGTAATGCAGAGTTAAAACACCCAACCAGCCATCATTTCTGTATACCATTAGCTGTGTGGGTTTCTAACAAAAGTGCATTCTTAGACTTCTCATTTTTGTGTTTCTGTCTCTATTGTAAAAGTATTAAAAAGATTATACAAATGGAGAATGTACCTGCTTACACATGTCCAAAACAGTGTAAATACAGACTCAAAAATTGAATATAAACTCCAAGATAGGCTGCTGGTTGTAAATTTTTCAAAAAAAAACCCAACCTCTCTCCAGAAAATAACAATTTGTTGAAACTGAAACTGGTTGTGGGAAAACAGCACTTTCAACTAAATGATTTCTCCAGTCCATAATGGATTTCTGTGCAGAGAGAGTGCACTTGCCCCAGAATTTCCAATAGCCTGATTCAGACAAAGGACCTGAACCACAGTCACCCATATCCCAGGTACATGCCCTAATCACCTTGTTACTGGCTTTTTTCATCTCTCCTGTTGGAGCTTTCCCACTTTCTATTAAATAATGAAATATTTATTGGACAAGGGACTTGAATCTGGACCACCAACATGCCCAGTGGGCACCCAAACCATCAGGCTATTGGCTGTTCTGGGGCTATTTTCTCTCGCGCGCTCACTCTTGCTCTGATTTTTCATGAAAAACTTCAAAAGGTTTCAGTTTCATCCCAACACAGAATACGAAAATTTTCAAAATCTTGAAATATATTGTGGAAAATGATTTCCTGCCCACACCTATTACTGAGCCAACAGAATGCAAATAATAATTAAAAAGTAATTCTAGATTTAAAAACATGAAAAGGCATGCACCCCCCCAAGAATAACTATGCATACACTGGTACATAGATCTTAAACCACCCATGTAAATCTAGACTCCTCTTAAGCAAGACCAAAAATAGTACATAACAAAACATGTAAGATTAGGTCTACTCCCTGCCAAAGATATGTCAGTCCTCCTACTCTGTAGCAACAAAAAATACGTGACAGCTGCAGAATGCCTTGGGGGAAACTGGAAGCTTAAGTTCCCCTATTAACTTCCGCACCAAGAGTGTCTCCCTTTTTGTTCTTATTTTTTTAAATAGACACCATGATGGTGATGTTCTAGTAACAGTTGTTTAAGAATAGGGCATCAATTTGTCAGTAATTTCCCTATTTCATTCTTTATTTCCTTGGGAATCCTTGGATAACAGTCATCTAGCCCTTTGAATGTACTGTACTTGAACCCCTTAACGCTCCATTCAACAGACAAATTTATACCTTGAACACAGGCTGTTCCTTTTAGTAATGCAGTGCATAGAGTACTGCAAGCTCTTGTTTAACCATTTATAATTTCATACTTGTGTATAGAACTCCTAATTTCTAAAATATGGTAGTGGGTTTTATTCAGTGGATAACATCATTCCAGAGCATAAGTGATTCTGAACTGCAGAGAGAGTTTAACTAACATAATCCATGTGCTGAGAGAGTCGAGATTTCCGTTCGTGACATGTAGGCAATGTCCCAGATAACTGGTGGGATACCAATACCACCAATTTGGTATGCAAGCAGCTGCCGTGTGGAGATGTGAAGAAAACTTGTAACTAAGGCTACATGTTTGGAATCAGAAATATACAAAAGGAATAATTTTTGTCAAAAAAACAAAGGAAAAGGAAAAGTCATGACACATAATATTGTATTAAATTGTTTTGGTGAATTATGAGATGGTAACTTTTTTATTTTGACTAGAAAAATGGTTTAAAGCAACATATTAACTAACAGTCTAAAAGTTTTAAAAATCACTTACCACACTGCACTGAACAGGTGGAGCGCCAAAATTCAAAAATTCATGACTAAGTCTTGCTCAGTATCAGGATGCCCAGAATGACAGAGCATTATTTATGGGGGAAAAATATCATAGATTTTGTCCCAGAAGTCATGACCATAACAAACATATAGCCTCACTTTTAACCCCTGTCAAAGTCTGAAAGATGAACAGGCCCTAAAAGGGTAAAGAAATACAACTTCTGATGGAGATGAGTCCCTGAATAACAATCTCCACATCTGAGATAGCACAGTAAGGAATTGCTGACAAGGTCAGTGTCTCTTACTCTGCCATTTTATTTTTGAAATCTTACAGACATCCTCCAGTTCTATAATAATGACACATTAATAGCAGGCAGTTATCTTTACAGAACACAAGCAGATCAGACTGGTAAATGGTGCAGATCATTGCTCTGGGAGAGTGGAAATTTATTACAATGGCATCTGGGGAACAGTCTGTGATGATTCCTGGGATCTGTTGGACTCCAATGTCATTTGCAAACAACTGGGATGTGGACACGCCATCAATGCAACTGTCTCTGCTCATTATGGGGAAGGAGCTGGGCAGATCTGGCTGGACAATGTGAACTGCTCTGGAACTGAATCCAGTCTCTGGGCCTGTCCTTCCAGGGGATGGGGTCAGCATAACTGTGGACACACCAACGATGCAGGAGTTCTCTGTTCAGGTAGGTTGTGCAAGTGCTCTATTTTAACCCAAACAATAGAGTATTGATAGAGGTGAATTTAACTAATAGAATTATATTTAAATAAATAAAATATAAAGCATAACATAAAATAAAAAAAAATAAATTGTATTGTAAATATTTAAATAAATAAAATAAAATGCAGTGCAGCAATAAAATGGAAAGGTAGCTGAGTATGATAAAGGATCATTTCCATGTGGGCTGCATGATTTTTTCTGGCATTCAATCCTGTGGAACGATAAGTAATCTTGCAACTCCTGAGGGTGGAGTTCAAATCGATGTTTGGCTCAGAAGTGACTCTTTCTTTAATCCCCCACTGTTCATGCCACAGATTTTACCACCAACGGCAACAAGACAGACACCGGACTAAAGCTTTACGATGGCTGAGATGTTAAATAGCAGGAGTCCTGTGGGTCTAGACAGATATGTGTTAGTAGAAGCAAGGACATAGAGAGCAACAAGTTAATCAGTATCTACTCACATCCTAGTTGCCCTATATCAGTGGTTCCCAAACTGGGGTTCGCGAACCCCTGGGGGTTCGCAGAACATTACAGGGGGTTCGCCAGAAAAATTTCACTCATGGTGGCCAGAGGACCCCGGGCATTGGAGGCACCTGTTGCAGGGCAGACCGCCCGAGCCCCAGGGAGAGCGGGGCCGAGCAGCTGGGGCTGGCAGCCCAAGCCCTGCCCCCATCAGTGGGGGAGCTGGCAGCCCGAACCACAGATATTGAACACTGAGGAAAAAGAGAAATTAATTGAGATCTCCTGTGATTACGAACTGAAAAGGAGTTTCAGAAATCTGTCATTGATCAACTTTTGGCTGAGTTTAAGAAACGAGTACCCCCTTCTGGCAGAAAAAGCTGCTGCAGTTTTGTTACCAATTTCAACAACATACTTATGCGAGAAAGTGTTTTCCTCGTGTGCACATCTGAAAACCAAACACAGAAACAGACTTGATGCCAAACCAGACCTGAGACTTTATCTTCTCCAGTAGTTCCGGACTTCCAAGAGCTGTGCAGAGCAAAGCAAGTGCATCCATCACACTGAGGAAATTTAAACTTAAATCCCTGGAAATATTCATTTTTAGGAGGGGGTTCACGAGATTTCACGATTTAGTGAAAGGGGTTCGCGGGCTGTTCACGTTTGGGAACCACTGCACTATATTTATCCTTTGCACATGCTGAGCATTAGCAACAATGACACAGCGCTTGACTATTTATGAGAGTCAAGGTGGGAATATAAAAGTCACAGGTGTTGTCAAAGAAACCATAGCCATGACAAATAACCATCCTTGTAAGTCTAAATAAAGAACAGGCCCTGAGAGGATTGAAAACTATGAAGTATGTTGGAGGTGAGATCCTGTGTAACATTCTGTGTTATGTCCAAGTCTGAGAAAACACAGTCAAGAATTGCTAAGGATGTCAGCATTATTTTCTTAGTTGTTGAATTTCCGGAACATCCTCATTTTTCAACAGTAACAGAATCTATTAATAGCTGAAATTTATTTTTACAGGGAGCAAGCAAGTCAGACTCATAAATGGAGCAGACCATTGTGAAGGGAGAGTGGAGGTAAATTACAGAGGCACCTGGGGCACAGTCTGTGATGATTCCTGGGACCTATCAGATGCCAATGTTGTTTGCAAACAACTGGGATGTGGACATTCCATCAATATAACTGCTGCTTATTATGGGGAAGGATCAGGACAGATCTGGCTGGATGAATTGAACTGCTCTGGAAATGAATCCTATCTCTGGGAATGTCCTTCCAAAGGATGGGGCCAGCACAACTGTGGACACAAAGAAGATGCAGGAGTTCTCTGTTCAGGTCTGTTCTGCAAATGCCCTGTTTAACCTGATGAATAGGGAATTAATATACATTAATGTTAACAAACACACAATATGATAAGGCTGCTGGTAATGATAAAGGAGAATCTCCCTACTGGTCACAATTCTTGATAACTTGTCTTTCAGATCCTGAGAGTAGTGTTCAAATCCAGGTTTGACTCAGAAATCAAGAGTCTGGTGAGTCTTTCACCAGAATCCCCATTGATCGAAACCACACATTTCATCACTTAATTCTGCATGACTGGTCATTTCTGCCCAGGAGAGGCAAAGGGCTCGAACAGCAATGGGTGCTATAGATCGGGATTGAAGTGCACTGATAGAAATGTATGGAAACCTCGGACTGGAATAGTGTGGTGTGGTCCAGGTTTGGAATGAGGAATGCTAGCAGACCTAGGATGTAGAGAGGAGATTATTTAAGCTCAGTACCAATGTGGACACAAGAACAAATGGATATAAACTGGCCACCAGGAAGTTTAGACTTGAAATTAGACGAAGGTTTCTAACCATCAGAGGAGTGAAGTTTTGGAATAGTCTTCCAAGGGAAGCAGTGGAGGCAAAAGATCTATCTGGCATTAAGATTAAACTCGATAAGTTTATGGAGGAGATGGTATGATGGGATAACATGATTTTAGTAAATAAATATTCATGGTAAATAGGCCCAATGGCCTGTGGTGGGATATTAGATGGGGTGGGATCTGAGTTACCCAGGAAAGAATTTTCTGTAGTATCTGGCTGGTGAATCTTGCCCATATGCTCAGGGTTTAGCTGATCGCCATATTTGGGGTTGGGAAGGAATTTTCCTCCAGGGCAGATTGGAAGAGGCCCTGGAGGGTTTTCGCCTTCCTCTGTAGCATGGGGCGTGGGTCACTTGCTGGAGGATTCTCTGCTCCTTGAAGTCTTTAAACCACGATTGAGGACTTCAATAGCTCAGACATAGGTGAGAGATTTTTCGCAGGAGTGGTGGGTGAAATTCTGCGGCCTGCGTTGTGCAGGAGGTCAGACTAGATGATCATAATGGTCCCTTCCGACCTAAATATCTATGAATCTATGAGAAATTAATTAGGGCCAGATTTCCAAAGGTATTTAGGAGCCTAAGGAGGGAGACAGACATCTAGAGATGCTTTTGAAAATCCCACTAGGTACCTGTCTGCATTTTTAGGTGCCTACTTGCCTTCTTAAAATCTGGCCCTTGATGCCTTTGCATGTTTTTTTTTCCTGCTTTAATCCTCCATATTATAGAGGTAGAATTTATCAGATTGATAAAATAAATACCCCAGCACTTCTACCTTGTGAAGATCATGATCTATTTGAAAAAGCTGCATGAGCAACCAATAATAGCTCTAGGAGTGGTAGAAGACGTTAGGCTTAAATTTAATGTAATGGTCATATTCCTGAAACATGCAAATCTGCATGTTTCAAGAATATGACCATTACATTAAATTAAATTTGGAAAATCTAGCTGCCTGTTAGGAAATTCCAAAATTAAGGTTTTTTTTTATTATTTTACAAGAAAAAAATATGAAACTGTTTTATGATACTTAAATAGCTTAATACCACTTGGAAACACCTATTCTACTGTTCTGGACATATCAAGAAACAATTTTGTAAAAATTCATGGAGGACTCTTGCTCAATGGCAGATTCCCAGAATCACAAAGAGCATAGAATCATAGAATTATAGAATATCAGGGTTGGAAGGGACCTCAGGAGGTCATCTAGTCCAACCCCCTGCTCAAAGCAGGACCAATCCCCAACTAAATCATCCCAGCCAGGGCTTTGTCAAGCCTGACCTTAAAAACTTCTAAGGAAGGAGATTCCACCACCTCCCTAGGTAACGCATTCCAGTGTTTCACCACCCTCCTAGTGAAAAGGTTTTTCCTAATATCCAACCTAAACCTCCCCCGCTGCAACTTGAGACCATTACTCCTCGTTCTGTCATCTGCTGCCACTGAGAGTAGTCTAGATCCATCATCTTTGGAACCCCCTTTCAGGTAGTTAAAAGCAGCTATCAAATCCCCCCTCATTCTTCTCTTCTGCAGACTAAACAATCCCAGTTCCCTCAGCCTCTCCTCATAAGTCATATGTTCCAGTCCCCTAATCATTTTTGTTGCCCTCCGCTGGACATTTTCCAATTTTTTCACATCCTTCTTGTAGTGTGGGACCCAAAACTGGACACAGTACTCCAGATGAGGCCTCACCAATGTCGAATAGAGGGGAACGATCACGTCCCTCAATCTGCTGGCAATGCCCCTACCTATTCATCCCAAAATGCCATTGGCCTTCTTGGCAACAAGGGCACACTGCTGACTCATATCCAGCTTCTCGTCCACTGTCACCCATTCGGTCCCTAGTCTGTAGCGGTGCATGGGATTCTTTCCTCCTAAGTGCAGGACTCTGCACTTGTCCTTGTTGAACCTCGTCATGACAGTATAGAAGGGGGAAAATATTTAAATGTCATAAATTTCTGGCACAGAACCCATCGGCATAAAGTACACCTTACTTAGAAACCCTAAAATCTAAATGAGGAACAACAAGGCTTTTGACATTTGGAAATATATAGTGTGTTTAGGACATAGCTCCTTTGATGCACTTCAAAATCTCCATTCCTGAGAGAGCACCATCAAGAATTACCAAGGATGTCAGCATGATTAATTGTTTTATTTCTGATAACTTGCAAATACTGACTTCTTGTTCAATAGGAATAAGACATATTAACAGCAGAGATTTATCCCTACAGGAAGCAAGCAGCTCAGACTCGCGAATGGGGCAGATCGCTGCTCTGGGAGACTGGAAATCTATAATGATGGCATGTGGGGAACAGTCTGTGATGATTTCTGGGACATATCAGATTCCAATGTTGTTTGCAAACAGCTTGGATGTGGACACACTCTTCTTTCAAATCTCTCTGGACATTATGGAGAAGGATCAGGGAAGATCTGGCTAGATGATTTGAACTGCTCTGGGAATGAATCCAAGCTCTGGGAATGTCCTTCCAGAGGATGGGATCAACATAACTGTCATCACTATGAAGACGTAGGAATTCTCTGCTCAGGTGTGGACAATGAATTCTCTATTGAACCTGATTAACTGGAAAATAAATCATCGATTCCAAGGCCAGAAAGGACCTTACCACTTATAAAAAAAAACAACATAGGACTTTTAGTTTATCACTAGAGGCACATTTTCCAGTCCTTTAATCATTCTTGTGGCTCTTCTTTGAACTATTCATTTTATCAACATCCTTCTTTAATTGTAGACACCAGAGCTGGACATAGTATTCCAGCTGCTGTTACTCCAGTGCCAAATATAGTGGTAAAATAATCTCTCTACTCCTACTTGAGATTCCTCTGTTTATCCAAGGATGGCATTGCCCTTTTGGCCCCAGTGTTGCACTGGGAGCTCATGTTCAGCTGTTTATCCATTACTACCTCCAAATCTTTTTCAGAGTCACTGCTTCCCAGGATAGAGTCACCCATCCTATAAATAAGGCCTATATTATTTGTTCCTAGATATATACGTTTACATTTAACCTTATTAAAACACATATTGCTTGCTTGCACCCAGCTTACCATGAGATCCAGATTGGTCTGTATCAGTGACCTGTCTTCTTCATTATTAACCGCTCCCACAATCTTTGCATCATCTGCAAACTTTATATTTTCTTCCATGCAATTGATAAAAATGTTTAAATATCGTAGTACCAAAAACTGATCTCTGCGGGACACCACTAAAACTACACCCACTCGATGAGGATTTCCCATTCATGATTACTAGGTCTGTCAATTAATCCAGTTAATGCACGTGATTAACTCAAAAAAATTAAGTGTGATTAATTTTTTTAAATCTCCCATTCATTTCTCATTATTCATTTTCCGTGAAAAGGGGGGTATTAATGACAAGAATAGCACCAAGACCAAAGCTGACTTATCAAGGAGTTTAGATACTATGGTCAAAAATGGATGCCTAAAATTAAGGTCCATGTTTAGGCTTTTACTAGCCACTGACATCTTTCCATCTATCACTTTCACCATGGGAGCAGGATGGTGGCTGTTGTTAAAGGACTGCCTTGAGGTTCCCAAGATCTAGTTTCCATTTCCAGCTTTGCTATAGGTTTTCTATTCACCTTGGACAAGTAACTTAGGTCCAAGTTTTTAAAATATATTTAGGTGTTGCTTTGCTCCGTGTTGCAATGCTTAACTGAGTAGGGAGCCTAAGACTCATTTTCAAAAGTGACTTGGGCACTTAGATCTTTAAAGCAATTTAGACACCTAACTCACAGTGAAATCAGTAGGAGTTAAGCACCTAAATACCTCTGAGGATCTGGCTCTTAGGAGCTCAAGTGCCATTTGACTCCTAAATGTCTGTCACTTTTGATAATGTAACTTAGACTCCTAAATCACTGAGTTGTTGCAATGCAAAATGGAACAACGCCTAAATACCTTTACAAATCTGGATCTTAATCTGTCTTTGTCTCAGTTCCCCATCTGTAAAATGGGGATATTAACACTTTCCCTTACCCTTTGTCGGTCTTGTCTATCTAGCTTGTAAGATGTTCAGGACAGGGACTGTGTGTTTAGCAAATATCTAGCACTATGGAGTCTCAGTCTTGATTGGGGCCCCAAAGCAGTACTGTAATGCAAATAAATAAAGAAAAGAAAATAATAAAAATAATAATAATAATAATAATAATAACTAAAAAGTAGCTTCGTTTTAAAAAATGCTGAATGGCTTACATAGAAAGACTTTTCCTTACAGGAAGCCAACAGGTCAGACTGGTGAATGGGACCGATCACTGTGCTGGGAGAGTGGAGATTTCTTACAATGGCACCTGGGGGACAGTCTGTGATGATTCCTGGGACCTATCAGATGCCAGTATCATTTGCAAACAACTGGGATGTGGACACGCCATCAGTGCAACTGTCTCTGCTCATTATGGGCAAGGATCAGGGCAGATCTGGCTGGACAAGTTGAAGTGCTCTGGAACCGAATCCACTCTCTCAGAATGTCCTTCCCAGGGTTGGGGGCAGCATAACTGCGGGCATCATGAAGATGCAGGCGTGCTCTGCTCAGGTCTGTTCTGCGAACACTCTGTTTAACTGATAAACAAGGAATTAATATGAGAGATGAATGTTAGAAAATGGAGATGGAAAATCAGAAGGCAGTTGAGTGTGATGGAGAAAAATCTCTCTGCTGGTCATGATTCTTTCTGGCATTTATTCCGGCAAACTTATAAATAGTCTCCTCTTAAGAGCAGAGTTCAGATCCATCCCCTTGACTGTAGGGCTTTGTGGGATGGGGACACACCTTCCCCCAAATTGTGTGAACCCCAGAATTTTTCATGTCATCATGTTACTTATAGCAGGGGGCAAAATCATATTACATGCCAGAGTTGGCCACGCTGTATGTTGCAACCTAACTAATGTTTTAAACTCAGACTGTTGAACTGGGAAATTAAAACTGGAAATAGAGCTGTCAGCTACAGTATGGAAATGCAGAGAAAACCTGCAACTAAGCCTCATTGCCTCTAAAGGCAAAAAACAGAAAAGTCATCATTTTAAATTGAAAAAAGAAAAGTCCCAGGACACATTAAGTTATTTGCTATAAGAAATATTATGAGAAATTTAATATTCTTTATTTTACAAGAAACGTAATTTGAAACCAACTAATAATATTTATCTAATAATTTAAACCACTTAAAAACTCACAATCTACTATACTGAACACACAGAGACCCAAATTTGTAAAAATTCACAAAGGAGACTTGTTTACAAGCAGATAGACCAGAATGACAAGGAATATGAATTTGTGGGGAGAGGGGAATCAAACACCATTGACTTCTGTCATGACCATGACAAACATAAAATTTCACTCATAATCCCCTCAAGTCTGAATGTGCATTTCACTCCCCTATGCAGTTGCAAAATACATTGTAAATCGGAGATGATACCCACCAGATGCTGCAATACCTCCAGATCAGATATTCACTGTCATGAATTGCTGAGGTTGTCTTCGTAGCTCAGGTGTTTTCTGAAATCCTACAAAAGTCCTGTTCTTCGATAGCATCTGGAATTTCTCCCTATAGAAAGCGAACAGATCAGACTGGTGAATGGGGCAGATCGATGTGCTGGGAGAGTGGAGGTTTATTACAATGACGCCTGGGGCACAGTCTGTGATGATTCTGTGATGACACACATCAGATGCCAATGTCGTTTGCAAAGAATTGGGATGTGGACGCGCCCTTAATGCACCTGGCTCAGCTTATTATGGGGCAGGATCAGGGAAGATCTGGCTGGATGATGTGGGTTGCTCTGGAAGCGAATCCTATCTTCGGGACTGTTCCTCCAGAGGATGGGGTCAGCATAACTGTGGGCACGGTGAAGATGCTGGAGTTCTCTGCTCAGGTCTGTTCTGTGAATGCTCTATTGAATTTGATTAACAGAATTAATATAAGAGATGAATATTAACTAAACAAGATGCAATAAAAGGAGAAGGTAGCTGAGTATGATGGAGAAGAATCTCCCAATTGGGCCCAGAATTCTTTCTCACATTTGTTTCTACTAAAATTCCTTTTTCTGCGCTAAACAGCACAATGAAGTTGGGATAGAATTTTGTCCTTAGTGTTATCACCAGATTTCCCCAACTCACGGCCTCTTTCTGCTCCAAATCATTTGTAGTCTGAGGTTATGAATTAATAATTTAAAATATAATGAGTATATCAGGCGTGGTACTAACCTATGAGGCATCATAGTATTCACGTTTTTTGAGGTGCAGCCCTTACTATGATTCTTTGCTTTTTAGCCCTTGACTGTGTACCATTACAAAACTTTTTCTCTGACTTTGTGGTTATTTTCCTTAATAATTTTTCTGAGATTTTATTCAAAGATTTTGAAAAATACAAGTAAATTACATCTCTCCACTTTTAGCTGCTCTTTTAGTGATATTTTAAAAACTCGTATGTCAGAGCAGCATGTTTTTCCATACAAAAATGCCTTTTCAACCCTATGTACCCTTATATTTAGCCATATTGTCACACCAGCCTATATTTAATTAGACTAACAAGTATCACATGTTCCTGATGAAATACAGATATAAATTGCAACAGCAGTATCGGGGAAAGAAGTAAGTTGGACAGAGACGTTAGGTATGAACCACTTCTAGTACTGTAAAAATGCTCAATATCTGGAGGGAAGAACTGAAATCTTCTAAAGAATGCCTTAATAAAGTAATACTATTAGGTAATATAACCTATGACAACTTCCCTCTTGGCCAGCACACTGGAAATTGAATTACAGACCTCCAGAACTAAACACAGAAGTTGCTACAGCTTGACCTAAAGCTCTCGAGCTTAGGCTGTAACAGACTCATGTCCTCTGTGGATCAGGCAGATAGTGTAACACACTCACCAGTGAATTATTCTAATTCCTCCCCTGCAGATTTAGAAGGAATGCTCATTACCCAACAGTCAATATTTTACTGAAGTTTTCTAAGATCTCTTTCTTTTTACATATTAACAAATTATCCTTTTACAGGACTCCGATCAATATTTTATTGTTCTGTTCTTTTATTTCACGGGCTGGCTGACATTTTTCTCCATTCCATTTCTCAAAAGCTTTTAAATCCTGTCTGTCCTACTCTTCAGCCGGGTTATCTTCTTGGCACTGTAGCTGCATGTAACAGACTCAGAATACTCAAATTTAGCTTCAAGGTGTTAGACTGATAAAAATCTCATTTCTAATGAAGCTTTAGGCATGATTCTGTACTTCCTGAGATTTAGAGTGAAATCCTCACCCCACTGAAATCAATGGGAGGTTTGCCAACAAATGGAATAGGGCCAGGACTTCACCTGTTAAATATTCATTTCAAGTCCCTGCAGTGGCATGAGAGCGAGGGGGGATCTCTACGGGAACTAAAGTATAATGATTCTCATCCTTATCAGAATCATTAATACCCTGGATGCAACGGGAGTTTCTAACAAAAAAGTAAAACTGTAGCAACCCTTAGATGTAGGCGGCCTCATGTTTCCCAATATAATGCACTCTTGCAATCTTTTTTTAAAATTTTTTTAGAAGCTCTGACATCTTCATTGTTTGCAGCAGGCTTGGATATTTACTAGGGGAAACTCTCTCAGTGTAGCAAAGTGTCTTGTCTTTGTCCTGTGAAATTTTGTTCCGATTTAGCTGAGCTGGCGAGTGTTGCAAGTCACCATTTCCCTTCTTTCCCCTGGGTTCTTCAGAAAAATGTCAGCCTTGGAGATTCCCAGGTTGGGCTCAGGCCACTGCCAAAGCAGCAGCAGCTGTAGCAGGAGAGGTTGGAAAGAGCTCAGCTCACTCCCCCCAGCCCCATCCAGCCCTTTTTCCTGTTCCTTTCAGCCCAGCACATGGTTCCCAACATGCCATCCTTCCCCACTCTGGGGCAACACATAGGCAGGAGGGGAGCTCCCCCAGCTACCAGTATTGGTGAGAGAAAGTTGACCCTGCCTTGTGCAATCCACTTGGATGTACGCATTATAGAACAGTCTTTAATTTCCACAAGACCCCTGCCTCATTCAGTGCACACACTGGATGCATAAGGGAGAAAAATACGGTGGAACAGGCAACCATAAACCAGGCATTTCCCAACTTTCAGGTGTTCGACCCTGTAACCTACCAATGTTTGTTTGTTTAACAAGCGCTTGTAGGTAATGCATATAGCCATTAATGTTATTCATCGAATTTCCCATGCCTACAGAGCAAAGATCATTCTGATTTGCACAGAGTGCTGAATGTAGAAAATTAGTGTTCTCGGAGCATGGAGATTTTCTTGCATGGTGTGAAGTACAATTTTGGATAATGATCTGCATGACACTAGGGATGCCAGTACAGTGGGCCGGTATCTGTAGTGTAGAGCTAGAGAGAAAGCTTAGAACTGACTTTGTTATGACAAAATTTCTTGTCATAATTTTAGTTAAAAAATAGAATCAGAACTCAATAGAATTAATTGTTTTTTAAAAATTAGGAATCATGAAAAGTGAAATAATCTGTTTTCATGCAAAATTGATTTGAACCATTTAATAATCTTTGACTAGCAGCTAAACACAGTTTTAAAAACATACTCAAACATATTAATTATGTGGGACCTGTTGAAATCAGTGTGATTCCTTCCATCGAGTTCAATGGGCTTTGACCCCATTTTAGGTCAATAAAAGGACAAAAGTGTAACATATGTAGAGGACTTTTGCTCAATAGCCAGCTGGTGAGAGTGAAAAAAACCTAAATGTCATGAATTCTGAAAAAAATATACAACCCTGCTTCTAATCATTCCTAAGATTGAATGTGGAATGGGCCTATGCAGTTCTGAAATGCAAGGAATGTAGGAGACGAAACCCACCAGCCACTGCAATAGCTCCATAGAAGATATTCACTTTTGTAAATTGCTGAGAATGTCATGTTCATTTGCCCAGGTGTTTCCTGAAATCTTACAAACATCTTCTTCTTCAATAGGAATGACATTAACATCCGCAATTCCTCTCTGTAGGAAGCAAACAGATCAGACTGGTGAATGGAATAGATACATGCTCTGGGAGAGTGGAAATTTATTACAATGACACCTGGGGCACAGTCTGTGATGATTCCTGGAACACATCAGATGCCAATGTCGTTTGCAAAGAACTGAGATGTGGACACGCCATCAGTGCACCTGGCTCAGCTTATTATGGGGCAGGATCAGGGAAGATCTGGCTGGATGATGTGGGTTGCTCTGGAAGCGAATCCTATCTTCGGGACTGTTCCTCCAGAGGATGGGGTCAGCATAACTGTGGGCACGGTGAAGATGCTGGAGTTCTCTGCTCAGGTCTGTTCATTCTCTATTGAAGCTGATTAGCTGGGGATTAATTTAAGAATTGTGTATTAAGTGACAGAGAAGCAATACAATAAGAAGAGAGCTGTGCACAGTAGAGGAAAATCTTCCTGCTCATCACACGCACATATTACTGTCTGGCATTTCTGAGCACATTTCCAAATCTCAAATTAGGTGTATTGGCAGTGATGGTGTACTGGGTGGTGTACTGTGTAGAAACCTGCACAGTTCCTGCCCATATTATATTCATGCTATAGCTGTCCACTACAGATCTCCAGAGTTAATCAGAGGGTCCAATGAGTGCCTCAGGGTACTGCCTAGCACTAGGAAAACCTAGTTTTTGAACAAACTGTATGAGCTGCAAATATTGCCTCCCATTACCTGCCTTACTTAGAGCAGTGCAGCAAGGGCATCAATCACAGATATATCATACTTGGCACCCTCCACTCAACAAGTACTTCTTCTCTACCTTATACAATACCATGCAGCACTGGCAGAATTTTGTCCTTAATGTTAACAGCAAACCTCATCAGCTTGCTACCCTCTGCACCTCCAACTTGTTAATATCTGACCATACGATTTAGTTGGGGATTGGTCCTGCTTTGAGCAGGGGGTGGGACTAGATGACCCCCTGAGGTCCCTTCCAACCCTGATATTCTATGATGCTATGATTCTATGATATCTGAATGTGTTGTTTTAAATATCTTAAGTAACCTTGGCTCCAGCATAGACTTCTCAAGCATCTCACTATTAAACACTTCCATACCTGCCCACATGTACAGACAAAACCCACCATGTGCTAATGTGCATGTATTTGTATAAATATTCATTAACTTCCATAAACATATATTAGTTTACAAACACACTGCCCATTTGTCCTATTTACACTTTCTCCATACATGTATTCCATGCAACTTGATCGGCATTCATCCTGCACCAACTTTCACTGCAACCCATCTTTCCCCCACATGCTGGCAATGCGCATATTCCCCAGACAAAACTTATTCCACTTCCTAACCCTATTCATTCCACACACACGCCGTCTCCGCACTCTATACCTACCCATTCTACATCCACCCATCTCCACTCCACACATTTCATTTTGAATACATCTCCCCACTCATTCCACACACAAATTTAATCAGTTCCAAACAGTCTAAGGTACGTGAGAAAAGGGAACACTCAGACACAGGCCCTAGCATTGATAGGTAAAACCCAGGGGAAGGATGTTTTCTCTGTTTTCAGTGGAAGTCTCATCCCTCCCAGTAAACATCCTTGGGTGCCAGTATTTTCTCTGTACATCCACAGAAAGATCTGAAAACTCATGGTCTATGAGGAAAACTTGTAGATTTGTAAGGTGTGCACTTTTTACAAATTAACTAAGGTACTTTTACGGCCCCCATCCCCATATAATCCCCATCCCTCCAAATTTTTAAAGAATTTATCATTGCAACACTCCTGTGAGGCAAGAAACTGAGGCAAAAGAATATAAGGGACTGTGTCCAAGGTCACACAAAGTTTATAACAGAAAAGGGAATTAAGTCCAGGTCTCCCAACTCAGTTCTCTACCAATGGACTTTCTTACCATGCTGAGACACAGCTTTGTAACAGATCAAAAAATGGTCATAGGGTTGGAAACAAAGAAGCATGGTGAAGGGCTATTTCCCCTTACACCATGTTTATTTACTTTCTTCAGTTATCTTTCTGACAGAACTTTTCAGAAAAATTCGTCAGAGAATCCTGATTTTTCAATTTAAAAAAACTTGCTTGTTTGACCATATCCAGATGTAACCGTTACTCTGCTCTGTCTCCAAGTATTTGCTCTGTCGAGAGATGAGAGATAAGACCACTGGTCTAGCATCAGTGGAATCTCCCTGTTCTCCATTTCCTCCCATTGTATTTATTCATTTGATGTGCTGTTGTTTTAAATTCATATGTATTAAATACCAAAACCCACAATAAAAAAACAAAGGCAACAAAAGAACAATATACGTATGAATGTTCTGATGAAGAATAAAAGGCCTCAAACCCACTTCGGGTTGTAAAGGTCATAAGATCCAATGTCAGAATTATTATTATTACCTTAGATTCCACTTAATATTTTCTTGACTAAAATAAAAAGGGATTTTTCATCATTATATTTTTTTCCTGGTCTTTATATAGCATTAGTTTTGCTTGAGAATATTGGTGTCATTTGTTCAGATATTTTCATTCTGAAATCTTCACTCGCGATACGCTATACTAACAGCTGGGATTTTTCCATATAGGAAGCAAACAGATCAGACTGGTGAATGGAGCAGATCATTGTGCTGGGAGAGTGGAGGTTTATAATGATGGCACCTGGGGCACAGTCTGTGATCATTACTGGGATCTACTGGCTTCGAATGTTGTTTGCAAACAACTGGGGTGTGGACACATCATCAATGTAACTGTCTCTGCTTATTATGGGGAAGGATCAGGGCAGATCTGGCTGGACAAAGTGAAGTGCTCTGGAACTGAATCCTATATCTGGGAATGTTCTTCTAGTGGATGGGGTAAGAATAACTGTGGACACAGCGACGATGCAGGAATTCTCTGCTCAGGTATGTTCTATGAATACTCTATTGAATCTTATTAAAGTGGAACTGTGAAGGTACCATTCAGGACTAAATGGTTATAGCTGTCTTGAGATTCTCACTTAAAACAGGTATTCAACTTCTACATAGGAATATGATATTGAAAGCTGGAATATTTTCCTACAGGAAGCAAACAGATCAGATTGGTGAATGGGGCAGATCGTTGCTCCGGGAGAGTGGAGATTCATTACCGTGGAGCCTGGGGCACAGTCTGTGATGATTCCTGGGACACATCAGATGCCAATGTCGTTTGCCAAGAGTTGGGATGTGGACACGCCCTTAATGCTCCTGGCTCAGCTCATTATGGGGAAGGATCAGGGCAGATCTGGCTGGATGATGTGAGTTGCTCTGGAGGCGAATCCTATCTTCGGGACTGTTCCTCCAGAGGATGGGGTCAGCATAACTGTGGGCACGGTGAAGATGCTGGAGTTCTCTGCTCAGGTCTGTTCTTTGAAAGTTTTATTGAATCTAATTAATAGGGGGTTAATGTAAAAGGTTGATGTTAACTAACAGAGAAGCCATAAAATGAAAAGAACAGTGGAAAATCTACTTACCGTCACACAATTCTTTTGACATATTGTGGCAAGTCACCTCCTTTGTCTCGCCAGATCTTAGTGCTTTCCCCTCTGGCAATGGTGAGCCTGGGGTAAATCAGCTCCTCTCTGTGCAGGGTTTGTCTTTCCCCTTCTGTGTTCCCTTTGCCATACTTTCAGGGTAGCCCTGACAGTTGGCCTAAGGGATGATCCTTCACCAAACAAAAAAGGAACAGTCTCATAAACTAAAACCCCAGTAAGGTACCTTTTGCTGCCTCCTCACTGCGGCAGGGTGTTGCCCTGTTGGTTTTCCCTGGGCTCTCCGTCCTTACCTAGCAGGCACTCAGGTTTGGCTGTTTCCCCTATGGGAAGGAACACAGCCCCTCATCCTGGAGAAGCTTATTTCCCTACTGCCACTAGCCTGGCAGCAACTTGTTTCTCTCTTCCCCTTTCCTCTACTCAGAGGAGGGGGTTTAAAAGGCCCTTAATTGGGATCAGGTGCCCCTAGCTGACCTGGGGTAACTCCCTCTCAGCTTGTAGGGAAAACAGCCTTTCACATGCATATATATTCTTGTGGAATGGTAAACAGACTTTCCCGCACTGCCGTATCCAAGTTTTCAAAAATCAGGAGACAGGCCCAAAAATATCAGGAAATTGGTTTAAAACAATGTGATTTAAAATCATAGAATAATAGCATAAGAAGGAACTGAAATGGTTATCTAGTCTAACCCGTGCCAGGATGAAGGATTTGTTTCTAAATAATTCAAGACAGATGCAATCCAGCCTTCTTTTGAAAACCTCCCGTGAAGGAGCTTCCACAACCTCCTGAGGCCTCTGTTCCATTGTCCTGCTGCTCTTACGGTTAGGAAGTTTTTCTTGAGATTATAATCTAAATTTGCTGTGCTGCAGTTTGAACCCACTGCCTCTTGTCCTGCCTCTGTGGGAAGAGAGAATGATGTTTCTTCATCCTTTTTATGGCAGCCTTTCAAGTATTTGAAGATCATTGTCATGTGCCCCCTTAATCTCCTCTTTTCCAAACTAAACATACCCAGTTCCTTCAGGTTTGGCTCATATGAGTTGCCTTCAGGGCCGTCCCTAGCTATTCTGGGGCCCTACGCAGCCCCCTCGTGGGTGTGTGGGGGGCAGGCCTCCACGGGGGGGCAGGGCTGGCTTGGGGGGCAGGGGGAACCACCACCCCCAGCACTCACCAGTGGCGCAGAGCAGGCTGGGGCGGGGTCGCTGCACTTCCCACCGCTGGAGCAGAGGCGGGAAGGGGCGGGGGGGGGCAGAGCAGGGCAGGGGCTTTGGGGAAGAGGTGGAGTGGGGGCGGGACTGGGGAAGAGCAGGGGCGGGGGCCATGGGGCTGGAGCAGGGGCAGGAAGGGGCGGGGCAGGAGCAGAGCAGGGTGGGGGCTTTGGGGAAGGGCTGGAGTGGGCCAGGGCTGGGGCGGAGCAGGGGCGGGAAGAGGCAAGGCAGGGGCTAGAGCAGCAATGCAGCTGTGCAGGGCACCAGGAAATGTGATGCCCCAAATTTCCTAGTGCCCTACGCAGGTGCGTACTTTGCATGTGGGTAGGGACGGCCCTGCTTGCCTTCCATCCCTTTGATCGTTTTTTTTGCTCTCCTATGGACCCTTTCCAGTTTCTCTACATCCTTTAAGAACAGATGCATCGATGAAGTGAGCTGTAGCTCACGAAACCTTATGCGCAAATAAATTTGTTAGTCTCTAAGGTGTCACAAGTCCTCCTGTTCTTTTTGCGAATACAGACCAACACAGCTGCTACTCTGAAATCTACATGCTTTCTATATGTTGGTGACCAAAATTGGACACAGTTCTCCAGCTGAGGCCTAACCAGTGCTGAGTAGAGTGGTATTATCACCTCCCGTGACTTGAGTGCTGTGCCTCTATTAATGCAACCTAAAATTACATTTGTGGGTTTGTTTGGTTTTTTTGCAACAGTATCACATTGCTGATTCATGTTGGGGATGTGATCCACCACAACTCCCAGATCCTTCTCAGCAGTGCTGCTGCCGAGCCAGTTATCCCCCATTCGGTACTTGTGCATTTGAGTTTTCTCTCCTAAGTAGAGTACCTTACATTTGTCTTTGCTGCATTTCTTTTTGTTGTCTATAGCCCAGCTCTCTAATTTATCAAAATTCCTTTGAATGTTAGCTCTATCCTCCAAAGTGTTCACAACCACCCCTAGCTTTGTGTCATCTGCAATTTAATCAGTCTGCTCTCTATTCCTACATCCAGGTCATTCATAAAGTTGTTAAATAACACTGCACCCAGAACAGATCCCTGTGGACCCTCACGTGAGACCTCAGTCCAATATGACATTATTCCATTAATAATCAATCTTCATTTGCGGTTGCTTAGCCAGTTCTGCATCCACGCAATGGTAGTTCGGCCGAGCCTGCATTTCTCCTGCTTACTTATCAGAATGTCATGTGGGACTGTGTCAAAAGCCGTGCAGAAGTCCAGGTGTATTACGTCCACCGCATTCCCCCATCCACCAAAGCACTTACCCTGTCCAAGAAGAAAAGCAAGCTGGCTTGGCTTGGTTTGTTCTTAGTAAAGCCGTACTGGGTGATCACCCCTCCATCCGCCAGGGATTCACAAACTGAATGTTTTATACATTGTTCTAGTACCTCCCAGGTATCGAGGTCAGTCTGACTGGTGGATAGTTCCCTGGCTTCTCCTTTTTCCCTTTTCAAAGACGGGCACTACGTTAGCCCTTCTTCAGCCTTCCAGGACCACTCCCCTCATCCATGAGTTGCAAATATTATTGCCAGTGGTGCCAAGAGTTCTTCAGCTGATTCCTTCAGTACCCTCGGCTGAACAGCATCAGGCACCACTGACTTGAATTCATTCAGATTAGTCAGAAGATCACAGGAATATGATATTAAAACCTGGGATTTTTTCCTGCAGGAAGCAAACAGATCAGACTGGTGAATGGGGCAGATCGTTGCTCCGGGAGAGTGGAAATTCATTACCGTGGAGCCTGGGGCACAGTCTGTGATGATTCCTGGGACACATCAGATGCCAATGTCGTTTGCCAAGAGTTGGGATGTGGATCTGCCATTGATGTCCTTGCCTCAGCTTATTATGGGCAAGGGTCAGGGCGGATCTGGCTGGATGATGTGAGTTGCTCTGGAAATGAATCCTATCTTCGGGACTGTTCCTCCAGAGGATGGGGTCAGCATAACTGTGGGCACAATGAAGATGCTGGAGTTCTCTGCTCAGGTCTGTTCTTTGAAAGCTTTATTGAATCTAATTAATAGGACATTAATATAAGAGGTCAGTGTTAACTAATAGAGAAGCCATAAAATGAGAAGAAACTGAGTATGAAAGTGGAGAATCTCCTTGCCTGTCACACAATTCTTTTGAGATATATTCCTTTGGAATGGTAACCAGACTTTCCTGCTCTGCCTAACCCAAGTGTTCAAAAATCATGAGTTACGACTAAAATATCAGGAAATTGGTTAAAAGTAAAGAGATTTAAAATCATACAGTCCTCAAATCATAGTGCCATAGTGTTAAAAGGGATGAGTAGGGTCACTGAGTCTGACCCCTGCCAAGATGAAAGATGTGTTGTGGTTAAACCATCCAAGAGAGATGGCTATGTAGCCTCCTTCTGAAAACATCCAGGGAAGGAGCTTCCATAACTTCCCTAGGCAGTCTGTTCCATTGTCCTACTGTTGTTAAACTTAGGAAGCTTTTCCTGAGATTTAATCTAAATCTGCTCTGCTATAGTTTGAACCCATGCCTCTTG
This sequence comes from Natator depressus, assembly GCF_965152275.1. Classification (NCBI taxonomy): domain Eukaryota; kingdom Metazoa; phylum Chordata; order Testudines; family Cheloniidae; genus Natator; species Natator depressus. The sequence continues at coordinate 651,510 of NW_027439787.1, forward strand.
CCCTACCCTCTGTGGCAAGAGAGAACGATTTTTCTCCATCTATTCGTGTCATGCTGACAGAAAGCAGAAGACCGGAAGTCCGCAGTGCAGGCAATGCGATATTATTGGGGTTAGTTTCAAGCAAGCATATTCATAGCTCTGACACTGCAGAGCCTTTGTCCCAGTGTTCCAGTTCCCTCTTCCTTAGCAGGCATAATTACACCTGTAATGCATAGTGTTGGTCCCACCCCTTACAATTTATGGTCGAGTTCCATTTTGGAAGGTCTTGAGTTGGTCCCACCGCTTTTGTATCCCACTGGAGGGGTAGGGAGTGAGGTTGTGTATTGGCCAACGCCAGGCCTTTCTTTGGCTTTTAATGTTTCTTATGTCTCTCCCCACCCCCTCTTGCTCCTCCTCACTGGTTGCTTGATCTTGGCTTGAGAGAGGAGCCAGGCGGCCTTCCAGTGTATGCTCATACATACTCCCAGCATACCCAGTAACACTTTAACTCTATTTCTTTTCTTTTCTCATTGTGCTAAAAGCCCCATTTGGTTGTGAGAAATATAACACACAGCGTCTTTGGTCTTTGTTCACACATATTAGTAAGGAAATAAGAGTATAAAAAATCAAACTCAAAATTCTATCTCAGGCAAACAAACAGGTCTACGTGCTAAGAGCAGCCTTACCCGCTATCACTTCCCCACGGACTCTCCTCTATTCCAAACTAAACATACCCCGTTCCTTCAGGTTCTCTCATATGGGTTACATTCTCTTTCTTTGCTCCTCTTTGTCGCTCTCCTCTGGATCCTTTACAGACTCTCTCCAGCCCTTCTGTACACGGGTGACCATAACTGGACACAGTACTCCAGCTTAGGCCCAACCAGGGCCGAGTGGAGCAATGCTGTCACCTCCTGTGATTGGCCTGCCATGCCTCTGTCAATGCAGCAGTGGCAGGCAGCTTGGAGGGCCCAACACCTAGTGGTTAGGGTGCCTGGCTCTCAGCCCTTTGATTGGTTGAGCAGCCTCAGTGTTTATGGCCTAGAGGGGTATTGAGATCTGGGCCCTTCCTCTCCATTGGGTCCAAACCCAGGTCCCTCAGCAAGTCAGCCCCTGAACAGGGAGGGATCCCTCCCAGCAGGAAGTCAAAATCCTCTTCCATGGGCTACCTCCTACTGGTCTGTTCAGCTTGAGGAACGGCCCCTCTAGTGCAGTTTGCTGGATGGCTTGTTTCCTGCAGGGTTCCCTCTTGGACTAGGGCAGCGCCTTGCTGCGATCTCCAGCTCCTTCAGGCAGGGCAAACCCCACAACGCCTCTGGTTTCCACTCAGTAATTTACTTCAGATGCTGGAGGCTCCTTCACAGTCTCCCTTGGTTGTGGAGACAGTGCTTATTCTGAGTCAGCTACCCTGGCTGGCCGATTACTGCTCCTTCCCTTCAAGTAGGGAGACAACTAGCTCCTGACTCCTCACCGTCAGCACCAAACTGAGCCAGGCTGTCTTCACCCCTGCCCCCATGCCTGGCTTACACTGCAGATATAGCATGGTGGGGCTAGCTGGGCCCAAAGGCTCTCTTTAACACTTGCTGTGCAGGCTGGCAGTTTCTCTTTTTCATCAAGCAACTTACAATTGCATTTGCCTTTTTCCCAACAGCATCACAGTGTTGATTCATGTTGAGGGTGTGATCCACCACAACTCCCAGATCCTTCTCAGCAGTGCTGCTGCAAAGCCAGTTACCTCCCATTCTACCTTTGTACTTTTGGTTTTTTCCCCCTAAATATAGAATATTACATTTGTCTTTGTTGACTTCCTTTTTTTTAATCTGTAGCCCAGTTCTCCAATTTATCAGGATCTCTTTGAATTTTAGCTCAATTCACCAAAGTGTTGGCAACCCCCCTAGCTTTGTGCTATCTGCAAATGTGATCAGTATGCTCTGTATTCCTCCATCCAGGTCATTAATAAAGATGCTAAACAACACCAGACCCAGAGCAGATCCCTGTGGAACCTCACTTGACACCTCCCTCCAATCTGGCATCATTCCTTTAATAGTCAATCTTTGTTTGTGGTTGTTTAACCAATTACGTATCCACCGAGTGGTAGTTCTGCCAAGCCGGCATTTCTCCAGCTTACTTATCAGAATGTCCATGTAGACCTGTGTCAAAAGCCTTGCTAAAGTCCAGGTATATTATGGCCATTGCATTCCCTCCTCCACAAACCCAATTACCATGTCTTAGGGCTTGTCTACGCTACCAAAGGGGGTCTATCTAAGTTACGCAACTTCCGCTACGTGAATAGCATAGCTGAAGCTGACCTACTTACCACGGTGCCGGTGTCTTCACTGCGTTAAGTCGACAGCCGACGCTCCCCCGTCAACTCCGTTCTGGTGGAGTACCGGAGTTGACAGGAGAGCGCTTGGTGGTCGATTTATCGCGTCTAGACTAGATGCAATAAATTGACCCCTGCTGGATTGATTGCTGCCCGTTGATCCAGCGTGACATGCAGACAAGCCCTTCGAATAATATCAAACTGGTTTGGCATGATTTGTTCTTAATAAATCCATGCAGGATGCTAGTGATCATACCTTCATCCTCCAGGTAATCACAAATTGCTTGCTTTATACATTACTCTAGTAGTTTCCCAGGTATGTAGTCAGGATGCCTGGTCTATAGTTCTCTGTTCTCCTTTCCCCCCTTTTTAAAGATAATATGTTAGTTCCTAGCCAGTCTTCCCAGACCTCTACTGTCATCCATGCATTTGCAAGGATTATTGCCAGTGGCACCAAGATTTCTTCAGCTAATTCCTTTAGCACACTGGGGTGAATAAAATCTGGCCCTCCGGACATGAAATCATGCAAATTAGTAAGAAGATCAAAGGAATGTGATATTAGTATGTGCAATTTATCCCTACAGGAAGCAAACAGATCAAACTGGTGAATGGGATAGATCGTTGCTCCGGGAGAGTGGAGATTTATTACAGTGGCACCTGGGGCACAGTCTGTGATGATTCCTGGGACACATCAGATGCCAATGTCGTTTGCCAAGAGTTGGGATGTGGACGCGCCCTTAATGCAACTGGCTCAGCTCATTATGGGGAAGGATCAGGGCAGATCTGGCTGGATGATATGAGTTGCTCTGGAAGCGAATCCTATCTTCGGGACTGTTCCTCCAGAGGATGGGGTTCGCATAACTGTGGGCACCATGAAGATGCTGGAGTTCTCTGCTCAGGTCTGTTCTTTGAAAGTTTTATTGAATCTAATTAATAGGGGGTTAATGTAAAAAGGTTGATGTTAACTAACAGAGAAGCCATAAAATGAAAAGAACAGTGGAAAATCTACTTACTGTCACACAATTCTTTTGACATATTGTGGCAAGTCACCTCCTTTGTCTCGCCAGACCTTAGTGCTTTCCCCTCTGGTAATGGTAAGCCTGGGGTTAATCAGCTCCTCTCTGTGCAGGGTTTGCCTTTCCCCTTCTGTGTTCCCTTGGCCATACTTTCAGGGTAGCCCTGACAGTCGGCCTAAGGGGTGATCCTTCACCAAACAAAAAAGGAACAGTCTCATAAACTAAAACCCCAGTAAGGTACCTTTTGCTGCCTCCTCACTGGGGCAGGGTGTTGCCCTGTTGGTTTTCCCTGGGCTCTCCATCCTTACCTAGCAGGCACTCAGGTTTGGCTGTTTCCCCTATGGGAAGGAACACAGCCCCTCATCCTGGAGAAGCTTATTTCCCTACTGCCACTAGCCTGGCAGCAACTTGTTTCTCTCTTCCCCTTTCCTCTACTCAGAGGAGGGGTTTTAAAAGGCCCTTAATTGGGATCAGGTGCCCCTAGCTGACCTGGGGTAACTCCCTCTCAGCTTGTAGGGAAAACAGCCTTTCACATGCATATATATTCTTGTGGAATGGTAAACAGACTTTCCCGCACTGCCGTATCCAAGTTTTCAAAGATCAGGAGACAGGCCCAAAAATATCAGGAAATTGGTTTAAAACAATGTGATTTAAAATCATAGAATAATAGGATAAGAAGGAACTGAAATGGTCATCTAGTCTAACCCGTGCCAGGATGAAGGATTTGTTTCTAAACAATTCAAGACAGATGCAATCCAGCCTTCTTCTGAAAACCTCCCGTGAAGGAGCTTCCACAACCTCCTGAGGCCTCTGTTCCATTGTCCTGCTGCTCTTACGGTTAGGAAGTTTTTCTTGAGATTTAATCTAAATTTGCTGTGCTGCAGTTTGAACCCACTGCCTCTTGTCCTGCCTCTGTGGGAAGAGAGAATGATGTTGCTTCATCTTTTTTATGGCAGCCTTTCAAGTATTTGAAGATCATTGTCATGTGCCCCCTTAATCTCCTCTTTTCCAAACTAAACATACCCAGTTCCTTCAGCCTTTGCTCATACGTCTTGCGCTTCATCCCTTTGACCATGTTTGTCACTCACCTCTGGATCCTTTCCAGTTTCTCTACATCCTTTCTATACACTGGTGACCACAACTGTACATAGTGCTCTGACTGAGGCCCTACCAGCAGCAACTAGAGCATTACTGTCACCTCCTGTGATCTGCATGCTGTGCCTCTGTTAATGGAATTGTAACAGGTGGCTTGGAGGGCCAGTTGGCCTATTGTTGGAGTGCCTGGCTCTCTTCCCCCTGATTGGTTGAGCAACCTAAGTCTTTAAGGCTTGCAGGGTAGGGGAACCCAGGTCCTCCCTCTCCACTCCCCCCAGCTGAGGGCCCTGTGTATGTCAACCCCTGATTGGGGGCGGGGCGGGGCGGGGCGGGGAAGGCTGGATCAAAGGAAGTGGAGAAAGCTGCCTTTCCCCTGGATTCTGTAGTGATGGGGGTGTGCCAACATTTCTTCTTCAGATCCAGGTGGTGATGTACTCTGTTTCCCCTACCCTGTCAAGTAATTTGTCAATGCAAGGCATGAATTACACATAAATTTTGAGACTGTGTTGACTTTTTGGAAGTCATTACTAAACCAGGTCATCCAATCAGGCTTGGGGACCAATACTACAGGGCGTTTCCAGTCTCTGAATGATTCCCCGATTACTCTTAGTTCTAGCATTGATTGGGGTTCTCGCTTCATGGTTCCCCTCAACTCCTGGGGAAGGGGTTGAGGATTTTCTCTGACTTTAAGCCCCAGTTTCATCTGGATGTTATGGGTTATGGGTCTGTCTAGGTTGAGTAGAAAATACAAAAGAGAAGACATTGATCACCTGTTGAGTCTGGGGTCTCTGGTCTGGGTGAGATTGTTTCCAGTCTTGACCATTGCTGGCTCTGAGGTCTCGCCAACCTGAGGGCCTGATTCTAATATTGGTAAGCTATTGGGCTTTCCAAGGTATTTAAAGATTTATATGATAGATTTGGTGTACCTTTCACTTTTTTCAGTTCTCAGATTTTGTAGTTTACTAGCCCTACTCTTCACACTCTTATAGGTCCCTTGCAAGCAGGCTAGGAGTTTTAATTTGGGTAATGGCAGTGGGTAATAACAGAAGAAACCAATTACTGGGTTGCAATTTGCAGAGGTGAGCCCTGCTTCCTGTGTGCTCTGGGTGTGTAAGTGGTTCTTCCTAGCAAATGAGCCCTGGGCATTGAGCTTCTCCCATAAGTCCAGGATGTTTTGTACTACGTTATTGGCCTGAGATAGCTGTTCTTTCCACATTTCTCGAATGAGTTCTACAATCCCGTGGGGTTGCCTCCCATATAACAGCTCAAATGGTGAGAAGCCAGTGGAGGACTGGGGGACTTCTTGCCTGGAGAACAGGGGAGAAGGGAGTAACTGGTCTCAGTGTCACATATCCGTCTGTAAGGACGAACTTCCAGGGCATCCTCTTTAGTGTTCTGTTGAATCTTTCCACCACACCATCTGTTTGGGGATGGTGAACAGATGTCCTGAGAACCTTGATTTTCAGCAGTCAGCACAGTTGCTTGATCATCTGGGGCATAAAGTTCATTCCCTGATCTGTTGCGATCTCCCATGGCATCCCAACCCAAGCAAAGATTTTCATGAGTGCAGTGGCCTCCATTTTGGCATTCACAGAATGGAATGGTACTGCTTCAGGGCACCTAGTTGCATAGTCAACTGTAACTAAAATGAACTAGTTGCCTGAGGCACTGTTCTCCAGGGAGTTGACTATCACAGAATCATAGACCATCAGGGTTGAAAGGGACCTCAGGAGGTCATCTAGTCCAACCCCTTGCTCGAAGCAGGACCAATCCCCAATTTTTTGCCCCAGATCCCTAAATGGCCCCCTCAAGGATTGAGCTCACAACCCTGGGTTTAGCAGGCCAATGCTCAAACCACTGAGCTATCCCTCCCCCCAAATGTCCATTCCAATCCAGCCAAATGGCATACCTACTAGCAGGAGGGAGAGGCTCTCTGTGGGCTAAGGAGCTGTAGGCTGGCACTGCAGGCATGAGGCACAGAAATCTGGAACATCTTTGTGGACTCCAGGCTAGAATCTGGGCTAACATCTTCTCCCTCCCTAGGTGCCCTGCGAAGGGTATGGCATGGGTGAGTTGCATCACCTCCCTCCAGTTGAGTTGGGTACCAGAAGCTGATTCCAAACTTCCCCAGTCTGCTGGTCCTTTTCAATGTGGTATGAGTGTTCGCCCTGAATTTCAAAGTGTGGATACAGTCCTGCTTCATGGGGCTTGATGGTCTCCCCATTTACTACTGCCACTTGAGTGTATGCTTAGCTCAGCATGTTGTCCGCCCATTGTTCCTCTACAAAGTTGGAGAACTGGGTCAGAATATCAGACTTAGGTAATGGAGGGGCCTCCTCCTGATGCTGTGACAGGGCCCTGTTTTGCTGGGTTGTCCCAGGTACATGGGATGCCCACTCAACTGCAAGGGTTGGGGTCTCAGCAGGACCTGTGGTTGGAGGCAGGGAGATCCCGCAGTCTGAAGTGGGTCTCACAAGCTCCTTTAGCAACTCCCCAAAACAGTTCCAGCCTCAGCCAACAATAGCAGGGTAGGCAAACATTGGTGCTGTCAGGTTTCAGAGTAACAGCCGTGTTAGTCTGTATTCACAAAAAGAAAAGGAGGACTTGTGGCACCTTAGAGACTAACCAATTTATCTGAGCATAAGCTTTCGTGAGCTACAGCTCACTTCATCGGATGCACCCGATGAAGTGAGCTCTAGCTCACGAAAGCTTATGCTCAGATAAATTGGTTAGTCTCTAAGGTGCCACAAGTACTCCTTTTCTTATTGGTGCTGTCAAGACTGATTCCCCATTCTGGCACTTTGAGTACAGAAGGGGGGGCCCCACAAAGTCCTTAAAAAATACTTTGCCACTCCAGGCTTATATTAAACTCCCAAGTTTACAGATTCCTGGCCTTGGAGTATCGCTGCCGCCACCCAATGCAAAACCCCTTTGAAAGCCCAGGAAGGCTCACTTGGGAATTCCTTCCTGTGGGGTACCCCCAAGCTCTTTCACCCCCTGTCCGGAGAAGAGCAGAGAAAAGAAAAGCGCAAAGAAACCAGCTGTTGTCACCAGCTGACCCTGGAATCCTTTGTTCTTCTTAGTAGCTAAAAGAATAACCTGTGCACAGACCCCCTCTTCTTCCTAAGACACAGGAATGAAATCATGTTCTTAAAAAGATGATTTGTATTTAAAAAAAAGAAAGAAAGAAAGAAAGAAAGAAAGAAAGAAAGAAAACACATCTGGAAAATCAGGGCTGCTGCTTGATGTTAAAAAGCAACTGGAAGGATTAAACACCAGGAATTGCTTCCCTGGGGTTCAGCTTAACCATTACAAAAGAACAGAAGTACCTGTGTTCAGCACAGAGGAATTCACAAGCCAAAATAAAGAGATAAACTTGTTCGCGTCTATCTAAACGTTTCCTGCCCTACTTACATCTATGTAGTTCCACATAAATTATTCTAGGTATGGATGCTGGGAAATTTCCATACCTGGTCCCGAGCTTCTTACAGCAAACCTGCTAGCTTGGTTCTTTCAGACAAAAGACAAAAGACCAGCCGACAGAGGGGCAGATTTTTTTCCAATTTGAAAGTTGCTAGTCTTCCCGTTGGCTCTTTTGGCCAGGTGCCAACTCACTTCCTCTTACCTAAGCATTTCAGTGAGACTTCTTCACCCTTTACAGATAAGGCAAGAAGAGTACAAATACTAGGAAGGATTTTTATAGCTAACTGGCTGGGTGTCCATAAAAGTGCCTCCTCATTTGCCACAGGTACAGTGCCAGCCAACAGGGACTCTGTGTTCCCCTACTGTTGGAGTCACTTAAATGTGGGGATAAGGTTCACATCCCCATCGACACATTGTAGCAGGATGAAGCCACAAGTTGGTCCAGGATTAGGAATCACCAAGGTCTGGACAAGGATCTGGCCACACCCTTAGTCAACAAGCCCCACAATTTCTATCCATTCACTTGTACAGGGATGGCCAACTTTGCAGGTCTGCCTTGTCGAGCTTGTCCCCCTAGTGTCCAGATCTTCCAAAACTGCACTCCATGGAGGGGCAATCTTGGGACCAGTGCCTGGGACGGTCACAAGTGAAATACCAGTCTTGGCCTTGGCTGTGGGGACTGGCATCACACCCATGTATTTGAGGGGTCCCATCCCCTAGGAATCCCCTGAGTTCAGGCTCCAGCAATACCCCCAGATTTGAGTGCCTCAAGATCCTGGTTTCCCTGGGCTGCTCCCTCCTGTGGTTGTGTGTGGCTTTAAGTTCCCCCAGACCAATGTTGCAGGATCATTTATAGGGGTCTTGGCAGCCAGGTAATTTTCAGTGAGCCAAATGATGTCTGCTATGATCTCTAGATGCCATAACACCCTCTCCTTTCTCCAAGTGGGCAGTATCTGGGTGAACTGCTCAAGTAGGAGCAGCTTGGCTACCTGAGCCCCCATCCGTGTTTTGGGTTTGAGCCACCTCCAGCATGCATCCTGTAACTTCTGGGTGACCAGCCTGGGGGGCCCATATCAAAGGCAAGGAAAGGCATTGACTTCCCACACAGGTGTCACAGATGTGCAGCCAAATGCTGAGACCCTGGTGGCCCCGCTTCTTCCCCTCCCTGCCTTCCACACTTTGGATGTTTGTTTGTGGTTCATGCAGGTTCTCAGGGTGGCTGGGAAGGCTGAGTAGCAGATAGTCTCCTCAGCTGCCCCTGAATGGGCAAGCAAGCTCAAATTTCAAGTCAGGTATGCTTTCCCAGCTGCTGGCCCCTGACCCTGTCCTGCTCCTTGGGTCGGCTAAATGGGCTTCCTCCTGGCATCCCCAGCCACAGCCAGGGAGTCCCCCTGTCTTTGCTCAGCTTCCCCCCTGATAGCTCTGTGTGGGGTTTCCTCCTCTCCTGCCTCATTCCCCTAGCCCAGCTGCTGCTCACTGGGGTCCTCCTCCCAGGCCCTCTTCCCCACCCTAGTCCTGCTCTCCCTGCTCAGCCTCCCTCCCCCACCCCCTCTTGCTAGTGCCTGGAGTGGTGATGGCGGTTTCCCCCATCCAGCCGCTCTGCACGGTCACCACAGTCCCCTCCCTGCTTAGTCTGTCTCCCTCCCCTTGCGAGTGCCTGGTCGGTGGGTTCCCCCCCACTCATGCACCCAGCTGCTGCTTGCACCTCCTGTCCTCCCCTTGTCCTGCAGCGCTTGCTACAATTCTTCTCCCATCTCCCCGCCCAGCCTCTCCTCCCTGCCACTTGCTGCATGGGTTTCCTCCTTGCCCCCCTCCCTGTCCACCTGCTCCCCGGGTTCTTCTTCCTCATAGAATCATAGAATATCAGGGTTGGAAGGGACCTCAGGAGGTCATCTAGTCCAACCCCCTGCTCAAAGCAGGACCAATCCCCAACTAAATCATCCCAGCCAGGGCTTTGTCAAGCCTGACCTTAAAAATATCTAAGGAATGAAATTCCACCACCTCCCTAGGTAACGCATTCCAGTGTTTCACCACCCTCCTAGTGAAAAAGTTTTTCCTAGTATCCAACCTAAACCTCCCCCACTGCAACTTGAGACCATTACTCCTTGTTCTGTCATCAGCTACCACTGAGAACAGTCTAGATCCATCCTCTTTGGAACCCCCTTTCAGGGAGTTGAAAGCAGCTATCAAATGCCCCCTCATTCTTCTCTTTCGCAGACTAAACATCCCCAGTTCCCTCAGCCTCTCCTCATAAGTCATGTGTTCCAGTCCCCTAATCATTTTTGTTGCCCTCCACTGGACGTTTTCCAATTTTTCCACATCCTTCTTATAGTGTGGGGCCCAAAACTGGACACAGTACTCCAGATGAGGCCTCTCCTCTTCTGCTCGTGTTCGGCCCCCTGCCACTCACTCATTGCAGTCCCCCTCTCCCCATTCACTCAGCCAGCCCTCGGCTCCCTCCCACTCGCTAGGTGGATTTCCTTCCCGCCCCCAACTTGTTCCCCCATCCACTGCTCTCCTCGTCCTCTCCTCCATGCAAAGGTGAAAGTGGGCCCGTGCGCCCCGGTGCGGTGCACCAGTAAGAGAGTGGCTGGCTGGGGGCAGGGCTCTGGATGCTGCCAGCTGACCAGTAAAGTTCCTGTCCCGGTGCTGGGCATAGCCGGCCCACCTCTCCCCCTCTGCCATCCCCCACAGGAGCCCAAATCACCACCCCCCTTTGGCCCCCAGCCCCAGCGCTGGATGGCCGCCGGGGTGGTGGGCTCGAGCCCCCAGCCCCAGGTGGGCTTGAGCCAGCACCCACAGCCCCTGGACAGCACAGCCACAGCGCCCCCAGGCTCCAGCCCCAGTACTGGGGCGGCCGGGCAGCATGGTCCCCTCTGCCCCGGCCAGCCTGGGGGATCTGGCAGCCAGGCAGCTCCCCGCACCCCTGCCCTGAGCCCCCACCAGGGGGGTTGTGATAGGACAGTACCTGTAAGAAATTTAAGTTACTTTCACCCCTGCCTCTGTGCTCCCCCTGCAACCGCCCTCACTGCTCTCCATTTCCACCGGCCTTCCTCCTCCCTCGCTTGCCCTACCTGAGTTGCTCCAGCATCAGCTTTGGCTTAGTGTTGAAAGCAGAGGTAGAAGTGTGAAGATCTGGGATTTTATTTATGCCCTCCCCCCACATCCCAGACTTCCAGTGTGGCACTGGACCCATCATTTAAGGCTTGATCTCAAGGAGAGTCTTTCCACTGATGTAAAAAGGCAGCGGATAGGGGACTTAATTAGCCTCTGCCTCAGTTTCTCCATTCAAAACCAGGGATAATAATAATACTTGCCTGCCTCACAGGAATTTGGTTTCGGTTTGGTGCTTTGAGGTTACCAGATGGAAAGTGCTTAAAAGTGCTACAATTTTGCAAAGTGCTTTTTACAATTCCAAAACCTTTATGCTTTATTCATGCAGTAGGCCCTCCTCCTGGATCACCGGAGAATTTCAGTGTGGGACTGTATGGGACCATGACTCCTCCCGTACAACTCCACAGAAAGGGGCAGAAGCAGGGCCCCACCGGGCCTGCCCCCATTGTCACTTTTCCAAGTTGGAGGAGGGAGGGCTAGGCAAAGACGCAGGCAGGCCAGCCAGCCTTATGCTCTGTGTGCTGTCAGTCAGTGTGCTGCAGGGAGGGCTGGATCACTTGTGGCACCAGGCACCCTATGCTGTCCTGTCCTCAGGGCCAGCTAAGCTGGACTGGACAGCTGAGGCTGAGCAATAAATGGCCAGGAGGAATGGATCCCCAGCCCCCTCCCCTGGGCCAGAGCCCTTCAGAGCGTGCCCAGGGGTAAGCAGTGGACCAGGGGCAATTAAGTTTCTTGTTCAAATTCTACAATGGGTGGGGTGGAGGAGCACTCAGCTCGGGGGAGAGGGGTATGGAGAGAAGAAAGGGAGGCCGAGGGAGGAGGGATGTGGTGGTGGGGAGGAGAGGAGAGAAGGCATTGGTAGGGTAAAACTCAACTCTTTTCAGTGGATGGGATTTGACTGTTGGCCAGTTTCTCATGAGAATGGGGCTGGGGATTTGGTTCCTTCTCCCCGGGGATGTAGGGCCTGCCGCTCTGGTGCATAGAGCCGGCACCACCATGCTGCCTCCGTGGGACTTTTTGCCTCCTTGGTTCTGTGAGCTGAACGGGTGTCCTTGTTAAAGCAGCAGCCAGCCTTTATTTTCCTGCCAGGAGCCATGTCCCTGGGCAGTTCTTATTCATCGCCGAGGTGCTTACTGCTGTTAAAACAATAGACACAGGCAGGCTCCAGCTTGGCTGTGTGAAGAAGTGAAAATGAGGTGGCAGCTTTTGCAGTCTGATTCCAGCCATTTTCTTCTTGTCAGGGTGCAAATGCCAGCTGAGGATGAGGCCTGACACCTTGTTTGTTTGTGAAGAACGGGCAGAGCTTTCTCAATTAGCTCTAACTGCGGCTTGCCGTTATACGTTCCCCAGGATCAAGGAGAGGGGTCGGGGCACTTGAAAAGGCCTTTTTGTAGGCTGCCTGCATGCCAGGGTATATCAAAAAACCTGTGACTGACATTTTTTTATTCCCAAGTGTAGTGCTTTTAATTAGATACCTTCTGCATGTCCAGTCTTCACACACACCCTCTGGCACACAGTGCAAAACATGCTCCATTTTCTTTGGAAGGAAATTGCAGAAAAGTGGAGGGTTATTTTCAAATATCATTTGCCCGGGTTCAGGGGTTTGGCTGGAAGGGGACGTGCATGTGGTGAGCGGGGGAAGGGGGGGAGGGGGGAGTGGGGAGGGGGAGGGAAGAGAGGAGGGAGACTGGGGAGGGAGCAGGCGGTGGGGCTTGGGGCAGAGCAGGGGTGGAGTATGGGCAGGGCCACAGGCAGAAGAGGCGGTCTGGGAAGCTACTGGCTCCCTAAATGGAAGCTTCACCCACCGCCCCAGCCATGGTGACCTGGCAGGGTCTTGTTCCTGGTGGGCACTGCTCCCCAGGGAAGCGTAGCCAGAACGTCTCTTCTGAAATGTCCAGGGCATTGAAAATGGCTGCCTTGACATAAATATAATTTTAGACTCACCAGGGTCTAAGGCACAATACGCCATCTGTGCTACTCCTGTTAAGTATGGGCCATGCACCACATGCCACTGGTTTCAGGGCAGGGGGCTACTGTGATCACCGGCTCAAAGGTTTCAAGAAAGGCCTCGGGATCATCATTGGGCCCCATCTTGGTAAGCCTGATAGGGGCAGCAGTCACAGTGGGGGCTCCACTGGAGTGTGTGGCCATAGTACCCTGACCATCTGCTGGACCAACTGCTGCTGAATCTCTGAATGGAGGGGGGCCAACCCAGGTGGGAGTCAGAATCCACTGTCCTGGGCTACTTTCTACCACTCCGTTCAGTTTGAAGTATGGACCCTGTAGTCCATTTTGCTGGGCGGCTTGTTTTATGTAGGACTCCCTCTTGGGTCTTTGGCGATGCCTAGCTGTGGTCCCAGACAGAAGCAATTTGGTAAAAGTGAACCACACAGTGTCTCTGTGGTCTGCTCACTCAGTTACCCAAGGTGCTGGAGGCTCACCTCCTTCACAGTCTACCTTTGTTTGGGAGATCGTACTTACTCCCAGATGGCTGCCCAGGCTGGCCAGCTAGTGCTTTTTCCCTTCAGGTGGGGAGACAGCTAGCTCCTGCTTCTTCACCAGTTAGCCCAAACTAAGCCAGGCTTTCTTCTCCCCATGCTGCCTCCAGGCCTTGCATTGACTGCAGGTACAGCACAGTGGGGCTAGCTGGGCCCAAAGGCTCTCTAACACCTGCTCTGCAGTTTGGCAGTTTCTCTGCTTCATCACAGCAACCTAAAATTGCATTTCCTTTTTTCCCAACAGCATTGCATTGTTGACTATGTTGAGGCTGCAATCCATCACAACTCCCAGATCCTTCTCAGCAGTGCTGCTGCCAAGCCGGTTTCCCCCCATTCCGTATTTATGCTTTTGAATTTTGTTCCCTAACTTTAGCACCTTACATTTCTATTTGTTGAATTTTGTGTTGTTGTCTTTAGCTCAATTCTACAATTTACCAAGATCCTTTTGAATTATTGCTCAAACCTCAAAATGTTGGCAAACCCCTCTAGCTTTGTATGATCTGCAAATTTGATTAGTATGCTCTCTCATCCTATATCCATAAAGGTGTTAAATGACATCATACTCAGAACAGATCCCTGTGGAGGATTACTTGAGACCCCCTCCAATCTGACATCATTCCATTAAAAGTTACCCTTCGTTTGCAGTGGTTTAACAAGTTATGTATCAACTTAATAGTAGTTCTGCCAAGCCGGCATTTCTCCAGTTTACTTCTCAGAATGTCATGTGGGACTATGTCAAAAACCTTGCTGAAGTCCAGATATATTATGTCCACCGCATTCCCCCTACGCCCAAATGAGTTACCCTGTCAAAGAAGGAAATCAAGCTGATTTGGCATGATTTGTTCATAGTAAATCGATGCTGGGTGCTAGTGATCACCCCTTCATCCTCCAGTTATTCACAAATTTAATGTTTTATACATTAATCTAGTAGTTTTGAAGGTATCGAGCTCAGGCTCACCTGTCTATAGTTCCCTGGCTCCTTCTTTTCCCCCTTTTTAAAGATGGGCACTATGTTAACCATTCCCCAGTCTTCTGGGACCTCTCCTGTCATGCATGAATTGGCCAATATTATTGCCAGTGGGCCGAGATTTCTTCAGCTGATTCCTTTAGCAGACAGGGGTGAGCAACGTTGGGCCCCGCTGACTTGAATTCATTCAAATTAGTCAGAAGAACATAGCAATATGATATAAAAAGTTGGATTTTTTTTTCCATGCAGGAAGCAAACAGATCCGACTGGTGAATGGGATAGATCAATGCTCTGGGAGAGTGGAGATTCGTTACAATGGCTCCTGGGGAACAGTCTGTGATGATTACTGGGACCTATCAGACTCCAATGTTGTTTGTGAAGAACTGGGATGTGGACGTGCTATCAAAGCACATGACTCCGCTTATTATGGGCAAGGATCAGGGCAGATCTGGCTGGATGATGTGGGTTGCTCTGGAAGCGAATCCTATCTTCGGGACTGTTCCTCCAGAGGATGGGGTCAGCATAACTGTGGGCATGATGAAGACGCTGGAATTCTCTGCTCAGGTCTGTTCTTTGAAAGCTTTATAGGTGGGTGGTGACTAACAGAGAAGCCATAAAATGAGAAGAACCCTGAGTATGGCAGTGGAGTGTCTCCTTGCTGGTCACACAATTCTTTTGACATATATTCCTGTAGAATAGTAACCAGACTTTCCAGCTCTGCCAAACCAAGTGTTCAAAAACCATGAATCAGGTCCCCCAAATCAGGAAATTGGCTGAAAATCATATGATTTAAAATCATGGAATCACAGAACATAGGCTTAAAAGGAACTACATGTGTCATCTAGTTGAACCCCCCACCAAGATGTAGGATTTGTTTTGTCTAACCATCCAAGACAGATGGCTATCCAGCCTCCTTTCAGAAACCTCCGGTGAAGAAGATTCCACAACCTCCCAGGCAGTCTGTTCAATTGTCCTACTGTTTTTACAGTTAGGAAATTTTTCATGAGATTTAATCTAATTCTGCTATGCTGTAGTTGTCCTGTCCTGTCCTGTCCCACTCTTGTCCTGCCCTCTGTTGCAAGAGAGCAATATTTCTCCATCTCTTTTTGGGCAGCCTTTCAAGTATTTGAAGATCGTTATCATGTACCCCCTAAATCTCCTCTTTTCCAAACTAAACATACCCAGTTCCCTCAGGCTTTGCTCATATGGCTTGTGTTCCATCCCTCTGATCATCTTTGTCACTCGCCTCTGGATCCTTTCCAGTTTCTCTACATCCTTTCTATACGCTGGTGACCAAAACTGTACATACTACTCCAGCTGAGGTTCTGCCAGCACCAAGTAGAGCGTTACTATCATCTCCCATGAGTCGCATACTACGCCTTTATTAATGCAACCTGAAATTGCATTTGCTTGTTTTTGCAATAGCATTGCATTGCTGACTCATGTTGAGGTTGTGACCCACCCCAACTCATAGACTCATAGACTTTAAGGTCAGAAGGGACCATTATGATCGTCTAGTCTGATCTCCTGCACAACGCAGGCCACAGAATCTCACCCACCCACTCCTATAACACACCCCTGACCTATGTCTGAGCTATTGAAGTCCTCAAATCGTGGTTTAAAGATTTCAAGGTGCAGAGAATCCTCCAGCTAGTGACCCGTGCCCCATGCTACAGAGGAAGGCGAAAAACCCCCAGGGCCTCTGCCAATCTGCCCTGGGGGAAAATTCCTTCCCGACCCCAAATATGGCGATCAGCTAAACCCTGAGCATGTGGGCAAGACTCACCAGCCAGATACCAGATACAGGAAAGAATTCTCTGTAGTAACTCAGATCCCACCCCACCTAACATTCCATCACAGGCCATTGGGCATATCTGCCGTGAATAGTCAAAGATCAACTAATTGCCAAAATTAGGCTATCCCATCATATCATCGCCTCCATAAACTTATCGAGCTTAGTCTTGAAGCCAGTTATGTCTTTTGCCCCCACTGCTCCCCTTAGAAGGCTGTTCCAGAACTTCACTCCTCTGATGGTTAGAAACTCCCAGATCCTTCACAGCTGTGCTGGTGCCAATCCAGTTATCCCCCATTCTGTAGTTATGCCTTTGGTTTTTCTTTCCTAACTGTAGCACCTTACATTTGTCTTTGCTGAATCTTATTTTGTTATCTATAGCCCAGTTCTCCAATTTATCTAGATCCTTTTGAATTTTAGCTCAATTCTCCAAATTGTTGGCAACCCCCGCAGTTTTGTGTCATCTGCAAATTTGATCAGTATGCTCTATATTCCTACATCCAGGTCACAGAATTAATGTGTTAAGGAACACTGGGCCCAGAACAGATCCCTGTGAAACCTTACTTGAGACCTCCCTCCAATCTGACATCATTCCATTAAAAAGTTACTCTCTGTTTATGATTGTTTAACCAATTATGTATTCTCTTATTGGTAGTTCCACCAAACTGGCATTTGTCCAGCTTACTTATCAGATTGTCATGTGGGACAAAAACTTGCTAAAGTCCAGGTATATTGTATGCACCATATTCCCCCTTTGCCCAAACAAGTTACCCTGTCAAAGAAGGAAATCAAACTGGTTTGGCATGATTTGTTTTTTAGTAAATCCATACTGGGCTCTAATGATTATCCCTTCATCCTGCAGGTATTCACAAATGGAATGTTTTATACTTTGCTTTAGTGGCTACCCAGGTACGGAGGTCAGGCTGACAGGTCTATAGTTCCCCATATTTCTTTTTCCCCCATTTTTAAACGATGGGCACTATGTTAGCCCTTCTCCAGTCTTCTGGGACCTCTCCTGTCATCTCTGCGTTTGTAAATATTATTACCAGTGGGCTGAGATTTCTTCAGCTAATTCCTTTAGCAGACAGAGGTGAACAACATTGGGCCTCGCTGACTTGAATTCATTCAAATTAGTCAGAAGAACACAGGAATATGATATTAAAAGTTGGATTTATTCCCTACAGGAAGCAAACAGATCAGACTGGTGAATGGGACAGATCAATGCTCTGGGAGAGTGGAGATTCATTACAATCGCACCTGGGGGACAGTCTGTGATGATTCCTGGGACACATCAGATGCCAATGTCGTTTGCAAAGAATTGGGATGTGGACACGCCATCAATGCAACTGGCTCATCTTATTATGGAAAAGGATCAGGGCAGATCTGGCTGGATGATGTGAATTGCTCTGGAAGTGAATCCTATCTTCGGGACTGTTCCTCCGGAGGATGGGGTCAGCATAACTGTGGGCACCATGAAGATGCTGGCGTTCTCTGCTCAGGTCTGTTCTTTGAAAGTTTTACTGAATCTAATTAATAGGGAGATTATATAAAAGGGGGGTGTTAACTAACAGAAAATCCATAAAATGAGTATGACAGTGAAGAGTCTCCTTCCTGGTCACACAATTCTTTTGTTATATATTCCTGTGAAATGGTAACCAGACTTTCCAGCTCTGCCAAACCCGTGTTCAAAAATCATGAATCAGGCCCCCAAAATCAGAAAATGTCTAAAAATAATGTGATTTAAAATCAGAGAATTACAAGGTTAGAAGGGACCACAAGGGTCATCTAGTGGAATCCAGCCTCCTTTTCAAAATGTCCAGCAAAGGGGCTTCCACAACCTCCGTAGACAGCCATCATATTCCATTGTCCTACTGTTTTTACAGTTAAGAAGTTTTTTTCTGAGATTTAATCTAAACGTGCTATGCTATAGTTTGTACGCTCTGCCTCTTGTCCTGCCCTCTGTGGCAAGAGAAAACAATTTTTCTCCATCTTTTTTGTGGCAGCCTTTCAAGTATTTGAAGTCCGCTGTCACGTCCCCCCTTACTCTCCTCTTTTCCAAACTAAGCATATCGAGTTCCTTCAGCCTTTGCTCATACAGCTTGCATTCCATCCCTTTGATCATCTTTGTCCCTCACCTCTGGATCCTTCAAAAGCTGTGCTGAACAGGGAATTAATATAATGTTGGTTACAAAACTAAGAGAGAAGCGGTAGAATGAGAAGATAGCTGTATGTGACACAAGAGAAACACTCTGCTTGTCACATGATGGCTTCTGGAATTTTTTCATTGGAATGATAACTAACCGTTCAACTCCTGAGGGCAGAGTTCAAATCCATTTTTCGGTCAAAAGTGAGTAGTCCGGTGTTTTTCACGTTAGTCTCCATTGAGTATACCACAAATTTCACACACAATTCTGCATAAATGGCAATCTCTGCTCAAGAAAGGTGAATAGCTGGAGCAGCAGAGAGTTGTATCAGGCAGAGTTCTTTTGAAAATTGGCCCCTTATTACTGAGCCTAAATGAGCTCTGTTGAAAAATCTGGTCCAGTGTGTTGATTTAACATTTTGCAAATGTACGAAACAATAAGAATGGTAAGCACAGTCTTCTGTTCTGTCATAATGCCCCTTATGAGCCTTTAATGTGTGCCAGATTCAGTTCCCTCTAGCTGCTCTTTCAGACGTCGCTGGAACAAGCATATCCTTCCCTGAATACTAGGTTCATCTCCCACTGATGTCAGTGTGGTGCAGACTGAGGGTAGTTGATTGGCCATGCTTTTTCAGGGAAATGTATTGAAATTAAAACTTTTGTAAATGATGTCAGGTTTAGGGTGCAAGTGATAAACAGAGAACACATTTTTTTAAAAGATTTATCTCTGTATTTAATTTTACAAAAACTATCTGGGGGACAGAGTCCTTTTAAATTGTTCCCAGCCATCATTGTGCTCCTGTACCTACCTGAACCTGTCCACGCACACTCTTCTGAGTGGGTTTCCTCTTTAGACAGGCCCATTACAGCAATTTAGAGGGGAATTTTCACAGGCCCTCCTTTGGATACTCTATTGAAGATTTAGGCACCCACTTGTGGGAACTCAGGCCTGATCTACACATACACACACATTAGGGTGCTACAATGGCACAGTTATAGTATCCATAGTGTAGACCAGTCCTAAGACAAGAAGTGTTGTTTTCACAGCAGAATGGGAGAGGTGTTTGGTCTTTGCAAACCTACTCTTATCATTGGCATCCAGTTTGTCTAGACTTGACAAGTTGCCCAACCACTGAATTTTCAAAACCTCACTACTCAGTGGTGCTGTATTCTCCTGGCTCTGATGTTCTCCCTCTTTCTAAAGGTCACCGTTTGTGTACAAACTGCCCTTATCTGTTTTGCAAAGTTTTCAAAAACTTGGGCAGGATCTTGTTAGAAGGATAAATGTGCTGCCTCTCTTTCCTCTGGCTCTTTCCCCAGAAATGTCTCTTAATGTACAACCCAGGCATGGTGAGGTTCTTTACCACAGTTCTCCTTGGTGCTGTCCTCCCATTGCACAATCCGCCAGTGGCCCCCACCCAGGAAGCCACCTCCTCCCTCTCTACTCTTAAACCACTGGTCAATGCATGATATTCAGTTCTTTGCTTTTAAGTGCTTGAGTTTTACACGCGATGTGGTGCAGTAAGTTTTGTCACTCAGCAAATCTTGCTAGTGTTTATTGGGATGCACATAAACCTAATGGACCAATACTTGTCCTGGGCCCAGTTAGACGAATAAAGAGGGGATAACGTCTTATCCATACTGTAGGGTGCACAGCCTTGCTATACTAGTGCATCTAAATATAGAACGAGTAAATTGATTAGAATATTTTATATATATTTGTAATATAATATATATATTTAATATACTATTTTCAGGTTAGAGTCTGCATTCACTAAGAAGTGAAAATGGTTCTGGGTTCGTGAAAGACAACCTCTCATGACCCAGACTATGAAGAATCTGAACATAGTAGCACCCTTGGATCATCAATAGAAGAATACTGAGTTTAGATAAAATACAGCATTAGCCAGCAAACTCTTTATAATCAGCTTCTTTCTCTGAGAAAAGCTCAGCTGTGGCACACTGATATAATACTGTTCATAGATACTAAGGTCAGAAGGGACCATTATGATCATCTAGTCCGACCTCCTGCACAACGCAGGCCACAGAATCTCACCCACCCACTCCTGCAATAAACCTCTCACCTATGTCTGAGCTATTGAAGTCCTCAACTCGTGGTCTAAAGACTTCAAGGTGCAGAGAATCCTCCAGCAAGTGACCCGTGCCCCATGCTACAGAGGAAGGCGAAAAACCTCCAGGGCCTCTTCCAATCTGCCCTGGATGAAAATTCCTTCCCGACCCCAAATATGGCGATCAGCTGAACCCTGAGCATGTGGGCAAGACTCACCAGCCAGATACCCAGGAAAGAATTTTCTGTAGTAACTCAGATCCCACCGCATCTAACATACCATCACAGAGAGGCTTCTAAAGTTGCAGGAAATATAAGAGCATCTAGGAAAACGTTGCCAAATTTCCTCTGTATAATTTTCCATTGATCAAACTGTGTAGAATTTTCCTGCTTTTTTTATTCATGTAATTTTTTCAGCTTGAATTTCTGCTTTTTTCTTATTAAAATCTTTTTTAAAGTCTTACCAAAATGTGATGCTTCTGTCCTGAGATGAATTGTGCAGCTTCCCAGGGACAAGAGATTTAACAAAATCACAGAGCAAGTGTCACCTCTGTGAAGAGAGGTGAGGGGGCACCAACCACTTGCAGCAGCACCCTCCACCCCAGCACCCCAACCCTAATCACAGCTTAGTGCAGAGGGGAAGTCCTAGGGTGCAAGGAGGGTGGAGTCCCAGGGTCCAAAGAGGATGGAGTTAAGCTGTTCTCAGTGGTGGCAGATGACAGAACGAGGAGCAATGGTCCACTCAGTTGCAGTGGGGGAGGTCTGGGTTGGATATTAGGAAACACTATTTCACTAGGAGGCTGGTGAAGCACTGGAATGGGTTATCTAGGGAGGGGTGGAATCTCCTTCCTTTGAGGTTTTTAAGGCCCAGCTTGACAAAGCCCTGGCTGGGATGATTTAGTTGGGGATTGGTCCTGCCATGAGCAGGGGGTTGGACTAGATGACTCCTGAAGTCTCTTCCAACCCTGATATTCTATGATTCTAAGACTGGATAAAAAGAAAAGGAGGACTTGTGGCACCTTAGAGACTAACCAATTTATTTGAGCATAAGCTTTCGTGAGCTACAGCTCACTTCATCGGATGCATTCAGTGGAAAATACAGTGGGGAGATTTATATACACACAGAACATGAAAAAATGGGTGTTATCATACACACTGTAGGGAGAGTGATCAATTAAGATGAGCTATTACCAGCAGGAGAGCGGGGGGAGAAAACCTTTTGTAGTGATAATCAAGGTGGGCCATTTCCAGCAGTTAACAGGAACGTCCGAGAAGCAGTGGGGGGTGGGGGAAATAAACATGGGGAAATAGCTCATCTTAAGTGATCACTCTCCTTACAGCGTGTATGATAACACCCATTTTTTCATGTTCTGCGTGTATATAAATCTCCTCACTGTATTTTCCACTGAATGCATCCGATGAAGTGAGCTGTAGCTCACGAAAGCTTATGCTCAAATAAATTGGTTAGTCTCTAAGGTGCCACTAGTCCTCCTTTTCTTTTTGCGAATACAGACTAACACGGCTGCTACTCTGAAACCTAAGACTGGATAGCACGCCAGCCCCCCGCTCACTTGGAAGCAATGGCTTCTGTCTGGGCTGGACCAGCTTCCTGCTCTTGGCATTGCGACCCAACATACAGGGTCACAGTTCCACATAACCCTGCACACCATGTTACATCACCCAGACTAGGAAGCTGGCTCAGTCCCACAGGACAGGAGCCACCTCTTCTAAGTGAGTATGAGACAGGCATGCTACCAGCCCCATGTGAAAATTCATGTTGTACACCTCCCTTTCTCAATTGCATAATGTGTATGAAAAGGCACCCCAACACACACACATACCCATAACGTCCATTGGGGGTGCAGCTACCTCCCTTGCCCCTCCTAGTATCCCTGCTGCTGCACAAACCCCTTAGAAGAGACCTGACTTCTGCCTGAGAGAGTGGAGGTTGACAATTTCTTATGAACCAAGGAGGTTGCTGCAAGAGAGGGGTACAGATGGGTGACAAAGACAGGCTGTGGAGGTGGGGGATTTGATTGTTAGAAGTATTGACATTTGAGTGACTGACAATAGTACTTCTTGGCTCCGAAGATGATGTAGAGGGATATACTGTATCTCAGTCAATGAGTGACCTGATAACGCTAATATAGAATTGATTTTGCAACATAAACAATGTTTTTAACATGGGATTTTTTAATGTCATTTTATTTCTAAGGTAAACTATTTCAGCTTCTACAGGAAGTGGTGCGGGTGAGAGCACATGGTGCTCTTATAGCTGTGTCAGTACTGAGCCCAATGCCCTCTTTCAGAGGAAATGCAAAACAGAGGTCCTGACTAGAGTTGGGTGAATAACTGATTTTTCAGTGCCCTGGCCATTCTGGAAAAAGAAATCATTTCATGTAGGCCCGAAATGTCTGAGCTTTTTTATTAATCTATTTTTGAAAGTTATGAAAATGGAGTAAAATTTGAAACAAAAGTTAGTTTCAAATGGAAAAATCAGAACATTTAATATAGAAAAAAAATTTTTTTTAATTTTTATTTTTTACCAAAACAATTCAGCAAATTCAGCACAAATTTACAAAATGTTTCTTTCAACTCTAATTTGTATTTTTTGGTGAAAAATGTTCTGGCTGAAAAATTTCACCTGACTCTAATTGTAACCATTTGGAATGATTAAAGATACCCTGGTACTTACAAGGAACCTGGGAGACAGTGACCATGAGATGGTTGAGTTCAGGATCCTGACACAGGGAAGAAAGGAGAGCAGCAGAATACAGACCCTGGACTTCAGAAAACCAGACTTTGACTCCCTCAGGGAACTGATTGGCAGGATCCCCGGGGAGAATAACATGAGGGGGAAAAGTGTCCAGGAGAGCTGGCTGTATTTTAAAGAATCTTTATTGAGGTTACAGGGACAAACCATCCCGATGTGTAGAAAGAAGAGTAAATATGGCAGGCGACCAGCTTGGCTTCACAGTGAAATCCTTGCTGATCTTGAACACAAAAAAGAAGCTTACAAGAAGTGGAAGATTGGACAAATGACCAGAGAAGAGTATAAAAATGTTGCTTGGGCATGCAGGAGTGAAATGAGGAAGGCCAAATCACACCTGGAGTTGCAGCTAGCAAGAGATGTTAAGAGTAACAAGAAGGGTTTCTTCAGGTATGTTAGCAACAAGAAGAAA
Source organism: Natator depressus (assembly GCF_965152275.1). Lineage (NCBI taxonomy): Eukaryota > Metazoa > Chordata > Testudines > Cheloniidae > Natator > Natator depressus. The sequence continues at coordinate 675,107 of NW_027439787.1, forward strand.
GTCAAGGAAAGTGTGGGCTCCTTACTGAATGAGGGAGGCAATGACTGAGGATGTGGAAAAAGCTAATGTACTCAATGCTTTTTTTGCCTCTGTCTTCACGAACAAGGTCAGCTCCCAGACTACTGCACTGGGCAGCACAGCATGGGGAGGAGGTGACCAGCCCTCTGTGGAGAAAGAAATGGTTCGGGACAATTTAGAAAAGCTGGATGAGCACAAGTCCATGGGGCCGGATGCGCTGCATCCGAGAGTGCTAAAGGAGTTGGCGGATGTGATTGCAGAGCCATTGGCCATTATCTTTGAAAACTCATGGCGACCCGGGAAGTCCCGGACGACTGGAAAAAGGCTAATGTAGTGCCCATCTTTAAAAAAGGGAAGAAGGAGGATCCTGGGAACTACAGGCCAGTCAGCCTCACCTCAGTCCCTGGAAAAATCATGGAGCAGGTCCTCAAGGAATCAATTCTGAAGCACTTAGAGGAGAGGAAAGTGATCAGGAACAGTCAGCATGGATTCACCAAGGGCAAGTCATGCCTGATTAATCTAATTGCCTTCTATGACGAGATGACTGGCTCTGTGGATGAGGGGAAAGCGGTGGACATGTTGTTCCTTGACTTTAGCAAAGCTTTTGACACTGTATCCCACAGTATTCTTGTCAGCAAGTTAAAGAAGTATGGGCTGGATGAATGGACTATACGGTGGATAGAAAGTTGGCTAGATTGTCGGGCTCAACAGGTAGTGATCAATGGCTCCATTTCTAGTTGGCAGCCGGTATCAAGTGGAGTGCCCCAAGGGTCGGTCCTGGGGCCGGTTTTTGTTCAATATCTTCATAAATGATCTGGAGGATGGTGTGGATTGCACCCTCAGCAAGTTTGCAGATGACACTAAACTGGGAGGAGAGGTAGATATGCTGGAGGGTAGGGATAGGATACAGAGGGACCTAGACAAATTGGAGGATTGGGCCAAAAGAAATCTGATGAGGTTCAACAAGGACAAGTGCAGAGTCCTGCACTTAGGAGGGAAGAACCCCATGTACTGCTACAAACTAGGGACTGAATGGCTAGGCAGCAGTTCTGCAGAAAAGGACCTAGGGGTTACAGTGGATGAGAAGCTGGATATGAGTCAACAGTGTGCCCTTGTTGCCAAGAAGGCCAATGGCATTTTGGGATGTATACGTAGGGGCATTGCCAGCAGATTGAGGGACGTGATCGTTCCCCTCTATTCGACATTGGTGAGGCCTCATCTGGAGTACTGTGTCCAGTTTTGGACCCCACACTACAAGAAGGATGTGGAAAAATTGGAAAACATCCAGCGGAGGGCAACAAAAATGATTAGGGGACTGGAACACATGACCTACGAGGAGAGGCTGAGGGAACTGGGATTGTTTAGTCTGCAGAAGAGAAGAAGGAGGGGTGATTTGATAGCTGCTTTCAACTACTTGAAAGGGGGTTCCAAAGAGGATGGATCTAGACTGTTCTCAGTGGTACCTGATGACAGAACGAGGAGTAATGGTCTCAAGTTGCAGTGGGGGAGGTTTAGGTTGGATATTAGGAAAAACTTTTTCACTAGGAGGGTGGTGAAACACTGGAATGCATTACCTAGGGAGGTGGTGGAATCTCCTTCCTTAGATATTTTTAAGGTCAGGCTTGACAAAGCCCTGGCTGGGATGATTTAATTGGGAATTGGTCCTGCTTCGAGCAGGGGGTTGGACTAGATGACCTCCTGAGGTCCCTTCCAACCCTGATATTCTGTGATTCTATGATTCTATGCACTGTGGGTATTTATCCAACATGGCATAGAGGCGTTTGAGGCGGCTTTGGACCTCATGCATCTGCCGGTACCGGCCTCCCCACGCAGGGAGGACGAGCCGCCAGTGACTGCCCGACCCCCGATTCCATCAAGGGGAAAACCAGCCATGATGGCACAGCAAACCCCGGCACTGCCGGTGCAGAGAGGAGGACCTCCCCATTCCCTGGCCTCGCGGCACCTCGGAGACCTCGGAGTCGGAGGTGGAATCCTACCAATCCAATAGATCGAGGAGCAGGAGGTCCACATCCCAACGAAGCCACCAACCTTACCCGACACAGTGGCAACTGCCCTCCCGGTGGCCTTTCTGGACTCCCTGGGCTTACCACCAGAGCCAGGGACAGGTGCATGGCCCGTGTTCCAGGTCCGCGTCGGTCTCCTCGATGTCGGTAGCGCCGGCTGAAAGGGGAGTACCACCTGCTCAACAAGATCTGGCATCGCTTCGTCAGACGCCGGCACCCTCGAGCACGCCTCGGCGATCCGTGTCAACCCCGGTACCAGTCGCGGTGCCGAATCCTCCATCAGCACCGGCCACGCAACCTGAGTACCTTGTGCCGCGGGACCTGGGAATGGGGAGGTCCTCCTCTCTGCACCGGCAGTGAGGGTGGAGGGTAGCGAGGAAGGTCGCCTACCGGTGCTTTCCTCCTCTTCCTCGCCAGATGAAGCGGTTGCAGGGACCGGCCCTGGAGGACAACTGGATACTCCAGCAGCTGCTTAGAAGGGCTGCCCAGAGCCTGGCCATCCAGGCGGAGGAGGTGGAGGTAGATGTGGACCCAGTAGTGGAAATCTTAGCTCCCTCAGGCCCATCCAGGGTCGCTCTGCCATTGATCAAAACAGTCGTGGACACCTCCCGGACTCTCTGGCAGACCCCAGCCTCTCTGGCCCCTATGGCCAGGAGGACAGAAAGGCGATACTTTGTACTGTCCAAGGGACATGAGCACCTGTATGCCCACCCTCCCCTGGTCTCTCTGGTTGTTAATGCAGTCAACCAAAGGGAGAGGCAGGAGTTCCAGGGTTCTACCCCAAAGAACAGAGAGGCCAAGAAGCTGGACCTCTTCAGCAGAAAGGTCTACTCAAAAGTGGGCCTGCAACTACGAATAGCCAACCAACAGGCTTTTGTAAGCTGCTGTGGCCACAACGCATGCTCAGCCCTATCCAAGTTTGCGGAACTCCTTCCTCAGGACTCGCGGACGGAGTTCTCTGCCCTAGTGGAGGAAGGGAAGTTGATCTCTCGAGCCTCTTTCCAGGCTGCTCTGGACGCGGCTGATGCGGCCTCCTGCTCGCTGGCCACTGGCGTGGTGATGTGGAAAGGGTCCTGGCTACAGGTTTCCAGCCTCCCCTACGAGGTCCAACAAACCATCCAGGACCTCCCCTTTGAAGGTCCCACCCTGTTCCCGGAGAAAACGGACAAACGGCTCCATAGTTTAAAGGACTCCAGGGCTACCCTGTGCTCGCTGGGCCTGCACACGCCGGCCACACGGTGCAGGCACTTTAGGCCGCAAATTGCCCTACGACCTTACCAGCCTCAAAACCGTCCCGAGGCTCCACACAGGCGGAGTAGAAGTGAAGGAGAAGACAACATCCGCCCGCTGCACAGTCCTCCGGCCAACCGAAACCTCCGTCGGGGCCTAGACCCCAGTTTTGATGGTGCAGTCGAGGACGACCTACCAATCAGGACACTGGATCCTCACAGCCTTACCTTCTTGTCCCATCTATCCCCCTTCTACCGTGCCTGGTCCCAAATTACCTCAGACCATTGGGTGCTCCGCACAGTAGAATGGGGATATTCCATCCAATTCTATTCCCTTCCGCCCCACCAGCCCCCCTCCCTGTCCCTCTTCAGGGACCCCTCTCACGAGCAGCTTCTAACTCAGGAAGTGCAGTCCCTCCTCTCGGTTGGGGCAATGGAGGAAGTTCCTCAGGAGCTCAGGGGCAAGGGGTTCTACTCTCGGTATTTCCTAATACCGAAGGCAAAAGGAGGCCTCAGACCCATTCTGGACCCGGCGTCTGAACAAGTTTGTAAAGAAACTCAAGTTCCGCATGGTTTCTCTGTTCTCTGTTATTCCCTCCATGGATCCAGGAGACTGGTACGCCGCCCTCGACTTGAAGGACGCATATTTCCATATTGCAATAATACCTCAACATAGACTCTACCTCCGTTTTGTGGTGGGCAGTACCCATTTCCAGTTTGCAGTCCTGCTGTTTGGGCTGTCGATGGCCCTGAGGGTCTTCACGAAGTGCATGGCAGTCGTGGCCGACTTCCTGCGCAAACACCATATCCAGGTGTTTCCCTACCTCGACGACTGGCTCATCAAGGGCTGCTCCAGAGTTCAGGCAGAGGTGCAGGTGGTCTTCATCAGGCAGACCTTCCTAGAGCTTGGCCTCCTGCTGAACGAGGCCAAGTCTACCCTATCGCCCATTCAGAGGATAGCATTCATAGGGGCAGTCCGGGACTCGACTCAAGCCAGGGCGTATCTCCCGGAGTCCAGGTTCCGGTCATTGTCCAACATCATCCTAGGTCTCAGGCGCTTTCCGACCACTACAGTGAGGAGCTGCCTGAGGTTGCTGGGACATATGGCCGCATGCACCTACGTGGCGCGTCATGCCAGACTCAGGCTCCACCCTCTCCAGTCCTGGCTGGCGTTAGTGTACCGGCTATCCTGGGACGCTCTGGACTCTGTGGTGATGCTGCCCCATGCGGTGCTGGACTCCCTCAGGTGGTGGCTCGACCCAAGAGAGGTTTGTGCGCGAGTGCCCTTCACCAGCCCCCAGCCCTCCTTTTCACTGGCGACAGATGAGTTGGATCTGGGTTGGGAGGCACATCTGGGGGGTCTCAGGACCCACGGCCTTTGGTCACTGGAGGACCTCACCTTACATATCAATGTCAGGGAGCTGAGGGCAGTGCGCCTTGCCTGTGTCAAAGTCAGATTCAGGACTCACATAATTTGTCAGACCACTCTGTTTATTAGCAAAGCGCTTTGCCAATGCACCCAGATATGTGAGCCCCTCTCTGAGGCTCATGCTAACTTATTTATACAATTAAGCCAAAGCCAATTTAACATAAGAGACAAAAGGAAGCAGAAACTGACAAATATACATACATATCTTGTTTGCATACTAATGTTTACCAATCTCCTAGCTCAGTAGGAGCTCTAAGTTAATTAGAAAAGGAGTACTTGTGGCACCTTAGAGACTAACCAGTTTATTTGAGCATGAGCTTTCGTGAGCTACAGCTCACTTCATCGGATGCATAACATATCGTGGAAACTGCAGAAGACATTATATACACACAGAGACCATGAAACAAAACTTCCTCCCACCCCACTCTCCTGCTGGTAACAGCTTATCTAAAGTGATCATCAAGGAGGGCCATTTCCAGCACAAATCCAGGTTTTCTCACCCTTCCCCTTCCCCCCCCCCCCCCACAGACACACATACAAACTCACTCTCCTGCTGGTAATAGCCCATCCCTCTTTGAAACCTCTCTTTATAATGCGCATGATAATCAAGGTGGGTCATTTCCAGCACTAATCCAGGTTTTCTCACCCCCCCCACACACCCCCCTCCAAAAACCACACACACAAACTCACTCTCCTGCTGGCAATAGCTCATCTTACAATGTGCACAGCAATAATCCAAGTTTAACCAGAACGTCTTGGGGGGGGTTTGTAGGAAAAAAACAAGGGGAGATAGGCTACCTTGCATAATAACTTAGCCACTCCCAGTCTCTATTCAATCCCAAATTAATAGTATCCAATTTGCAAATGAATTCCAATTCAGCAGTTTCTGTAAGGTATTGCAGACTGTTCCTCTACGTCTTCTTCTGGAGTCAAAATTAACTCTGCGTCGTCCTGAGGTGATGATTGGTTCTCTGGGGATGGTTCCTTCTTACACTGTGAAGCATGTATCCACGCTGCGATGCCAGATATTTTAGCAGCCGTCTGTGTAGTAAGCAGTACCTGATGAGGACCCTTCCACCAGGGCTCCAAGGCATGCTTTCGATGATGGCGCCGTACATAGACCCAATCACCTGGCTCGAGGTTGTGGCAAGCGTCGGAGGTGGGTTCCGTGGGCCAGGCGGCTCGAACCTGTGAATGGAAGTGACTTACAGCTTGCATTAGTCCCTTGCAATACTGAAGGAGCGCACTGTGAGTCAAGTTCAAATCTGGAACGGGAGTAATGGTCATCATAGCTCGCATAGGGTGTCCCATAACAATTTCAAAGGGACTTAATTTATGCCTTTGGGATGGAGTGGATCTCATGTCCATAGGGGCTAATGGTAAGGCTACTGGCCAGCTTAATCCTGTAGAGTCACAAATTTTAGCAAGCTTATTCTTAAGTACACCATTTCGTCTTTCAACTGCACCTGCACTTTGTGGGTGGTAGGGACAGTGCAACAGGTGTTTAATATGCAATATATGGTCCAGGTGTTGAACAAGTTGTCCAGTAAAATGTCTACCCCGATCACTGGACAGAGTAGCAGGAATTCCCTTGGCAGGCATAATATGATTTAACAAACATCTGGCAACAAACAGTGAGTCAGCCTTGCGACAAGGAAAGGCTTCAATCCAACCAGAGAATAAACATACCATAACCAATATAAATTCATATTGTTGATACTTAGGCATTTGTGCAAGAACGGTGCCTGAGGCAGGCCCCGGAACCCCTGGGCCACTTTTACAGGTTTACCAATATTATGGCTTTGGCAAATGGTACAGGCTGCACAGTGGTGGGCTGCAAAAGAGCTAAAATGGGGGGGGCCCACCATCCTGTCTTTGTTACAGCAGAGACTATCCCCTCCTTTCCGACATGCAAAACCCCGTGTAGCAGGACGGCCAGAGACGGGTAGAGTGAAAAGGGGGCTACAAAGGCGCCAGTAGGCGAGCGCCAAAGAGAATCGGGATGTAGAGAGCAACCTTGGGTAACCCAGGATTCTTTCTCGGTTTCTGGGGCAGAGTCTTGGAGCAGGGTGAGGTCAGTGAGGGACCAGGAGGGTAAGAGGAGAGCGGAGAACAAGGGACTCAGACATTTCGACGAGGCGCGCTGCAGCAGCCACAGCACGCAGGCAGGGGGGTAAGCCTTGGGCAACAGGGTCTAAAGTGGCAGAGAAATAAGCCACTGGGCGGTTCTTTTCTCCGTGCAGCTGAGTGAGAACTCCAAGTGCACACCCAGATGGTTCGTGGCAGAAAAGGGTAAAAGGCTTAGAATAGTCAGGCAGCCCTAAGGCAGGGGCAGAAGCCAAACCCTGTTTGAGGGAAACAAAGGCAGAATTGGCCTCAGGGGGCCACGGCATGGGGTCACGCACAGAGAATCGAGTGAGTTCCTGGAGAGGTTTTGCAAGGGAGGCATATTGGGGAATCCATTGTCTGCAAAATCCAGCCATGCCTAAAAACTTCCGGACCTGGCGTGGGGAGCGGGGTCGGGGAAAGCTAAGGATAGCTTGGACGAGAAAGTGCACGGGAACCCTGGGAGAGGAGAAATCCAAGGTATGTGACAGAAGCTTGACAGAGTTGTACTTTAGAGCGAGAAGCTTTGTGACCCTTATTTGCTAGGGCAGTAAGGAGCACTAAAGAGTCAGTTTCAGAGGCAGACAATGAAGGGGAACAGAGGAGTAGATCATCTACATATTGGACTAGTGTGGACCTGGACGGGAAAACAAGGTCAGCAAGGTCTCGGGCTAATGCCTGGGAAAAATATGACGGGCTTTCAGTATACCCCTGGGGCAGTGTGGTCCATGTGTACTGTTGCCCCTTGTAAGAAAAGGCAAACAGGAACTGGGAGTCAGGGTGAACCAGGACAGAAAAGAAAGCAGAGCACAAATCAACAACAGTAAAATGAGTTGCATCTGGTGGGATAGAAGCCAGAATCTTTGAGAGAGGCAAGTTTTGATTCTGTCCACCTATGATTTGCCTCTTCCTGCCACTGAATAAAACAATCAACCTCTCCTTTTGCGAATTTAGTTTTAGGTTGGCCGAGTTTGTCTTTTAAGACGTCTACTCGGTCTTTGTCCCAAGATCCTAACAGTGGCCACTGAATTTTGGGATTCTCCTGAGTTAGCCTTTTGCATTCCCATACACATCTCCCCCCCGCCCCCCAAGGTCAGCCTTTTGAAGCCATCCCCCACCCATGTCATGAGGTTTTCTGTTCATTAAAACACAACAATGCTAGCAACAAGACAAACACCACAGACAAACAACCACAAAACACATATCCATGGTATTCTGAGTTTTTCTTCCGCTGGTGCCAGCTTGCTTGTAGAGTCTAAAAACAAAAGAAACAATTTCTACTCCCCTGGTGGGGACAGATTATTGCTTCATAATAATACCACTTTCTTTTACAAATTTCCTTGCTAATTGCCGGAAAAACAGAAGAATTACCTCCAGGCTGTACTTATTTTGTTCTATAGTCAGGCTGTTCTATAGTCAGGCTAGTGAATTACCCCACTCACTGATCATTTATGAAATTCATGAGGTGGTGTACCTCAGTTTCCCCTCTTGTGCAACAGACCATGTTTGCAATAGTTTCTCTGCTGTACCAAGCTATAGGTTTATTCTCAGGTAATAGCGGAGACACAGCTTCAGATTTTAGCACTATACACACACACAAAATTCTCTTTTGCCTAACATCCCTTGCGCTATGAATACTCTTTTACACAACTGTACCCCGATTACACTTCCATCTTGTACAACTAGACACAACCAGGAGCAGCCAAGTTAAGTTCCAATAGAAACCCCTTCCATCCTTTAGTGATTTTGATTACATTACCCAATAGTCAAACAATTTTGATCCGATTCTCTCTCTGCCTGCTGCCTGCAGCAGTCCCTTATAGACCATTTCTGTGGGAAAAGGGCCCATTTTCCCTCAGAATAGCTGTAAAGGCTTCTGGGGACAGAAGCTCAGTGCTGGTAGTAGCCACTTGACCTGACCCCCTTAGCCTAGACCATTTTTCCAGAAATTTACAGGAGTCCGGACTCTTCCTAAAATACATAAACTGAGCCGGCGTTCCTTTAGGGAACTGTCCCGACTTATTTCAGAGTAACAGCCGTGTTAGTCTGTATTCGTAAAAAGAAAAAAGAAAAGGAGTACTTGTGGCACCTTAGAGACTAACCAGTTTATTTGAGCATGAGCTTTCGTGAGCTACAGCTCACTTCATCGGATGCACTTCATCGGATGCATCGGATGCACCGACTTAGACGTCTGGTTACCCATACAGGAGGACTTCACACACCAATCACACAAGAAGGAAAGTCGGGTTCGTCAGAGCGATGCCCGGTGCAACACACAAAAGGAGCCCACAGGCTACTGCCTCAATCGCCCTTGCTTTCACACCAAGGGTTTTACCCAAGGCGTGGTGCAGCTGCGATTGTGCAGATTTCACTCACTCAAACCATGGGGACAGGAACCCTTTGGTCAGCCGATCCCTGGACAGAGACGGCGCCCAGACTGAAACACACCACAGGGAGGACGGATAGACACAGAGACAAGACAGTCCTCAGTCCGGATAAAACACAGAAATAATTACCTGACCAGATTCCTGATGTCAGATCCCGGGATCCCTACCAGAACAGAGTGGGAACCAACAGGTTCGATGGTGTAGACTTCACTGTGGTCATGCACCCTTCCATTCTGGCGGAGGACCGCTCGGGCCAAATGCCCAGGTGCCGGCTTGCCACGGCCGTCCTAAGAACAGTCAGGAGTCACACAGCCCCAGTGAAGATGGTTGCCATCTTGGTGGAACCTCCAAATTGTCAAAGTCAGATTCAGGACTCACAAAATTTGTCAGACCACTCTGTTTATTAGCAAAGCGCTTTGCTAATGCACCCAGATGTGAGCCCCTCTCTGAGGCTCAAGATAACTTATTTATACAGCTAAGCCAAAGCCAATTTAACATAAGAGACAAAAGAAAGCAGAAACTGACAAATATACATACATATCTTATTTGCATACTAACGTTTACCAATCTCCTAGCTCAGTAGGAGCTCTAAGTTAATTAGTTTGAGGACCCGTTGTCTCACACTCCTTAATGTTTCTCTTCCTGACAACTGTATTTCAACAAACCCTTCAAGTAGCATTGCTTTAATGAATTATAATTTCAATATAATTCATTCTACTTTCACACCTGCCAGGCTTTCAAATCCCACTTGGCGGCAGGTGTGTCGCGGTTCTCACAGACAATACCTCGGCGATGTTCTATATCAACAAACAGGAGGGTGCATGCTCCTCTCCCCTGTGCTGGGAAGCCCTCGCACTGTGGGACTTCTGTGTGAAACACGCAATTCACCTGATGGCGTCTTACCTCCCAGGAGTGCAGAATGGTCTGGCAGACAGTCTCAGTCGGTCATTCCATGGCCATGAGTGGTCTCTCCGGCGAGATGTAGCGGTCTCAATCTTCCATCTCTGGGGCTCTCCCCAGATAGACCTGTTCGCCATGCAGGACAACAAGAAGTGTCGAAGGTTCTGCTCCCTCTTGGGGCACAGTCTCGGGTCAATCGCGGATGCTTTCCTCCTCTCTTGGGGGGGCTGCCTGCTTTACGCCTTCCCAGCAACTCCAATGGTCCACAGGGTGCTCCTCAAGATTCGCAGAGACTGTGCACAGGTCATCCTGATAGCGCCAGAGTGGCCGCGCCAGCACAAGTTCACGTCGCTTCTGCAGGTGTCCGTAGCGGCGCCCCTTGCGTTTCCCCTGCTCCTGGACTTGATCACGCAGGATCACGGACGCCTCCGGCACCCAAACCTGGAGTCGCTCCACCTCAGAACCTGGATGCTCCATGGCTAAACCCCGCTGAAATGGCCTGTTCCCACCAAGTTAGGCAAGTCCTTCTCGGTAGCAGGAAGCCTTCCACCAGGGCCACGTACATGGCCAAATGGAAACGTTTTTCCACCTGGGCAGAGCAGCAAGGGCAGGCACCATTGCTCACCCCTGTTCCATTTATATTGGACTACCTACTTCACCTGGAGCAGCAGGGCCTCTCACTTTCCTCGGTTCGGCCCCATCTGGACGCCATCTCTGCCTTCCACCCAGGAGCTGACAGCTTCTCTGTCTTCACAAACCCCCTGGTCAGTCGCTTCCTTAGGGGCCTGGATAGACTCGTCAGCCTGTCTCTGCCTGGGATCTTAATTTGGTCCTCTCTGCCTTCAGGGTCCTCCCATTTGAGCCCTTGGCTAAGTGCTCTTTGCTGTACCTGTCATATAAGGTTGCATTCCTCGTGGCCATTACCTCGGCCAGAAATGTTTCGGAGCTCAGGGCCCTCATGTCAGAGCCTCCCTACACTGTTTTTCACAAGGACAAGGTCCAACTCAGACCACATCTGGCTTTCTTTCCTAAGGTGGTCTCCCAATTCCACATGGGCCAGGACATTTTTCTCCCTGTGTTTTATCCCAAGCCACACTCTTCCAGCAGGGAGCGGCTACACTCTCTGGATGTTTGAAGGGCCCTGGCCTTCTATATCGAAAGAACCAAACCGTTCAGAAAGTCTGTTCAACTTTTTGTGGCTCAGGCTGACGGGATGATGGGTCTCCCTGTCTCGTCGCAATGTATCTCTTCGTGGATCACATCCTGCATCCGTGAATGCTACGATAGGGCAAAGGTACCTGCCCCTCTGATTACAGCCCACTCCACCAGGGCCCAGGCTTCTTCAGCAGCGTTCCTGGCTCAGGTTCCCACTCAGGAAATCTGCAGGGCAGCCACATGGTCCTCAATTCATAGGTTCACGCCACACTACGCCATTACCCACCAGGCCAGAGATGATGCGGCCTTCAGTCGTGCGGTGCTTCAATCGGTAGTGGACTCCGACCCCACTGCCTGATGCATCCGACGAAGTGGGTATTCACCCACGAAAGCTCATGCTCCAATACGTCTGTTAGTCTATAAGGTGCCACAGGACTCTTTGCCGCTTTTACAGATCCAGACTAACATGGCTACCCCTCTGAAGCTTGAAACAGAAAAGTCATTTAGCACTTCTGCCTTTTCTACATTTTCTGTTATTGTCTTTCCATCCTCACTGAGTAATGGGCCTACCCTGTTCTTGCTTTTAATGTATTTGTAGAAGGATTTTTGTTACCCTTTTTATTTCTAGCTAATTTAATCTCATTTTGTGCCTCGACCTTTCTAATTTTGTCCCTCCATGCTTGTGTTATTTGTTTATAGTTATCCTTTGTAATTTGACCTAGTTTTCACTTTTGTAGGAATCCTGAGTTTCAGATCACTGAAGATCTGGTTAAGCCAAGGTGGTCTCTTGCCATCTCTTTTCTATGTACTGGGATAGTTTACACCTGTGTCCTTGATAAAGTCTCCTTGAATAATTTCCAACTCTCTCGAACTGTTTTTCTCCTTAGACTTGCTTCCCATGATGGGATCTTATCTACCAATTCCCTGAGTTTGCTAAAGTCTGTCATCTCAAAATCCATTATCTTTAAAGTGCTGTTTTCCTCCTACAATTCCTTAGAATCATGAACTCTACCATTTCATGATCACTTTCATCCAAGCTGCCTTCCACTTTTAACTTCTCAACCAGTTCCTCCCTGTTTGTCAAAATCAAATCTAGAACAGTCTCTCCCCTAATAGCTTTCTCCACATTCTGAAAGAAAAATTGTCTCCAACACATTCCAAGAACTTGTTGGATAATCTGTGCCCTGTTGTCTTTGTTATTTTCCCAGCAGAGGTCTTCTTCAGTAGTGTAGAGTGGCTGTAGACACATGTTCTCTAGCCTTGCTCAGAGAAAGTCTAGATGATACAGTGGTTAAAACACCAGAACCTCATCTCCTCACCTTTGCTATCACTGGTGGAATTGCATTGCTTGATAGGTATGGTCCCAATTTTGCTCGTGTAGACAAGGCGATAGGAATGTATACGGTGGTTTGGGGCTGAATTATTATCCCCCTAGGGCTGTGCTGTGTATGGCTGAGTGTGACCCTGAAGGTGTCTGACCTGCTTTTAATGTTACACTTCTTTTGACTTACCTGAAAGTTGGTTTTGGTGCTTGTGAAATGTGGGTCTGATCCAAAGCCTGTTGAAGCCAATGGGAGTCTTTCCACTGACTTCAGATCATCACCACTCTGTCGCCTCAATGACCACAAGTTCAAATCCCTGCTTTCCCTGCCATTAGCTTTAGGAACAGACCAAGACTAAAACTATGGGAAATATTTACATAAATGATGGACCGTCTCGGAGGCCATCTAATGCCTGGTATGAAAAGAGAGAGAGAGAGAGAGAAACAGTTTGTGTATGAAACACCAGACTCTGTGTGTGTGTGTGTGTGGGAGAGAGAGAGAGACAATGTGCATGTGTGCTGGCTGCTGGGGAAGTCTGAGAGAATATCAGACTGTCTCTTTAAGGCACTCACACCAGAAGGCTCAGACTGCAGCAGCTGAGCTCTCCTGCTCCTGATCCCTGTCCCCCCTTCCCCCGGCCTGCACTGCAGAGATGGGTCACATGGGTGGGGGGAGGGGGAAACCCTGACATCAGCGCCACCCCCCTCCTCCCCGCTCTGCACAGCCAGGAGGAGGGTCCCGGGAGCAGCTGGCCAGGGGCTCCAAGGCAAAGGGCAGGAGCAACGCTACTGCAGAGCAGCGGGTGGAGGGGCACCTGAACACATGCCGCCATGCGCGGCTCTGCTAATTAAGTGCGCGGCATTTGATTCGCTCCTATGTGGCTGCACAACCACGGAGCTCAGAGGGCACACAGGGTGAGGGTGAAGTCTATGGTGTGCTTGAAGGACCCCTCTGGGCATAGACCGAAGAGGGCAGAGTTCAGGTTGTTTGGCAGGGGTATCTGTGGAACTCCTTGCCAGAGGATGTTGTGAAGGCCAAGACTATAACAGGGTTGAAAAAAAAACTTGATAAATTCATGGAGGATAGGTCCATCAGTGGCTATTAGCCAGGATGGGCAGGGATGGTGTCCCTAACCTCTGTTTGCCAGAAGCTGGGAATGAGCAACAGGGGATGGATCACTTGATGATTCCCTGTTCTGTTCATTCCCTCTGAGGCACCTGGCACTGGCCACTATCAGAAGACAGGATACTGGGCTAGATGGACCTTTGGTCTGGCCCAGTCTGGCCGTTCTTATGTATCCTTAGCCCAGCATTTCCTACTTTGAATGTTGAATGTTGTGTATTCCGGGCTCCCGTTCTGATGAGGCATGAAGAGCACAGAGCAGTGCTGACCCCCTACGATGGTGACGTTTTTTGCACGTGAATAATGGAAATCCTGGGCAGCTGCCCTGTAGACTGGTCTGTGCACCAACCAGCTCACTGCTCGGGAAGAGTGAGGTGATGACTGTTCCCTCATGCGCTGTGAGAGATGCTAATATACTCTCTCTTCTCCTCCTCCTCTGCACAGCAGATGACCAAGGATCTAGTGGCTCTGACCTATCTGCCAAGGTTAAGTGAGGGGGGCTCTAGCCTAGGGGTTCACTGCTCTCACTGAGGCCTCTGGAAAGAGAGACCTAGTCCAAGGCATTGGACCCTGAGTCTCCCTGGCCCGTCCCCTCGAGCAAACCAACCGCAAGGAGCAGAACAGGGGAGTTCTGGATTTCTTATTTCCCTTTTATTCACACTGGGAGTGCAGGAACAGGTTTGCAGCCAAATCCCCCTTGTTTTCTCTGCCATGACTTTAGGTGTGAAAGACTCTAGTGAGAGGGATTTCTCTGTGGCTGCTGACACAGCGTGGGCTGAGCTCAGCTTTTGCAAGGATAACTCCAGCTGCTTCAGAGAACAGTCTCCAGTGAACTGCAGGGAGGAAGCAGCAGGGACAGAGCTCAGCACTTGGGGCTCCAGGAACCCGGGTCTCTGACACTGGAGCTACAAGCTTTGTCAGCGGGGTTAGAGATTTTGTCCACTGAACCCTGCAGCCACTAGGGCGACCGCCCCGACCGCAGCGTGCACTGTCATTGCAAAACATGATGGCAGGTTCCCTTTGACAGACGTTGCCTGTGTTTAACTTCTGCAGCTGAACAGAGCCTGGTGGAGTCCGTGCCACGGCCTGAGGGGACCCCAGAAAGGAAGACGGATGAGCTCTGCCCTGTCTCCCTACAAGAACCGGTCAGCCCCTCCCTAGCTTTTCTCGCACTTGGAGCGTCCCGTGTGGGATTTCCGGCCTCATCTCTCTGCTCACTGAACCACGTTTTGCTTTTCAGGTGTCATAGTTTTCTGTAATAATGTTTTATTTGCACAAAATAATTTCCAACATTTTAATGGATTAAAAACTCTGTTAGTCAGAGTTCAGTATTTGCTCCATTCAGTGTGTGCGCGCCGTGCTCTGGCTGGGCGGTGCTGTCTGCACACCCTGGACGGGCGCTAGGTCTGTCAGCAGTAACTGCTTGTGCGTCTGTGGTGGGGATGGCTTTTTTTCCTGCCGAATTTCACGATTATAACACGGTAAATGGCCGGGTCTACTCGCAGCTGGTCGCGCTGTTGCCATCATCAGCTGAGGACGTCTGTTGGACAGGAATAAGTGTCTGCGTTTAGTTTGTAAGTGCCTCTAATGTCCTTTTCACCATTCATAGAGCCATAGAAATGCTGGGCTAGAAGGGCCCTCAAGAGATCATCAAGTCCAGCCCTGATCTCAGGCAGCACCAAGTAAACCTAGACCATCCCTGAGAGGTGTTTGTCCAACCTGTCCTTAAAAACCTCCAACAACGGGGATTCCACATCCTCTCTAGGCAACCTGTGTGACGAAGTGGGGTATTTTCATAATGTTAAAAGAAAAGGAGGACTTGTGGCACCTTAGAGACTAACCAATTTATTTGAGCATAAGCTTTCGTGAGCTACAGCTCACTTCATCGGATGCATAAAGTGGAAAGTACAGTGATCACTCTCCTTACAATGTATATTTTTTCATGGTCTGTGTGTATATATAAAATCTCCTCACTGTACTTTCCACTTTATGCATCCGATGAAGTGAGCTGTAGCTCACGAAAGCTCATGCTCAAATAAATTGGTTAGTCTCTAAGGTGCCACAAGTCCTCCTTTTCTTTTTGCGAATACAGACTAATACGGCTGCTACTCTGAAACCTTTCCTAATGTTGCGTATGTATACTGTGTGCCTCAGTTTCCCCTATGTGCTGCATTTCTAACCAAGGTGTGGGGGGTGTTTATTGTTGCAGAGGACCAGGTGTGACTATAGGCACCAATTTCCAGATTTCCCGGGGGGTGCTTGACCCCCTGCTCTGTCCTAGGCCCCATCCCCACTCCACCCATTGCCCAGTGCCCCACCCCCACCCCACCTCTTCCCGCCCCTGCTCTGCTCCCTCCCATGAGAGTGCTCCATATTCAGCTGGTGCCTCCCCATAGTGGGGGGATACGAGCAAAAGGGCAGGTCACGTGTATGTCTCCCTGCGCCCAGCCCTGGGGCCACCACACTCTCCCTGCCCCATGTTACCTGCGGGGGTGGGGACACATGCTTTGTCCTCCCGCTGCGCCTGCCCTCCTGGCACGTTCTGCTGCTCCCCGGGAGCCCCTTTTTACGCCAACCCCTCCTGGTCGTTGCTCTGCAGCCCTGCCCAGCAGCTGGCTGAGTGAGCCTGGCTGGGGGGAGGTGGCTTCCGCTCCCCGCCAGGCTCAGGTGCCAGGGACCCCAGCACCCGAGCCCGGGCAGGCAGCCGGAGTCACCTCCCCAGCCCTGCTCTCTCAGGCAGCAGCCGTGCAGGGCTGCAGAGCAGCGTCTCAGTGGCTGGAAGGGGCTGGTTCTGCCCCTTCCGCTCCCCGCATCTGGGCCATGCATCGGCCAGGCCTGTCCTCCCCCAGCCTGCCACCAGACAGCTGATGGCGGCCGGCAGGAGGCACTGTGGGGGACGGGGACGAGCTGATCGGTGGGGCCCAGTGCTGGGGGGGGTCTGCTGGTGGGTGCTCAGCACCCCCTATTTTTTTTTCTGTGGGTGCTCCAGGCCTCAGTCTAGCAGCCAGGACCCCAGACCATGGCCTGGACACTTTGTAACTTAGTAACTGATGACCTGAAGGCCCATCCCAACTTGGAGCCAGCCAGTTATGGTCGCCGGAGAGAACAAAGAGCTGCAGGAGAGTCCCCTGGAGACCTGTTTGCCCGGGGAAGATGGAGGAGGGGCCTGGGAGGTGATACAGGGTGGAGGACACAGGAAGGAGGAGTCACTGCTGGGCTGGGAACAAAGAGCGGCCTGAGGCCACCTGGGTGGGGACAAGCCCAGCAGGACGGTGCTGAGAGTTTCTTGCTCAAGGCCCCTGAGAACTACCTGTGCCAGGTTCTGAGTACAATAAACCCTTCTGTTTTGCACGGGCGGGGAGTCACTGCAGTCCAGAGATGGGGGTTACGTTGCTTCCTCTGGGTGTGAAGCCTTCTCCAGGAGTCCAGGCCAAGTGGACTCACTGAGGCGAGGTCACAGAGAGGAAGGCATGCTGAAGGCTCAGAGGTGTGGTACTGGGAGGTGGAGGAGTCTCCCGCTTAAGCCCCAGGCAGAGAATACAGACAATACACTAAAGAGCGGTTCCTCCCACAGGCTGTCGAAGCTGAGAGAGCATTCACCTGTGGGTCTGTGGCAACCTGTTGCACAGATTAACTATCCTTATAGAAAGTTTTTCCTAATGTCTAACCTAAATCTCCCTCACTGCAAAGTAAGCTGATTCCCCATTCTCCTGTCTTCAGTGCAACTGGAGAACAGTTGATCACCATCCTCTCCCTAACAGCCCTTAACCTAATTTATATGAAGACTGTTATCAGGTCCCCCCCTCAGTATTCATTTCTCAAGAATAAATATGTTCATTTTTTAACCTCCTGTCTTGCATATGACACCTTTGTTAATACACTGCAACATGATATTTGCCTTTTTCACAATAGCCTCACACTGTTGACGCATATTCAGTTTGTGGTCCGCTGGAACCCCAGCTCCTTTTCTGTAATATCGGTCCCAAGGCTGTTTACTGCATTTCATTTTGTCCTCCTAGCTGAAATATTTGCACTAATCAAGATAAATTCAGCCCAATTCTCCAATTTGTCAAGATTGTTTTGAATTCTAATCCTGTCCTCAAAACTGCTAGCACCCCTTCCCAGCTTGGTGGTGCCCGCAGCATTTCTAAGTTATACTCTCCACTGCAGCATCTAAATCATTAATGAAAACAGTGAAATCTGTCAGAGCCAGGACCGACCCTTGTAGGACCCCACTAGCAATGTTTTCCCAGTGTGAGAGTGAACCATTGATAAATACTGTGAGTCTTTACAGTCATTTCATCTAGCCCTGAGCCATAAACAGTGTAGACCATCCTATGTGAGATACAGATGCAGCCGTGGGCTCCCATTCCTTCTGCTGCTGTCTCTGACCCGGGTATCCAATAGAGGAAGGGAGTTTGTACCTTTACTCTGGCTAAGCAGAATAACCCCTTCCCTCCTGTAGCATCCCCTGGGTGGGTGTGGTCCCTGTGGGGCAGCCCCAATCCCCCTTCCTCACCCCGCTCAGTGGAACAGATACGGTTCCATTTACCCCAACTGAAAAGGAGAGTGGTCCTGGAGTTGGTGCTTTGGAGGTGCAAGGTGGAGCCAGCGCTGGTGTAGGATCTGCACAAAAACAGTGCTAGGCACTCTCCTGATGGCTATAGCTGCAGAGAAACAAGCCTGTCCTCCCCAAGCCGGGTTGGGACTAGAGGCTGTTCTACAAACACTGCACCCCTCACCCCACCTTTACCCCACATGCTCCCCACTCCTTCAGTGACCTTACCCAGCACAGTGGGGTCGGTTGCTGGGTTTTGCCAGCATAACCCACACAGAGTTTTAGGAAAGAATTGTTAGTGATCAGAACAGGGGGCCGGGAGCCAGGACTCCTGGATTCTGTTCCCATTTCTGCTGCTTCCACAGAAAATCAGTCGTTTTCCTCTCTTTGCGCCTTTATCCCCATCAATAAAATGGAGACAACAATGCTCTAGAAGTGTTAGGGATTATTGTATTGTCATTGCCTGGGACAGCCCTCACTGAAAATGCCAAGGTTAGGGCAGGCTGCAAAAGGGAGCACAAAACTGGTGGTTAACACGGAGGTTAAACTCACTGTCAAGGTTCCTTCCCCACTCTGAACTCTAGGGTACAGATGTGGGGACCTGCATGAAAACCTCCTAAGTAAAAGCTTACTTTTACCAGCTTAGGTTAAAACTTCCCCAAGGTACAAATTAATTTTACCCTTTGCCCTTGGATTTCCACTGCCACCACCAAACTTTATCTGGGTTTACTGGGAAACGTGGTTTGGACACGTCTTTCCCCCCAAAATCCTCCCAACCCTTGCACCCCACTTCCTGGGGAAGGTTTGGTAAAAATCCTCACCAATTTGCATAGGTGACCACAGACCCAAACCCTTGGATCTTAGAACAATGAAAAAGCATTCAGTTTTCTTACAAGAAGACTTTTAATAGAAGTAAAGGAATCACCTCTGTAAAATCAGGATGGTAGATACCTTATAGGGTAATTAGATTCAAAACATAGAGAATCCCTCTAGGCAAAACCTTAAGTTACAAAAAAGACACACAGACAGGAATAGTCATTCTATTCAGCACAGTTCTTTTCTCAGCCATTTAAAGAAATCATAATCTAACACATACCTAGCTAGATTACTTACTAAAAGTTCTAAGACTCCATTCCTGTTCTGTCCCCGGCAAAAGCAGCATACAGACACACACAGACCCTTTGTTTTTCTCCCTCCTCCCAGCTTTTGAAAGTATCTTGTCTCCTCATTGGTCATTTTGGTCAGGTGCCAGCAAGGTTACCTTTAGCTTCTTAACCCTTTACATGTAAGAGGATTTTTCCTCTGGCCAGGAGGGATTTTAAAGGGGTTTACCCTTCCCTTTATATTTATGACACTCACTAACCAGTCATAAACTGTGCTTTTCATCCCCCATACTGGTTATCGAGAAGCTGAAAAAAGAAATCACATTTTGTTTCAGTTGTCTGGCTCCCAATCAGCACCTAGGGCCAGTACAGTGAAAAGTTATTTAAAAACTCTGCTCACTATACAGAATATTCTGCTGACCCCAAAGGGTCAGCCCTGTGCCAGCTCAATATTAGGTTCGATTTTACCCAGAATGCCACGCTGCCAGGCAATCCTTGAGTGCCTAAAACGAAGGGTTTATTATAAGGAAAAAAGAAGAGCGTTGTTAAACGATAAAGCACTCCGATACATACAGAAACTTCAAGGTCTATATATCAAGCTCTTAGCAGTATTGGTGAGTTCGCTGACTTGAAAATCCCTCTGGAACAGATCCTCAGCTTGGATGGGTCATTCAGTCCTTTGTTCAGAGCTTCGGCTTGTAGAAAAGTCACTCCAGAGATAAGGAGCAGGAATGACGACAAAATGGAGATGATGCAGCTACCCTTTCTATTCCTTTTCCAGGTGGCTTGTGCTTCCTGTGTCTCAAACACAAACTTACAGCACACGGGCATGGAAAAGCCTTAGGGCTTGTCTATGCTGCCAAGTGAGCGACAAAACTTTTGTTGTTCACTGGTGCTTAAAAAAGCCCCCCTGTGAAAGACAAAAGTTTTGTCACAGCAAGCAGCAGTGTGAATGTCACCTGTCAGCAGGAGCCCAGTCCTGTCGACAATGCAAACCCGCTCATAGGGGGTGGAAATTTTTTGTTGCCAACAGAAAAAGTTCACACTGCCAAAGTTTTAGTGACAGGGCCGTGTCGCTAAAAGCTGGGGAGTGTAGACAAAGCCTTAGAGTCCCCTGTCCATAGACATGGCCCTACAAGTCCTGCTGAGTCATAAGGTGTAGTCCCTGGCCTTTCAGTGGGTTCATTGTACAGCTGATGATCCTCGATGGGCCATTGAACCGGCCAGGCACACTGCTGATGCCAGTCTGTGTAGGGGTGCCACCCAGAAACCCAGCACAAGTTTGGAAACACAGATATACCCTACATATCTATAATGCACACTACAAAGGTGATACAAACGTATCAACAAGATGATCATACTTGGCTAATGTCACAGAGTCCCCGGGCGATGCTCTGGAACTGCTCCCCATGAAGCCAGGCAGGACTCTGGGGAAGTCTCCTCTCGGGGAGCAGCCTGTCCTCAGGACACAAAGCTCCCCCGGCTCCACCTTCCTGGGTCTGACCACAGAGCATTCAGCATCCTCTGCCCCTCCGTGCGCTTCCCACAGCCAGTCCGCCCAGGCAGGCTCCTGGGGAAGCCAGAGGGTCCTGCCCCCCAACTCCGCAGTCAGACGGGACTCTCAGCCAGCCAGGAAAACAGAAGGTTTATTAGACGACAGGGACATGGTCTAACACAGAGCTTGTAGGTGCAGAGAACAGGACCCCTCAGCTGGGTCCATTTTGGGGGGGACAGTGAACCAGACAACCACGTCTGCATTTCACTCCAGGTCTCCAGCCAGCCGCCAACTGAAACTCCCTCCAGCCCCTCCTCCTCTGGGCTTTGTCCCTTTCCCGGGCCAGGAGGGCACCGGATTCCTTTGTTCTCCAACCCTTTAGCTCTCACCTCGCAGGGGGGAAGGGCCAGGCCATCAGTGGCCAGGAAACAGGGTGTCGGCCATTCTCTGTGTCCAGACCCCTGCACACACCTGCTCTCTAGGGCTCTGCAATGATCATACACCCTTAGCCCCCCACCTAGAGACTTAAGAACTGCATAGGGGAAACTGAGGCACCCCCACACGATTCAGAGGAAACATTAAGAACAGTCCCACTTTGTCACAGCTAATCATAACATTGTCACAGATATCTCACATGGCATATCTTGCACAATTCATCGCAATTTTATAATACTGGTATCAACAATATGATGAAGTACCTCCCACATTCCACAGCATCGCAGTGCCCCCCCCTCCGCCAGGTTAGCCCTAAAGGAGGTAATCTCCGTATAGGCCTTGATGGACAGGCCTGGGTTCTTCTGGATCCTGCCTCCAGTTCAGCAGGGTGCAACTTCCTTATTTTCTTCCCATGTGAATTTATTTGGCAGTGCCTCCACCCCATGCCCCTTCCTGGCAGGGTCATCAGGGCAGCGTAGGAGGGAAATTCTAACACCAGGGTAGAATCATAGAATATCAGGGTTGGAAGGGACCTCAGGAGGTCATCTAGTCCAACCCCCTGCTCAAAGCAGGACCAATCCCCAACTAAATCATCCCAGCCAGGGCTTTGTCAAGCTTGACCTTAAAAACGTCTAAGGAAGGAGATTCCACCACCTCCCTAGGTAACGCATTCCAGTGTTTCACCACCCTCCTAGTGAAAAAGTTTTTCCTAATATCCAAACTAAACCTCCCTCACTGCAATTTGAGACCATTACTCCTTGTTCTGTCATCTGCTACCACTGAGAACAGTCTAGAACCATCCTCTTTGGAACCCCCTTTCAGGTAGTTGAAAGCAGCTATCAAATCCCCCCTCATTCTTCTCTTCCGCAGACTAAACATCCCCAGTTCCCTC
Source organism: Natator depressus (assembly GCF_965152275.1). Taxonomy (NCBI): domain Eukaryota; kingdom Metazoa; phylum Chordata; order Testudines; family Cheloniidae; genus Natator; species Natator depressus. The sequence goes on from NW_027439787.1 coordinate 697,282, forward strand.
AGCCTCTCCTCATGTGTTCCAGTCCCCCACTTACCTGCCAGATATTTGGAGGCTCCCAAGAAATAACACACAGGCACACACACTTCAACACAGTAATTATAGGAAACAGGAGGTAAACACTATTCGCAGGGGCGTCGGTGCCCATGCTGACAATACAGTGAATTTCCCTGATACAGCAAATGTAAAGGAGTGTCGGGTTGGTGCGGCACCTTGTGGGGCCCGTGGTGAGCTGTGGCCACGCTCTCTCCTGGGCGGCTGCTCGCAGTGTGGCTGGCGGGGCTCGGCGCTGCACGCGGCACAGGGCCCTGAGCCCCCCGCAGATCTGCAGGCAGCAGGAACAGTCTCTGCTCCGATCCCGGGAAGCCGCCCGCAGCCTCGGGGCTCCCTGCTCCACCAAAGCCCCGCAGGCCCCGGCAGCTTCCTGGCAGCAGCAGCCAGACCAGCTGGGGCCTGGGAGAGACCGGGGGGCAACAGGTGCCCATGTGAGACAACGCCCCAAAGCCGGGACGGTCCCGCCACTGTCCCGGCAGCGGGTCACCCTGCAGCAGCGCCTGGGAGGGACAGGGCCCCCCCCCCGCACGCAGCCGGGCCCCCCCTCCCCAGAGAGCGACCCCCGGTAACCGGGCCCCCCTCCCCAGACAGTGCCCCCCCCACAACCAGGCCCCCCCCAGACAGCACCCCCGGCAGCCAGGCCCCCCTCCCCAGACAGCGCCCCCCCCTCACAGCCAGGCCCCCTCCCCAGTCAGCGCCCCCCCCCACAGCCAGGCCCCCTCCCCAGACAGCGCCCCCCCCCACAGCCAGGCCCCCTCCCCAGACAGAGCACCCCCGCACACAGCCGGGCCCCCTCCCCAGACAGAGCCCCCCCGCACACAGCCGGGCCCCCCCTCCCCAGAGAGCGCACCCCCATAACCGGTCTCCCCCCAGACAGCGCCCCCCACATCTGGGCCCCCCCTCCCCAGACAGCGCCCCCCCCCACAGCCGGGCCCCCTCCCCAGACAGAGCCCCCCCGCACACAGCCGGGCCCCCCCTCCCCAGAGAGCGCCCCCCCATAACCGGCCTCCCCCCAGACAGCGCCCCCCACATCTGGGCCCCTCTCCCCAGACAGCGCCCCCCAACTGGGCCCCCCCGAGACAGCGCCCCCCCCAAACAGCGCCCCCCCACGCAGCCGGCCTCCCCTCCCCAGACAGAGCCCCCCTGCAGCCGGCCCCCCCCAGACAGCGCCCCCCGCAGCCGGGCCCCCCCTCCCCAGAGAGCGCCCCCCCATAACCGGCCTCCCCCCAGACAGCGCCCCCCACATCTGGGCCCCCCTCCCCAGACAGTGCCCCCCCCACAACCGGGCCCCCCCCAGACAGCGCCCCCCCCCCGCACAGCCAGGCGCCCCCCCCACAGCCAGGCGCCCCCCCCACAGCCAGGCCCCCTCCCCAGACAGAGCCCCCCGCACACAGCCGGGCCCCCCCTCCCCAGAGAGCGCACCCCCATAACCGGCCTCCCCCCAGACAGTGCCCCCCACATCTGGGCCCCCCCTTCCCCAGACAGCGCCCCCCCCAAACAGCGCCCCCCCCACGCAGCCGGGCCTCCCCTCCCGAGAGAGCGCCCCCCCCCGCAGCTGAGCCGGCCCCGCCCCGGGGCATCATGGGAGTTGTAGTCCCCGGGGCCGGGGCCGCCCAGGCTCTCCGCAGCGGGACACTCCGGTGAGGCCGGAGGCCCCGCGAGCGAGGGGCGGGGCCGGGCGGGGCCGGGCGGAGCGAATCGCTGCAGCCCGGGGGCCACGTTCTCCGCGGCGCCAAATCCCCCGTTTCCCCCCCGGCTCAGACTTTCGCTTCCCCTCGCCCGCCCGCCCGGGTCTGCCCAGCGACCGGTGACGGCACGGGCCTCCGCGTCGCTATTGGCGGGATGCTCCCCCCCAGCCAATCCCTGCAGGCCGGGGGCTCCCGCGGCAGGAGCTGGCTCCGCCCCCCGCGGCGTTCTCGGGTCCCGGGGCCGCGTCCGGCCGCGCTGCGGGGGGTCCGGGCATGACCCTGGCGCTGCGCCTCCTGCTGCTGCTGCTGGGGGCTGCAGCCCTGCCGGGGGCCCGATCCCGTGAGTGTCCCCCCGGGGACCCCGGGCCGGGGGGAGCTGGGGGGCAGCCGGGCCGGGGGGAGCTGGGGGTCAGGGGGCAGCCAGGCTGGGGGGGTTTCGGGGGGTGGGGGGAGCTGGGTGCCGGGGGGGGCAGCCGGGCCGGGGGGGTGTCGGGGGGCAGCCGGGCCGGGGGGTGGTGCGGGGCGGGGTGCAGGGAGCTGGGGGTCGGGGGGGGCAGTTCTGGGCTCTGCTTCAGAGACGTCGGGAGACCCCCCCCCGCCCCCCCGCCGGCACTGAGCGGTCGCTGACAGGGATCAGTGACGTTGCTATGGTGACCGGGGGGGGGGTCCTGGCCCCCTTGTGCCCGGCGCTGCCGGGGGCTGCGGGGACAATGTGCCGGGGGGGCGGAGCGCCCCCGACCCGAGCGGTGACCCCGGCATCTCCCGCCGACCGCCCCCAGCCGGGGGGGCGGCCCCGCTCGGACCGGCACCCATGGGTGCTGCACCCACCGACAAGCCCCTCGCGGCCCCGTGAGGCTCCCGGGCTGCGGGCGGGGAGTCCCCGGGGCCGGGCGCTGCCCAGGCTGGGTCCCTGCCCATGTCTCTGGGCCGGGCGGGGCTCTCAGACCCGCGTCCTGTGGGCAGAGCCGGGCTGAGGGTTAGTGGCTGGAGTAAATTGGCCCCCCAGATAGACCAGGATGAAATGAAGGAAAAAGGCTTCTTGGGTCTCTCCGACCTTTAATGGCTCCCAGACGGTTCCTCACGCCGGGTTTCACCCCAGGGCCCGGGACTCCCGAGTGCAGCTTGTCCTTGGCTCCGTCCAGCTGGGCTCCGTCAGCATCAGTCCGACCCCAGGGTCAGTGATGGGATGTGTCTGTAATGGACACAAGTCTAATTAGAGGTGTCAGCTTAGGGAGGGGATGTGTCTGGTCTCTGGCGGTGAGCCCAGGGCAGGGGGAGAGTTTGGAGCCGACTTAAGGTAAACAGAAAAAAGCCATTCTTAAACTGGAAAAGGAGTGTCCACAGAGCCTCTTGCACTGATTTAACTAAACCAGTTTAACTCACACCTTAATTTAAACTGGTGTGAATGTGTGTAGAGAAGGCCAAGGTGTTAACAATGAAGTTTAAACAGGTGGAATAAACCTGGGGTCTACATGCAGTGTTTGTACCATTTCTACACAATTTGAAAGCATCATAGCTAAGGGCTTGTCTACACTGGCAATTCACAGTGCAGCAAGTTAGAGCGCTGTAAAGCGCCAGTGTAGACAGGCTTCCAGTGCTCGGAGCTATTCTCCTCGTCGACCTGGTTTGCCAGGAGCGCTGGGAGAGCTCTCTTCCCAGTGCTTGTGGGTGACCACACTGTCAGGTCAAAGCACTGCCGTGGGAACGCTCCTGCGGGCAGCACTTGGAACTGTCTAGTGTAGACTTAGCCTAAATCACCACTTGGGCTATGTCTACACTGCTCACCTGACAGCTGTAAGGCACTCGGTGTAGCCACTGTTTGTCGGCAGGAGAGAGCTCTCCTGCTGACAAAATAAAACCACTCCCAAGGAGGGGTGATCGTTTTGTCAACAAAGCTTCTCCTCCTTCCAAAAGCCCACACTTAACCCCAAGGGCATCCACCTGCCCCGTCCTTTGTTCTTGTTCTCAGCAAACACTGTCCCCTGGCCTCCTCCTCAGCCCTTTGTTTTCCAGCTGGTCACAACTGGCCTTCCTGCAGAGGATGGGTCTCGTTAGTCGCTAGGTTCCAAATGTCCAGGCAGTCCCCATAGGCATGGGGCCCAGACAGCCAAGTGTCAGTCACACCTGGATCTCTGCAGAGTAAACCACCTTTTCCCCCACCTCTTTAACCATGCAGCTCATAGGGGAAACTGAGGCACACACATTACAAATCAAGGGGAAAGGTGATTGGTGGATGATGCTGAGAAACCAAGGGATGGTCGAAAAAGGGGAATCCACACCGGAGAGCTCAGAGCAGGGCTTGGTGAACCCAAGTCCAGTGCATGGCCCTTTCAGAAAGTGGGGGAGCTGACCCAGGGCAGCCAGGTGAATGCAGAGGGGAGGGGAGGAGATAAAGAGCAGAGGGTCAGATGGGCCATATTGGAAGCTGAAGTTACGGAGGACGAGTGTGGGAAGCTGGGGAAAGGAAGGGAGAGCCGGGGTGGGGATCACAGAGGGTGACTGAGGGGAGGAGCGGGGTGGATGGTAGACAACAGCAGTGTGGAGAGAAGAAAGGAGAGAAGTTAGGTGCAGGGCCCTGCAAAAGAAGAGATGGAGTGAGGAGGGGAGAGGGAGGGGCTGGAAGCAGCAGGCGAGTGGGGAGCAGAGGCCGCTGCAGGGCAGTGTCAGAGGCAGGGAGCCAGGTCTCTGAGAGGCAGGAGCGGGATCAGACTCTGATCCATGGTGTCGCTGTTGCTCCCGTCACTGCAGTGTCCAAGGGCTAGAGTCGTAAAGGGGCTAAGGTGCCTAAATCCCAGAATCAGGCCCCCCTGGGGTTCACAGAGTTCCCCCTGGCTGCTGCCGAGCCCTGTAGGTGCCTGAACACACTTGGCACCTTTGTGCAGTAACAGTTCTCGGGATCTGTGTTCCTGTCTCTGGGCCTGTGCCCTGCAGCTTCCCGCTAGGAGCCCGGACGCCTGAGCCCCAGCACGATGCATGGACCGAGGGATGACAGGTGTCCTCCACCTAACTTGTCTGGGGGCCCTATGCGGAGGGTGTGCTCAGGCCGCTTGCTGGATCGGACTCGCACATGAGATCACACAATAGTGTGGGAGGAGCCAAGTGGTTTGGGCATCGCCTGGGGGGTGGGAGACTCCTGGTTCCAGGCCCCCTCTGCCTGCGGGGGAGACTGGTTTTAAGCAGGCCTCTGGCACCTCACAGGGTGTCCTAGACCCTGAGCTGTGGGGCACTCTGCTGTGGGGCCCCCTCCAGCTCTCCTGTGGGAGCCATTTCTTTGGGGAGAACTAGAACTGGACCAGAGAGCAGGGGCGTGAGAACAGCTCTGTGCGTAGCCGGGTGTTTGGAGCCCTCACCCGGGAGGTGAGAGATCCCGGGTCCAGTCCCTCTGCTCCACTGACTATTTAATTAGTTAGCTAGGGAGGAGCAGCGTCAGCAGCCCTGCTCGCCGGATCCGGCGTCTGATTGTGACTGAAGGGGAGTGAAATGGACAGTGGCTGGTGCTGGCAGGAGGGACGCAGGGCGTTCGGCAGCCGGAGGAGCTGAGGGGAAGAAAAGGGGAGAGCTCTGTCCCCGTTAGATCCGTCTGTTCTTCAGCTCATACATAAGCCAGGGCAGGGCTGTCCCTGTTGTGTGTGTCCAGTGCCCAGCACGGGGGTGGGGGGGCTCTGGTCTGTAACTGGCCATTAGGAACTCTGGAACAAGGCCCCGATCCTGCAGACGCTGTGTGTCACGTTACTGAGGTGAGGGAAGGCTCCAGGGGGCTGTGAGAGTGAGTGAGGGTCCATACTGCGAGTCTGCAGGATCTGAAACTAAATAACCCCTGAGACACTGAGAAATTAACGGGATCAAATAAGTCACCAGCCTGCGTCAGCCTGTCCCCCCGCCTCCCCAGGTCCTGACGCCCCCACCCCCCAAGACGTGTGCGTAACTCCCCAGAGCCGTGTCTGACGTCAGTGGGACACTCACATGGGTGAAGGGATCAGGGATTCAGTCTCTGCATCATCAGGCGCTTTGGGAGCAGTCGTCCTTCCCCATCCCCTTTGGCCCTGATCCTGCCTGTGGATCTGTGGGGCTGGGGGATCAGCCTGTGAACTCTGTGGGGCAGGGCCTGTGCAGTGACTGGCACGACAAGGGGCCCGATCCCTACAGGGGACCTGGTGTGCAGCCACAGCATGAATAAGTTAAGACCAAAGCAGACTGTGAAGAGTTACAAAGGGGATTACAGTGGACGAGAAGCTGGAGATGAGTCAGCGGTGTGCCCTTGTTGCCAAGAAGGCTAACTGCATATTGGGCAGTTATAAGTAGGAGCATTGCCAGCAGATCGAGGGAAATGATTATTCCCCTCTATTCGGCACTGGTGAAGCCACATCTGGAGTATTGCTTCCAGTTTTGGGCCCCCCACTGCAGAAGGGATATGGACAAGTTGGAAAGACTCCGGTGGAGGGCAACGAAAATGATTAGGGGGCTGGAGCACATGACTTCTGAGGAGATGCTGAGGGAACCGGTTTTATTTAGTGTGCAGAAGAGACGGGTGAGGCGGGATTTGATAGCAGCCCCAACTACCTGACAGGGGGTACCACAGAGGATGGAGCTCGACTGGTCTCAGTGGTGGCAGATGACAGAACAAGGAGCAATGGTCTCAAGTTGTGGTGGGGGACATCTAGGTTGGATATTAGGAAATACTATTTCACTAGGAGGGTGGTGAAGCACTGGAACGAGTTACCTGGGGAGCTGGTGGAATCTCCATCCTTAGAGATTTTTAAGGCCCGTCTTGACAAAGTCCTGGCTGGGATGATTTAGTTGGGGTTGGTCCTTCTTTGAGCAGGGCGTTGGACTAGATGACCTACTGAGGTCTCTTCCAACCCTGATCTTCTATGATTCTATGGTCTTACAAAACTGGTTGACTGGGCAACAAAACGGAAAGTGAAATTCAGTGTGGATAAATGCAAAGTAATGTACATTGGAAAACATAATCTCAACTATACATATAAAGTGACGGGGTCTAAATTAGCTGTTACCACTTGAGAGATCTTGGAGTCATTGTGGATAGTTCTCTGAAAACATGCACTCAATGTGCAGTTTCAGAGGGGTAGCCGTGTTTGTTTGTTTCAGCAAAAACAGCGAGGAGTCCCGTGGCACCTTCAAAACTAACAAATTTATTTGGGCATAAGCTTTCGTGGGCTGGAACCCACTTTGTCAGATGCATACACGAAAGCTTATGCTCAAATAAATGCGTTAGTCTTTAAGGTGCCACAGGACTGCTTGTTTTTTCAATGTGCAGTGGCAATCAAACAAGCTAACAGAATGTTGGGAATCATAAGGAACGGGATTGAGAATAAGACAGAAAATGTCATATCGCCTCTTTATAGATCCATGGGGCGCCCACATCTTGAATACTGCGTGCAGATGTGGTCGCCCCATCTGAAAAAGGATCTACTGGAATTGGAAAAGGTACAGAAAAGAGCAACAAACATGATTAGGGGTATGGAATGGCTGCTACATGAGGAGAGATTAATAAGACTGGAACTTTTCAGAGTGGAAAAGAGACGGCTAAGGGGGATATGATGAAAGTCTACAAAATCAAGACTAAGGCTATGTTTTTTTCACAGAGGTCGCGGAAGTCACGGAATCTGTGACTTCCAGCAAACTCCATGACTTCAGCCCGTGGCGGCCGGAAGCTGTTGGGTCCCCCTGCCACCTGTAGCAGCCAGGAGCGGTGAGGGGGCTCCGTGGACTATGGGCGGACCAACCGCTTCCAGTTGCAGTGGGCAGCAGGGGGACCCCGGACCTCTGAGTGGCCCGCAGTTGCCTAGCCCCTGCAGGTGGTGTGTGGGTCACGCAGCTGAGCACCCCGTTTTGCCATGGATATTTTTAGTAAAAGTCCGGGACAGGTCACGGGCATCAAAGAAAAGATCATGGAAGCCCGTGACCTATCTGTGACTTTTACTAAAAATATCCATGACAAAATCATCGTCTTCATCATGGCTGGTATGGAGAAAGTGAATACTGAAGTGTTATTTACCCCTTCCCGTCACACAAGAACTAGGGGTCACCCACGGAAATTAATAGGTAGCAGGTCTAAAACAAATAAAAGGAAGTATTTCTGCACACAGTCAACCAGTGGAACTCCTTGCCAGAGGATGTTGTGAAGGTCAAGACTATAACATGATTCAAAAAAGAACTAGCTAAATTCATGGGGGACAGGTCTGTCAGTGGCTATTAGCCAGGATGGGCGGGGACGGTGTCCCTAACCTCTGTTTGCTAGAAGCTGGGAATGGGCGACAGGAGATGGATCACTTGATGATGACCTGTTCTGCTCATTCCCTCTGGGTCACCTGGCATTGGCCACTGTCGGTAGACAGGATACTGAGCTAGATGGACCTTTGGTCTGACCCAGTCTGGCCGTTCTTATGTTCTGAATAAGTTATAGTAAATTGTGTGCACAGCCATTGTCCTGGCTCCCACCTGTAGCTTGGACACATCCCCCTGCCCACCTTGCCTTCCCCAGCTTCATCTCCTGCATCTCCCATCCCCCAGTCCTCCTGCCCCACCCTCTCCCATAACACCCCCTTCCATTTCCCCACACCACACTCCAGCCCCTCCTCCTGGGCCCCCTTTCCTTCTTCACACTCCCCTGTACCCCCAATACACTCTCCCCATATACTCCCCTACTCCTCACACATGCTCCAGCCGCCCTGTACCTCCCCACCCCTTCCCGTCCTCACTCCCCTTCCAGCCCTGCCTCCATTTCTCCTTTTACCCCACAGTCTCTTGCTCCCCGGTCAGGCGGGTCTGTGAGCCCTTTCCCAGGTCTCCCTCCCACAGGAGCACTCCTGAGGGCTGGCGCCGCCTCGTGTGTATTGCTGGGGGCTCCCTGGCAGGGTCTGGTTGGGTCTGACTCTCCCCTCCCCCAATTTCCCCCCCTAGGCCTGCACTCCAGGCGTGTATTGGACACAGTGGTGTCGGAGCCCGGCCCGGGGCTGCCCTGGTACAGCCGTGTTGTGTACGTGGACGATCAGGTCATCTACGTCTACACCAGCGGGATGCAGAGGGCGGAGCCTCGCACAGCGTGGATGGCGGAGAACGAGGGTCCGGAGTTCTGGGACGAGAGGACCTGGTGGGCACAGCGCCACCAGAAATGGTTCAAAGCAAGTCTGAACACCCTGGGTCAGCTCTACAACCAGAGCGAGGGTGAGTGCGGGATACGACCTGACACAGGGACACAGGGACATGGGGTGCGGGGGCGCAGTTGATGTAAACAGGCTGAATGGACACAGGGATGCGTGCTGGGGATGGGGGGAAGGGACAGACCTCAGGGGCATTTTCTCGCAGGAGTCAGTGTGAATGTGGGGGACAAACAGACATGGGGCGGGGGGAGGGGCTGCAGGATGGAGGGTTCATGCGAAAGCCATTTTTTGACACCCTGCAAAGTGGGACTCTCATACTGTCCCCTCCTCAAACACCCCAGATTTGTGCTACCAGTCCCACTTGCAGCTGCCTCTGCTGCCCTTCGGGGGACCCCCCGCCCCTCGTGTGTGGTCATTTCCCAGGCAGAGTGGCAGATGTGCAAATGCCAGAAGTTCCCATCAGACCCAAATAGTCTGACCTCCTGGTCACACAGGCCAGAGAATGGCACCCAGCGATTCCTGCATGGAGGGGTTTGTTCCTCCCGACTACGACAGTGACGCTGTCAGACCCTAGAGCTAGACGTCTGAGACGTCTTGTCTCATTTCCCAGACACCGAGTGATGGGGAATCCCAGTATCGACAGCCCCAAGTGTTGAGACATCACGAGTCAGGCCCCCAAAATCCTGAGTTTGGCTTAAATGTCGTGAGTATTTTGGGAATAATATTGGAGCTTATTTTTATTTGCCCTCTGGTTTGAGCCTTTAGGGGACACATTTCCGGGGTTTTCCCTGCTCCTAGAAGGACTAAAAGTTACTGGTGTAAGAAAAGAGAGCTGAGACGCTCCTCTAATCCCATGAGTCCAGGAACTGGGGATTTAATAAAACCACCCGCTATCATGAGACACACAGTGAAGTCACAAGAGCAGGCAGTGCTGCATTCACCCAGCCCTGGGGAGAATCTGCTCACCGATGAGCCTCCTTCATTGTTCGCTTTATCTTATTTCCAGAGTGAGTTTATCGAAGGTCAGATTCCTCTTCGCTCCACAGAGTGAGGGTCTGACATTGACTTGGGCTGGAGAGTTAGTGAGAGAATCAGCCCCTGCAACGTGCAGAGACTCCCGGGCTTCCTTACTCCTGGCAGCACAAACCCCAGCCCGTGTCCCCCGGTTGGAGCCCCCAGGGTCAGGCAGGTTCCCCTGCACACTACTGATAGATGTGTAAAGAGCCGTTCTTCCTGCTCGGTCCCTGATGTGTGGGGCTGTAGCCACCTGGCCAGGCCCCGGATTGTGCTGTCTCACTTAGCACGGGGATGATCCATAAGTGTTCAGTGCCTGGCGCTGCTGAACTGTCCCTGGCAGGTGAGGGTCTCCCTGATGTAATTGCTCTGCCCTTCCTGACAGGGGACTGGTGAGTGAAAATCCCTGATTCCCCCGTGTCAGTGGTACTGGCCTGTGACATTGGTCCTCACCCAGGAGTGTCCCCAGCCCCTCCTGGTACCCTCCCCCCAATCCCTCCTGGCTCCCAGCACTGAGACAGCAGCGATGAGATCTAATTCCCATCCTGTCCTGGACACCTGGATTCCTGGTAGCCCTATCCCAGAACTAAGCGACAGGGCGGAGGGTTGCCAAGTGTCTGCCCCCCTAGCGCGCCCCCTCTGTAGCTAGTTTAACCCTCTCCTGACTAGTCTCGCCCCTTGGTCCCCTGCTGCTGAGCCTGTCCAGCCTGACCTGCTCACACGGACACTGGCCTCCCCAGTGCTGAGAGAGGGGCTCTGCTCGCCCGCCCCTAACCCTGCGCTGGGGAGCTGCTGTTCTGTCCCTGCTGCCCCCTCCCCGATCACTGTCCCGAATGCCCCCTCCTGCCCTCCTCCCCCCATTTACCCCCTCCTCGCAGTCCTGGGGCTGCCAGCTCGCCGGAGACTGTCCTGAGTCCTGCATCTTGGCCACCAACAGTGTTCCCCTCTCTAGCTGTGTCTGCCCCCAACACGCACATGGGGTAATTCGGGGTCTAGTCCCTCTGAGACCCCATTAGTGCAGCACAGAGGAGAAGAGGGGTGGGTGGGGCTGCCTGACCCACCCCACTCCTCTCGGGTGCCTGGCTTGGGATCTCTGCGTGTCTGTGACCAGCCGCCCTGCACCTCTCAAGATTCTCAGTGGTTCTCTCATTGTTACTCCATCCCTTTTCCCCTCCATTGTTTTTTCACCTTTTGACTTTAGTTGTTTGGTGTAAATAGTTAGTTGGACTCTCGTAGCAGAGTTTCTTCTGCTCCTGAAACTGGGCATGTCTCGATCTCCGGGCTTTAAACCCGGGGCCTCCTGCAGCAAGCCCATGCCTTTGAGCGACCGGCACTCTAGCTGTCTAAAGTGCATGGATGAGACTCCTCTTGCGGATCATGGTCAGCTCTGCCACCAGTTCAGTGCAGGGGAGTGCGACCTGTGTCTGGCCACTCCTCTGCCCCTGCTCCGCAGGCGTTACCGTCGACTCCGCCCTGTTCACAGGCTCTGTGGAGTCCAGGACCCGGCCAGCCGCCGGCACCGGAGGGGCAGTGAGGCACCAGCAAGGTCGCGGTACCATCTGTCCCAGAGGAGTTTGTTGTGGCCAGGGACTGTCTGGCATGTTCGCTACCACCATTGCTGGCAGTACAAGAGTTGGTGCCAGCAGTGGGGGAAGCAGAAGGGAGCATGATGCCCCGAGCTCCCGTCTGGTACCAGGCCCCTTGCTCTCTGCTTATGTCGAAGCAGGCTTCCCCATCTCGGCCCCAATCCCTGGATCCTCAGCACCGTCCCTTGGAGCCGACGGGTACCACACCCTCCTCGTCCCCACAAGATGACTCATCATCCAAGTTGGAGTTTGAATCTTGTAGCCAGCCAAGGGACTGGTACCAGTACCCCAGCAATCAGCCATATGCAATGGTGGATCCCGGTGCAGGGGTTCCTCTGAGCTTCTGGCCCAGTGGGCAATGGCCCATGCAGATACAGTGGCCTTTTTGAAACCTCTGGGGTTTTCCTCCGCTGCCTGGCCCACCGTCTAGGTGCTCCTACTCAGTGGTGTCTAAGAGAAGGATTCCTCTGTCACACTGAACAGCAGCTGATCCCGACTACGATATTGAGCCAGGCACAGACTCTCAGAACCTGGAGCTACGGGATCTGGTTGGTGCAGAAGGAGAGGAGGAAGGTCCCACGCTGGTGCAGGCTGCCTCCTCCTCCTCCCCAGAAGAGGCAGGGATGGGTGTTTCCCCTCCCCAGGACACTTCAAGGCTCACCAGAAGTTATTGAAGAAGGTGGCCTTGAACTTAGGGGGAGGTAGTTAAAAAGTCTTCCAACAGCCCGGTCAACATCTGGGCTGCAGTGGCCTCATCGAAGGTAGCTCTGCCTCTCAGTGAGGCTATCATGGGTCCAATTAAAACTCTGTGGCAGACCCCTTCCTCACTGCCCGCCATGTCAAAGAAGGCAGATAGGAAGTACTCTGTCTCCACCAAAGGGTAGGAGTACGTATGGTCCCATCCTCCTCCTGGATCCTTGGTGGGCTCGGAAGCCAATGAGAGGGAAAGGCCAGGGTTGTAAGGCCCAAGTCAAAAGACTCAAAAAAGCAGAACCATTTTTGTAGGAAAATGTATTCTGCCAATGGACTACAGCTCCAGCCAACAGGCCCTGCTGGGCAGATATGACTTTCACTCCATGTTGAAATGTAAAGACTCGCTTCCCCAAGAGTCCACAGGCAGGAGATTGTTGCTCTGGTGGAAGGGAAAGCGGTGGCCAGGGCTTCCCTACAAGCCACCCTTGACACAGCGGATGCGACAGCCGGGGCTATCGCGTCAGCAGTGCCCATGCAAAGGGGCTCCTCGCTTCAGTCCTCTGGCCTACAGATCTTCCGTTTGAAAGGACTTCGCTCTTCTCAGAGCAGATGGATGGCAAACTTCACAGCCTGAAGGCCTCCAGAGCCACACTCAAGTCCTTGAATCTCCCTGCCCTGGTGCCTTCGAGGAAACATTTCAAGCTCTAACAGCCTGCCCGCTTCCCAGGCCTGCCACCTTGTCAGGGCCTGTTCAAAAAGCAGAACAGAAGTTATAGGCGCAGACAGCCCCCGCATCTGCCTCAGCCTCGCTGCCTGGTCCTCCCAGATAATCAGTTCCCATACCAGATCCTGCCCCCCTTTTGTTTTTTGGTCCATCTCTCCTGCTTCAGTTCAGCAGGTCCCTTATCACCACAGACCATTGGGTGCTGAGTACGATGGAGGAGGGTTATACATTTCAGTTCGTTTCCATGCCTCCCTCCTACCCTCCAACCCTGTTCCTTTTCAGGAACCCTTCTCATGAGCAACTTTTAGCCCAGGAGGTGCAAGGTCTTCTCTGAGTAGGATCCATGGAGGAGGGGCCCCGGAACTTAAGAGGGACAGGGTTTCACTCCTGTTATTCCTGTGATGGGTTCGGTCACAGAGATCCCCTTGCGACTGTCACTGATATGCTGAAATCATCTCTGAGGCAGTTTTCCCTGCCAGCTTGGGTATTCCAGAACCCTGTCTTGTTGAGCCAGACATGCTAGCCTGTTTACACAGACCCAGGGTCTGGGCCACGCTCCCAAAGCTGCAGGCTTTAGCTGAAAACTGCTCAGAAGATTACCTGTCTCCAGTGCCCAGACACCCAGTTCCCAATGGGATCCAAACCCCAGATAAATCTGTTTTACTCTGTATAATGCTAATACAGGGTAAATTTATAAATTGTCCATCTCCTATAACACGGATAGAGAGATACGCACAGCTTTTTGCTCCCCCAGGTATTAATCACCTACTCTGAGTTTATTAATAAACAAAAGTGATTTTATTAAGTATAAAAAGTAGGATTTAAGTGATTTCAAGTAATGACAGAACAAAGTAAGTCATAGAGCAAAATGAAACAACACACACAAGTCTAAGCCTAATACAGTAAGAAACTGATTACAGGGAATATCTCACCCTCAAAGATGTTCCAATAAGTTTATTTCACAGACTGGACTCTCTCCTAGTCTGGGCCCAATCCTTTCCCCTGGTACAGTCTTTGCTAGATCCAGCAGACATCTTAGGTGATAAGCAGGGGTTTCTCATGACTGGCACCCCCTTTTATAACTTTGGCACAAGGTGGGAATCTTTTGTCTCTTTGGGTCCCCGCCCCTCCTGCTAAATGGAAAAGTACCAGATTTAAGATGGATTTCACGACCGGGTGACATGGTCACCTGTCTCTGAGACCTCTAGTCTCCATTCCTCCTGGGTTGTCCCCCACGTACACAGGAAGGCTTTCAGGTAAATAAACCATTTACCATCAATTGTCCTAATCAGTTGGAGCCATCAAGTTCCTAATGCCCCATTGACGGCCCTCACCTGGTGTGATTGCAACAGTGATACAAGTTTATATCTGATTTCCCCAACTCCAGACATAGAAATAATACATGAAAACAAATAGGATGAACACACTCAGTAGATTACAAGCTTTCTAATGACATCATACAAGAGCCCTTTTGCGTAAAGCATATTCCAGGTACATCATATTCACATTCATAAGCATATTTCCATAAAGCACATGGAGTGCAACGTCACAGTTCGTTAATCCTGAGTGTCAAAGGGGGTCTCTGACCCATTCTAGCCCTGCAACACCTCAAAGGCTGATGTTGTGCGTTGTCTCCCTGGCCTCCATCATTCCTTCCCTGGATCCAGGGCATGGGTACGCCGCCCTCGATTTGAAAGATGCCTATTTCCATATCTCTATTTTCTGAGACCACAGAAGGTTTCTCAGGATCGTTGTGAACCAGACTCGTTACCAGTTCATCATCATCTCATTCGGCCTATCAGCAGCCAAATGGGAGTTTATGAAATGCATAGTTCTAGTGGCAGCCTTCCTGAGAAGGTGAGGGGTGCAGGTGTATCCGTATCTCAGTGACTGGCTGGTCAAGGGCCAGTCCAAATCCCAGGTAAAAGCCAGCATCCACCTTGTACAAGCAACCTTTCGAGCACTGAGCCTGCTGATAAACGAGCAGAAGTCAACACTCATCCCAATTCAGAGGATAGAGTTTATCGAAGCGGTGCTCGATTCTAGCCACGCCAGGGCCTTCCTCCCAGAAGCCCACTTCCAGTCAGTGTCATCACAGGTCAAGGCCCACTCAGGCTGTTGGGTCACGTGGCCGCATGCATATATGTGGTGTGGTATGTGAGGTTGCACCTCAGACCCCTTCAGGCTTGGCTGGCCTCAGTGTACCAGCCAAACTGCCATCATTTGGACTCGGTGCTCACAGTGACTACCCCAGTCCTTCCCCCTCTTGACTAGTGGAGAGATCCCTGGTTGGTAGGCTTGGGCGTTCCCTTCGTCAGGCCCCAACCCTCAGTATCCATAATGTTAGATGCATCCAAGCTCGGTGGGGGCCCATCTCGGGCACCTCAGGACACAAGGTCAGTGGTCCCAGCAGGAACTCTTGCTACGGATGAACATCAGAGAGCTCGGGGCGGTCCGCCTAGCACGTCAGGTGTTCTTACCCCCCATCGCAAGCAAGGTGGTGCGAGTTCTTACAGAGAATATGGCAGCCATGTTTTACATCGACTGGCAGAGAGCGGCCCGCTCTTCTCCCCCCGTGTCAGGAGGCCATTTGCTTGTGGGAGTTCTGCATAAAACACTCGATCCACCTTGAAGCTTCTCACCTTTCGGGAGCCCAGAACGAGCTGGCAGATCAGCTCTTCTCACTGCGAATGGTCCCTATGCCCCGACATAGCACGGGCCAGTTTCCAGTGGTAGGTTACTCCACTCGTAGACCTGTTCATGACCAAACAGAACAGAAAATGTCAGCAGTTCTGCTGTCTGCGTGACTGCAACCCGGGATCGCTCACAGATGCCTTCTTACTCCCTTGGAGAAAGCACCTGTTCTGCGCCTTCCCCCCATTCCTTTTGTGCACAAGGTCTTGCTGAAGGTCAAGGGCGAAGGTTATTCTCATAGCCTCAGCCTGGCCACGTCAGCACTAGTTTGGCTTATTTCTAGACCTGTCAGTAGCAACTCCAATGCTGCTCCCTCCCCTTCTGGACCTGATCTCACAAGATCACGGCCAAATGCTCCATCTGCCTGACGGCTCCATGGTGAAGCCTGCAGAACTGGCCTGTTCGGAGCAGGTCTGCTAGGTCTTGCTAGGCAGTAGGAAACCATTTACCAGAGCAACTTACCTCCCCGAGTGGAAGCGTTTCTCCATTTGGTCAACCCAGCAAGGCCTCTCACCGGGGTGCCAGAACCTCCCTATGAGTGGGGGGGCCACCGGGGCTGAAACTGTGACTCCGCCTCTTCCCCTGACACCCTCCCCCCTGCTCCAGCTCTTCTCCTGAGGCTCTGCCCCCTTCCCCCTGCTGCTGAAGTGGCAGGGCCATGGCCCCTCGGTCCCCCTGTTCCGGCACCCCTGCCTCTCACCGGCTGAGTCATCTCTCAGATGAAGCAGATTCTCCAGAACAGTCTGGGAACAGCAAGATCTAGCGATTCCATCTGTTAAGGTGCACCTAGCCGCCACCTCTGCATTCTACCCCCAGGTGGGTGGGTGGTCAGTTTTTTCACATGAAATGTCCCTTCACTTCCTGAAAGGCTTTGAAAGGCTTTACCCGCAAATCTGGGAACCCGTCTGTGATAAATGAGGGTGGGTAGCACCCTTATGTAACTCCCCAACCATTCAGTTAGCCTTAGAATCCTCCTTAGCAGCTGTACCCTAATTGCCTTACCTGTGAAGGGTTAAGAAGTAAACTTCAAATGAGTTGGCACCTGACCAGGGGAACCAATAAGGAAGCTGTACCCTCTCAAATTGGGAAAGACTGCTGGGTGTGTGGGTCTTTTGTTCTCTCGGCTGCAGAGGGACAGGGCAGCAGTTATGCTGTAAAAAGCTCTGGGCCAGGTATGAAAAGTCATCTGGATCATACCTAGAAACTACTCATTTGGAACCACAGATATGGAAGTAGAACAGGAAATGTTCAGGTAGACGCAATTAGGCTTGTCTCTTTTTATGGCTTGTGGATTCCTCTGTGCTAACCCCAGGTGCTTTTGTTTTGTTGTAACCTTTAAGCTGGACCCCAAGAAAACTACTCTTGGTGATTAATCCTTGCGGTTGCTCGTTTAAGATCTAGCAATAACCTAACTTTTCCAAAGGGGTTTTCTTTCTTTCTTTTTTTAAATAAAATTTCCTTTTTTTAAGAACACAATTGGATTTCTGTGTCTTATGAGGTCAAGAGGTTGTGCATA